>NC_056747.1:799725363-800325363 GCF_019279795.1 Protopterus annectens | reverse complement strand
AAATTTTCGTCCCGATAGCCAACTGATTACCCAGTGTACAATGTAGATATTCATACTGAGTTTTAATATAACATCATGTATTATGTCATGGTGGACTGAATCAAAGGCTTTTGCCAGATCCAGGTAAACTACAAGGAAAAACCTAGCTAAGCTAGAGATTGCAGACAACTTAATGGTTATGAGTATCAGCTCAGTACAACCACCCTGTGTTTCTAAAGGTTAGCCAAACCCCTCACTTATGCTGTGCTGACTAGGTCATAAGAAGGCCAAAACATGTGTGTCCACAGCTAGTGAGGTTTGGTATTAGTGGCCTGAATGCATCCATAAACAGACTAAACAAAAAATAATGGGCATTCAAGAAGCCATATAGCGGAAACACCTGATGTTCCTTAAGGGGTCATTTGCATATATCCCATAGTCTTCTGTTACGGGAGGTTTTGAGGAATCGAAAACTCTTGTAGTTTTTACTAATTGGACTGGCAGTGTGACCTTTTTATTCTTTGACTTAAATCCAAGTAAACAACATCACTAGCAAGGCCAAAGTCCATTGAGCAACAGATGTTATCATAAAACTGAATAAGATTAGTCAAACATACTTGCCCCACAAGATTGATGTATCAGTCCTTAGTCCAGGATCCCCCTGGTGCAGACTACAAATTGCTTATTTAAAGCATTTACCCAGTAGTGAGGTCAAACGGATAAGTCTATAATTGTACAGTGATTGCTGTACATATCCTTTGGGTATTGGGACAATAACTGCTTTCTTCCATATGTTGAGAACATATCTCTCCTCCAGTGATTGCTGAAAGAGTACTTCAAAGCAAGACACCAAGCCACTTGCTACGCCACAAAGAAAATATCCACAAACCATCAGGGCCTGTGGCTGCACTTTTTTTTTTTTAATGCACCCCAACACTTCTGAAACAAACTCATAAGGGATATTTGGACAAACATTAGATCTACTATATTAAAGTCATAATACTTACACCCATTTAAAAGGAATTTCAAAGCAAATAAATCTGCTAGGTTAACTAGGTTTGTTATAGCAGAGTCTCCATACTTAACACTAATGTGGGGGATATTTTATTTCCTAAAGCATCACAACTGCTTGAATAGGGCCTTTTTATTCAACTTATTATTCTTGGCTAGCCAGTTCTCATAGCCTGTTCTAATTTTCAGAGAAAAATGCCAAAGATGTTTTCATTATTATATCTAAACTTGATGGAGGCACATAGAATACATGTATACCTCTTCCAGGCGGAATCTGTTTTACTTTTCAGTTGTGACATTTCACTCACCATGAAGGGAAACGTTTGTTGGGATTACAGCCCATACCAACAGGGGTGGTACAGCGGTAGCGTTGTTGCCTCACAGCAAGAGGTTCTCCTGTGTGATTCTCGGCTGGAGTGCCTTCTGTGTGGAGTCTGCATGTCCTCCCTGCGGTTGAGTGGCCTCCGAAAGACCTGCGTTAATGGGCGTGCCTTCGCTGAAGGTTGGGCGTCAGGCTGGCAACTCGGCACCATAAAAATAGACTGCCAATCATTAGTGGACTGGAGTTCCACTGTGGCGACCCCTAACCGGGAAAAGCCAAAAAGACAAACAACCACCAACAGGTATAAACCTACTTACTAAGGTATTTAATTTACCATAAAAAGTACCTCACTTTTCTTCAACTGACTTTCCTTCTAGTTGTTTCTCCCACTGTCAACAGCCAAGTTCTTTATTTATAGGCACAAAGTCAGTTCTATAAAACTTCCTAAGGGGTACACTTAGTTTAACATTTTTCAGTATTACTGGTGATTAAACACTGAATAAAATGAACTGATTTTCCAATTGGTGCACTAATGCTACAACTTAAAACCAAATTAGTCCTGGGATAACCAAATAAAGTCTAAAAGTTATCAACCTTGGTTAGTTATTTAATAATCTGTTCATAGTTGAATAAAATACAACTTTCAATAATTTTTTTGCAGCGGTAGACTAGATAGAAAGAATCCCAGTAATCTCCTGGAATGTTAATGTCCCCCATGAGATCATATCCTTGATGAAACAATTCACAGATATTACCAGATAATCTGTTATGATCTACTCCTGAGCTGGGGTGTCTATAGAAGATTGTCAAACTTAGTTTCATCATTGCAGTAAACTCTCACTTAACCTGCACCCATGGGGATTAGTAGATGCCGGATAACTGTAGTTTCTGGTTGCTTGAGAGTTACTATTAAAAACAGGCCTGACTAATACTGTACTCTATACTACTTGTTTATTTTGACTTGTTCTCAGACTGGGGAGAGAGGAAATGTATTCCTATCTTCCTTTTTAAAACTCTAAAAATGCAAGGTAAATTTCTGGAGGGGGGAAACATGAAAATTGTACTGCATTTCTTTGATATTTTTTTGCCAGTTGCTTGAGTTCCAGTTAAGACAGTTTACTGTACAAGTTCCAACAACTCATTATAATGAACAGCAGTGAAGACGAACATAGTACAGAGATACACCACCACCTTTGGACTTCAAACAGACTACATAATGTCCCTTAAAACCTTGAACAATTAGTGGGGTTGTTATCATTAATCCAAGTTTCAGTGTGAAGGACAATCGTACTTTTCACCTGCTATTATATATTCTTGGTGTACAATACAAAAGTTATGTACTCACCACAACTGCATATGTATTGTCTATTTTTGTAATTCCTCAGTCAATGGATCTTGGATTTAACCTTGGACCTGACTTCAGCCACTTCTAAAACTTTGCTCCATTGCTCGAGCTCCTAACCTTACTCAATCTTCCCTTCTAGTCAGAATTACTTCAGATAGAGTTTGCCCTTCCTTTAGCCTACACACTGCCTAAAGCAGCTATGAGGTAAATAAAAAATACAGTGAAAGGTTTAAATGACATCCCAGTGAAAAACTGCGTAAAGGAGGCGACAAAGGAGGAAAGAGCTAGAACTCATCAAACGTCAGGCAATACAACATTCCTCAGGTCGAACTAGGAGACTATGAGATGAAATTTTTTAAGTTGGAAGGGGGTGTAGGGTGGCAGGTTGAGGAAGGATGAACACAGAACACAGATGCATAGCTATGGTGAGTACATAACTTTTGCTGTGTTTTTCATCTGCTCCCCAATCGATGGGGCAAAGTCCCCAACTACAGAAACCCCAGGGTGGTCTTCAAGGAGGAGAGTCCTAATTACAGCGGAAAAAAAACTCTATTCCTAGATAAGATGATATCCAACTTTTAGTGAACAATGAAGGTATGCGATTTTGACCAAAGCAGCAGCTCGGCAAATGCCATCTATAGAAATTCTAGATCAGAAGCCAGAGGATGTGGCCACAAATAGAGTGTAATGAGCCTTAAGGAGGTTTAGGAAGTGTCCATCCATTTTCACTATAGACAAAAGAAGTGCAATCATTTAGCCAATTGGTTAAAATCACCTTTGAGATGGATTTACCCAGTTTGGCTTTGAAAAAGGAAACAGCTGGTCAGACTTTCTACAATCTTTCACTCTGTGGATACAGAATCAAAGTTGCCTATGCACATCTAGAAGGTGCAGCATGTACTCTCCTTTACTGGAAAAATTTGGAAAGAAAACAGGGAGACTAACGGGCTGATTCATAGTGGTTTCTGAAGCCATACTGGATACAAAGGAAGGATCAGTGCAGAGAGACACCCTGTCCATTATGAACAATTAGACATGTTGGCTTAGGACAGAGGGCCTAGGGCTCTGATGCTTGCCTGGACAATGTGATCATGACCAGAAAAATAGTTTTCCCCAGACAAAAATTTCAAGTCCGCCTTGGCAGCTGGCTCAAATGAGGGAGGAGTCAGAATATGAAGTATATTCAAATCCTAAGGCGCAGCAGGTTCCTTAACAGGGGTTTGTTTGGAGTATAAAGATACTTTTAAGAAAAGCTTTACATAACATAGATAAAGCCAAAGAGGTATGGTTATGTCCTATATGAAAACTGGAGATAGCTGCAAGTTGAATCTTTACAGTAGAATAACTAGCACCACTGTTAAACATGAAAGCAAGATAATCTAGAATAAACTGAATGGTTGCCAAAAGGGGCTTGCTCTCTGTACAGCCCAGTGGGAGAATCTTTTCCATGTACTCTTATACACCTCTCTTACAGAATCTTGAGACTAGGAGTGTGCGTTTTCACTGGAGATGAAAATCTGGACCGTCTAACCATCATTGGAAGTGGAGAAAACATGTGGTCAACTTAAGAGTCTGAATGTCCAGCTGAGTTATTCCTGTTGGGTGAGAGGAGATCCTGGTTCAGATCCAACACCCAAGGAAGGTGCACCACATGCAGCCACCTTAAGGGGAACCATACCTGCTGAGGTCAGAATGGAGCAAACAGGATTACTTTGCACTTCTGGTAAGATGCTTTCTGTAGAAATTTTGGAATCAGAGGAGGAGGAGGAAAAGCATACAGGAGCCCAGGAGTCGAATCATGCACTAGAGTCTCTCTTGATAACTTGTCCTATATGGAGGAATTAGGGTGAAAGACCTGTTGCAATTGGAACAGAAAGAGGAAAGACTGTAGCATGGCTGGGCTGGCCCCACTGACTGAAAATAATTTCCACCAATGCAGGGTTGAGAGACCACTCATGAGGGAGTAAGATGGACCTGCTCAATTTGTCTGCTAACACACTGGGACTTCCCTGGAATATGCATTGCCAAAAGAAAGTGGCAAAGATAGATCTACTGCCAAACTCTTATCACCTCTCAACACGGGGTAAGACCTGGTTCCCTCCTGCTTGTTGATATGCCAGACTACTGACATATTGTCATTCTAAAAGGAAAAATCCCCAGATGGAAAACATCTTGAAATGCCTGCAATGTTAATAAGGCTGCTTTCATTTCCAAGGGACTGATGTAAAGACTGGCCTTCAACTGGGACCAAGTTCCTTGGACCGTCCTTCCCAAGTAATGGCCCCCCTCAGCCTAGCTGGGAGGCATCAGTAGTCACTGTGGGTGTGGGTGGCGGAAGAATAAAAGGGTGGCGCTGAGAAATTTGTCTTTCGGTGATCTACTAGGTAATATGTTCCTTGCAAATTCTTGTAATTCGTACTGAAGCAGATCGGGACTGTTGTCTTATAGACCACTGTACTGCAAGCATCCATTGTAGTACCCTCACGGAATAGCTTGCTAGAGATATTAGAGTTACGGAAGCTGCCATAGATTCCAGAAATTGCAAAGCCAACCTTGCTGGCAGGGAAGGAACACAGAGGATGTCAGATACTTGACTCTAAGTTATTTATTCTTGAATGAAGTAGGCTTGTGCTTTGGGTCACCACGTTCAGATGAGCACCAATGAACTCCACGACTTGCTGGAGAGCTGAGACTTGACATAGTTCACTGTGATGACCAGCTGAAGACATAAGTTGGAGCAAGTAATCCCCAGCTTGAATAAGTAGAGGCTTGGTGGAAGCAGAGAGGAGTCAATTAAGGCATGAAAACACTCAGAATCCCAACAGTCTCAGGTGAGCTGTGGCCATTGCCATACATTTAGTGAACACCCTTGGGCTGTGGTGAGACACAAAGGCAGTGCTCTGAACTGATAATGACAGGCTCCCAGTCTGAAGCGAAGAAACTTCCTGGAACATCTTGTCTATTTTTATGTGATAGTATGCATCCTAGAGATCGAGCACATCCAATCAAACCTTGAGTAAAAGCAGCAGAATGGACTAAACCGTGACCATTCTGAACTTGGAACGTTTGACACATTGGTTTAAGTCGCTAAGATACAATATAGGTATCAAGTCACCATTTTTCGGTGGCACTAAAAAGAGCTCCAAGAAAGTTAAGAACCCTTGTGGGTCTGGGGGACCCATCTGGATAACACTTTTGGCCAGAAATGTTTGTATTTCTATGGTTGCTGCTTTTCTCAGACTGGGTGGAACTTCGAAAAGTTATGTAGTTCAACTGAAGAGCTGTAGGGAAAAGGATATGTAATAGCTCTGGAAATAATCCTCTGGACCCAAGTATCTTTGGTGATAGCTGTCCAGGATTTTGGATGTAGGGATAAGCGACCCTGGCTGCCTCCAGACTGCTATAGTCAGGCAACCCTTCAGCAATGCTGGTATGGTTTCTCAAAGAAGGGACCTCTGAAACCTTGGTTTTGTGGGCCTCTTCTGCCATGAGGATGTCATCTACTATTACAGTTCCCCCCTCCCACCACAGGGGGGGCTGTCCCCAAAGGAGTCCTGGAAAGAGCCTTGTTACTTCTGCAACTACATTTTACTACCACCTCTCTGGCTCTGGGGAAAAAAGTTCTTTGAGGTGTAGCAAAATGCATCCCCATGGAAGATGAGGATTTCTTATCTTGTTCACTCCTGGATAGGGTTTCTTTAACCTTGGGGCCAAGTAAGGTACATCCATCAAAGGAAGCATTGATGAGTGATGACTTGAAAGGCTCTGCAAAATTAGAGGCACATCCAGGCATTTTACAGCCATTACTGAACCCTCAGCTCTCAAAGCTCCCTTTTGAGGCATGGGAAATGAGTCTCAGAGGCATTTGACATGGACTGTAAGGTGGCCAGTTGCAAAGAAACAGTCTTATCCTCTGTAGACATGGACCCAGAGGGCACTGAAAAACTTCTTAATCATGTCCCTCTAAAATCTTGTGATATGCGCCAAATAGTTCAGTGACCTTACAGTGACGATCACTGATGCATATACAAGCTTCCCAAACCTGTCCAACACCCTGGACTCTGTTGGGGGGATGGACAGTAGAACTTTGTTCAGCAAATTCTTTGTTGGTGGCCACTGCTACCACCAGAGCATCTGCTGGGGACCCTTGCTCCAGAGGGCCTGATCCTTAGGTGCAATCAGGTACTCATCAGGTCTTTTAGGAGTTGGTTTTGGGACATCTGGGTCCTTCCAGGTCAGGTGGGAGATTAGGTCCACCATCTCATCCACTGGGGGAGGCAACCTAGGATGTGGCTAAGCTGGGTCCGAAAGACTACACTTGGGAATGTAGGGTCAGACAATCAACCATCTTTCTGTCTCAAAAGTTAAGAGCATTTCACTGAAGGATCCTCAAGGGGTGATCTGGGGGATCCTTCCCCCTCAACAAAGTTGGTGTCATCTGTCAGGATTCCTGTGGAGAGTTTTTTGTCTCATTAAGACATGGCTTGCTATCTACAAAAACTTTCTTTTACTCTTAAAAAGATTAATTTGTATCCAACTATTTACATTTTACTCATTCCCCTCAGTTATTACCATTTATATCTGTTCTGGATTTAGTATTACCTTAGGCTTCTTGGTCTTAAATTTGGCAACATACATTACCAATCCATTATCCATCCATGTAAACCAATATGACCATCTTAATGGAAACTACTACTTATCCAATTTTTTCCCTCTTTTTCATGCTATTAACAAGTTTACCTCCATCAACTGTGGACCTTTCCCTTATCTTCCAGTTTTAACTTATACAGACTTATTTGTTAACATAATTATTCACATAATTTCTCTCACCCTTTTCTCCTATTTCACTACTCTTAGAAATTCCTAGGAAAAGTTCTGCCTCTAACTGTGTTTTTTCCCCTCCATACCACCAATTAATTAATGTCTCTAATTCCACTTTGAACTGATTTAGTCCTGGGCAATTCCAAAAGATACACCTCTAATCCCATGCTTCCCTTCCCCCAAACCTGCCAGTAGTTTGAATTGTGCTGTAAGAACATCTTTCTTATTCTTATCAGGGGAAAGAAATATTTCTGGAATCACTTCCATGGAAATATACAAAACATCCTGGACTTGACTTATTTTAAAGTGGTTATACATACTGGGAAATCTTTATCACAATTCCCATGATTTCTGCCCAATCATTTTTTAAACACTTTGTTCTTCCTACCTTGAAGCATCCTATATATATATATATATATATATATATATATATATATATATATATATATATATATATTGGACATCATTTAGTTTTTCAGTCTGAAACCCTCCCTAAATTCTGTAATCCACCTTATTAGCAGACCAGTTTTGTTCTAGGGACTTGCAACACTCTTTTTGATCTAAATTTAACACATTTAAACCTGTAAGCAAGCACTATTTGACAGTCCATATTTTTCTTTAGATTCCTCCTATTAAAGGTTAACACTTTCCTCGGTAACTGAGCCCTATATCTTAATTTTATATCTGCTTTCTCCATTGCCATGCCACTTTCTCTAGTTTCTGGTCTGAGTGGACCCTAGAGTGAAGATTGACGTTCTCTACCTTTCAAGTCTCACTTCATAAACACCTAACTCGTTTCCCTGCTAATACAGCTTAGCAGAGAGTCCCCTGTTTTTTGGGCCCCAACTACCTAAAATAAGTAATAACCCTTCCCCCAACTTCTGGGAATTTTTCAGAGATCATTTTCTTTCACTTAGGGACAAATTCCTCATCTAGGCATTGAACATATTAACTGAGGTTTTTAAACATTGCTCTGTGACCAGGCTGCCTGGGCCCCCTTATGTTTTTGACAGCATTACCATATCCCAGCCAACCTTTAAGCTTCTCCCCTAACTGTAAGAAATCCCTCATCTAACAAGTAATTCTGTGTACCTTCTTATCTGGTGAAGTCCAGTAGGATCAGCAAAGGTATAATACATGTGGAAGTACATGCCCATGGATGATCTGAACCCTCTACCTGACATCTGGAAAGAGGTAATGGAAAGTACAGCTGTGTACACTTGCCATAAATGTAGATGTTAGAGTGTATTCACTGTTGCAGTCATCACACTTGGGTTATCTGCCTGCAGGTAGCCCTCAGTCGGCCCAAATACCAGAGACTTAGTATTTCTGTGTCAGTTGCTGTCGCTTCAGGAATGACATCAGGTTGTCAGGAGTATAAAAATAGGCAGCTGACGCCATTACATCAGTTTCTCTTGCCACAAATGTCAGGAGCCCCCCCAAATAGGGAGCTAAGTTATGGTGGGAAAAACACCACCACAAAAAGTAAATACCAATAGCCCTGTAAGGGGTGAGTAACACACAGAGGAGAGAGAGAGAGAGACAAGGGGTCTGGAGGGTGGGAAAACAGGACTGCAACAGTCAATACACTCGGACATCTACATTTATGGTAAGTGTACAAAACTATACTATGTTCTTCGTGTTTCACTGTTGCAGTCATCACACTTTGGTTGATTCCCAAAGCTGAAGAAAGGGCGGAGGCAGTAAAGAAGAGTTGGGGCTGGCTAGTATGCCCAGCTGGACTGCTGTTGCAAAACCCGCCCAGGATTTGGAAAAGAGAGGCAGGTGGTAATGCTAGGTGAAGGTGTGTACAGAACTCCAGGTAGCAGCTTCCAGAATGTCCCTGGTAGGGTCTCCCCTGAGGAATGCTGTAGACGTTGCTCTAGTGGAATGCGTTCTGACCCCCTGAGGGGTTGGTTTCCCATGGTGTTTGTAGTAGAAATGGATACAGTGTGCTACACATTAAGAAATTGTTTGTTTTGAAATGACCTTGCCCTCTGCCCCTGGTACAAAACTGACTAGTAACTGGTCAGATTTCCTGAAGGGCTTAGACCTATCAAGGTAGAATCTGAGCAGTCTGTGCACGTCCAAGTCTGATACTACTCAAGTCGTCGTTGTAAAAAAACCTTTCGTATTAGGGTTAATCATTAATTCCTAATTAGCTAAGCCAAACAGCGTTTCTAGTCTCTTGGCGCCATCCAAGCGCAACACCTTTACACGCATTTAAATTTTGCTAGGTGGACCCTGTACTCACCGGCTTTGTCTGACTCTGCCCTCCGGGAAGACCAGAACTCCACCTTCTAACCCCCACTCCCTCATCTTAAAGAGATCGTCCATTAAAGATTGTGAAATTTGCTAGGTGGACCCTGTACTCACCGGCTTTGTCTGACTCTGCCCTCCGGGAAGACCAGAACTCCACCTTCTAACCCTCACTCCCTCATCTTAAAGAGATCGCCCATTAAAGATTGTGAAATTTGCTAGGTGGACCCTGTACTCACCGGCTTTGTCTGACTCTGCCCTCCGGGAAGACCAGAACTCCACCTTCTAACCCCCACTCCCTCATCTTAAAGAGATCGTCCATTAAAGATTGTGAAATTTGCTAGGTGGACCCTGTACTCACCGGCTTTGTCTGACTCTGCCCTCCGGGAAGACCAGAACTCCACCTTCTAACCCCCACTCCCTCATCTTAAAGAGATCGTCCATTAAAGATTGTGAAAGTATGTTATTCTCATATGTGTCAGCCATAAACTCTGTCCTGTTTATCCTAGTCTAGCTACCTGCACAGGACTGCCAGCAGCCACTAGCCCCTGTCCTTCTCCCCATTCTAATTTAGTCTCCCTTTTTCCCCTCCTCAAGCCTACCACTGGGATTGATATCTACTTTTCACTAACTCCTTACCTCTCTCATCTCTTTCCTACCTGCATAATCTCTGATACTTGTTCCTTTTGCCACCAGGAGGCTTCCTACTATTACCTGGCTAGCTCCCTTTGGCCTACTTCTTTATACTCAAATTCCTTTGTTCTGCACCTGTATCCTCTCCTTCACTGCTTCTCATTTTCTTTACTCCTGACCTTGCCTAACCACCCTTCCAGTATAGCTTACTGCTACAAACCTGTACATCTTCATAGAGTACAGCTCATTATACAAACTATACCTTTTTATCTGTTACAAACCTACCTGCTGTTTCCATAGCTCACTGATTGTTTTTTCTGGGCCTCAACTACTCTTTTGTGTCCTGTTTATACTTTGTAACCCTCTCCACTATAGTACTGATCACTAGAATCTTCCTCAGCTCACCTAGCTACCATCTTCATATTCCTTTTCCATAAAGCTATTCACCCTATCTCTCTTTTCCTTACCCTTACCCTTACACATATCTTCACTACTACTACTTTTCCTACACCCCACCCAACTCATCTAGCCCACCCCCTTCCTGCTCCCAACTATTCTCCCTCTCCCATATTCTCCCGCCCATGAACTGTATTCTGTGCTCATCCCCCTATACCCTCCCCCAAGCTATCTAACATACCTTATAAATATATCCCTTCACCCCTGGACGCCATCTTTCCTTTCTAGTTACTCAGCTTGGCTGCTGTGCATCCCAAACCAGGTACTGAACGGATACTCAGAGTAAACTATAATTTGTTTAAGTGTTTTATGTTATATTTTTACTTTCTTTACACTGGTGGTTTCTACTCTGTGTAACTACTATATGTATATGAGCATGAACTATGGATTAGTTTAGCTGTTCTGTTTTTAACGCTGCAACTGAAAGCTTCTATTCCGGTCATAATTATGTCCTTATCTCTGTGTATTTTGAGCTTTACCTCTTTGAGTAACAAAGTTAGGTTGTTAATGCACCGCTTATATGTTCGTGCTGTGTTACTTTAGATTACTGATCCCTTAGGCCGGCCACCACTTGCTGATTTTACACTAATGGCAATTTATTGTGGGTTCTAACCTTATTGCAGGAAAGCCATACTGCGCTTTACATGGATCTGTTACAACTACTTGTAGAGCATAGCGACTGTTTAAACTACTTATAAAGCTTAGCGACTGTTGAAGCTTCCTATTAAGCCTAGCGACTCTTAGACTTAAGCATATTTTGAATTTCCCAATGGTACGCTGACATCTGTGTACACTAACATACCGGATATTTACTGGTGCCTAAACAGGGACTAGCCGTGGGCCATCGTAGGTACTATCTCTTTTTGAGTTTTATTCCACCTCACTGTAAGCATTTTTGCTCGCGGTAGAGTTTGTATTTATCTATACCTCACAACGCGACTAAACCGCGCTTCTTATTTTTGGCGCCTTTTAGTCTGATACTACTCAAGTCGTCGTTGTAAAAAAACCTTTTGTATTAGGGTTAATCATTAATTCCTAATTAGCTAAGCCAAACAGCGTTTCTAGTCTCTTGGCGCCATCCAAGCGCAACACCTTTACACGCATTTAAATGTAATTTCTCCATAGGATTATTGCACGCCAAAGGGTCGCTTGTTCTGTAGCAATACTGACTTACAGGGGTTATATGAGTAGTGCGATGTAGTATACAACTATTCTTTTACAACCAAGACAACTTTTTGGCTTACAACGTCTCACTAGCAGCTCTAGCAGTTGTATTTATATATTCACCCAATTGTAATTGTAATGGGCAGGATTTTAAGCATCTGCTTTAACTATTTGTAAATGTAAGGGGTAGTATTACAAGCGTCTGCTTTAACTATCTGGAAATATATTTGGAAATACTTTTCAACTAGGACGCTCTCCCCATGCTTAATACCTCCCTAAGTGTCTAAACCTTCAGGCTAACATTGTAGTCCTTTGTTTAACAGTTGCATAGTAGTGGTGAATGTTGTTGTCTATTTTAACTGTTTTAACATATGAAACTAAGCTTATTCATACTGTTGTTCTTATGTTTAAACAATGAATACTCAGTAAATGCTTTTAGTTATCATGTTATACTATAAATGAAACTGTCTATTAGATACCTGTTTAAGTTGAATATTGCTAACTATTGAAAATTGCTTTCTTTATTTACATTGTTTTAACTTACTTATCTTCCTCTCTCTCTGTCCTATTTTAATAGTTTGCTAGGTGGACCCTGTACTCACCGGCTTTGTCTGACTCTGCCCTCCGGGAAGACCAGAACTCCACCTTCTAACCCCCACTCCCTCATCTTAAAGAGATCGTCCATTAAAGATTGTGAAAGTATGTTATTCTCATATGTGTCAGCCATAAACTCTGTCCTGTTTATCCTAGTCTAGCTACCTGCACAGGACTGCCAGCAGCCACTAGCCCCTGTCCTTCTCCCCATTCTAATTTAGTCTCCCTTTTTCCCCTCCTCAAGCCTACCACTGGGATTGATATCTACTTTTCACTAACTCCTTACCTCTCTCATCTCTTTCCTACCTGCATAATCTCTGATACTTGTTCCTTTTGCCACCAGGAGGCTTCCTACTATTACCTGGCTTGCTCCCTTTGGCCTACTTCTTTATACTCAAATTCCTTTGTTCTGCACCTGTATCCTCTCCTTCACTGCTTCTCATTTTCTTTACTCCTGACCTTGCCTAACCACCCTTCCAGTATAGCTTACTGCTACAAACCTGTACATCTTCATAGAGTACAGCTCATTATACAAACTATACCTTTTTATCTGTTACAAACCTACCTGCTGTTTCCATAGCTCACTGATTGTTTTTTCTGGGCCTCACTACTCTTTTGTGTCTGCCCTCACTCCGCTCCCCTCCCTGCCCCCAAATCCCACCCTACCACCTGTACATTTATACCCTCATAGGCACACCCCTCTCTTCTTACCACCAATCATATCTTGCACCTGTCTCCACCCCCTTCTAATACCTCCTCCTCCTTTCCCACCAAAATACCTAATCTACTCTCTGACATCTTCCCTCTATCTAGCTACTCCAACTCTATTACTGCATCTCCTATCATGTCTAATAAATACAGACCTTTGTTACTAGTAACTCTCCTAACTACTCTCACCTCTACCTATCTATTAACCTCATATGAACTACCCCTACCCTTTATACTCACTATCCCATTCAAACAAACCCTGTCAACTCCCCTATCTCTAGCCATAACCTATCTCATTCCCACTTACAAGACCTCCTACCTTCACCCAAAATATCACCGTCTCTCACAACAAATACCTCATTCATAGCCTTAAAAAACATGTCAACTACCATTGTAAACCTCCTCAATTTTACAACCCAATTCTAATGGCCTCATTAATTGCTGGAGACATCCACCCTAATCCTGGCCCTATCCCATCCCCCAAATCTTCTAATAGACACACATTTAAAACTAATCCAACTCCATTAACCAAACCCCCCAAAGCACTATCTATTGCTCAACTAAATATACGTAGCATTTGTAACAAAATACCACTAATTCACGCTCTTCTAGATGTTCAACAGTTTGACATTCTCTGTCTAACTGAAACCTGGCTCAAACCTACAATAAAGAACAATGAAATTACTCCCCCAGGCTACAATATCCTTAGACAGGACCGTTTAAACAAAAAAGGTGGTGGGGTCGCTATCTTCTATAAAACTGGACTACAAATAAGTAAAGCAAATCTTAATCTTCCATCTGACATAAATTCCGAAATTATCATTGCAAAACTTCATCTCAACCCTCACAAAACAATTAATATTATCTGTACTTATCTTCCCCCAGGAAATAATACTGTTATACTAGAAGACCTGTTAAATTGGCTTTCTCTAAACCTCCTACAAGAAACAATACTCTTAGGAGACTTTAATATTGACTGGAACTTATGTAAAAATACTAACCCAACCACCCATATTAACCTACATGGCTTCTCTCAAATCATTAACTCCCCAACAAGAATAAACAAACTTAATAATAAAGAAACCATACTTGACTGGATACTAACAAATAGCCCACAACAAAAATACACAACAGGAACTCTCCCTGATGACCTCAGTGACCACTCCCTAACATATGTTATCAGGCATAAAACAAACATTGCCATCCCTAACCACATTAGAACATGCCGTAGCAAAAAAAATTTTGATCCCAATCTGTTTCACAATGAACTTATACATGTTAACTGGTCACCACTGAAATCTCTGCCTATAGATAAAGCCGTTACTTACTTTAATAATTCTTTTCTAGACATCCTAGAACATCATGCCCCAATGCGTTCTATTCGTATGAAACCCAAAACAGCCCACTGGCTCTCAAAAGAAACTAAAATACTAATCCTCAGCAGGAATAAAGCTTGGGCTAAATGTACCACAAAAAACACAACTGATCACCTCACTTTTAGACAACAAAGAAATGTGACAAAAAAAGCCATTCTACAAGATAAAAAGAACTTTTATACACAGCTTCAACATTCATCCCTTAACCAACCACATAAATTTTGGTCCGCTATTAACATGCTGTTATCCCCGGGCAAAGTTGCCACACCAAATCCACTAGGCTCAAACCCTGACCAACCACTACAAACAGCTAATGATTTTAATACCTTTTTTACTTCAGCCATATTAAAACTAGCTAAACAACAAAGCCCTGATACATCTAAACTGCAAACCCTAAACCCCCCTCCCCCACCATTTCACCTAAAACCTATACCAACCTCTTACATATTGTCCTTGCTTCAAAAACTAAAACCCACAACCCCCTCGGCTGACAAATTACCAACAGAATACCTCCAAGTAGGAGCTAAAGCTGTAGCCTATCCCATCTCTATACTGATCAACAGAACCATAAAAGAGGGTACTATTCCATCACTCTGGAAAATCTCTCATATTATCCCTCTATTCAAAGGAGGTGACTCTACTGAATATTCCAATTTCCGCCCCATAGCACTACTATCTCCTCTCGCAAAAATAATGGAGAAATGCATCCATAAACAGTTACTTAATCACCTTCTAAGCCACAACCTCCTAGCTAATTGTCAACATGGGTTTCGACCATTCCATAGTACTACCACTGCCTTACTATCCTTTATTGACTCTATTAATACAAACCGCAACAATAACACTTCTTCTTCTGCATTTTTCGTAGACCTGTCTAAAGCCTTTGATATGGTCAACCATGAACTTCTCCTCCATCATTTAAAATCCCTCTCTCTAGACAGTCATGGTCAAGCTGGTTCATATCCTATCTCGACAACCGTAAACAAGCCGTACTCTGGGATAATCAACTCTCCGATCTCCTCCCAACTTCAATAGGAGTCCCTCAGGGCTCTATCTTAGGTCCTCTACTATTCTCCATTTTTATAAATGACCTTTATCTAGCCACTCCTCAATCAACTTGTATTCAATATGCAGATGACACAACTATAATTTGCTCAGCCTCAACACAAACTAAGCTGCACAATCTCACACAAAATACCTTCACTACTATAGAGCAATGGTTCTCTAATCACTGTCTCCTCCTCAACCCTAAGAAAACCAAACTTCTGCTCTTTTCACCCACACACAAGTCCCCTTCTATTAACTTCACACTTACATCCAATGATGGTACCCTCATCTCTCCAGACCAAACCACTAAACTCTTGGGTATTACTATTGACAATCAACTAAAATTTGACACTCATATTAACTCTACAATAAAAGCTACCAACAAAAAACTTGGTTCTCTCTATAGAATCAAATCTTTCCTAACTCCCAAAGCTAAAACTACCATAGCTAGATCCCACTTAATCTCTACCTTACTTTACGCTTCTCCCATTTACACTAACCTTTCTAAGTATAACCTCAACAAACTAACTTCATCATACAACAACATTGCTAGATTTGCTACTGATTCCCCTTATAGGACTCATCATTGTCTTAATCTTAAACAACTAGGCTGGCTAGAACTACCCTATCTAATACAATCTTACCAACTTACTATTGCCCATAAAGCCCTTTACCACCCTGACAACACTCCTATGCTCTCCTCTCTAATACAACCCTACAAAAATCAGAAAAACCTACGCTCTTCTAACAAGATACTGATTCAAACTTCCCTATCAAATAACTCAGCAGGTGATTCAACATTCTTCAACTCAGTCGGCAAAATATGGAACCAACTACCGCAAGACCTCACTATCACAACTTCACTCCCATTATTTAAAGCTAAACTAAAACATTTCCTTTCCAAACACTGGCTGTGCTCCTGTAACAACCCTGACTAACCATTTTTTTCCCTTCCAGCCATCTGCCTACTTCTTACTCTTAATTCCTGCTCACTAGAAGTTTCCTCTTCAGAAATGTCCCTGTGACTCTTTTTTAAATGGAATCATATCTATATCTTTTTCTCAACATTCTTTCATTGTTATAATTGACTTTCCTAGCACTGTATTTGTATTTCTAGTATTGTCCCCTGCTAAGCCTCCCACTGAACTCTATTGCATATAAAACTTGCTGTAGGTTTTACTTATGTTTTTATTGTATCGTATAACTTTGTATTCCTTCACCTGTGATATTTTTACTTGTTTTAATAGATTGTAGTGGAACTTTTCTCCTCGGGCCTCCACTGAAAATGGACATGTATCCAGTTGGACTAGCCCGGTTAACAAATGTAAAATAAAATAAAATAAAATTAGGGAAAAAGGTTGGCAAATTGATAGATTGGTTGAGAGCCACACTGGACACCACTTTAGGCATAAAGGAAGGGTTAGTCCTGAGGGAGACCCTGTCAGCATGAAAAATAATGAAGGACTCCACAACCATAAGTGCTTGCAACTCAAACACTCTTCTAGCTGAAGTGATGGCTAGAAGCAAGGCTGTTTTCCAAGAGAGGAATTTTAACTCTGCTGATGCTGCAGGCAGAAAGGGGGGTAGTGTGAGCTTTTCCAGTACAAAGTTAAGGTCCCAAGCAGGGGTGGGTGCTCTCCTTGGTGGCCTCAAGTTGTTTGCCCCTCTCAGGAACTGTTTGATGAGAGGGTGAGAGAAGAGAGGTGGCTCAGTGTTGTAATGAGCAGAGATGGCAGAGGCATGGATCTTAATGGAGGAGAAAGATAGGCCTCTATAGTACATCTGCTAGGTAATCCAGGATTAGTGGTAAGGAGGGCAATGCTGTATCCTCTCCTTTAGATTGAATCCAGGAACAATATCTTTTGCACTTACCAGCATAGGATTTCCTTGTACTGGGTCTTCTGGCTTCAAGAATAACATCCAGCACCTGCTTGCGTAGGCTGGTCACTGGGGGAGAATTCAAGGGATAAGCCAGGCTGCAAGACTGAGGGTTTTCAGTTGCGGATGCAAGATCTGTCATTTCTGCTGAGTGAGGAAGGTTGGGATCTGGTGTAGGTGCTAGGGTGGAACCGGTGACAGGCTGCGCAGTAGTGGGTACCAGTGCTGGTGTGGGCATCCGGGGCAATCAGGACTGCCCTTGGTCTGTCCTGTCTTATCTTAAGTAATATTCTTGTGAGAAGAGGCAGAGGGGGAAATGCATAAATTGAGAGGTTTACCCACTGGAAGGGCAGGGCATCCACTTTCCAGGCCCTGCTGTGAGGTGTCCTGGTGCAGATTTTGCTGAGCTGGTGACTGTAGGGAAGGCAAAAAGGTCCACCTCTGGGGTCCACAATTTCTGGGTTAGAAGGCTAAAGGTGCTGGGGTCTAATTGCCACTCGTGTGGGTTTGCCTGGCAGGAACTGAGCTTGCAGACGAATATGCATGTCCAAGGCCATGTTCCACAGGGCCATGGCTAGCCTGCAGAGTGGGTAAGAGTGGGTTCCCCCCTGCTTGTTGATGTACCACATAACTGTGGTGTTGTCTGTTTTTATTAGCAGGGGTCCTAGTGAGAGCAGGGATCTGAAAGCTGTCAGAGCGTGCTGAACAGCTAATATCTCTTTTTGATGTGCAGATGAGTTTGACTTGGACTCCAGTGGCCCTGAATGAACTTGTCATCCAGATGTGCCCCCTAGGCATAGTCTGATGCATCTGTGGTTAGGGTCTGGGTGGCGTGGGGTTGAGTAAAAGGAAGTCCCTTGTTCTGGTTGCATGCTGCTGCCCACCAAAGAAACTCTGTCCTTAGACAAGGTATGACGGTTTCCAGGTCATGAGAATGTTGGCACCAAAGACTTTTTAAGTACCACTGAAGTTTCCTCATAAGCAGTCTGGCATATGGAATTAGGAGAATGCAAGAGGCCATGAACCCTAGGGCCTGCAGGATTTTCCTTGTGGATAGCTGGGTCCTGGTGACCATTTGAGTGAAGTAGCCTGTCAGATAGGCTTGCTTTTCTGGAGTAAGGAATGCCATCTGGGATGCTGTGTCCAAGCTTACTCCCAGGAATACAATCTTTTGACTGGGGACTAGTTCTTTTCGTTGATAGTGACCCCAGGGAGGTTAGAAGATTCTTTACAAATGTCAGGTGCTACAACAGCTTTTCTTGACTGTCTGCCTGAATCAGGCAATCGTCCAAGTACGGGTAAATTTGTATCTTTCTCTGTCTGCAATAGGCAATGACTGGAGCCAGACATTTTGTGAAGACTCTGGGAGCAGTGGATAAGCCAAAGGGAAGTGCAGACAACTGATAATGCATACATTCTGCCCTGAAATGTAGGTATTCCCTGCACGAGTCCCTGACAGGGATGTGCAGATAGGCTTCTTTTAGGTCTAGGGTGGCTAACCAGGCATCTTTGGACAGCATAGGAAGAAGTTTCTGAAGGGTGAACATTTTGAATTCTAGTACCAGAAGGAAGGTGTTTAGAATGGAAAGATCTAGGATTGGGCGCCAAGTGCCCTCTTTTCTGGGTACCAGGAAAAGTCTGGAATAAAACCCTTGACCTATCTGTTCTGCAGGAACAGGTTGAGTTGCCCTTATGGAGAGCAGGGATTGAACTTGGTTTTGTGCCTCTGCCCACTGGTGTGGAGGAAGGTTTGGGAACCCTTTTGGGGTTGGCAGTGAGTGGAAGTAAAATCTGTACCCCTGGCATACAATGTTGACGACCCATCGGTCTTTGGTGATGGAGGTCTATTTTTTTGCATGATGGGCAAGTTTTCCTTCTAGGGGCATGAGCAATTGGGCAGAGGTGAGGACTGGAGTTAAGAAGTCATTGTGAATTCTTTCCGTAAGGGGGTGGCTTAGCACTCCCTGTTTTAGAAGTGGAGGCATTCCATTGCTTAGATCTCTGCATACCTTGAGACTGTAATCTGTGGGGTCTGTTTCCTCTGGGTCTAGTTTGAAAGGCCTTGAGGGGGCTGGAAAGGACCAATGTTTAGAGGGACAATGCCTACTGAATCTTGGAGGCTGCACTTGCAAAAAATCTTTGACTGTCTGCATAGACTTAAGCTTTTTCTTCCATCTTTTTTAGAAACTTTTCTGCTTTGGTGCCAAACAGATGGTCGCTGTTCAAGGGAGCGTCTAGTAATTTTGATCTGACATGGTTTGGCAAGGTATGCTCCTAAAGCCAAGCATGCCCTCTCAGTACAGAACCAGTGACTGCTGCCCTGCAATATGCTTCTAGGGTGTCAAAGCCACATTGCAAGGTATGCTTGCTGACTTGACTCGCAGAAAGCATAAGCTCCTGTAATTCTTTATTTTCTGCACAGTATGTAAAGGTAGATAATTTTTGCTTAAGTTCCATAATATGTTGCAGGTATTTCAGCATGTGAAAATGGCAAGTCAATTCCCTAATGGTGACAGTTGCAGAGGTGTATACTTTTTTACCCCATCTGTCTAAAGCTTGGGAATCCCTGTCCAAAGGGGTGGGATTCTTAGCTGTAGTTGCTTTTATACCTTTAGGCCACTAGGAAATGACCTCTGGGTCAGTCAGCAGTAGGCTTTTAGAAAAGAAATTTGAGAGTCAGGGACTCTGCAGTTCCTATCTGGTTTCCTTGGAACAGGGGGTAAAGTATCAGGAGTTAGACTGGATTCCATAAAGACATCATCCACAACATCCGGACTGCTAAAGGTCTATGTTGTGGCAAATCTAAAAATTCTCTGAGTCTCTTTTTGGACTGAGGATATTCCTGGCATTCCCAGTGGAAATGCTCTCAAAGTATGTATGGTTTTATCAAAAGAAAAATCCTCTGGAGGGGAAGCAGAGGGAATGGAGTCCTGTGCATCTGAATCCTCATAAGCAGATAAAGGCATGTCTTCATATTCAGAAACCTCAGAGTCAGACTCTTGGTCTGTTAAAGCTGCTGGGGACAGGTCTCTTTCTCTTAGCAGGGGAAGGCTGGCTTCCCCTAATTAGCATAATCAGGTTTCCTGCCATTTTAAGTATTTGATGCTGTGGCAAGGAAGCAGGTGCTTGAGTTTGGGTCGTTGTTTTTTTGGGCATAGCTCGTACTCTTGGCCTTAGAAAATCTGTAGTTTTAGACAGAACTGAAGACGAGAAAGAAGTCGTCGGTTTGTGTAGAATATCAGTAATGCGAAGAACTTCCTCGAAGCCAGTGCCTGCACAGTGGCTCCGGACCCATCCAAGGTAGAGACATTTGCAGGTTCCGTAGTAAAAAAAAAAGTCTAGAAGCATACCGGACTCCGAACGGGTCTCAGTAGCGGCCTGCAAATCCATCGAAGCAGGCATCAGGGGCTGGGAAAGTGCCTCACTGAGTACCAGCAAACTGGAGACTAGTTTAACGGATGCATTGTCAGCAGTTTTGAACCTGTGCGGTCTTGTCTCTGTATTTATCCTTACGTTCATTTTGGAAGATCGGTAGTCAGATGGCTTACTGAAGCCATTTCAGAATACGGAGATCGAGAGTGAAAGTATTTAGCGACAATAAGGGCCTGACAACAATTAGTTCAGGCATTGAACAAAGCACAAAACCGACAGCGAGGTACAGAGTGGTCTGGTCCTAAACAGGTGACGGAGTAAGAATGGAAATCTCTATCTGGTATTTGCTTTCCACAGGCGAGACAATTGTTAACATTTTCTTGACATCGGTTAGAGCAAGAAAAAAGGATCCCCAATGGGGTACTTGGCTTTAGAAGACTTCAGGATGGTTAAATTCAGAAACGAAAACTCAGGTAGCAGCCGATCGTCGCTCGTGCGAACTGCTTCGGGCTCCTCGAAAAGAAAGACTGATGTAATGGCGTCGGCTGCCTGTTTTTATACCCCTGACAACCTGATGTCAGTCCTGAAGCGACAGCAACCGATGCAGATAATTTATGTCTCTGGTATTCGGGAAGACTGAGGCTATCTGCAGGCAGATAACCCAAGTGTGATGACTGCAACAGTGAAACACGAAGAACATCATAATCTTCCATTTCTGCTTGTTCAACTTAATCTTTAAAACAACCTCTCTATACAGCATTCAGATTTTTTCCCCCCTTTTGCACGCCCAGATACATATCTTCCCATCCTTCCAGTATTCTCTATGTTCTCTTACTATACCTAATCCCTTCTGGAAATTAACCCCTACTGCTTTAGGTTTCTGTGTTAATCCTCGAATTTGAATGCATCTCCCAAATGTTCCTCTGGGATGGAGTGTGTCAAAATTATGTCATCAGCATATAACACAATTTTAAGCTCCATTTCCCCACCGATATACTCTCATCTCAGACATCACCATGTCCGCTAACAGTTGTACATAAAATCCAACCAACAAGGGAGGGATGGGGCATCCCTTTTTCATTCCCCTTATTTGCATTCTGTAAGATAGTGGGACTTCTCTAAGCTGTCCTACCTTTATAAATCTTTTCCAGTAGGAGATTAATGGATTCAGGGAGACCCAGTCTCCTCTGCACTGCAAATACATATGACCATTTCACTCTACCAAAGGCTTTTTCCTGCATATAATGATACCACCACTAGTTTTTCTCCTCTCTCCAGCACATCTTGCATCATCATTAGTACTCAAATGTTAAAAGTCCATCTTTCTTCTATAAAGCCACACTGAAATGCATTGACCAATGTGGTCATAATCCTGGCCAACCTAGCAGCTATAATGCTCATAAAAACTTTATAATCATAAATTAAAACTGTGATAAGAGTCAGTCTCAGGGTTTCTACCCTCCTTATGTACAGCCATGATTACAATTACCTTCCATGATTTTTGTCAAGTGCATAGCATTTCATTCATTAGCTTTCCCCATGTTTGGACAATTATCACCCCTACTTTCAAGTTTTCTACTGACATCACTTCTGAGCCTAGTGACTTACAAGGATCTTGTTTTCTTACTGCTTCTGTAACTTCTACAACCATTGTCTGGTTTACAAGTGAAATCTGCCAACTCAATCCCTAACTTGGTTTTCTCCAGAAAGACCAACATGTTGATTTGTATGCTTAGCCCTTCATTACCAGACATATATAAATATACATAATTCTGAAATGTTTCTAATTTCCCTCTGAATTTTGCGTACTACTCTACCTTCAGACCTATTTGATAAACAGTGCTTTCACTTTCTGCTAATAAAGCCTCACCACCATTGTTCTCTATGCTCTTGGGGTGTTTGCACCATGTAGTTCACTCACTGCCCTACTCTGCAGCAGCACACTTGTATCCTCTTCCTACAGAATCACTTGTCCTATTCTGTATTTCTAATCTCTCTACTTCATGCAAGCTGTGTTTTCCCAACTGCAATGCCTAGCTTAACTAACTGCACCCTTCACTTACTACTTGTAACTGACCTGTTGTACTGCATGTAGTTTTGTATCTCCTTTCCGACTGCTTTGCTTCAGATTACTCAAATCATGTATTAAATTTCTAGAATGCAATTCAGGGCCTTATTCTCTTATCCAATCCCTTCAGAATTTCTCTAAAGAGGAAAACATGGAATTCCAAGTGACTTGGCCTATTCTTTTCCTGCTCCAGCCTAATTTTAAAAAATATATATGCATGGTCCAAAAATATAACAGGGATCTGATATTGTTAATCCTTGTTCATTCCTTACGCATGGGTATCGGTTCAGAGCTCGGAACCAAGCCGGCCATTTTCCAAGCTCGAGCTAAACTCTTACCCACAATCCCCCTCTCCCTGTTACCCCAGATTGCGTTTGCCGCATTGCCATTCGTGTCAAGCTACTTCTCTTGAGCTAAATACAGTCAATTGTTGTTTAATAGCTTTACAGATTACTTTTCTGTCAGAAAAGTTCATATTTTATTGTCTCCTACCCTATTGCATCTAGCGTTCATATTTTCTTCAGGTTTTTCTGCTTTTTTCTTTACCACTTTTACCACGAGGTATTCTCTCTTTACCATCGTTGGTAATCCTTTCCCTTATTTTCTCATACCTTCAGGTACTCTCTTGTACCAGTGTTGGTACCTTTTCTATTAATTAATTTGCTGTCATGGCAGATAAGAAATGTAGTCCGGGTTTAAGTGATGTTCTGACTGTGGACACAAACTGCCTACTTCTGATGCACACTCTGTTTATTGTCTGTGAGCTTCCCATTTGTCTGTTGACCCACCCTGTACTATTTGTGAGAACTTTTCTAATAGAACCTTGTTGGAAAGGGAAAAAAGCTGATACTGAAAGGACCTCCTAACATCTCCCTTTTCAGAGGCTATTTCCGGGTTGGAGGTCTCAACCCCTCCTAGAGCCCGTAAGAAAACCCTGATGTTCCTACTAAGGCCAAATCTTTGCCCTCATCCCCGGCTGGGGACCCCCGCCAACCAAAACCTAAAAAGGCTAAAGTTTCGGCTCCGGAGCACACACAGTCATCCCCAGTGCTTTTGGTGCCTAGACCGCCTGCACAGAGGCCTTCGGCTCCGACTTCTCCTGCAGCCTTCTATATATCGGCACCAAGGGGCTCCGGTTCAGACCATTACCATTGTATCGGCACAGACCCTGACCACGTCAGCTCAGAGATCTTCCTTGGAACCAACACATTTATTGTTGACTCCAGTTTTGTCAGTTGCAGCTTTGGCACTGACAACCACTTCGGCACCGATCCCTGTCTCGGTGCAGACAATGACCTCAGCACTGATGAATTCTTCGGTGCACACAACAGGAGTCCAGACTCTCTCGGCACCGTTGTCCTCTGTGTAGTCAGAGGAGATGGGCACAGAATCTGCCTCTTCTGTGGACAGGCCTGTTTAACCCTCAGTCTCCATGAGGTCCAATAGAAGCCCTTCCGAACATGATGTGTTGTGTCTTGTGGACCAAGTACTCTTGGCCAGAGATAACCCACCCCTCAGGAACTATCCTTCCTTGGGAGGTGATCACCCATATCCAAAGACCCCTTCTTATTCTCCTCCTTCACTGCCTTTGAAGTCCATGGATATAGCACAGTCTTCCCCTTCTGCAGTTCCCCTTATGGATCTCACTAATGAACCGCAGTTGCCTTTGTAGCAGGAAAGTTTTGCTACGACCCAGGATGTCAGCTGTGACATGCTGCTCCACAGCCATCCAAAGACTCTGGGTCGGCAAGGCTGAGCCACATAGGGGAGGGGTGACCCCTGTCCTAGACATACACTCCTCTTCGGGTGGACCAGCCTTCCAACTGATGGAGAAGGCTTTCGCTACTGCTAGCGATACTGGATTGTCTATACCTCCACCCTCCTCTGGTACACTGGTTTCACAAGTCGTATCTAGCGGACACCGGGTACAAGGACCGCAGGAAATATTCCCTCAGGATTCCCCTTTTCCGCTGTCTTCTCCAGCTTCTCCCGCTGAGGATGTCCACCGGAAAGGTTTGTGTAAGAAGAAGCATATGGACTCCACAGAGGAGTCCCTCACCAAAGTCCCAGATTTCGATGATGGGGAAGGATCCCCTCGGTCAGCCTCTGAGGTATCCTTTGGTGATATCCTCGAAATCCTGAAACAGAGAGGTGACTGGCAGTCCTCTAATCCGACCTCTGAGAAATCTGTGTTCCTGCAGGCCTTTCGCACCCAGCCCCCTACCTCCTGGGTTACTCCACCTGCCGATTAACTTGTCCGGCTCATAGTGCAGCGTGCTTGGAAGGCTCCTGATACAGTCAAAGCTATTCCCCAGAGGCCAGATAAGATCTTGTGCCCTCCTGCTTCGGATCCCCATTGGTCCAAAGGTCTTCCTGTGGATGCTTTGGTGGTGACGGCCACAACAAAAAAGGATCTGGCAGAAGAAGAAAGCCAGACTGTCCATCCGCCTAACAGAGTCCCGGGCCCTGGACAGGATAGGGAAGTGCACCTTTGCTTCAGTGACTGTTATCAGGTCCCTGAATTACATGGCACATTTTACCAGGCATCAAAGGGATCTGTTCCTGAGCTCTCTGAAACCATGACTGGTGCAGTGTCTGATGAGGTCCGTGACAAAGTGGCCTCTCAGCTAGCCACAAATTAATCTATATCTAACTCCTCTATGTGACTGATATCTCACGCATCAGAAGGAGCAGCTAGAACAGTGGGTTCAGCTGCGGTCTTGAGATGACATCTCTGGATGTGCTTGTGCAACTTCGTGGAACCCTAAGTCTTCTTTTCTTAATGCCCCCATTGAGGCCTCCTTGTTGTTTGTGCCCAAAGTTAAAAGCATACTGGCCACATGTGAACAGGACGGTAAGACCCTTTCTGCTGTAGGTGTCCGTTATTCTTCCCCTCAACGTGCTTTCTCTTGAAATCAAAAGAGTGGGAAGATATGGTTCAAGAAATCTCAGGGCCCTTTCCGTGACACCAGGCCGAGTCCTCCCCCAGAGGTGGAGGGGGAAACTCAGAGGGAAGACTCTCCATTCGGGGCAGAGGAGGTCCGCGTAACCAGTGTTCCAAGGATTCTTTCCCTGGTCAATCCTACCAGCACTCCTGAAGAGTGGCCCAACTCCTTTCCTCTGGAGGTGGTTGGGGGACCTTTCTCCTTGTACCCTTCTGCCTGGCTAACCATCACCACTGATTCCTGGGTTCAAAGGATTATAACCAGAGGTTATCATATCCCCTTCGATCTTTGTCCTGTCCCTTCAAAAAATCTTCCCGATGTTCCACCCAAAGGAAGAAGCAGCACTAGAGATAGAAAAGCTGCTAAGAAAGAGTCATCCAAATAGTCCCTCCAGACCAGATAGGATCCGGATTCCACTCGACTATTTTTGGTGCCAAAGAAAACCGGGGACTGGAGACCAATTTTGGATCTCAGTGCATTGAACAAGTTTGTAAGAGTACAAAACTTCTGGATGGTCACAATACAGTCTATCCTCCCGCGTTTGGAAAAAGACTACTGGATGTGCTCTATAGATCTTCAAAATGTGTACTACCACATAAAGGTGGACAGGCCTTCAAGAAGATTTCTGCGCTTCTATGCGGGAGCCAGTCACTACCAGTTCAGAGTACTGCCCTTCAGACTCTCTACAGCCCCCAGAGTGTTCACAAAGTGCATGGCAGTTGTCACAGCTCACTTGTGACTTCAAGGATTCCAGATGTTTCCATACCTAGACGACTGGCTCATTTCCGCCCCCACTAGACATCTACTGGAAAAAGCCCTGGCATACTCTCTCCTCGCTGCTCAAAGGCTAGGCATAACCATGAACTGGCAGAAATCCAATCTCACCCCATCTCAGTCGACAGAATTCATAGGGGTTATCTTGGACACAAAAAACTGCAGAGCTGCTATTCCAGAGCACAGAATTCTAAGGATAAAGCAACAACTAATTCCAATCCTTTCAAAGGAAAAATCCACAGCTCACTCGGTTCTACAGCTGTTGGGTTCCATGGCAGCCTCCATCACCATTGTTCCCTTGGCCAGGTTTCACATGAGGCTTCTACAATGGCTACTGCTCACCCAATGGTATCCTTTTCAGCATCCTCTTTCAGCCATGATTTGAGTAACCCACAAGTGCAAATAGGATTTAAATTGGTGGATGACGCACAATCTCTCACAATGGTCTCACCCCTTCTCCCCCCAGCAACCCAAGGCCACAGTAACCACGGACACCTCCCTGATGGGGTGGGGGTGGGGCTATGTCAGGGACAGACAGTCCAAGGCACTTGGTCCGAACTGGAGGCCCATCTGCATATAAATGTTCTAGAGCTAAGGGCGGTGCTTCTGGCGTTGCAAGCATTCCATCCCCTGCTGCAGTCTGGGACAATTGCGATTCAGACAGACAACATGGCAGTGGTCTGGTACATCAACAAGCAAGGTGGAACCAAATCTTACCCCTTTCATCGAGAGGCCATGAGGATATGGCAATGGGCGATGGCTAGCAACCGTTTTCTTCTAGCAATGCACATTCCCGGGAGCTCCAACGTGATAGCAGACAGACTCAGCAGGTGCATTCTTCCAACCTCGAGTGGGCCCTAAATCCCTTGATAGCGGCGGAGATCTTCCACCGCTGGGGCCGTCCTTGCTGCGAACTCTTTGCATCCCCGACCAACTACAAATGCAGCAACTACTTCGCCCTGGTTCCCCCTCTGGGACAGACACTCAGGGATGCTCTAGTCCACGATTGGCCCTCGGGTCTTCTTTCTGCCCTTTCCTCTCATTCCCCAGTTTCTGAAGAAAGCCCGTCGGTTGAAGAGCAAGGTGATCCTCATAGCACCATATTGGCCTCAACAGATTTGGTTCCCCTTCCTTTGGCCTCACCTACTAAATCGACCATGGATTCTCCATCCAACCCCGGAGTTGATCTCACACCCACAGAACCTGATTCATCCCAACTTGAGCAACCTGAAGCTCACGGCTTGGCTACTCCAATTCCCTTGATCGCCAGGCAGAATGATCTTTCTATACCGGTACATGACGTTCTCATTGCTTCTCATAAGTCTTCCACTAGAATTACTTATCTGAGCAAGTGGAAAAGATTTACCTGTTGGCTGAAAGATAAACAAGTAGACCCCTTTTCAGCACCAGTGTCGATAATACTAGACTATCTGGCCGACCTGTTTCAATCGGGTCTATCGGCCTCTACCATTAGAGTTCATTTGGCTGCAATTTCTGATTTTCATGAGGGTGTCTTCATGAGGGTGTCCAAGATTCCACTTATGTCCCATAAATTGTGCAAGACCTTCTTAAAAGGTGTGAATCATCTGAAGCCACTTTTTAGAGAACCTATTCATCCATGGGATTTATCATTATTTCTACAAGCTCTGACAATGTTACCTTTCGAAACAGTCTCTTCTTGCGACCTCAAGTATTTTGTCATGGAAAACCTTGATTTTGGTCGCTATTACTTCTGCCAGACGCATCTCTGAACTTCAAGCTTTATGTAGCAAGAGTCCATACTTGATTTTTCATAGAGATAGAGGTCTTTGAGAACTAATCCGTCATTTCTGCCTTAAGTGATCTCTGAAATGTCCATTAATCAAGCCACTGAACTGCCAGTTTTCTTCCCCAATCATTCAAACAGAGGAGAGTATTGCTTACATAAACTAGATATACACAGGCAAATCCGTTTTTACTTAAACAGGACTAAACCCTTTCATAAATCTGACCAGTTATTTTTGGCCTTTTCTGGACCTAGATTAGGATCTGCTGTTGCTAAGGTCACATTAGCTAGATGGTTGAAGGACGGTGTGACCTTTATTTATAAACAATGTAATATCTTGTTGCCTACTACCATGAAAGCTCATTCAACAAGGTCGGTGACAACTTCTGCTGCCTTCCATGCCAGAGCTTCTTTACATGACATCTGTGCAGCTGCAACTACGCCTCATACCTTCATCAATCATTACAAATTGGATTTGGCCTCCAGGGGAAGAGCATATTTCTGTTCTATGGTCTCAGGAATGGCCTTCCAGGAGAGCCTCCCAGGAATAGAGGTAGCTGGGGACTCTGTTCCATGCGTAAGGAATGAACGAGGATTAACAATATCAGATAAAAAAGTTATGTCTTACCATAACGTTCCATCTGTATTGTTGATCCTCGTTCAGTTATTGCGACCCTCCCTCCTTCCTCCTCCTGTGGTTTCTAGTGGATCTCACCATCCGGTTCTCTTAGGTTATTTGACCAGAGGTAGCCTCTACCTTCTTTGACTTGCAAACTCAATATGAGGTAACAGGGAGAGGGGGGGTTGTGGGCAAGAGTTTAGCTGGAGAGTTTGAAGCTGACGCGAGCTTGGAAAATGGCCGGCTCTGTTCCGAGCTCGGAATCTTTACCCATGCGTAATGACTGAACGAAGATCAACACTACAGATGGAACGTTATGGTAAGACATAACTTCTTTTTATTTTCATATCTTGCACAAGGCTAGCATTCTCCTTAGTAATAAAACTCTTGTCTTATTCTTAACCATCCCTTATATTTCTAGGGTAACGACCTGTCCTTCTATGAGCAGGACATTTCCTATTTGGACAGTTGCGTCCTGCATAAAATAAAAAAAAAATGACAAATGCACTAAGACTTTAGAACAAAAAGATATTTCCTAAGTTTTCTTCAATAGTTGCACAAAAACGTTATTTTGTATCTGAAAAGTACAGTTTTGTACCTACCATAAATGTAGATGTTCGAGTGCTAATACAGCTGCAGTCATAACAGATGGGTTCTCCTGCCGACAGGCGGGACTTTGGTCGGCCAAATTCCAAAGTCTAAGTCCGGCGTCGGTTGTAGTCACTTCTTCCCTGACGTCAGTGCGACAGGGGTATAAAGGAACCAGCAGATGCCATTTTCTTCAGTTTTTCTTGCCCCAGATGTCAGGTGCCCCCAGAAGGAAGGCACTACATAAATTTGTGTAATAAAGAATTGCAATATAATCAAAATACAGTAGTTGCAAGCAAATACACCATAAATGAATACCCCAATCAGGTTGTATGAGGATGTGTTAGCCTATAGGCCTGTCCCAAGAGGGGAAGGAGGGAGGGAAACCTGGAATGTAGCTGTATTAGCACTCAAACATCTACATTTATGGTAAGTACAAAACTGTACTATGTTCATCGTGCATACAGCTGCAGTCATAACAGATGGGTAGAATCCCAAAGCTAAGAAAAGGGTGGTAGGCACTAGGTGGAACTAGGAGGAGCCAGGATGCCCTGCAAGACTGCAGTGGCAAAGCCTGCTCTAGTTTTGGAGTATAATGGTAGGTGGTAGTGCTTGGAGAAGGTATGTACAGAACTCCAAGTGGCTGCTTCCAAAATATCTTTGGTAGGAACTCCTCTGAGGAAAGCTGCAGAGGTAGTGTGGCCCTTGTGGAGTGAGATCTGATGCCTGTAGCTACAGTTTTGCCATGAAAAGAATAGCAAAAGCGTATGCAGTGGGCTATTTTTTGAGATTGTCTGTTTCGAAATTGGCTTTCCTTCAGTTCCTACAACATAGGGCACAAAGAGCTGTTCTGATTTTCTGAAAGGCTTTGTTCTGTCCAGATAATAACGTAGTTGTCTGTGGATGTCCAAGGAGTGTAGTAATCTCTCCCCTTTGTTTTGAGGATTAGGATAAAAGGTAGGTAAGTGTATGGCCCGATTCAAAGCTACCCTGGATACCACTTTAGGCATAAAGGACGGGTTAGTTCGTAAGGAAACTCTGTCCTGATGGAAGATGATAAAAGGCTGCACAGCCATGAGAGCTTGTAGTTCTGAAACTCTACGAGCTGAGGTAATAGCCAGAAGGAAAGCTGTTTTCCAGGACAAATATTGCAAATCTGATGAGGCAGCTGGCTCAAAGGGAGGCAAGGTCAGTTTTTCCAGAATGAAACTGAGATCCCAAGCAGGTATTGGTTGTTTTCTTGGGGGTCTTAGGTTCTTAGCCCCTCTGAGGAACTGTCTTAAGAGAGGGTGAGAGAATAAGGGTGGATCAGTGTTGTATTTTGCAGAAATGGCTGAGGCATGGATTTTGATGGAGGAGAATGAAAGTCCACTGCTTAGCAGCTCAGCTAAATACTGTAGTATTTGAGGTAAATTCAGTTTTTCAGGATCCTGGCCCTTTTTCTCATTCCAGACACAAAACTGTTTCCATTTTGCGGAGTAAGCTTTTCTAGTTGACGGCCTTCTGGCCTCCAAAATGACATCCTGCACCTCCTTGCAGAGTAGGGTCTGTTGTGATGCTAAGGAATCTTCAATGCGGCTAGAATGAGTGTTTTTAGCTGGCTGTGAAGAGTTTTGAAGCTGTGCTGAGTCAGAAGAAGAGGCATTAGAGGCAGGGTCCATGGTGGGGAATGTGTCAGGCTCCTCAGGAGTGGGTACCAGTGTTGTCTTGGCCAGTCCGGAGCAATGAGAATCATCTTTGGTCTGTCTGCTCTGGTTTTCAATAGAACTTTGGGCAGCAGAGGAAGAGGTGGGAAGGCATAAACTGTCATTGATGTCCAACTGAAAGAGAGAGCGTCCACTCTCCAGGCCTTTGGATGGAAAATCCTTGAGCAGAATTTTGTCAATTGGTGATTTTTGTGGGAGGCAAAGAGATCTGTGTCTGGCCTTCCCCATGCTTGGATTATTTCTGTAAAAACTTTTGGATGCAACTTCCATTCGTGTGGATCTGTCATTTTTCTGCTTAGGTTGTCTGCCAGCGTGTTTTCCTTGCCTGGCAAGTACTGTGCTTGTAATTCGATTTGTAAGTCCATGGCCATGTTCCAAAGTGACATGGCCAGTCTGCATAGGGGGGTATGAATGTGTTCCTCCCTGTTTGTTTATGTACCACATAACTGTGGTGTTGTCCGTTCTTATCAGTAGTTGACCTGGTTGCAGAATGTCCTTGAAAGCTATAATAGCATTTATTACTGCTAGCATTTCCTTTTGATTGATGTGAAGGTGCTTTTCTTTTTGGGACCATTTGCCCTGAATGCACCGATCTGTCATGTGCGCCCCCCAGGCGTAGTCCGAGGCGTCTGTTGTGATGACTTAATTTGCTTGAGGCTTGCTGAATGGAAGACCTGTGTTTGATTGGTATGCTTGAGCCCACCACAGAAATTCCTTTTGCAGACATGGAATTAGTGGAATTATTGTTTCAAAACTGTGGCTGTGTTGAGACCATATGTTTTTCAGGTACCATTGAAGTTTCCTCATATGCAGCTTTGCACATGGGATTAGTAAGATGCAAGATGCCATGAATCCCAGAGCCTGCAGGATTTTCCTTGCAGTCAGCCTGGTGCAATTTGCTAGTGCTCTGAAGTATTGAGTTAGCTGCCCCTGCTTCTCTGGCGTGAGGTAGGCCATCTGGGTGTTTGTGTCCAAATTGGCACCCAGGAATATTATCTTCCGAGAGGGTATTAGCCTTGATTTCTTTTTGTTGACTGTGTATCCAAGAGAGCTCAACAACGTTATTACATAAGCTAGATGTTTCAGAAGAATTTGCTTGCTGTCCGCTTGGATCAGGCAGTCGATCAAATAAGGGTATATTTGTATCCCTTGAAGTCTGCAGTAGGCAATTACTGATGCCAGGCATTTCGTGAATACTCTGGGCGCAGTAGATAAGCCAAAGGGCAATGCAGAGAATTGATAATGGGTTGAACCTGCAAGAAATCTGAGGTATCTTCTGCAATTTTGTCTGATTGGGACATGCAGGTATGCCTCCTTGAGGTCCAATGTTAATCAGCCAAGACTTCATGCCCAGCATGGGAAGAAGTTGCTGTAGAGTGAGCATCTTGAATTTTGGTACGAGTAGAAATGTGTTTAGGATGGACAGATCCAAAATAGGTCTCCAATCTTTTCCCTTCCTTGGTACCACGAATAACCTGGAATAAAAACCTTGACCTTGTTCGTGCGTAGGTACCTCTTGAATAGCTTTCATGTCTATGAGATCTGTAATTTGCCTTTGTGCCTCTGCCCTTTGATTGTGTGGCAGGTTTGGCATGCCTCTCATTTTTGGAAGGGTGCAAAAATGAAATCTGTAGCCTCTGTTTATAATGTCCAGGATCCATTTGTCTTTTGTGACAATATGCCAATTTTTTGAAAATAATGCCAGCTTTCCTCTTAAGGGGGCTGCCATTTGAGTCTTGCTTGGCATGCAAAGGGGAAAGTCATTGGGCTTGCTTTCTGAATGATTGCGAGTTATCCTCACCATCTCTTTGTGTATGAGCTTGCCATTGTCTGCCTCTAAAGGATCCTTGGGATTGTCCTCTGCCCCTCGGGCGCCTGTATCTACCTCTTTGGGGTCTGTCCGTGGCTGGAAAGGACCAATTTTTGGAAGGCCAATTTCTACTGAAACATGGGGGTTGTACCTGTAGAAAATCTTTCACAGTTTGCATTGATTTAGCCTTTTCCTCCATTTTCCTTAATACCTCCTCAGCATTAGCACCAAATAATACATCCTTTTGAAGAGGGGCATCTAGTAATTTAGCTTTGACATGATCAGGCAAGGTTTGTTCTTTGAGCCAGGCATGTCTATGTATGACTGATCCTCTAACAGCAGCTCTACATGAGGCCTCTAGAGCATCAAAACCACATTGTAAGGTATGCTTACCCACTTGTTCTGCACTATGCATCAAATCCTGCAACTCCTTCAAGTCTGGTTGTTCAGGTTGTGACATTTTACTTTAAAATTGTGATAAAAACTGTTGGTATTTTAGCATATGGAACTGACAGTTTAAGGCCCTCATGGTTAAGGTAGCCGAGGTATATACCTTTTTTCCCCCCACCTTTCTAAGGATCTGGAATCTCTCTCGGAAGGTAATGGATTTTTAGCAGTGGAGGCCTTAATTCCCTTGGGGCCCTGTGAGATGGTTTCTGGGTCAGCAGCATGACTTTTGTATAGGAATTGGTGTGAGTCAGGAACCCTGTAGTACCCGTCAGGCTTAACTGGGGCTGGAGGCAGAGAGTCCGGGTTAAGGCAGGCGTCCGAGTAAACATCATCTAGGATGTACAAGACAGGAGGTATAGCCAGAGGCCTGTGCTGAGGTAGTAAGAGAAATTCCCTAAGCCTTTTCTTGGAATCAGAATAATCTTGGCCTTCCCAGTGGAAGTGTTCCCTTAAGGTACGCAGAGTTTCACCAAATGGGTAATCCTCTGGGGGGGGATACAGAAGGAATGGACTCCTCCGCACCAGAATCTTCAAAAAGGGAGTAAGAATGTTCCTGATCAGAGTGCTCTGAAATAATGGAGCCCTGATCAGAGGAGGGGGATTCTTCCTCCACTCGGGGGCCTTTTGTCCGGTGGGGGTTGAGAACCCCTGATAAGAGTAATTAAATACTCAGTCATTTTAAGCATCTGCTTTTTAGGCATGGGGCCTGTAGATGGGCCCTGTGTAGCTTGTCTCTTAGAGTGCATGGCTGCTTTAGACTTAGTGAAAGCCTTGATGGAGAAAGAAGAAGAAGGTCTGAAGGCACCTTGAGTGGAGGTAGACCTGTCCACATTTTGAGGTTCAACGCCAAGAGTGGCTTCGGTATCTGTAGTCGGGGTGTGGGCAGAGGAGCCTGCGACCTCGGGCACAGGAGACACCGCCAATGAAGTGTCGTCGGTAGTCAGGGGTTGCGTAGGCGCCTCGCTGAGAACAGATCCACGTGTAGTCGGCTTTGGCGTGGTGTCGGTAGAGGCCGCGGACCTTGTGTGTCAGTCCTTATCTTTGTGTTTTTTAGACAAAACTGGAGTCTCAGTATCCGACGACATAATATAGTTAAATGTTTTTCCAAAATACTGCTGGGCGAACTCCGCCCGACGCTTAATGGTGCGTTTGTTGAATGTAGCACAAAAGCGGCAGACTGAGACGTCGTGGTCTGGGCCTAAACAAGGTATACAGAGGGAATGGAAATCCTTATGCGGTATTTGCTTCCCACATGAAATACAATTATTAACTTTGTCTGACATCGGTCTGAGGCAAGAAAAGTTTCCCCAACGGGGTACTTAGCTTTCAAGACTACTATGGTTTCAAAATTTTCGTAATTTCAGGAGCTGGCCGACCGGCACTTGCGAACTGCTTCTGCTTCGGGCACTGCGCGGCAAGAAAGACTGAAGAAAATGGCGTCGGCTGGTTCCTTTATACCCCTGTCGCACTGACGTCAGGGAAGAAGCGACGACAACCGACGCCGGACCTAGACTTTGGAATTCGGCCGACCGAGGACCCGCCTGACGGCAGGAGAACCCATCTGTTATGACTGCAGCTGTATGCATGATGAACATCACCTAAATGTTATATGAAACAGCATAAGCAACTCAAATGCTACAAAATAAGTTTTTATTTTTGGCAAAAAAGTGAAGCTCTGCCTTTGTACTGGCTATGGGTATGGTCTGTACTGCAAAATCTCATGTTTCTACAAAAAAAGTTCCACTTTAATTAAAAAGGTGGCAATCTTATAATATTTTGGACTGTAGTACATAAACCCTCCATGATGTTCCATTACCTCTTTCCAGGTATCAACTAGGATAAGGATGGACAACATTTTACTATATTTCTCCATACTTTCTTCCTTGCTGTCTTAGTTGAATTCAGATCCTTTTTGAGAATATCATTTTCTAGTCACCCATAATTATGGTCATACCCTCTCGAAAGCATACTTTTTCCATAATCATTCTTTGACTCCCCGCCGCTTGGTCACAGGGGGAAGTAAACAGCCATCAGTGTAATTCTGAGCCCACATAAATAGCCTTTCACTCTTGCATTACAACCCTGCTGGTCTGAAAAAAATATTATCTATTCCCAGCTGCAGGCTCTTAGCTGTCAACAAAATACACCCACTCTTACAAGGTCCTTTATATGGGTCGGTACCCTCCCCTACTTCATATTCTGTTTTGCTCTTCAATTAAGTAACTTTCATGCAACTACCACACTTACCCCCCCCCCCACCCCTTTTGGGCAGAATTTAAGACACTACCCCTTTTACTTTCTGTGCGACTATGCCAATGTCCATAGTTGCCATACATTTTGTATTCATATTTTCTCTCCCTCCTTATTTCAGCGCTGTCTTTCAGCCCTCTGCTTAAGTTCTTCCTCTCATGTAACACAAATGCCATCTCTGATTTCAATATTCATTTCTATTCTTTCCAGATTCCTTCCTTCTACATTGCTGCTAGAGATGGGTTGCCATTTAGTGTCTCTTTTCCTGGCAACCTTTTCAGCTCGGTTTCTAAAACTCCTTTTCTTGCAGAAAGTGACCTTTTTCCCCAATCCAAAAAAATAAACTACACAAACGCACACACACACATACTGCATAAGAGTTTGCTGCTGCCAAGATGAGGGTATTTAACCATGGTACATATGAAATGAATGCCTTCATCTCCTTCCTCTGGGAATAGTTGACTGGAGCATTTTCTTGTATATTTAAGACATTATATTTTCTCTCCTTTCCCACATTCCTGTGTTTAACAACTCTAATCTAGCCCTTGTTCAATCACTTTTGATGCAGGTTTCTAGCCCCTCAAAGCTTTGTTTTCCCTCTTACAAGATATTTTAATGTTTCCCTAGATAGCTATTTCCATCTATCCTCGTGTCTCATGCTGTCCCACTCTCTCAATGCATATCTGCCTCCTCTAGCACCACCCCCAAAGTTATTACTGGCCAGTTACTTGATGTTAGTTCCCACCTCCCAAGTTATTTAGCAGCCTCCTAGTGTTACAATCTGGTATTACTACAGCAATGATTCTGACCTGTAAAGCTATGTTTTTCCATCCATTCCATTGGTCCGTCCTAACCACCTATACATTCAAATAGATTTGTCATTTTAGGTGAATTTCTGGTCTCTCTAAGCTTTATCCCTCTTTACAGGATTTTCTGCTCTTTCTATAGACAACTGTTTTTTTCTATCTTGTCGTGTCTCTTGTCGCCCCACTCTCACATACGTCTGCCTCCTTTAGCTCTTTCTGAAAGTAACTCCTTGCCTCCCATTTTGCTAGGTCCTGGTGTTGCTTCTTCAAGTAACAGCTAGAAAGCTGTACATTTATCAACTGGGTTTATTCAACTAAATGTTTTTTCTACTGCTCAGCAATTTTTCAATCTTTCCCTGTGTCCACACTGATACAATGTGCATTGATTTTTCCCTATTTCCCTCATCATGAGCTATTACTGGTCAATTGATTAATGCTGCTTCCCATTCCCTGATTATCTGTCAGCCAGTTATTGGTGAGATCAGGTGGCAATGAGAAGGCTAGCCCATCAATCCTATGCCCTTTTATTCAATCAACCCGCTTGGTCAAGCTAACTATTAAACTTTTTTTTTTTTTTATTTAAATAAGCAAAATTCTTTTTTTTTTTTGCATTTGCTTTCTGGGGTACAGCACTGCTCTCCATGGACCCTTTTCAGACCCAGTCTGGGAGTGGTGTCAGGTTAAGTGACTTAATCAGAGTCACACAGACAAACAACTATGGCTGAGGGAATCAAAACTTGCACCACAAAACCACAGGAAAATGGCTCCTTAATCCTTTAAGTCAACTGCTATACAGAAAATGAGAAATTTACTGCAAATATTCTCACTAAAACATTTAAACTCTCTGTTTTACCTACTGGCATTTAAATGTTTAGTCATTCATTTCATTCCAGTCCTGTCAATTTACCTGCCAGAACCACCTGGTTCTGCAGTGAGAAAGTACTGTTGTGTAAGAATGTACCATAATCTTAGATGTCCTTCTCTTCTATGCTACATATTCATGACATCAGAGAGTTTTGCTCTGGTGAACTCTCGTACATCCTGCTATAATACAAAATTTAAATGCTACCGCTAGGGTGCGTGTGACGTCCCGTGCATCTCTCTCTCGGACGTCGGGTATAAAGTGGATGTCAGCACGCACCTTCAGAACTGAATGTCGCCAGAATCAGCAACTACGGAGTGGGTACTCCAGGCGTCAGGCAAGCATGAAGGGGAAGGCTGGGTGGGAAACTATACAGCAACATATAGAAGAGAAGGACATCTAATGTTATGGTAAGTTCTTACACAACAATACTATGTCCTTTTATTCATATTATGCTGTACTCATGACATCAGGGAGAGTGCAAAAGCTCCTGTCCTAAGCAAGGCGTGGCAGACCACAAGCACTTTCCACAAACCCATGAAGGATGGCTCTGGCAAACCCTACCCTGGCCCTACAGACCATGTCCAGTTTGTAGTGTCTAGTGAATGAGAGAATGGAGGACCATGTAGCTGCTTCAAGGATAGCAGCTGTGCCCAATGCCTTAAGGAATGCCCGTGAGGGGGACAATGCCCTGGTGGTGTGTGCCTTACTGGGGCTGGGAGTGACCTATCGGTAAGTGTAACAAAAGAAAATGGTTTTAGATATCCAAGAGGATATGATTTGCTGGGAAACAGGTTTACCCAGAGCTCTTGGGTGGCAAGAGATGAAGAGCCTGTCAGATTTGCAGAAAGAAATGGTTTGGGCCAAACACCTGAGCTGTCTGTGTACATCTAGGGAGTGAAGTATCCTCTCTACCTGGTTCTGTGGACAGGGGAAAAAGGTTGGCAAATGATTCAAGAGTTCATTGACCACTTCAGGAGTGAAGGTAGGATTATTACACAAACATACCCTGTCCTTGTGGAAGACAGCGAGGGGGAGGGGGGCTTGCCATAAGGGCCTGGAGTTCCAAGACCCTTCTGGATGAAGTGATGGCCACCAAGAGTACAGTCTTCCAAGTGCAGTACTGGAGGCTGCAGTCTTCGTTCGGTTCAAAGGGTAGTAGTGTCAATTTTTCTAGAACAAAATTTAGATCCCAAAGAGGCAGAATGGGCATCCTTGGGGGCCTGAGATGTAGTGCCCCTCTCAGAAAGAGTTTGACTTCTAATCTAGATGCTAAATGTGGTACCAAGAACAGGCATGCTGAGATGACAGAATTAATTTTAATGGAGGAATAGGGTAGTCCAGACTTTATCAGGTCATACAGGTAAGACAAGACCACTGGGGGCTCTGCAGTCAGTGGTTGTAAGTTGTTTTTCTGACATCATAAAGAAAAATCTCTTCCACTTAGGTAAGATTTACTGGTAGTTGGTTTCCTAGCCTCCTGCAAAACCTGGATCATGTCCTCTGTGTATAGCTGTCTGAAGGGAATCATTACCCTATCAACCACAGTGTGAGATTCAGCGTGGACAGTTGGGGGTGTTGAGTGTTCCATGAAAATCCTATAAATGAGATGGGCTTCTGAGCACCCAAGCCTCAAAAAGATCTCTTTCATTTTAAGTGTCATCAAAGGGGAAATCCTTTGGTCAAGCAGAAGATAGGGTGTCCTCTGTGCCTGACAAACATAGAACACTGGAGGGGATCTGGCCAACATGAGTGAGAAACCTCAAAGTACAGTTTTGTACCTACCATAAATGTAGATGTCCGATAGGTATGCATCTGCAGTCATCACATATGGGTTGTCCTGCCTCAGGCAGCCCTTCGGTCGGCCGGATTCCAAAGTCTGGGTCCGGCGTTGGTTGATGTCGCAAATTCCCCGTCAGAGCGCCTGGGGTATAAAAGCATCAGCCGACGCCATCTTCCTCAGTTTTTCTTGCCACAGATGCCAGGTGCCCTCTAAGGAAGGCTAAATTTGGAGAAATGCATTTGAAAATCCAAACATGCACAGTAATATATATATATATATATATATATATATATATATATATATATATATATATATATATATATATATATATATATATGTATAAAACAAATACACCATAATAGATCCCCCCAGGTAGGTATATGAGGGGAAGTACCCATGAAATACCACAGAGGGGAAGCATACCTATCGGACATCTACATTTATGGTAGGTACAAAACTGTACTATGTCCTTCAAGGATGCATCTGCAGTCATCGCATATGGGTAGAGTACCATAGCCAATCTGGGGGTGGAGGAACTAAGTAAAGGATGGTGTAGCTAAAATACCCTGCAGGACAGCTGTAGCAAAGCCTGCTCTGGATCTGGAATATAAGGGTAAGTTGTAATGCTTGGCAAATGTATGCACGGAGCTCCATGTGGCAGCTTCTAAAATGTCCTTGGTAGCCACCCCTCTTAAGAAGGCTGTGGAGGTAGCTGTTGCTCTCGTGGAATTAGGTCTAATGTTAGCTGGTACAGTCTTTCCATGGAAGGAGTAACAAAAGCGAATGCAATTTCCTATCCATTTTGAAACTGTCTGTTTGGAAATTGCTTTACCTTGTGTACCAGCAGCATATGCTACCAACAGCTGGTCAGTTTTTCTGTAACTTTTAGTTCTGTCCAGGTAGTAGCGTAACTATCTGTGTATGTCCAGGGTGTGCAGACGTTTCTCCCCTTTGTTTTGTGGATTTGGAAAGAAGGTAGGCAAGTGAATAGCTTGGTTTAATGAAACCCTGGATACCACCTTTGGCATAAATGTAGGATTGGTTCTCAATGACACTGTCCTGATGGAAAATAAGGAATGGCTGTACTGCCATCAGGGCCTGTAACTCCGATACTCTTCTTGCTGAGGTTATGGCCAGAAGGAAGGCAGTCTTCCATGAAAGGTACTGCAGATCTGCAGATGCTGCTGGTTCAAATGGAGGCAGCATTAGTTTTTCCAACACGAAGTTAAGGTCCCAAGCAGGTAGAGGTGGTTTCCTTGGAGGTTTGATGTTTTTGATTCCTCTTAGAAACTGTCTTAGTAGAGGATGAGAGAAGACAGGTGGATCAGTATTATACTCTGCTGAAATTGCTGAAGCATGAATTTTTATAGAAGAATAAGACAGACCATTGTGAAACATTTCTGCCAAATATTCCAGGATATGTGCCATGCTCATTACTGACGGGTCTAGGCCCTTTGTGTGTTCCAACTGAGAAATCTTTTCCATTTTGCTGAATATGCCTTTCTTGTGGAAGGGCGGCGAGCTTCCATGATGATATCCCTTCACTCTTTGGGATAGCTTATCCTGAGGAGGAGTTAAGGTATTTTCCAGGCTGTTAGTTGTAAGGTTTTCAGGTTGGAATGCAGAGTTTTGTAATTGTGCTGTGCCAGTAGAAGTGGCATAGAGGAAGAGGCCATGCTTTCGTACGTGACATGCTCTTTAGCAGTGGGTACCAGTGATGTCTTGGCCAGTCCGGAGCTATCAAAATCACTTTTGGCTGCTCTGTTCTGATCTTCAGTAACACCTTGGTCATTAGTGGAAGAGGTGGAAATGCATACACTGTTAGATTTCTCCAGCTGAAAGAGAGAGCGTCCACTTTCCACGCTTGTGGGTGGTATGTCCTTGAGCAGAATGTCTTCAGTTGATGATTGTGAGGGGAGGCAAACAGATCTATGTCTGGCCTCCCCCATGATTGTGTTATCTGTAAAAAGATGTCTGGGTGCAGCATCCATTCGTGCGCATCCATGATATTTCTGCTTAAGCTGTCCGCCAGTATATTGTCTTTTCCTGGCACAAATTGGGCTTGCAGCTGTATATTGAGTTTCAAGGAAAGATCCCACAGATTCATTGCCAGTCTGCAAAGAGGGTATGAATGGATGCCTCCTTGCTTGTTGTACCACATAACTGTGGTGTTGTCTGTCCTTATTAGTAGGTGGCCTTGATGCAGAAAGAGCTTGAAGGCCTCGATTGCATGTATCACTGCTAGCAGTTCTTTTTGATTTATGTGCAAGCATAGCTCCTTTTGTGACCACTGTCCCTGAATACCTCGACCGTCCACGTGTGCTCCCCAACCTAGGTCTGAAGCGTCCATTGTAATAGTTTGGGTGGCTTTTGACTTTGTGAAGGGTAACCCCCTGTTGGACTGGCTGGCCTGAGCCCACGACAGAAATTCCTTTTGAAGGCATGGAATGAGTGGGATCAAAGTTTCCAAGCTGTGACTGTGCTGAGTCCATAAACTCCTTAGGTACCACTGTAGTTTTCTCATATGCAGCCTTGCTTGTGGGATCAAAAGAATGCAGGATGCCATGTAACCCAGGGCCTGTAGGATTTTCCTTGCAGTTCGCTGAGTTTGTCTTGTCATATTCTTGAAGTAATCCGGTAGTTGTCTTTGTTTTTCTTCTGTAAGAAAGGCCATTTGGGTGGTTGTGTCTAGATCCGCACCTAGAAAAGTTATTCTTTGGGATGGAACAAGTCTTGATTTGTGCATGTTGACTGTATATCCCACGGCCTGCAGAAGACTGATGGTGTAATTTAAGTCCTTTATCAAAGTTTGTTGGCTGTCCGCTTGTATAAGGCAGTCGTCCAGATATGGGTATATTTGAATCCCCTGAAGTCTGCAGTGTGCAATTACTGATGCCAGGCATTTCGTGAATACTCTGGGCACAGTAGATAAGCCAAAGGGCAATGCTGAGAATTGATAATGCTCTGAGACCCTGCAAGAAATCTGAGGTGTCTTCTGCAATCTTGTCTGATAGGGACATGCAGGTATGCCTCCTTGAGGTCTAGAGTCACCAGCCAAGACCCCTTGCCCAGCATGGGAAGGAGTTGCTGTAGAGTCAGCATTTTGAATTTTGGCACAATGAGATAAGTATTCAGTGCGGACAGGTCGAGAACAGGTCTCCATTGATTTTCTTTTCTTGGAACAAGGAATAGTCTGGAATAAAATCCTTGGCCTTGTTCTGAAAGAGGAACTTTTCTATAGCTTTCATTTGTTTAAAGTTTGAGATTTGTTTCAAAGCCTCTGCCCTTTGATTTGGTGGCAGATCTGGCATGCCTTTTCTTTTTGGCAATGTGTGAAAATGGAACCTGTATCCGTTGTCTATTATTTGCAGTGTCCATTTGTCTCTTGTAATGCTGTGCCAATTTTTTGAGAATAAAGAAAGCTTTCCGCCTAAAGGTGCTTCTAATTGAGCCCTGGTTGGCGGAGTCAAGGCAAAGTCATTGAGTCTGTCCTTGTGCAGCAGTTGTAGGCCCTGCACTACCTGTCTGGTTTAGTGGCTGCCATTGACGGCCACTGTAGGAGCCCCTAGCTTGCCCTCTACCTCTGGCACGCCTGTTCCGGCCTCTCTTAAATCTTTCTGTGTCCGGAAAGGACCAATTCTTGCTAGGCCAATTTCTGCTGAATCTTGGTGGTTGGACTTAAAGAAAATCCTTAACTGTTTGTACAGATTTTGCCTTTTCCTCATATTTCTTTAGGACCTCCTGAGCAGTGGAAACAAATAATTTTTGCTTTTCCAGTGGAGCATCCAGAAGCTTAGCTTTAACATGGTCTGGCAAAGATTGTTCCTTGAGCCAAGCATGCCTACGTATGACTACACCTGTCATTGCTGACCTACATGAAGCTTCCAATGCATCATAACCACACTGCAAGAAATGGTTGCTAACCTGCTGGGAGTTATGTACCAGATCCTGTAGGGATTTGCTATCAAGGGGTTCGGTAGAAAACAGTTTCTTATGCATTTCTTCTAACAAATACTCTTGGTACTGTATCATATGAAATTGGCAATTTAAAGCCCTCATAGAAAGAGTGGCAGAAGTATACACTTTTTTACCCCATCTCTCTAAAGCCCTGGACTCCTTAGCAGAGGGGAGTGGGTTCTTAGTAGTAGCAGCTGCAACCCCTTTAGGGCCCTGGGAAATAGTTTCTGGATCAGCAGAGTGGGCCTTGTAAAGAAAATTATGAGAGTCCGGGACCCTGTAATACCTATCGGGTTTAACAGGAGGCGGAGGCAGAGTGTCAGGGGTTATACTAGACTCAGAGTACACATCATCAACAACATTTAAGACAGGAGGAATAGCCAAAGGTCTATGCTGAGGTAAATGTAGAAAGGTTCTTAATCTTTTCCTGGAATCAGAATATTGCTGGCCCTGCCACTTGAAATGCTCTCTCATAGAATGAAGCGTCTCCCCGAAGGAAAGCTCTTCAGGAGGGGAGGCTGAGGGGATAGACTCCTCTGCATCCGAATCCTCGTAGGCCGAAAAAGCCTCCTCCTGGTAGTCCGAGTGATCAGAGCCATCAGAGGCCTCCTCTGAAGAGTGTGGATCAGGGGGGGTCAATCCTGGGCCTTTTGTCTAGAGGAGGTTGAGAGCCCCTGTCCGGATGGGGCTGAGAGCCCCTGATTAAAGAGATAAGGTCCTCTGCCAAAGTTAGGATCTGAGAACTAGAAGAGGGTCCCTGAGGAATAACCCTGGGAGGCATAGTTTTTGTGTGTTTAGCAGCTTTAGCCCTGGTAAAAGCCTTTATGGACATGGATGCAGGGGGCCTGGCTGCACCACGTGCTGGTGTAGTTTTGTCCAGTGGAATGGTGTCGCAAGTTTCCAAGACACCAATTTCTGTAGGGAATTTAATAACAGACTCGGCAGGGGCCTCCGAGGCAGAGTCTGTCGGTTGAACGTTTTCAGGATTCGGAAGTTCCAAGGACTCTGTGTCAGCCGAGACCGAGACACTCGCGGTAGGCCTAGCCGTGGTTTCAGCCGAAACCGTGGCCCGCGTGTGTCGGTCCTTGTCTTTCCGTTTCTTAGGCAAATGTGAAGTTGGGGTTTCCGACGGCATTTTATAAGCAAAACTAGCCCCAAAAAACTCCTCTGTGAACTCCGACCGACGTCTAAGAGTGCGTCGGTTGAAGGAAGCAAGGCTGAGCAGGCCGAGACGTCGTGGTCTGGGCCTAAGCAGGGGAGGCAGTAAGAGTGGAAATCCTTATGAGGTATTTGTTTCCCACAAGTTAAACAATTATTAACTTTATCTGACATCAGCTGAGGCAAGTAAGATTCCCCAACGGGGTACTTAGCTTTTGAAGTCTTCGGTTAGCTGAAATACAGGAGCTGGCCGACCGGCACTTGCGAACTGCTTCTGCTTTGGGAACCACGTGGCAAGAAAGACCGAGGAAGATGGCGTTGGCTGATGCTTTTATACCCCAGGCGCTCTGACGTCGGGGAATTTGCGACATCAGCCGATGCAGGACCCAGACTTTGGAATCCGGCCGACCGAAGGGCTGCCTGAGGCAGGACAACCCATATGTGATGACTGCAGATGCATCCTTGAAGGACATCTGGAGGTTCTACCCTTCTATCTTTTTAAATGGGGTACAAAACATCTCAGGTAATTCCAGTTTTGGCTGTATGGATATCAGAAAACATAAAACCTTGGTGTGGACAGGTTGGTCTGCAGATGTCTGGAAAAAAACAGGGAACTGAATTACTGCCTTAATTAAACTGAGGCAAGCTGGCTGGTATAATTTTTCTCTCTGGTGTCTTGTTCCTCATGGCTCTGGATAAAACTGCTCTGGATATCTTTGGTCAAGGGGGAGGGAACCAAGACCTCAATACACTCTCCAGAAGCCTCTTCACAAATAAATACCTTGGGGATTCCAACCTCCCCCCTCTGGTACTAATGAGCCTCTGACATCAATGGATCCTCCGTAACAGGAGAGAGGTACAGACAGTGAACTTAGAAGGCCATACTGGCCTTTGAAGTGGCTGTGCCAGAGGTCCTGTCCAAAACAGTGTGGGTTGTGAATTAATTTCCCTTTGGCTGGAGTAGCTAAACCAAGGAAGTCCTTGGTCATCCATCGGGACCATCCTTGATCACCTAGGGCTTTTCCCAGTATCTACCTCTTTTCGGCAGATTTCTTTTTTGACAGGAAACTCCTTGATACTTTGGCTGACCCCATGGCAGCTCATAATCAGTGACACACCCTGCTTTAGGCTACAGTCTATTGGACAGACTATTTTCTTTTGAAGATTGTCTTTAGGTTGAAACATAGCACAATGCAGTTAAGGCTATGGGCTGAAGCAATGCAAGCACAGATTAAGAAAATTCATGGGTGAAATCTTACTTTACAAAGTCATGAAATTAGTTAATTTCATAAAGGTTTTAGTACTGGATTCAGACTGACTGACTAGTTCAATCTTAAAAATAAAAATAAAAAATAGAAAAAAAAATTATATGGCGTATTTATCTAGCTTCTGGAAACAGGCCAAACAGTGGGCTAAACAATGCTATAAAACTTGAGGTTCATGATTACAGTGCATCAAGAAAGATGGCACCAGCAAATGCATCTCTTGCGTCACAGACATCTTTGCTTAGTGGAAGAAGAGTGTAATCTGAGGCGCTGGAAGGAAGGTACATGTCTGGAAATCAGGCCTGCCAGTCAGACTATCTGCAAGCCAGAATTCCCAAAAGTGAGGACTGTGCCATTGAATACTACAATGAATACCATTAAGTTTTGCTCTTTTGCATGCATGTGTCTCTGTGCATTTTGTCTTGCCTACAAAACCTCAATGCTTTTTCATGTACTGATCATTGCTGTTTCCAAAACTGGTAATACTTGTAATTTTAGTAAACAACTCTGTGGCTCAAGGGTGGGGTTGGCATAATAGTTAAAGTCTTTGCCTCACAGACACATGGTATAGGTTTTGATTCTGACCTCAGGTTATTTGGCTAGGCTTAAAATGGCCCTTCAGAGCAGTTAGCCTAGTATTCACCTATAAATAGGCTTAATGGCTGTAATATAAAACAGAAGATAGGAATTTCTGGTTTCACTGGACTTAATTCCTTGATTACTACTGCAGAATCTTCATTAGCACTTTGTTGCATTTACTACAGAAGACTACAAAACAACTAACAGACATGCAACACTGCATTACCTCATAAATAAAGATACTGGGGACCTACAGACACTGGATCCTACCCAGTTCGGCTTTGTTAAGGGCAGATCCTGCCTCTTAAACCTGGTTGATTTCTTTGAAACAGTCACCAAGGCCATTGATGAGGGGAAGGTGGTCCACACAGCCTACCTGGACCTCGCAAAAGCCTTCGATACAATACCCCACTCGGGCATTATAGATAAGCTCACCAGCTTAAATATAAACCCCTAATGTCACTATATGGATTGCAAACTGGCTCAAGGACAGAACCCACATGGTTAGAATTGTTGGAGCCATATCAGACTCCAAACCAGTTACAAGTGGTGTTCCACAAGGCTCAGTCCTGGGACCTCTCGTTCGGTATATATTTCTCAGAGGTACAGGCCAACACGGAAGGACTGTGGCTGAGCAAGTTCGCAGATGACTGCAAACTGGGTGCCATAATCGACTCTCCAGCCGGCACAAGCATCCTCCAAAAGGGCCTCATAGAAACAGACAACTGGTGGCAGAGCCATGGCCTCAAGCTAAATGCCAAAAAGTGTATAGTCATCCCCTTTGGCAAAAACAAAGTGCCCACAAATGACAACATAGGTAGTAATCCATTAAGTACAGAAGTAGTAATTAGGGACCTGGGGACCCAAGTTGATAGAAATCTCTCATTTGACAACCACGTGGCCAAAGTGGTTAGAAAAACATTTTATATAGCCCACCTAATCATGAAGGGATTCACATCTAGATCAGGGGAGGTCATCGTGCCTCTTTACTCATCCCTCATCAGGCCCATAATTGAGTACAATGCCCCTTTTGGGATGTACCTTACCAGACACCTGCAGCAACTGGAAAGACCCCAAAAGTACCTCACCAAGAGGATCAAAGGGCTCAAACAGATGTCATATGCTGCCCGGTTAAAGAAACTCCAGCTCTACTCAGTGGCATACCGCCTGTTCAGAGGCGATCTGTGCCTGACATATAAAGCCATGTCCAACCTGGAATTAATGGACATGCTGCATCTCAGAAAATCCAAATCCCATCGAGCTACGCTCGAGAGACTTGAACCTCAGCACTGAAATAAATAGGACATGCTGGAGGGACAGATTCATAACCCAGAGGCTCCCTTCACTCTGGAATAAAATCCCAGTCCAGGTTAGGCAGAGTCCCTCATTGACTCTCTTCAAGAGGAATCTTGATGAGTGGATGGGAGATCGTAGGTTTACTCCGGGTATCACTTCTGTGTCACTGTTAGACAGAGGCACAGTATACTAACCTCGAAAAAGGGCATAGCAAAATTAATTTAAAATGGGTGGCGAAAGCCAAACACATTCTGGCTAGGCTTATAAATGCCCTAGGGCAGATAGCCAAGTATGAACCTATTATAGTTTAAGTCTTCATTTTAGTAGCTTACTTGGTGCTTAGAGTGCACACCAAAGAATAACATGCAAGATGAATACAGAGATCTGAGTCACACAATAGTTTCAAGATCAACATACAGTTCTTTAACGTAGAGACAAACTTTTTAATGCTAGGTTAAGTTTTCGCTCTACTGCTATAACAGGCATGACCTGCTTGCAATTCTCATCTTGTAGTTGGCTAGGTAAAGATTTCAAATTAAGGAAACGTAGCCACTTGCTAACAATCATCTTTATGAATATACAACTCTAACAGCTGCACTACGTGCAGTATACAAAAGCCTTCATGTGTACATAACAAATAATTCAGTTATAACTACAAACTTGGATTCAAATTCTTTTTATACCATCAGTTTACTCTACTTACCTTCAAAACTTTTAAAAGATTCAAAAAGCTCAATAAGTGATTGAGTTGACAACTGTTCATGATATTTTGATGCAACCTGGACACACAACTGCAAGTTTTGACGGATATTTGCAGAAAGCATGGCTCGCAAGCACTCTAATGAGTCCTCAACTGACAAAGAGCCAAAATAATTCACCAGCCACTAAAGGGGAAAAAAAGATTTTATGCATCTATACATTAAGTGAAAAATATACAAGCAATTAAACTCATGCATGATAAGAAAGCATGATCACAAAACAGTAACAGAGTACTAACTAGATGATTTAACACTAATGCAACCAAACTTCTTCAGTGATATTTCCTGTGATAATAATAAGCATGGCAGTAAAGAGTTAACTACAATAAAATCCAGTTTCCCATAAAAAAAATAACTACACACACACGCATCCAGAAACACAAATGTATGGTTGCAAGTCACTTTTGCATTTTTTTCCCCCTGAAAATAAAATTTAACAGCCATTTGTTGCATTGACAGAGGTAAGTGTGTTAGTGTCAGGGTTAGAAGTGGAAATTAGGGTTACATGTGGCCTAGGTAAGGACAGCTTTAATGTTGTGTGTCTGTGTGTTATGGACTGTGGGTCACCTTTTGTCTGGTGTAGTGGCACTGTTTCGGCAATTTTTTTTAGAAGGTAAGGTGCAGGGTTAAGGGTAAGCACACAAGTAAGGTAGTGCAGGTCACACACACACACCCATAGGCATACAGATAAATGCATGGATAATTACCAGTGGTGGTGCTGCGGCAGCGTTATCGCCTCACAGTACAATGCTGTCCGGTTCGATTCTCAGCTAGAGAGTCTTCTGCGTGGAGACATGCGTGAATTGGCGTACCTTCGTTGAAGGTTGTGCGTCAGAGCTGGCAACACAGCACGTAAAAATCTACTGCCAATCATTAGCGGACCAGAGTTCTGCTGTGGTGACCCCTAACCGGGAAAAGACGAAAGACACAACAACAACAACATGTATATATACAAATATGCATAAAGTACATGGACACAAATGCATGTATGTTTTGCCTTCGATCTGATGAATTTGTTTGGCTGGATTACAAATTAGCTGGCTGATTCATTTGTTTGGCTGGATTACAAATTAGCTGGCTGTTTCATAATTCTAACACTTAACTGTTGGACTGGATATTAATGTGTGATAAGCACCAAGGGGGACTTGGAGTGTTTTTCCCTTACTCCACTGTTGTGGATTCTTGGAATGGTATAAAGAGAGGATGTGCAGGGAGGTGCATGGGGACTTGTCGCCTTGCAACACTTTTTTGCTTGTTTTTTTAGTTTGACTTTTCTTGTAGTAGAGTATTATTTATCAACTTTTTTAGTACATATATGTATAGTACATATAATGTATGTATGATGGGTGTATAAAAATGCACATACAAACTGACCTAGTGGCAATATGATCTGACCTGAAGAAATGAGCTGCACTAGCCAACCCAGCTAGAATGCCATGTTTGTATCGCATATATTCCATATGAAATGAACATTAAATGGACTACAAATGCTGCATATTACAGTTAATTAAAAGGAAAACTGAAAGAACAGAAGAGGTAATGCCAAAATGCAGCTGTGAGTACTTGCACTGTAAAGAACAGTTGTCTACTTACCATAAATACAGATGTCAATGTCTTCACTGTTGCAGAAACATCTCTTTGGTATTTCCAAGTGTTGAAGCCCTTGGCTAGCCTGAATATCAGAGACCTCTTTCCCTCCTCGTGGCCTTCTGGAGTCCCTGCCCCCGATATCAGAATGTCAGGTTATAAGGGTTGTTTTCCGGTGCCATTTTCTCAAGTCTTTCTTGCCTCAAACCAGGACTTGAATCCCCCTCTTTACACCCTACGCCAGGAGCACAAAGCACCCAGACTGTCCCCAAGAAGGCCACTGTAAGAGGAAGGGAACTAAAAGGGAAGACAGAAAAGGTGCAAGGAAAATAAGGGATAGGAGACAAGGCAACCATGCCAACCCAAAGCTTAACAGAGAGGAATTAAGGGAGGGAAATACTAATGCTACAGTGAAGACATTCAGACATTTACATTTATGTCAAGTAGACACTACTGTACTATGTTCAGCATGTTTCATTGTTGCAGTAATAACTCCTTGACATGATTCCCAAAGCTAAAGTTGAGAGGCTGTAAAATAAGTAGGGTGAAGCTAGAAGGCTCTGCAAAACTTCAAAGGCAAACACAGCTCTAGTTCTAGGAAAATAGAAAAGGATGTAGTGTTTCATAAAGATGTGAACTGAAGATCAGGTGGGCTACCTCCAGGATTCCTCCCCAATGAAGGCAGCTGAAAGGTCTAATGGAGTATGTGTCATGATATTGTGTGGCACCTATTTTACATGGTGACTGTAGGAACATTTGATAGATTTGAAATCCATTTGGAGGTAGTCCATTTGTGGACAGGGGTGCCTGAATTATTAAATGCAGAAGCCACAGTTGGTCTGATCTCATAAAAGACTATGTCTTGTCCAAGTAACACCAGAGTTACCTATGGGCATCCAAATGTGAAGAATCCTCTCTCCCGTGTTTTGTGGTCTAGGGAAAGAGGATGGAGATGTACAGCTTGCTTCATGGAGATTTCCATGACAACCGTTAAAGGATGGGGTTGTTCTCCGGGACAACTGTTAGGGTGAAATTTGAGGAATAGTTCTGAACAAGAAATTGTGTAGCTAAAACTGCCTAGCGAGGGTGATGGCTATTAAGAATGCAGTTTTCCAAGTTACAAACCTTATCAGCAGACACTACTAGTTTAAAGGGTGGATGAGTAAGCCTCTCAGAGTCCCAGGATGGAGCAACAGCTCTTCTTGGGGGCCTAAACTGGATGATGCCTTAAGGAACTGTTTTGTCAAATGGCTGGAAATAAATGAGGGGGGATGCATGGGAAGACTGGCAGACACTGCAAAGGCATGAATCATAATGCAAGGACAAGGGAGGCCTTTTGAAAGAAGTTCAGCCAAGTAGGATAGTACCAAAGGGTAGTTGTGCTAACTGAAGTTTTTGCCCCTTGGCCTAATACCATGTACTGAATCTCTTCCATTTTGAGAGACGTGATTTCCTGGTATTATGCTTTCTAGCCTCTCTGTCTCAGGGTGCTCAAACTTGTGCGTATGCTGCTTTCCATTGTTTTTTCTGTGACAACAGATCCATCTGATGCAGAGGTAGCGATGGTCCTGTTATGTTCATAGTGCTGCAGCAGTGGAAATCAATGCTACCTTGGTTAAAAGGATGTAATGTTTGGATTTTTATTAATAATCTAGGATGAGAAGGATGGAAGGGAAACATACAGAAAGAGACCTCTTCATGGGAAGGAGAAGACGTCTATCCCTCCAAGCTCTGGTGTCTTTAGCCCTTTGCAATATGTCAGTTGCTCATTTTCTTTTGCAACAAAGGTCTGGTTCTGGCTTACCTCATCTTTAAGTTTTCTGAAAATGTTCCTATTCAATGTCCACTTGGGGGGGGACTGACAATTTGTTTTTTCTTGGCAGATAGTGTGTTATAAGGTGTAATCCAACTTCCTGTGCTGCATCTCACAGCTACATTCCTAGCCAGTATAGTGGGGTACGACCGGGTACCTCTGTTACCCGTAGTACTGTGTTTTTATCAAAAGGGCCCCTGGTTTCACAAATTTTTTAATGTCATCATGCCCTTGAATACTGCCAATATTTCCTTCTGATTTATGTGGGTCTAAATAATTGCACAGTCCCTCAGGCTTTGCACCTGAAGGTCATTGGAACTGACACCCAATGGTGTATCTGAGCTCATGACTATTTTCACACTGGAACTGAAAAGGGGCTCCCTTATTCTTAAGACAGGTCTCTATCTGCCAATAAATTTCCTTTTACAGGCATGGGAGAAGCTTTATCTTGGGGATAAAAGGCTGCTGGCACTGGCACCACACATTGTTTAGATATCACAGACTTTTTCATGTGTAGTCTGGCTAGGAGAATCACTAAGATGGAGGCCAAGTACCCCAGGGCCCTGAAGCTCTCTCTGGCATTCACATATCTGATGTAGTAAGGATTGGAAGCACTGGGTCAAGAAGGCTGCCTTTTCTAGAATGTGGGAAGAAGGCCATCTGTTTGTCTGCATCTAAAAGGGCTCCTAAGAAAACTATCCACAGAGGGGGGGAAACTAAATTTTTTTCGACTGAGGTAGAAATTTAGGTTTGAGAATTAAGCAATCACTGGAGTGAGACATTTCATAAAGACTCTGGGAGCAGCAGATGGATCAAAGGCCAAAGCAGAAGCTGCTAGGTTTGTTGCTAACAAAAATTTAGAAGAAGCTGGAATATATTGGAGAAAACTGGTAAAAGAACCAAGATATGGGAGCAAATAATCAGAGATGGAAAGGTAATAGAATAGGAAGAGGCCAAGAATTTATTTGGACTGCAAGCTACAGATACCCTCTCTAGCAAGGATTCATATTAGAGTATGGGTAAAGAGAAAGAAATAGGGGATCCTAAGAAAAAGACCAGCACTGGTAGAAGCTTTTAGTATAATCTAGAACAGCCACTGCTGTTAAAAAGGAATAATTAGTACAACATGACAACTACAAGGTTAGAATGGATTGGGAAGAGAAACTGAATAAGCAATTCACAAAGAACCAATGGGAGGATATATGTATGCCTCCCAAATATGCAAGAAAATCTAGATGATTTAGGATAGAATAGTTGTGTAAGAACTTACCATAACTATAGATGTCCTTCTCTTCCATGTTGCAGTATTCATAACCTTAGGGAGTTGCTGCCTGCAGCATCAGACATCCGGCCAGTGTACCAAAGTCTTAGAAACAGGGATACGTGCAATGTTGCATGCAGGGGGTCATAAACTGATGTAGGCTATATCTGTGACGTCTCCACATACCCAACTCAGAACTGGCTGCCACACAGAGAGAGACCCCAGGAGCAAGAGGAGAGAAAACAAAGCAGAAACCTCCCAGACTTACAATCAATGGTAGGGAAAAAAGGAACACAGGTAATATGGCCAAAAAGGGGAAGTGGGTGGGACAGAATATTGCAACATGGAAGAGAACATCTATGGTTATGGTAAGTTCTTACACAACTATTCTATGTCCTAGTATCATGTTGCCGTACTCATAACTTTAGGGAGAGAACCACAATAACACAGGAAGTAGGTTGTGGAGCAGAGTCTATCAGATCCTGAAGGATAGACCTAGCAAACCCTGTTCTAGCCCTGGAAATCAAATCCAATTTATAATGCTTGGTAAAGGTATGCAGAGAAGACCAAGTTGCAGCCTCTGGAATAAAAATGCAATCAATGCCCTTGAAGAAAGCTGCTGTGGTGGAATGGGCCTTGACAGTAACTCAATTACATTCAATGAAAGGACTAGCAAAAGGTAATAGGCTTGGAAATCCAAGAGGCAACTGTGTGCTTTGACACTGCCCTGCCAAGGGGCCAAGGATGGAAGGAGACAAATAGTTGGTCAGACTGTCTAAAGGGTTTTGTCTTATCTAAGCAGAAAGTACAGTTTTGTACCTACCATAAATGTAGATGTTCGAGTGTTCACACTGCTGCAGTCATTACTCTTGGGTTATCCTGCAGTCAGGCGGTCCCGCAGTCGGCCCGAGTTCCAAAGTCTTGGTCCGGCGTCAGTTGCTGTCGCTCCTCCCCTGACGTCAGTGTGCCAGGGGTATACAAGATGCATCCGACGCCATTTTCTTCAGTTTTTCTTGCCCCAGACGTCAGGTGCCCCCAATAGGTAGGCAATACATATTGCTTTATAAAAATATACATATAAAAATAAAACAATACCTTCAGTCACAAGCAAATACACCACAGAGGTTGTATAGGATAGAAAGGAATAGATAAGTCCAGCTAGTTCAGAGGGCATGGAGGGAGGGTAACCTGGACTGCAGCAGTGTGAACACTCAAACATCTACATTTATGGTAGGTACAAAACTGTACTATGTTCATCGTGTTACACTGCTGCAGTCATCGCTTTTGGGTTGAATCCCAAAGTAAGGATGGGTGGTGGAACTAAACAGGGTTTTGAGAGGCTAGTAAGCCCTGTAGAACTGCAGTGGCAAAGCCAGCTCTGGTTTTAGAGTATAGAAGTAAGTGATAGTGCTTGGTGAAGGTGTGCACTGAACTCCAAGTTGCAGCCTCCAAAATATCCTTGGCTGGTACCACTCTGAGGAAGGCTGTTGATGTAGCTGTAGCCCTGGTGGAATGGGGCCTGATGATACCAGGCACAGATTTCCCATGGTGTGTGTAGCAGAAGCGGATACAATGTCCTATCCATTTTGAAATGGTCTGTTTTGAGATAGCTTTTCCTTGAGATCCTGCAGCATATGATACAAAGAGCTGGTCAGATTTTCTGAAAGCCTTAGTTTTATCCAAGTAGTAATGTAATTGCCTGCGAATGCCCAAAGAGTGTAGGAGCTTTCCCCCTTTGTTCTGGGGGTTTGGATAAAAGGTGGGCAAATGAATGGTTTGGTTTAGGGCCGCACTGGATAACACCTTCGGCATAAAGGAAGGGTTAAGTTCATAAAGAGACTCTGTCTTGATGAAAAATGATGAGTCTCCACTGCCATTAGGGCCTGTAGTTCTGAGACTCTTCGTGCTGAAGTTATTGCTAGCAGCAGGGCAGTTTTCCATGATAGGAACTGTAGATCAGCAGTGAAAGTTGGTTCAAAGGGTGGAAGTGTAAGCTTTTCCAGAACAAAGCTGAGATCCCAAGTTGGTGCTCTCCAGGGCGATCTTATGTTCTTAGTCCCTCTGAGGAACTCTCTTAGTAATGGATGTGAAAATATAGGAGGATCCGTGTTGTATTGAGCTGAAATAGCGGAGGCGTGGATCTGAATAGATGAGGAGAGTCCTTTGTGCAACATCTCAGTTAAATATTGAAGAATCTGAGGAATATTTGGGACAAGGGGATTTTGGCCTTTAGCCCGGTTCCAGGCGCAGAATCTTTTCCATTTGTCTGAATAGACTTTCCTGGTGCTGGGCCTCCTGGCCTCCAGAATGACGTCCATCACAGCTTGAGAGAGAAGTGTTGACTGGTTATTTAGGCAATTTGCCATGCAGCCAGATTTAAAGTCTTGAGCTGGCTGTGTAGAATCTGATTGTTTTGCTGAGTGAGCAGGTGAGGAATTGTAGGCAAAATCCATGGTGGGCCTTGAGCCATGTTCCTTAGTATTGGATTCCAGTGTTGGCATGGCCGGTCTGGAGCAATGAGTATCATTTGTGGCCTCTCTAATCTGGCTTTCAGCAGCACCTTTGCCAGAAGAGGTAGTGGAGGAAAGGCATACACTGTCAATGTTTTCCAACTGAATGAGAGGGCGTCCACTTTCCAAGCTTGTGTGTGGTATGTCCTTATGCAGAATTTCCGTAGTTGGTAGTTTTGGGGGGAAGCAAACAGATCTATGTCTGGGCTCCCCCATTTTTGAGTTATCATTGCGAATACTTGTGGATCTAGTTTCCACTCGTGAGGATCTGTGATGTTTCTGCTTAGATCATCTGCCAGTGTGTTTTTCTTTCCTGGCAGGAATTGTGCTTGTAGTTGAACTTGGTAGGTCAGTGCTGTGTTCCACAAGGTCATTGCTTGTCTGCATAGGTGGTAGGAGTGTGTGCCCCCTTGCTTGTTTATGTACCACATCACTGTGGTGTTGTCAGTCTTTATTAGGAGTTGTCCTAGCTGTAGGAGGTCCTTGAAAGCTGTTAGGGCATTTTGTACAGCTAGCATCTCTTTTTGATTGATATGTAGATGCCTTTGGTTTGCAGACCATTTGCCCTGACTACACTGTCCTGCCATGTGTGCTCCCTAGGCATAATCCGATGCATCTGTTGTTAGTTTGCCTGGCTGTGGCTAAGGTGAAAGGCTGACCCTTGTTGAGGTGACATGCCTGAACCCACCATAGAAACTCCTGTTGAAGGCAGGGAATGAGTGGAATTATTGTTTCCAAGCTGTGGCAGTGTTGAGACCATACGCTTTTCAGATACCATTGTAATTTCCTCATATGCAGTTTTGCAAATGGTATTAGTAGTATGCAAGATGCTATGAATCCCAAGGCCGGCAGAATTTTTTTTGCAGGGAGTTGGATCTTTGTTGCCATCATTTTGAAGTATTGAGTCAGTTGTCTTTGCTTGTCTGGCGTGAGGTAAGCCATCTGGGCCGTTGTATTTAAGCTGGCACCCAGGAATATTGTGTCTTGTGAGGGCACTAGTTTTGACTTCTTTTTGTTTACTGTGTACCCTAGGCAACTTAGTAGGTTTTTGACAAACGCCAGATGCTTTAATAGAATGTCCTTGCTTTCTGCTTGAATAAGGCAGTCGTCCAGGTATGGATATACTTGAATCCCTCTGTCTGCAGTATGCAATTACTGGTGCCAGGCATTTTGTGAAGACCTTGGGCGCAGTAGATAAGCCAAAGGGTAGTGCAGAGAATTGGTAATGGGTTGCACCTGCAATAAATCGGAGGTATCTTCTGCAATTTTGTCTGATAGGGATATGCAGGTATGCCTCCTTGAGGTTCAACGTTACTAGCCAAGCCTTCTTGCCCAGCATGGGAAGAAGTTGATGTAGTGTTAGCATCTTGAATTTGGGTACTTCCAGTTATGTGTTTAGAATTGAGAGGTCCAGAATGGGTCTCCAAGCTTTGTCCTTTCATGGAACTAGAAACAGTCTTGAGTGAAATCCTTGTCCTTGCTCCTGTGTAGGAACTTGTTGAATGGCTCTCATGTCCACGAGAGCTGTAAATTGCTTTTGAGCCTCTGCCCACTTGATTTGGTGTCAGGTTTGGCATTCCTTTTATCCTTGGCAAAGTGTGAAAGTGGAATCTGTATCCTTGAGATACAATATTTAGGACCCATTTGCCTTTTGTGATGATGTGCCAGTTGTCTGCAAAGAGTCCTAGTTTTCCCCCCAAGGGAGCTGCCAAGAGGGTTTTGCTTGGAAGTCTGAAGGGTAAATCATTGTGTTTGTCTTCTTGTAGTATGAGACCTGTCTTCTCCTCCTTTTTGGGTTGTGACACTCCATTGTCGAGGCTGGTAAGAGACTTGTGGCTGGCCTCTGCCTCTTGGGCGTCTGTATCTGCCCCCCTGTGGTCTGGCAGAAGCTGGAAAGGACCAGTTTTTGGTTGGCCAATTTCTTCTGAAACGAGGAGGTTGAACCTGTAAAAAATCCTTGACCATCGGCATAGATTTTGCCTTATCCTCCATTTTCTTTAAAACTTCTGCTTTTACACCAAATAAAACATCCTGCTGTAAGGGTGCATCCAATAACTTTGCTTTAACATGATTAGGTAAAGTTTGTTCTTTTAACCAAGCATGCCTACGTATGACAGACCCTGTGTCACTGCTGCTTTACAAGAAGCTTCCAATGAATCAAATCCACATTGCAAAGTATGTTTTCCCACTTGTTCAGCTGAATGCAACAAATCCCGCATTTCCTTGTAATCTGGCTGGTCTGTATATGCAAGCATTTTTTTGTTTTAATTGAGACATCAGATATTGTTGATATTTCAGCATGTGAAACTGACAATTTAAGGCCCTCATAGCTAGAGTAGCTGAGGTATATACTTTCTTTCCCCATCTGTCTAGTGCTCTAGAATCCCTATCAGAGGGCACAGGATTTTTAGCAGTAGAGGCTTTAACCCCTTTGCGACCCTGGGAAATGGTTTCTGGGTCAGCAACAGGGCTTTTATACAGGAATTTGTGAAAGTCAGGGACTCTGTAGTATCTGTCTGTGTCTGGTTTGGCTGGTGCAGGAGGTAGTGAATCTGGGTTAAGGCTAGATTCTGAATAAACATCATCCGCAATGTCTAACGCAGGTGGAATTGCAAGTGGTCTGTGCTGGGGTAGTAAAAGGAACTCTCGGAGAATTTTCTTAGAATCAGAGTAATCCTGGCCTTCCCAGTGGAAATGTTCCCTCATAGTATGCAAGGTTTCCCCAAAAGAGTAGTCTTCTGGGGGAGATGCAGAAGGGATAGACTCTTCAGCATCAGAATCTTCATAAGGGGGAAAGGAATATTCCTGTTCCTCAGAAGAGTCTGAGGAAATTGAAACCTGGTCAGAGGAAGTGCAGTCCTCCTCCTGCCTTGGCCTTTTATCAGGAGGGAGATGGGAACCCCTGATTAGGGTAATTAAGTCTTCAGCCATCTTAAGCATCTGTTTCCTAGGCATGGGGCCTTGTACAGGAGAATGTTGTGCAGTCTTCTTTGTTTTTAATGGAGTTTTCAGTTTTGCATAAGATTTAATACCGAGTGTAGTCGGTCTGAAGACACCTTCAGCAACTGAAGGCGTTTCAACTGCACCGGAATCTCCTTCAGGTATGGAGTCGGAAGGGCCTAAAGGTAAATGTTGTGGAGGCCTAGTAATCTCCGCTTGTGAATCGGATGTCACCTGGGGTTCTAAAATCAGCGGTCGTCAGGGGCTGCGTAGGCACCTCACTGAAAACCAGAGATCGGAGTCCAGTTTGGATTTCAGCTGCCTGTCCTTATCTTTGCACTTTTTATGCATTCCGGTCGTCGGTTGCTCCGACGGCATGGTATAACTAAATTTTCTACCAAAGTAATGTTGGGCTAAATCAAACCGACGTTTAATAGTTCGTTTATTAAACCTAGCACAAAACAGACAACCTGTGACGTCGTGGTCTGGGCCTAGGCAAGGAATATAATAAGAATGAAAGTCCTTATGAGGTATTTGCTTCCCACAAGAAATGCAATTGTTAACTTTTTCTGACATCGGACTGAGGCAAGAAAAGGTTCCCCAACGGGGTACTTAGCTATATGAAGACTTCGGTCTGAAATTCGATTTGAAAATCTCAGGAGTTGGCCGACCGGCACTTACGAACTGCTTCTGCTTCGGGCACCGTGCTGCAAGAAAGACTGCAGAAAATGGTGTCGGATGCATCTTATATACCCCTGGCGCACTGACGTCAGGGAAGAAGCGACAGCAAACGATGCCAGACCAAGACTTTGGAACTCGGGCCGACTGCAGGACCGCCTGACGGCAGGATAACCCAAGAGTGATGACTGCAGCAGTGTAACACGATGAACATCTTCTGTTGCCTATGAACATCCAAGAAACGCAAAGTCCTTTCTTAGGAGTTCTGTGGCTAAGGGTAAAAGACAGGTAAATTAATGGTCTGGTTTAAGGAAATTTCATTAACTACTTTAGACATGAATGAAGGGTTAGTTCCGAGACAAACCCTATTTTTATGAAAAGCAAGATAGGGAGGAGAGGCCATAAGGTCTTGGATCTCAAAGACCCTCCTGGCAGAAGTAAGGGCCACTAATATGACTTTTTCATGTACAGAATTTAAGAGAGGGCGAACGGGCTGGCTCAAAAGGGGCCAATGCAAGCTTTTCCAGCACAAAGTTAAGGTTCCAAGGAGGAGGGATAGGCTTACAAGGTTGTCTTATGTGAAGGACCCCTTTCAGAAACAGTTTGACGTTCAACCTGGAAGCTAGAGGTGGACTCAAGGGAAGGCAAGCAGAAATAGCAGAAAGGTCCACTTTCACACAGAAATAAAGTCAACCCTGAATGTAGTAACTCACACAGGTAAGAAAGGACCATTGCAACAGAAACCTGAAATGGGTCCTGTTTTCTACTGAAGCACCAATGGGAGAATCTTTTCCATTTTAATAAACAAGTCTTGTGTGAGTAGGTCGAAGGAGTGAGGTAACTCCTCAGGTGATTGCCTTGGGATAGAAGGCAAAGTAGGGGAAACCAAAGCTGTCTTGGCCAGAAGGGAGTCACCAGCAAGATTTTTGGTTTGTCCTTCTGTATTTTCAGGAGGACTTTTTGAATCAGAGGAAATGGAGGGAAGGCACAAAGAAACATTCCCTCCCATGAAAAGGAAAAGGCATCCACCCTCCAGGCTTGTAGATGGGGAAAGCCTTATGCAAAACAGGGGGATTTGTCTGTTCTGGGAGGAGAGAAACGGATCTGTCTGAGGAATACCCCACCTGTGAATTAGATCCAGAAATACCTCCTTGTATGTAAAGTATCCATTCGTGGGAGGGTGTTAAAGTTCTGGTCAGGGTATCTGCCATCCCATTGTCTTCTGATGGGATGCAAACTGCCTGCAAATGAATATGTAATGCTGCTGCCAGGGACCAGATCTGAATAGCTAGACTGCAGAGAGGGTAAGACTTTGTTCTTCCGTTTGTTAATATACCACAGAACTGTCATGTTGTGTGATGACCTTCAGGGTGCCTGGCAGAAGGATCGCTTGAAAGGCCTGTACTGCCAAGGAAAGGGTACTTAGCTCTTTTAGGTTGATGTGGTCCTTTCCTTTCTTGAATGGACCATTCCCCCTGAACTTTGTGCTGGGTGTTGGGATGGTGTAGGATAGCCCTTCAACCTAGAACTGATGCATCTGTGTAAAGATGCTGTTTGGGTGGTGGGGTCTGAGGGTGATGGTAGCAATCTACCAGGAAAGCTCCCTTTTTAAACAGGGAAGTAGAGGAAGTTTTGTTTCCAGGGGATGAGTGTGTTGGTTCCAAGAATTTCTCAGGACCCACTGAAACTCTCCTCATGGGCATCCTGGGGATCATGGGAATCAAGGAAGACATACACTCTAAGATTCTGAGAAACTCCCAGGCTGAGATGGTTGGTAGAGGTAGCATGTAGTGGAAGAACTGAGTAAGAAATTCCACTTTCTGGGTAGGGACAAAAACTAACATCAAGTCTGTCCTTATCCTGCACCCCAGAAAAACAAGATCTTGGTACATGGCTTTAGTTGAAGACTTCTGTTCTGAAACTCAAAAACGAAAATTTCAGGAGTCGGCCGACCGGCACTTGCGAACTGCTTCTGCTTTGGGCACCGCATGGCAAGAAAGACTGATGCAATGGCATCGGCTGCATGCTTTACACCCCTGACTACCTGACGTCACAGAAGATGAGACAGAAACCAATGCAGGACCCAAGACTTTGATAATCAGGCCATCTGAGGGCTACTGCAAGCAGACAACCCCAAATGTTATGACTGCAACAGTGAAACACGAACAGCTAAAAATGTGAAGAACCCACTGAGAAATGTAAACATTCCCTGTAAGTGCGAATGAATAGGGATGTGAAGTTAAGCATCCTTCAGATCCAGGGAGGCCGTGAAGGCTTGCTGAGGAATAAGAGGAAGAAGGTGCTGTAATGTGAGCATTTTGAAGATAGGCACCTTGAGGAAGAGACTGAGGTGGGATAAGTTGAGCATGGGTTTCCAAGGACCATCTTTTCATGGAACCAAAAACATCCTGGAATAAAACCCCTTGGCTAGCCGATTCTCTGGTACTTGTTCTAGAGTTCCCTGAGAGAGGAGTTGGCTCAGGATAGTGGGGAAAATGGAAGCTGATTGGCTGGAGGTTGAGGAATTCCCTGGAAGGGTAGAATTGCCCACCAAGTCATGAAGTATCCCCTCTCGATGATGGAGAGCACCCACTTGTCTGTCCGCTGATTTTCTGCCAGGAAGGTAGGGAAAGGGGGGGTGGAAGTGGGTAAGGGAAGAGAGTCACAGTGGAGGAGCTCTATCTGGATCTGGCTTCCTCCAAAAGGAAGAAGGTGTGGTGGTGGTAGAAGACCTAGGAGCAGACTTATCTAGGATGTCTCAGTCGCCTGGACTGAGTTGCAAAGAGATGAAAGGACTGCCTCTTGACAAATCTAGGCTTTTGAGGGTAATTTCTATGGAATCTGGGAACAGGTGAAACCAGTAAATGTTTTAGATTTTGTACGTCTTTACCTTTTTCTTGCAGAGATTTAAGTAGCTCTACAGGGGCAGTTCCAAAGAGGGCTTTGTTGTCCAAAGTGGCACCTAACATCTTAGCTTGGACGTCCAAAGACAAAGGCTGAAGTCTCAACCATGAAAACCTCCTTAACACAGAACCTGAAGCAGCAGACTTTGAAGAAGCTTCTACAGCATCATAGCTGCACATAATAGTGCGTCTGGCCACTTGAAAAACCATGGACAGAAGGGTACTCAGTTAGGCCTTAGCTGGTAAGTCTGGAACCTCAGACAGAAGAGTAGATGCCTTTGCCAGGGAATCGAAAGCAAACTTGGCCATGTGGGTCTGAAAATTAATAGGTCTAATGCCCAAGGTGAAGAAGTACATACGTTCTTCCCCAACCTGTCGATAAATTTACTGTCTTTATCAGTAGGGAAAAGGAAAGAGAAAGTAGTTGCTTAGAGGACTTATCAGCTGACACTGCAATGACTGCAGGGTTTGCTGGAGGGTTCTTGAAAAGGTAATGCTCCTTAGCAGACACTTTATAAAATTTGTCTCGTCTCTTAGAAGCAGGGGACTGCAGCTCTGAGAGGCAGCAGAAAAAGCATCCTGGAATGCTGGCAGTAAAGGTGGGACTGCAGATGGTGAGGGTGGCTCCATCTGCAAAAGTTCAAAGTATCTCTCTTTAGTCTCAGAAACATCTGAGAGCTCCCACTTGAAATGTTGTCTAAGCAGGGAAATGGTATCCTCAAAGGAGAAATCTTCTCCAGGGGTGTCAGGAGTGAGAGACTTCTTCTGGAGTTCCAAAATCCTTAGGGGATAACAATCTGAGAACAGCAAGTTAAAGACTCATTTGAAGAGGAAGACTCTTCCTCAGACAGTACCTGTCGAATAACTGGTAAGCCTGACTGGGGAATCTGGGTCTGGAGAACCTGAAAGGCCTTGACCAGAGTCCGGGAAAACGTCTCCCAGGGTGAAGTAGGGTCTTTTGTGCTGTGTTTCTCCTCCTGTTTTCTTTTTAAAGAGGGAGAAAAAGCAGTAGCAAGCCTGGGTGTCGATGTTATACTGGATGGCAAAGCAGTAGTAAGCCCTTTGAAGCCATGAGCAGTGGTTCTCCCTCATCACCAGGCTCTAATAGTTGAAAAATCTCAGCAGACGTACTCTGGCTATCTGCTGAACCGGCTTCCATTTTGGTTCCTGGTTTCAGCAAAATATCCCACAGCCAGAGCGATCCTGGGCTGACACTTCTCTCGAGAATCTCACTGGACAACTGAGGTGCAGCTTGGGTGTCAGGCCTAACTTTCTTGGCCTTCTTCCTAGACGGCTCCTTGGAGGTGCCTGCTCCACCTTCCATTCTGGATGCCAAACGTCGGAGACGCTGATTCTCTAAATAAAGATTTAAAGGCGCCAGATGGCTTCTAAGAGTTTTGGGAACAAAACATTGGCAAATGTCACAGGATTTGTAATCGTGACCAGCTCCTAGACAAAATAAGCATTAATCGTGTGTGCCCTTATGTGGAATTTGTCTTCCACAAGTGCACTTTTCCTTTCTAGATGACATGTACATCTGAAAAAGGCAAAGAAAAAAAATCCCACAAGAGTGCTCATCTCAGTGCAGATAGCCAGAAAACAATTATCAAAAACGGGTTGCCGAAGTCAAACAAACACCGCATTTCTGAGACTGGCGACTGGACGTCTGAAATACAATGCAGCAGAAAAGTTCGGAGTTGGGTACTTGCAGATGTCGCAGATATACCCTATGGCAGTTTATGTCCTCTGCATGCAATGTAGCACGTACCCCTGTTTCTAAGACTTTGGTATACTGGCCGGATGTCCAGTGATGCAGGCAGCAACTCCTCTAGGTTATGAATACTGCAATATGAAAATAGAAGGACATCTTTACTTGGCAGTGTTTACAGATATTTTTTTAACCAAAGTAGACTCCAAAAAATTTTTCCTCAGGTAGACAGCAGATGCTGGAGGTATGATGGGGAAGATAGAGTTAATTGGGAACAAATTTTATGGGAGTGCAATGAGATGGCAGACTTTAAAGATTCCCTGCTGACTACTCTCTCAGAGATACTGGGTGAGCAAATTGGTGCAACTAAGGACATTTTTTATAAGCTATGATACAGAATCGGAATTGCCTAGACATAGTAAGGCCGTGCTGAGACTAATGATTGTTGCTGACAAAAAACAATTACTAGAAAACGGAAATCAAAGCTTAAACCAACTTTACTATAAATAGTGAATATAGTAGGCGAGATAAAACAACTGGAATTGCGATCTTTAAAAAAGGGTAGGAGCAAATTACATTTAAAAATAGGAATTGTGAGAACAATACATGCACAGGAGGAATGAGGTTTAAATGGTGGCGAGATTTGAATGAGCTATGTAATGACTGACTTGGTAGATAAGAGAATGTTTGCAACTAAAACTATGTCAATATGGTCTGTTTCCTTTTAAATAAATGTATAATTGCCTATCTCATACATGATAATTTAATAAAGTTATTTCTTGTATATATAAAAAAAAAAAAAGTTAGCAGAAGCCGGGACACTATCAAGGCACTCTAGTATAATCACAGATCTGCAGATCAAAGACAGGGAGACAACAGAAAAAAAAAATGACAAAAGCAATGAAACAGGAGGAAAAGATGCAGAAACTCAAACTTACAAACAGGTCCAGGAGAAATAAAAAGTACAGCTGTGTACACTTACCATAAATGTAGATGTTAGAGTGTATTCACTGTTGCAGTCATTACATTTGGGTAATCTGCTGGCAGGTTGCCCTCAGTCAGCCTGAATTCCAAAGTCTTGGGTCCTGCGTCGGTTGCCGTCTCTTCTTCCATGACGTCAGGTCGTCAGGGGTACAAAACAGGCAGCCAACGCCATTTTCTTTAGTTTTTCTTGCCCCAGATGTCAGGTGCCCCCCAAATGGGGAGCAAAAACATATATAAACTATATATACATGCAACAACATAACCTTCACCTTCATCAAAAAGCAAATAACACCACAAAGGCTGTAGAATATAGTGAAGGAAAGAGAAAAAGTACAGTTTTGTACCTACCATAAATGTAGATGTTCGAAGATCCACATTGCTGCAGTCCTTACACTTGGGGTAGTCCGCTGTCCTCGGTCGGCCCGAATATCAAAGTATAAGGCTGACGTCGGTCAAGGCGCATTTGACTGACATCAGGACGTCAGGGTACAAATGCGCATGACCGACGTCATATCCTCAGTCTTTTCTTGCCCCAGATGTCAGAAGACCCTAAAAAGAAAGGTCAAAAACCAAAAGACAGCAAACAACCAACCAACCACCCTTGCACTAAAAATATGTACAATATATACAATATATATACAATATACACCATATTGACAACCCAATCCACACAACCGCCTCTAACTACAGAGGGGAAGGAGGGAGGGTAAATTGGACTGCAGCAATGTGGATCTTCGAACATCTACATTTATGGTAGGTACAAAACTGTACTATGTTCTTCATCTCACATTGCTGCAGTCCTTACACTTGGGTAAAATCCCAAAGCAGAGGTAAGGGAGGATGGCAAAACTAGAAGGAAGAAGGAGCTGCCAAAATGCCCTGCAAAATAGCAGTGGCAAAACCAGCCCTAGATTTGGAATAAAGTGGAAGGTGATAATGCCTAGAGAAAGTATGCACTGAACTCCAAGTAGCTGCCTCCAAAATATCTTTAGTTGCCACCTTAAAAAGCTGTCGAAGTGGCAGTAGCCCTAGTGGAATGAGGCCTAATCCCAGCTGGAATCTCCTTGCCATGATGGGAATAACAGAAAGCAATGCAAAACCCAATCCACTTAGAAATAGTTTGTTTTGACACAGGCTTGCCCTGAGAACTCAAAGCAAAAGAAACAAATAACTGCTGAGACTGCCTGAACCCTTTAGTTCTGTCCAAATAATATCGCAACTGCCTGTGTACATCTAAAGTGTGCAAAATCTTTTCCCCTTTATTTTGGGGGTTTGCATAAAAGGTAGGCAAATGAATAGTTTGGTTTAAAGCCACACTAGAAACCACTTTAGGCATAAAGGAAGGATTAGTACGTAAAGATACCCTATCCTTATGGAAAATTAAGAAAGATTCTTTTGTTTGTCCGGGGTCAAAAAGGCCATCTGGGATGCTGGGATGTCTTACACCCAGAAAGCACATGTCCTGAGAGGGTACTAGACTGGACTTTATTTCGTTCACAGAATACCCCAGGCATCTTAGCACTGCTATCACATATTCCAAATGATGAAGAAGCTCGTCCCTTCCCTGAGCCAGAATCAGGCAATCATCCAAATAAGGATAGATCTGTATTCCTTTTAGCCTGAGGAAAGCTATCACTGGAGCCAGAACTTTCACTCTGGGCGCAGTAGATAAGCCAAAGGGCAATGCAGAGAACTGATAATGAGAAGTCCCAGCCCGAAAACGCAGATACTTCCTGCAACTCAGTCTGATAGGAACATGAAGGTAAGCCTCCTTGAGATCCAAAGTTACCATCCAATGATCTTTGCCCAGCAGAGGTAAAAGCTGTTGTAACGTCAACATTTTGAACTTGGGAATGTCCAGATAAGTGTTGAGGGTAGATAAATCCAAAATTGGTCTCCACATGTTCCCTTTCTTTGGTACTAGGAACAGGCGAGAATAAAATCCTAGGCCCACTTCTGGCATAGGGACCAGCTGTATGGCCCCTATTTGAAGTAACAGAGAAATTTGTTTGTGAGCCTCTATTCTTTGCTGAGGAGGAACGTCTGGCATGCCTTTGAAAGGAGGCAAGGTATGGAAATAAAACCTGTAACCGTGGTGAATGATATCCAATACCCATCTGTCCTGGGTAATTAAACTCCAATTTTCCTTGAAGAGTGCCAACCTTCCTCCCAAAGGTGCTGCCAGACGAGAAGGCTCTGGTAGCTGAAAAGGTAAGTCATTGGGTCTGTTTTCGAAAGGACTGACCCCTTCCCTCACCCGAAGACTGTGCAGGTGAACTCCCTGTTCTAGGCCTGAAAGAGCCCTGAGCTCTGCCCCTACCACGTCTAGACCTACCCCTAGACTGGGAATCAAAAGAAGGATACGTCCACCCCTTGGGTAGGCCAATTTCTACTAAACTTCGGAGGCTGAACCTGCAAAAAATCTTTAACAGTCTGCATAGACTTAGCCTGGTCTTCCATTTTCTTTAAGACTGCCTCAACAGGAGAACCAAACAACACATCAGATTGTAAAGGAGCATCTAAAATCCTTGTCTTAACATGGTCAGATAAATTCTGATCCCTCAGCCAGGCGTGAAGAACTGACCCAGTGGCAGCCACCCTAGACGAGGCCTGTACAGCATCAAAACCACATTGCAAAGAATGCTTACCCACCTGTTCAGAAACATGTACCAAATCTTGTAACTCTTTACACTCAATACCTTCCGCCAGAGCATCTACCTTAGACTTCAATTGTGAAAGGAGATAGTTTTGGTATTTCAACATGTGAAACTGGCAATTAAAAGCCCTCATAGCCAGGGTAGAGGAAGTATAAACCTTCTTTCCCCATCTATAGCCCTGGCCTCTTTATCTGGAGGAACCGGATTTTTGACAACAGAAGCCTTAACACCTTTAGGCCCCTGACTAACAGTTTCTGGGTCTGCCCTAGGACTCTTAAAAAGATACTTATGAGCTTCAGGCACCCTGTAATACCTATCCGGTTTAACAGGAGCAGGAGGCAAAGAATCAGGGTTAAGAGAAGCCTCTGCAAAAACATCTTCCACCACATCCAGAACAGGAGGTATAGCCAAAGGCCTATGCTGGGGTAAAAACAAAAATTCCCTAAGCCTTTTCCTGGAATCAGAGAAGTCCTGACCTTCCCACTTAAAATGCTCCCTCATGGAATGAAGAGTCTCTGAAAAAGAAAAATCCTCAGGAGGAGAAGCAGAAGGAGTAGAATCATCCACATCAGAATCAGAATAAGGAGAATACTCCTGCAAGTCTTCAGCCGAAGACTCTGAAACATCCGAAGCCTGCTCAAAACTCCCTAGCTCAGGTTCCACCCTAGGTCTCTTATCAGGAGGGGGCAAAGAACCTCTAATCAAAGAGATCAAATCTTCTGCCGTTTTAAGCATATGCTTCTTGGGCACAGTTCCTGAAGAACTAGGGGTGACACCAACTGAAGCTAAACCTGGCCTGCCTCTGGGAGAAGCCTTGGAAACAGAAGGAGAGGGCCTAACCACCCTAGGAAGGGAGGGGAGTACAGTAACCTGAGAAGCCCCTTCAGCCTGGCCTGCCTCCTGAGAGGCCACATCCTGCAATAACAAAGTCTCTCCCTGGGACTCCAAAGAAACCTCCGGCGGAACCACCGGCTCCACCGACACCTCTAAAGAACCTTCTTCTAGCCTAGGCTTAACTGCTTTGTCCTGCGCTTCTTTTGGCGCCGGAGCATCCGACGGCATTTTATAATTGCACCGCTCAAGACTAACCTGGCACAATCTAATCTTCTCTTTATAGTGTGCTTATTAAATCTAGCACAAGAGCGACACCCAACAACGCCGTGCTCAGGCCCTAAACAAGGAATACACAAAGTATGATAATCTCTATGCGTATCTGTTTCCCACAAGAAATACAGTTATTCACTTTTTCTGACATCCGGTAAACCACTGAGGCAAGAAAAACTAAAATATTCTAACGGGTACTTAGCCAACTTTGACTCGGTCTGAAACTCCGAAACTTCTGCATCGGACCTTGCGGCAAAAAAGACTGAGGATATGACGTCGGTCATGCGCATTTGTACCTTGACGTCCTGATGTCAGTCAAATGCGCCTTGACCGACGTCAGCCTTATACTTTGATATTCGGGCCGACCGAGGACAGCGGACTACCCCAAGTGTAAGGACTGCAGCAATGTGAGATGAAGAACATCTCCAGAATAAAAAGGGGGACGGCAGGCAGGTAACCTGGACTGCAACAGTGAATACACTCTAACTTTTATTTATGTACTTACCATAACGATAGATGTATGTGATCCATCTCGCCTACATTCATTACTGACGGGTTTGGAGCAGAGTCTCGGCTCTGAATCGGCCACTGTAACTAGCACGAAGTCTCTCATTGGCTGGGCTAACCCTGTATCCCAGGATGCATCACGCCCAACCCCCCAGATCTTGTTTGCCCCAACATGATTCTCCCACATACACCATACCACAAGGATTAATAAGTAAGAGGAGAGAAAAAATAATATCCTCAGAGAAATCAGAATACAGGTTTCCTCCAAGTCCAACAGGTAGGGGGAAGGAGGGCAGGTACGTAAGAATGTAGGCGAGATGGATCACATACATCTATCGTTATGGTAAGTACATAACTAAAAGATGTAATGTGATCCTATCTCGCCTACATTTATTACTGACAGGACAGCGTCCCGAGCACCTAAATCCCGGGAAGCTCACTGGAAAACACTCCTGAGCACTGTGGAACCAAAGGAAGCCCGACCTCTATAGGCCACGTCCAGTTTGTAATGAGAAATAAGGGTATGTGGAGAAGTCCAAGTAGCCGCTGCACATATCTCATCTATGGATAATCTAACATGAAAGGCCACTGAAGGTGACATAGCCCTGGTAGAATGTGCCCTAACTGGAAGGGGAAGATCCTTACCCGCTAATGCATAAATAAATGAGATGCAGTCTCTAATCCACTTAGCTATGGTGCCCTTAGTTACAGACCTGCCAATTCTATTGTCCGAAAACGACACAAGCAACTGATCTGATTTCCTCTTCTGTTGTGTCCTATTTAAATAAAACCTCAGTGGTCTATGCACATCCAACTGGTGCAATTTGTATTCCGCTTTGTTGGAAAAAACCTTGGGAAAAAGACCGGAAGCTCAATAGACTGGTGGAGACAAAGGGCAGAAGAGACCTTAGGGAGAAAAGAGGGATTAAGTCGCAGAGATACTCTGTCCTTATGAAAAATTAAATAAGGAGGTTTAGCAGAAAGAGCTTGAAGCTCCGATACTCTTCTGGCTGAAGTTATGGCTACCAAGAAGGCAGTTTTCCATGACAGAAATTTCAATTCGCAGGAGGCTGCCGGCTCAAAGGGAGAAGAAGTCAAAGCTCTGAGCACCACATCTAAATCCCATAGCAAAACGGGTTGCGAAACCGGAGGGTGCAGCAGCTAGGCTCCTTTCAGAAAGGCTTTACACAGCTTATGACCCATGAGAGAAGGCTCATGTGCAACATAATTGGAGATTACTGCCAACTGAACCTTTATAGTGGAGGCAGCCGAGCCTTGTCTAAAGAGTGTAGCTAAGAAATCTAACACCGCCGACACTGGTGCTGTAAGGGAGTCCAGATCACGTTGCTGAGCCCAAATCGCAAATCTCTTCCATTTACTAGAGTATATTTTCCTAGTAGAAGACTTGTGGGAGGAAGACAGAATATGAACTACTTCCGGGGTAAAAATATGCTGTCTGACTAAGGTCGGAAGTGGAGGAGCCAGGCAGCGAGCTTGAGTGTTCGTAAGGATGGATGGAGCTATCTTGACTGATGAGTCAACAGGTCTGGAGCTGGGTCCAGAATCCAAGGGCCATCCACCGCATACTTCCGAAGGAAGGGGAACCAAACTTGACGGGGCCAGTGTAGTGCGATCAAAATCATTTTGCTTCCCAAGCAGGTAGCATTCTGAATCACTCTGGGTAGCAGAGGGACGGGCGGGAAGGCGTAGAGCAGACCGGAGGGCCAATTGTGGACTAGAGCATCCCTGGGAGACTCCCCCTGTGGGGGGGATCAGAGTGAAAAAATTGCTGCACTTTGCATTCAGGGGGCTGGCAAAGAGGACGCAGCAGGGAAGACCCCACTTGGAGAAGATCTGCGCAGCCACTCTGTCGTTCAGGGACCACTTGTGAAGCATCAGAATAGCTCTGCTCAGCCTGTCTGCTATCACATTGGACTTCCCTGGAATGTACGTTGTCACTAGAAAGCGCTGGGAAGCGATCGCCCTATTCCACACTCTCATGGCCTCTCTGCAAAGGGGGTAGGACTTGGTTCCACCCTGCTTGTTGAGATACCAGACAACAGACATATTGTCGGAGAGAATTGCAATAGTTCCCCCTGGGAAGAGAGCTGTGAAGTGCCTGCAACGCTAGAAGCACCGCTCTCATCTCTAGAACATTGATATGCAAATGAACCTCGTGGTCTTGCCACATACCTTGGACCGTCTCGCCCAGATAATGTCCCCCCACCCTATCTGGGAGGCGTCCGTGGTTACTGTGGCAATAGGGGACGGGGGGGCTCAAGGGTCTCCCTTGGTCCAGATTGGACGAGAGAAGCCACCAATGCAGATCTTGCCGGCATCTCTCCGTGATGAGAATCGGATGGGACAAGGGGCATTCCTGATATGACCACTGGGCCGAAAGGAGCCACTGAAGTATTCGCATGTGTAACCTGGCTAGCGGAACTAAGAGAATGGTAGCTGCCATTGATCCCAACACTGAAGAACCATCCTGGCTTGGGCTTTTCTGCGGGGTAGTAAAGACAAGACTCGGGCCTGTAACACTTTTATTCTCTGTCGGTAGAAAAGCTCTCATCTCTACAGAGTCTAGCTCTGCGCTGATAAAGGCAACACGCTGTTATGGCAGCAATACAGACTTTGCCCAGTTGAATGAAATCCCTAGAAGATGGCCCAATTTGACAGTAGCTCTCGTGGCTCGAACAAGTAGATGCCTGGTGGGGGCAGTGAGGAGCCAGTTGTCTAGATAAGGAAACACCTGGAATCCTAGATGTCTCAGGTGAGCTGTCACCACTGCCAGACACTTGGTGAACACCCTGGGGGCTGTGGTGAGACCAAAGGGCAGAGCCCAGAATTGAAAATGACTGGCTCCCAGCCGGAAGCGTAAATGATTCCTGGAAGCCTTGTTTATCTTGATGTGATAATAAGCATCCTTGAGATCGAGGGAGCACATCCATACTCCTTTTTCGAGCAATGGGAAAATAGATTGCAAAGTGACCATTCGGAACTTGGACTTCTTTACAAAGCGGTTTAGACGGCTGAGATCCAGAATGGGTCTCAAGTCCCCTGTTCTTTTTGGCACCAAAAATAACCTTGAGTAAGTTCCTAATCCGATCTGGTCTGTGGGGACTGGTTGGACGACTCCTTTTTTCTAGCAGCTTTGAAACTTCTATCACTGCCTGATCCTGTTGACTGGGTGTAATGTCCGGGATTTTCCTTGATGGCAGGGGGGGGGAGACGAAAAAGGGGAATGGTGTAACCTCCGGTGATGATACGAAGCACCCATCAATCCTGAGTGATGGACTCCCAGGCCTGAAGATGCTCCGAAAAATTACCCCCGACTGGCTCTGGAGATGCACAGTCGGGTAATCCCCTCAGGGACATTGGTAGGAGGAACCACAAAAGGACTCACGGTCTCCTGTATTGTGGGGACCTCCACCGCCTCTAGGGCGATGCCTTCCATTAAAATTCCCCCCTCCTCTGCCCCTGGAGGGGGGGGGTCACCGATGGGCAGGGGAAGACTTTTGAGACTTTCTGAACCACATTTTCCTTCCCCTCTGAGCCTTGGGATAAGGCCTAGTGGGAAGCGAAAAACGGGCCCCAACAGCAGACAAAGTCTTACCCTCCTGCTCACATCTAGTGAGGGTGTCTTTCACTTTGGGTCCAAAAAGGGAGGACCTGTCGAATGGGGCGTCCGTGAAAGAAGAATTGAAAGCCTCCGCAAAATGACACAAGCGCATCCAAGCTTGCCTCCTAAGGGCTACGCCCGAACTCGCTGCTCTACCCGCCCCTTCGGCTGCATAAGATATGAGCCTCGTGGACGAGTTGACGACGGAAGAAAGGGTAGACAGCTGGGCGTTAACAGACTGGGCCAACACCTCAGGCAGGTTACCTGACAGGGTATCTCCCAACTCCTTTATGAGATCCCTTTGGAGCTGTGTAAAATGACACAAGTAATTCAGCGACCGCAAGGTAAAGGTCGCTGAAGACAGGGTATGCTTCCCATACCTATCCATACTCCTAGACTCCTTATTGGGAGGATGGATAGAGGTAGAAGCCTCCGCCACGTCCTGCTGGGTGGCGGATGCCACCACCATGGCATCCACAGGTAATCCCTTGGTCAGAAATTCTTTTCCAGGAGGCGCAGATAAGAACTTATTGGGGCAGCTAGGAACTGGCTCCACAGAGTCAGGGTGTTCCCACACCCTTCGACAAATAAGATCCAATAATTCGAAGGGTGGAGACACCCAGGAGGCGGAAGGCTGGGCTCCGAAGGCCTTGAGGAAGACCGACTCCTCCTCAGAAGGGTTTTTGGAAGGCCAGTCGCCCCGCTTTCTCAAGATCTCCAGGATATCAGAGAACGAGACATCATCCAAGGACGGCTTCAGGGACCTTTCTGCATCATCGAGGTCGGTGTCAGAGGTGACTCTGGGGAGTCTACGTGCTTCCTCTTACACAACTTCTTCCTGGGAGGCTCTTCAGGCACAGACTCTGAAGGGCCCTCAGAAAGTAGGGGACCACACATGGAGGTATCCTCAGGCCCGGGAGCCCCGCTGTCCAGAGATAGGGGGGCACCAGAAGCTCTAGTCGCAGCATCTAGGGAAGGAGTTGCTGATTCAGGTGAAGTCACAATGGACTTGGCCAGCGCGCTCCTCATAGCCTCGAAGGCCGGTCCACCAGAATCGGGGGAAAAAAACCCGCCTCAGAGACCATGACCGGAGTCGGGGTACCCCTAGCCGAAGCACTAAGGGGGAGACTTGGACCCGCAGTCTGAAGCCCCAATGTATCCCCCTCGGGTCCGAATGAGGACACCAGAGTACCGAAACCAGTAGACGGAATGGAAAAGGATGGAGCTGATGTCGGATCCAAAAAACTCGCAGGAGGTTTCGGAGCCGACCCAGGGACTTCACTCGATTCGGCAGACTCCGGCTCCAACAACACAGAGGTTGTCGGAGGAGGAAGAAATGGAACCGATATAGTAGCTGGCTCCGGAACAGCCTGGGCTGGAGCCGAAAATAATTTAGTTAACACTGGCGACTGGAGGAGCCTCTGGACCACTCTATCGACATCCGAATGCGAGAGCCTGGAGGACTTGGAGGAGACGTACGGGGGCCGAGAAACCTTCTCTGTCAGAACAGAGACAAAAGTAGGGGAACAGCTCCGAATCTGCTCCAAAAGGATCGGGGCCGAAGCAGGCTCGAGAACCACTGCAACCACCTTCGGCGCCGACGACCGTGGAGCTGAAGAAGCCGACCCCGCAATAGACAATACTTCCTGCGGCTCAGGGACCAGTGGAGCCGAGGAAGGAGACCTAGTCTTGGATGGTGCTTCCTGCGGCTCCGAGACCAGTGGAGCCGAGGAAGGAGAAGTAGTTTTAGATCTTTTCAAGAACTAGATGGAGCCAGAGACTTTATTTTTGACTTGGATCTGGGTTTCTCAGAGGGCGGAGAGGATGCCAACGTTTCCTCAAAGGAGGGTTTAATCAAACCCTTGAGGATAAGTTTATTTTTTCTCTCCTGTTACACCCTGGCAGAGAAAGCATGACACACACTGCAGGATTCCTGCAAGTGTATGGCACCGAGAAAATATATACAGTTGGTGTGGCCGTCAGTTAGCGACATCTTGTAAGCACATTTAACGTATTTCTTAAAGCCGGATAGCTTATGTTCTTTTGGTTCCTTGCCCGACATAAGGAACACAATCCACAAGCAGCAACAATATTTAGAAAATACACAATCACAAGCAACACAAGTTGGGGGGGGGGGGGCTCTAACTTAAACACCCGTACAGTAACCACACAAGATAGGGCAAAGGCCCTCTAACTCAAACGGGCCTAGCCCGCCAAACAGAAGGATTACCAACAACAAACACAATCAGACACAACCACGGATACAACAGACAACGTAGCTATTAGAATTGCTTTTTTCATATAAAAAACTCAAAGCTATAGTTCAAAAAACAAAGAGAGGGTACTTAGCCACAGCCAGGTCGAGACCACGTCGTTACTCTAGGAGCGGCAAACGAGATCTGGGGGTTTGGGTGTGATGCATCTTGGGATACAGGGTTAGCCCAGCCAATGAGAGACTTCGTGCTAGTTATAGTGGCAGAGTCGGAGCCGACTCTCGGCTCCGAACCAGTCATTAATGAATGTAGGTGAGATAGGATCACATTACATCATCTACATTTACGGTAAGTGTACACAACTGTACTATGTTCTTCGTGTTTCACTATTGCAGTCATTACATTTGGGTAGAATCCCAAAGCTATGGATGGGAGGCTGGAACTGAACAGCATTAGGGGTGGCTATAAGGCCATGCAGAACTGCAGTGGCAAAGCCTGCCCTGGACTTAGAGAAGAGATAATGACAATGCTTTGTAAAAGTATGAACAGAACTCCAAGTAGCATCTTCTAGAATGTCTTTGGTTGGTACCCCGCTGAGAAAAGCTGCTGATGTAGCAGCAGCTCTGGTGGAATGAAACCTAATGCCCTTGGGCACCAGTTTACCATGATGTAAGTAGCAGAAATGAATGCAGTGGCTTATCCACTTTGAAATAGACTGCTTTGAAATAGCCTTTCCCTCTGATCCTACAGCAAATGCCACCAATAGCTGCTCAGTTTTTCTTAGAGCTTTAGTCCTGCTCAAGTAGAATCTTAGTTGTCTGTGCACGTCCAAGGAATACAGAATCCGCTCCCCCTTGTTCTGCGGATTTGGATAGAAAGTTGGCAGATGAATAGTTTGGTTAAGAGCCACACTGGAAGCCACCTTAGGCATAAAGGAAGGATTGGTCCTGAGGGACACCCTGTCTGGGTAAAATATGATAAAAGGCTCCACAGCCATGAGGGCCTGTAGCTCTGAAACCCTTCTTGCTGAAGTAATTGCCAGGATCAAAGCTGTTTTCTATGATAAAAACTTTATATCTGCAGTAGCAGCTGGTTTAAATGGAGGAAGGGTGAGCTTTTCCAACACAAAATTGAGGTCCCATGCAGGAATAGGTGATCTTCTGGGAGGCCTTAAATTTTTGGCCACTCTAAGATACTGTTTTAGCAAAGGGTGAGAAAAGATTGGTGGCTCTGTGTTGTAATGAGTCGAGATGGCAGAGGCATGGATTTTTACTGATGAAAAAGATAGGCCTTTGTCAAGCATCTCAGTCAAATATTGTAAAATCTGAGGAATATTTGGCTCTGCTGTGTCAGTTCCTTGTGCTTGGTTCCAAGCACAGAATCTCTTCCATTTATCAGCATAAGATTTTCTAGTACTAGGCCTTCTGGCTTACAAAATGACATCCATCACAGATTTACTGAGAGGTGTTGTTTGAATAACTACATGAACAGCCATGCTGCCATGTTCATTGTTTGGAGCAGATTGTGCAGGATCTGATTGTTTTGCTGAGACAGTAAGTGAGGTAATTTGAGGCAAGTACCAAGCTGGGAATTGAGACATATTCCTTAGGATTGGATACCAGTGTTGGCGGGGCCTGTCCGGAGCAATTAGTATCATTTTTGTTTTTTCTTGTCTGACCTTTAGTAGGACCTTGGGAAGAGGAGGCAGAGGAGGAAAGGCGTAAACTGATAGGTTTTTCCAACTGAAGGATACGGCATCCACTTTCCATGCTTGTCTGTGAAAAGTCATTGTGCAGAATTTGTCCAGTCGATAAGGCAAATAGGTCTATGTCCGGGCTCCCCCATTTCTTTATCATGCTGAAGACTTGTGGATCCAGTTTCCACTCATGAGGGTCCATAAGGTTTCTGCTTAAGTTGTCTGCCAGAGTATTTTGCTTTCCTGGCAGCAATTGAGCTTGAAGATGTACTTGGTAAGTCAAGGCTGTGTCCCACAGTGCCATGGCTAGTCTGCAAAGGGGGTATACGAGTGGATGGCCCCTGCTTGTTTATGCACTACATAACCGTGGTGTTGTCCGTCTTTATCAGTAGTTGTCCTGGATGAAGTAAATCCTTGAAGACTGTCAGGGCATTTTGAACAGCTAACATCTCTTTTTGGTTGATATGCAGATTCATTTGTTTTGGGGTGCATATGCCCTGAATGCATCTTCCCACCAGGTGGGCCCCCCATGCATAGTCTGATGCGTCTGTAGTTAAGGTTCGGCTGGCAGGGGGTAGAGTGAAAGACCGTCCCATGTTTTGGTGGCATGCCTCTGCCCACCAAAGAAACTCCTGTTGTAGGCAGGGAATGAGAGGAATCATGGTTTCCAGACTGTGACAATGTTGACTCCATAAACGTTTTAGGTACCATTGTAGTTTCCTCATATGCAGTCTTGCATATGGAATCAGTAGAATGCAGGATGCCATGAACCCCAAAGCCTGCAGAATTTGTCTAGCAGATAACTGGGTTTTAGTTGCCACCTGTTTGAAGTAAAATGTCAGTTGCCTTTGTTTGTCTGGCGTGAGGAAAGCCATCTGAGCAGTTGTATTCAAGCTTACACCCAGGAATGTTATCTTTTGAGAGGGTACCAGTTGTGATTTCTTTTAGTTTATTGCGTACCCTAGGCATGTTAGAAGCCTTTTCACAAACGCCAGATGCTGAAGAAGAATGTCCGTGTTCTCTGCCTAAATGAGACAGTCGTCCAAGTAAGATAGATTTGTATACTTTGTCTGCAAAATGCAATTACTGGTGCCAGGCACTTTGTAAAGACCCTGGGCGCAGTAGATAAGCCAAAGGGCAGTGCAGAGAATTGATAATGCATAAAGCCAGCCTTGAAACGGAGGTATCTTCTGCACGATTCCCTTATTGGGATATGCAGGTATGCCTCTTTTTAAGTCAAGTCACTAGCCAAGCGTTCTTGCCCAGCATGGGCAGAAGTTGCTGCAAAGTTAGCATTTTGAATTTTGGAATGTCCAGGAATGTGTTCAGAATTGATAAATCCAGTATTGGGCGCCAGGCCTGGTCTTTTCTGGGTACCAAGAACAGCCTTGAGTAAAACCCTTGTCCTTTTTCCTGTTCTGGCACTGGCTGAATAGCCCCCATATCCATGCGGGACATAACTTGTTTCTGTGCCTCTGCCCATTGATTTTTTGGCAGATCTGGCCAACAGTTTGGAATTGGCAGAGTGTGGAAGTGGACTCTGTACCCCTGGGATACTATGTTTAATACCCACTTGTCCTGGGTTATTAACTGCCAATTTGCAGCATAAAGTGCTAATTTTCCCCCTAAGGGAGGTGCCAAAAGACAAGTGCTTGGTGATGGCAGAGGGAAGTCATTGAGATTGTTTACTGTAGGATTGTGCTTTATTTCCCCCAGATATGGAGGTAGAGGCACCCCATTGCTTTGACCTGTAAGAATCCTATGACTGGTATCTAGAACCTTTAGGGCGCCTGGATTTGCCCCGTGGAGCTCTGTTGGATACAGGAAAGGACCAATTTTTTGTAGGTCAGTGTCTACTAAATCTTGGTGGCTGTACTTGTAAGAAGTCTTTTACAGTTTGCATAGACTTAGCTTTGTCTTCCATTTTCTTTAAAACCTCTTCTGCCTTAATACCAAACTAAGTATCATGCTGTAAAGGTACATCCAGCAATTTAGCTTTAACATGATCAGGCAAATTTTGCTCTTTTAGCCAGGCATGCCTTCTAATCACAGATCCAGTAACGGTGGCCCTGCAGGAGGCCTCTAAGGAATCAAAACCACATTGCAAAGTATGCTTTCCAACTTGTTCTGCTGCAAGCAATAATTCCTGCAATTCTTCACTTTCTACACATTCAGAAATCAACATTTTCTGTTTCAGTAATCCCATAACATGCTGTTGATACTTAAAGCATATGATACTGGCAGTTTAAGGCCCTAATTGCCAAGGTTGCAGATGTATAAAACCTTCTTTCCCCATCTATCCAGTGCCCTGAAATCTCTACAAGAGGGGGTAGGATTTTTTGCTGTTGAGGCCTTTACACCTTTTGGACCCTGTGAAATAGTTTCAGTGTCAGCAGCAGGGTTTTTAAATAAACATTTGTGCAAGTCAGGAACCCTGTAATATCTGTCTAGCTTGCTAGGAGCCGGTGGTAAGGAGTCTGGAGTCTAGCTTGACTCTGAAAATACATCATCCACATTGTCTAAAACAGGAGGTATGGCTAAAGGCCTATGCTGAGGGAGGAGGAGGAAATCCCTAAGCCTCTTTTTTGATTCTGAGAAATCTTAACTCTCCCAGTGAAAATGCTCCCTCAAAGTATGCAAGGTTTCTCCAAAGGAATAATCTTCAGGAGGAGATGCAGATGGAATGGATTCTTCTGCATCAGAATCCTCATAGGGTGGTATAAAAAATTCTTGATCAGAAGAGGAATCACAAGAAACAGAAACCTGATCTGAAGATTCATAATCAGCGTCTTGCCTAGGCCTCTTATCAGGAGGGGGGGTGGGAACCCCTGATCAAGGTAATTAGGTCTTCAGCCATTTTGATCATCTGCTTTTTGGGCATAGAGGCCTGAGCATGTGGCTCATGCGTTGGTTTATTAGCTTTAGAATTTGCTTTTGTCTGTTTTTGAAGCTGGTGTCGGTTTTATATAGAAATTCTGAGGTCTGAAGACACTCTCAGAAGTCGGTGCCTGCTCAGCGGCTGCAGACCCATCCGAGAGAGGGACATCAGCGGGTACAATACTTTGAGAATCACGCAGTGTGCCGGACTCCTACATGGGTCTCGGTAGAGGCCTGCGACTCAAAAGTAGCGGGTATCAGGGGCTGCGAAAGCACCTCATAGAGTACCAGCGACTGGCTTAGGAAAAGCTTCGTCGTTGGTTTTGGACCATGATAGTCTGTCTGTCCGTTTCTCTGAGTTTTTTGTGAACACTGGTAGTCAGATTGCTATCCGACGACCTTTCAAGATAGTTAAATCTGTTTCCAAAATATTCTGAAGCAAAGATATACCGACGCTTAATAGTGCGTTGGTTAAATCTAGCACATAACTTGACAGCTATGATCAGGGCCTAGGCAAGGAATACAGTACAAATGGAAATCCTTATGAGGTATTTGCTTCCCACACGTAATGCAATTATTAACTTTTACTGACATCGGTATGGAGCAAGAAAAAGTTTCCCCAACGAGGTACTTAGCTTTAGTGAAGACTTCGGTTCTGAAACTTGAATTCGAAAATTTCAGGAGTCTGCCAACCGGCACTTGAACTGCTTCTGCTTCGGGCACCACGCTGCAAGAAAGACTAAAGAAAATGGCGTTGGCTGCCTGTTTTATACCCCTGACGACCTGACGTCATGGAAGAGGAGACCGCAACTGACGCAGGACCCAAGACTTTGGAATTCAGGCCGACTGAGGGCAACCTGCCAGCAGATTACCCAAATGTAATGACTGCAACAGTGAAACACTAAGAACATCAGTGTTGTGCAATTTACCATAGAAATAGATGTACAAATAGATCACAGCTGTAGTAGTTGCAACTAAATGGGACATATCTTGTTAAAGACTGGACATCCAGCCAGTCTACAAATCTTTGGCACCTTCCTCATTCACTGCTCATCCACTCTTAAAACTGGAGTTCAGTGCTCATATAAGAGGGACGTATGGGCACAAAAAAACAAACCTTTTTTGCCCAAAGGACATACTGAAGCTTGAAGCCCTACAAAAATTTAGTTAAACCAGTAAAGTTTGTAATCCTAACAGGATACCACACCCTGGCCTGAGAAGACCAGGAAAGAGAAAAAAGGGTGAATGTGGGAGGACGCTAATACTGTATCAGTAATCTATTCAAACATAGTACAGTTGTGTACACATCATAAATGTAGATGTTCGAGCGTATTCACTGTTGCAGTCATCACATTTGGGTTATCCCTGCTAGGGTAGCCCTCGGCCAGCCCGAATACCAGATCCTTAGTATTTCTGTGTCGGTTGCTGTCACGTCAGGATTGACGTCAGGCCGTCAGTAGTATAAAGTAAGGCAGCAGCTGCCATTACATCAGTTTTTCTTGCCCTACCAGGAGCCCCCACCAAGTGGGAGCCAAGTTCTGGTGGAAGAACCCCACCAGTAGAAAGTAAATACCAAAATGTCCCTTGTAAGGAGACAGAAGAAAGAAGAGGAGGATGGAGGGAGGGAAACCAGGAATGCAGCAGTGAATACACTCTAACATCTACATTTATGGTAAGTGTACACAAAGTATAATTGTGTACACTTACCATAAATGTAGATGTTGGAGTGTATTCACTGCTGCAGTCATCACACTTGGGTTATCTGCCTGCAGGTAACCCTCAGTCGGCCCGAATACCAGAGACTTAGTATTTCTGCATCGGATGCTGTCGCTTCTTCCATGGCGTCAGGTCGTCAGGGGTATAAAAACAGGCAGCAGACGCCATTACATCAGTTTTTCTTGCCCCAAATGTCAGGAGCCCCCAAATAGGGAGCTAGTATATGGTGGGGAAAACACCACCAGTACAAAGTAAATACCAATACCAGTAGGAATAGCCATAGAGAGGAGAGAGATAGAGAAAACCAGGGGGCTGGAGGGAGGGAAACCAAGACTGCAACAGTGAATACACTCGAACATCTACATTTGTGGTAAGTGTACACAACTGTACTATGCCCTCTGCTACTGTTGCAAAGCTGACTAGCAGCTGGTTAGATTGTCTGAAAGGCTTAGTCCTATCAAGGTAGAAAATGAGCTGTCTGTGCATGTCCAGAGAGTGCAGGATCTTTTCCCCTTTATTTTGAGGATTAGGGAAGAAGGTTGGCAAATGTATGGATTGGTTGAGAGCCACACTGGACACTACTTTAGGCATAAAGGAAGGGTTAGCCCTGAGGGGAAACCCCGTCAGCATGGGAAATAATTTAGGGTTGACACTCTTCTAGCTGAAGTGATGGCTAGAAGCAAGGCTGTTTTCCAAGAGAGGAATTTTAACTCTGCTAAAGCAGCCGGTTCAAAAGGGGGAAGCGTGAGCTTTTCCAGTACAAAGTTAAGGTCCCAAGCAGGGATGGGTGCTCTCCTTGGTGGCCTTAAGTTGTTTGCCTCTCTCAGGAACTGTTTGATGAGGGGGTGACAGAATAGAGGTGTCTCAGTATTGTAATGAGCCGAAATGGCAGAAGCATGGATCTTAATGGAGGAGAAGGATAGGCCTCTGTGGAGTAGTTCTGCTAGGTAATCCAGGATTAGAGATAAGGATGGTAGTGCTGTGTTCCTTTCCTTTAGACTGAGTCCAAGATCAATACCTTTTACACTTTTCAGCATAGGATTTCCTAGTACTGGGCCTTCTGGCTTCAAGGATGACGTCCAGCACCTGTTTGCTTAGGGTTGCTGGTGGAGTGTTTAAGGAATAAGCCAGGCTGCAAGATTTAGGGTTTGCAATTGTGGATGCAAAATCTGTCCCTCCTGCTGAGAAAGCAGGGTTGGGGTCTGGTGTAGGTGCAGGGTGGTACCGTTGACAGGGTGCACAGGAGTGGGTACCAGTGCTGGTGTGGCCAGTCCAGGGCAATCACAATTGCCCTTGGCTTGTCTTGTTTTATCTTGAGTAATACTATCGAGAGAAGGGGCAGAGGGGTAAAGGCATAGATAGAGAGGTTTTCCCATTGAAAGGATAGGGCATCCACCTTCCAGGCCCTGCTGTGAGCGTTTCTGGTGTAGAATTTACCTAACTGGTGGTTGTTGGGGGAGGCAAAGAAATCCACCTCTGGGGTCCCCCATGTCGGGATCAGAAGGTTGAAGGTGCTTGGCTCCAATTTCCACTTGTGTGGGTCTAGGAGATTTCTGCTTAAGTAGTCTGCCAGTGAATTTTGTTTGCCTGGCAGGAATTGAGCTTGTAGATGAACATGGTTGTCCAAGGCCGTGTTCCCACAGGGCTATAGCTAACCTGCAGAGTGGGTATGAATGGGTTCCCCTTGCCTGTTGATGTACCACATAACTGTGGTGTTGTCTGTTTTTATCAGCAGTTGTCCTGGTAAGAGTAGGTATCTGAAAGCTGTCAGGGCATTCTGTACAGCTAGCATCTCTTTTTGGTTGATGTGCAGGAGAATCTGCCTTGGGCTTCAGTGGCCCTGAATACATTTGCCCCCCATGCATAGTCTGATGGGTCTGGGTGGCGTGGGGTTGAGTAAAATGTAGTCCCTTGTCGAGGTTGCTTGCTTCTGCCTACCAAAGGAACTCTGTCCTTAGACAAGGTATGATAGGAATGACAGTTTCCAGGTCCTGAGAATGTTGGCACCAAAGACTTGAGTACCATTGAAGTTTCCTCATATGCAGTTCTTGCATATGGAATTAGCAGAATACACAAGGCCATGAACCCTAGGGCCTGCAGTATTTTTCTTGCAGATAGCTGGGTTCTGGTGGCCACTTATTTGAAGTAGTCTGTCAGAAACACCCGTTTTTCTGAAGTGAGGAATGCCATCTGGGAAGTTGTGTCCAAGCTTGCTCCCAGGAATACAATCTTTTGACTGGGTACCAGTTGTGATTTATTTTCCTTGATGGTGTACCCCAATGAAGTGAGAATTTTTTTTTACAAATGTCAGATGCCTGAAGCAGCAACTCCTGGACTGTCCGCCTGAATCAGGCAGTCATCCAAGTACGGGTAAACTTGGATATTTCTCTAACTGCAGTATGCAATGGCTGGAGCCAGGCATTTTGTGAATACCCTGGGCGCAGCAGATAAGCCAAAGGGAAGTGCAGAGAACTGATAATGCATAGACCCTGTCTTGAAACCTAGATATTTCCTGCATGACTCGATTATGGGCATGTGCAGACAGGCTTCTTTTAAGTCTAGGGTGACTAACCAGGCATCTTTGGCTAACACAGGGAGAAGCTGTTACAGGGTAAGCATCTTGAATTTTGGTACCACCAGGAAGGTGTTGAGAATTGAAAGATCCAGGATTGGGCACCAACAGCCCTCTTTCCTTGGTACCAGGAATAGTATGGAGTAGAATCCTTGACCCCTCTGTTCTACTGGAACAGGCTGAATAGCTCTGATATTGAGCAGGGAAAGTACTTGGTTTTGAGCCCCTGCGCCTGCTTGGGGTTGGCAATGAATGGAAATAAAACTTGTACCCCTGGGATACAATGTTGAGGACCCATCGGTCCTGAGTGACGGCCATCCAGTTTTCTTGCATGAAGGGCAAGTTTTTCTTCTAGTGACACAAGCAGTTGGGCAGGGCTGGGAAGTAGGATTGAGAAGTTATTGTGAACTTTTTCCATAAGGAAGTGGCTTTACCACTCCCTGCTTTAGGGGTGGGGGTACAATATTGCTTAGATCTCTGCATACCCTGAGACTGTAGTCTGGGTGGTCTGTTTCCCTGGGTCTTGTTTTTGAAAGGCCTGGAGGGGGCTGGAAAGGACCAGTGTTTTGAAGGGCAATGTCTACTGAATCTAGGTGGTTGCACTTGTAGGAATTCTTTCACAGTTTGCATAGATTTAGCCATTTTGTACATCTTTTTAAGAACTTCTGCTTTGGTATGAAACGATCCTTATTTAAAGGTGCGTCTAGTAATTTATATTTGACATGATCTGGCAAGGTCTGCTCCTTCAGCCAAGCATGTCTTCTCAGTACAGAGCCAGTGACAGCTGCCCTGCAAGATGCTTCTAGGGCAAAGCCACACTGTAAAGTATACTTACTAACTTGGTTTGCAAGAGAGCATAAGGTTATACAGGTCTTTATTTTCTGCACAATCTGGAAAAATTACCACTTTTTGTTTAATAAGTTCCATAAGATGTTGCTAGTGTTTCAGCATGTGAAACTGGCAATTCAATGCCCTGATAGCAAGAGTTGTAGAGATATATAACGTCTTACCCAATCTGTCCAAAGATCTGGAATCCCTGTCCGAAGGGGCAGGATTTTTGGCTGTAGTAGCCTTAACACCTTTAGGTCCCTGGGAAATGATCTCTGGGTCAGCAGTAGGATTCTTGAAAAGAAACTTGTGAGAATCAGGTACTCTCTAGTACCTGTCTGGTTTCCTAGGGGCTGGAGGTAAAGTGTCTGGAGTAAGACTGGATTCCATGAAAACAATCCACAACATCCAGGACAGAGCGTATAGTTAAAGGTCTGTGCTGAGGCAACTCTAAAAATTTCTCTTTTGGACTTTGGACTGAGGACAGTCTTGGCATTCCCAATGGAAATGCTCTCTTAAGGTATGCAGTTACATCAAAAGAAAAATCCTCTGGAGGTGAGGCAGAGGTAATGGATTCCTCTGCATCTGAATCCTCATAGGTAAGGTATATAAGAGCACGTCTTCATAATCAGAAAGGCCAGTCACTGGACTCCTGGTCTGTAGAAACTGAAGGGGACTGGATTCTTCGTCTCTTAGCAGGGGAAGGCTGGCTTACCCTAATGAGCGTAATAAGGTCTTCAGCCATTCTAAGCATTTGTTTTTGTGGCATGGGTGCCTGAGCATGCGCTTTGGTCGTCTGTTTTCCAGGCGTAGTGTGTACTTTGGGCCTAAGAAACTTGGCAGTTTTGGTTAAAAATAAAGTCGGTTTGATTCAAACATCTGTTGGACGAAATACTCCCTCAGAAGTCGGTGCCTGCACAGCAGCTCCAGACCCATCTAAGGTAGAGACATCTGCTGGTTGCATAGTCGAAGAAGCATCTTGCGGCATACCAGACTCCGAATGAGTCTCAGCAGAGGCCTGCAAATCCATAGAAGCAGGCATCAGGGGCTGCAAAGGCACCTCACTGAGAACCTGTGGACTGGCGACTAGCTTAACGGAAGCGTCCTTGGCAGTTTTGGACCTATGCAGTCTGTCTCCATCTTTATCTTTACTTTTTTTCAGAAAATCGGTAGTCGGATGGCTTACCAAAGCCATTTCAGAATATGGAGATCGAGAGCAAACAAATTTAGCGACAAAGACAATCAGACAACAAATGGTTCGGGTGTTAAACAAGGCACAAAACCGACAGCGAGGGATGTGGTCTGGGCCTAAACAGGTGACGCAGTAAGAATGAAAAACTCTGAGGTATTTGCTATCCACAGGCAAGATAATTGTTAACTTTCTGACATCGGTTAGAGCAAGAAAAAAGGATCCCCAACGGGGTACTTAGCTTTAGAAGATTTCAGGAATATTCAACTTGAAAACAAAAAATTCAGTTAGCAGCCAACAGGCACTTGCAAACCGCTTCGGGCTGCTCCTCGGCAGGAAAGACGGATGCAATGGCGTCAGCTGCCTGTTTTTATATCCCTGACTACCTGACATCATGGAAGAAGCGACAGCATCAGACAGATATACTAAGTCTCTGGCATTCAGGCAGACTGAGGACTACCTGCAGGCAGATAAATCAAGTGTGAGGACTGCGACAGTGAAACACGAAGAACATCTGTACTATGTTCTTCGTGTTTCACTGTTCCAGTCATCAGATTTGGGTTGATTCCCAAAGCTGAGGAAAAGGTTGAGGCAGTCAAGGAGACTAGGGGCTGGCTAGGATGCCCTGCAAGACTGCAGTGGCAAATCCTGCCCTGTATTTGGAGAAGATAGGCAGGTGGTAATGTTTGGTTAAAGTGTGAACAGATGCCCAGGTGGCAGCCTCCAGGATGTCCCTGGTGGGGACTCCTCTGAGGAAAGCTGCAGAGGTGGAGGATGCCCTGGTGGAGTGAGTCCTGACCCCCTAAGGGGGAGGTTTTCCACGTTGCTTGTAACAGAAATGTATGCAGTGTGCTATCCATTTGGAAATCATTTGTTTGGAGATGGCTTTGCCCTCTGCCCCTGCAGCAAAGCTAACCAGCAGTTGATCAGACTTTCTGAAGGATTTAGTCCTGTTTAGACAGAATCTGAGCTGTCTGTGCACATCTAGAGTGTACAGGATCCTTTCCGCTTGTTTTGTGGGTTAGGGAAAACATTGGGCAAATGACTGGATTGGTTGAGTGCCACTGGATTGGTTGAGTGCCACAGTGGACACCACTTTGGGCATGAAGGATGGGTTAGTCCTGAGAGAAACCCTGTCAGCATGGGAGATGACGAAGGGCTCCACAGCCATGAGTGCTTGTAGCTCGGAGAGTCTTCTGGCTGAAGTGATGGCCAGAAGGAAAGCTGTCTCCCAGGAGATAAATTTTAACTCTGCTGAAAATGCTGGTTCGAAGGGGGGCAGGGTGAGCTTTTCCAACAAAAAGTTAAGGTCCCAAGCTGGGTAGCTGCTCTTCTGGGTGGCCTCAAGTTGCTATCCCCTCTTAGGAATTGTTTGATAAGAGGGTGTGAGAAAAGGGGCTGTTCAATGGGGAAATGAGCAGAGATAGCAGAGGCATGAATTTTAATAGAGGAAAAAGACAGACCACTGTGTAGCAGGTCAGCTAAGTAATCCAGGATGAGAGGGAGGGAGGGCTGTGTTGTATCGGCTCCCGTAGCCTGAAACCAGATGTATAACCTTTTCAATTTGTCAGCATAAGACTTTCTAGTGCTAGGGCATCTGGCCTCACATACAGCATCTAGAACCTGTTTACCGAGGTTGGCAGATTGATCGGTGGTTAGGGGAATAAGCCAAGGTGCCAAACTGAGGGTCTGCAATTGGGGATGCATGAATTCTCCCTCCCTCTGGGTCAGGAGGGTTGGGGTCCGAGTGAGATGCCATGGTGGCCGTGGGGACAGGCTGCGCAGCAGTGGGTACCAGTGCTGGCGAGGCCAGTCTGGAGCAATAAGAACTGTCCTTGGTTTTTCCTCCCTTATTATGAGCAGTACCCTGGGGATGAGAGGTAGTAGAGGAAAGGCATAGACCAATAGATTGACCTAGGGGAAGGACAGGGCATCCACTTTCCAAGCCATGCAGTGATGCTCTCTGGTGCAGAACTTGCTGAACTGATGGTTGGTGTGGGAGGCAAAGAGGTCGATTTTCAGGTGCCCCATTTCTAAGTTATTAGGGTGAAGGTTCTTTTGTTTAGCTGCCCACTCATGTGGGTCCAGAAGATTTCTACTTAAGTGGTCTGCCAGAGAGTTTAGAGAACCTGGCAGTAATTGTGCTAACAGGTGGAGTTGCATGGCAGAGGCTGTGCGCCAAAGGGTCATGGCTAGCCTGCATAAAGGGTAGGGGTGAGTCCTTCCCTGCTTGTTGATATACCACATCACAGTGGTGGACTGTTTTGATCAGGAGAGCCCCTGGGGAGATAACAGGCCTGAAAGCTAACATCTCTTTTTGGTTGATGTGCAGATGTATTTGATTTGGGCTCCAATGACCCTGAATGCACCTGCCGTCTAGGTGTGCACCCCAGGTACAGTCTGATGCATCTGTGGTGAGGGTCTGGGTGGTGGGGGTGATGAGAAAGTTAGTCCCTTGTGGGAGCATGCTACTGCCCACCAAAGAAAATCTTTTCTGAGGCAAGGTATCATGGGTATAAGAGTTTCCATATCTTGAGTGTTGACACCAAAGGCTTTTTAGGTACCATTGAAGATTCCTCATATGCAGTCTGGCATATGAAATGAGTAGAATGCAAGATGCCATGAACCCCAGAGCTTGCAGGATTTTCCTTGCAGATAACTGGGGTCTGGTGGCTAGTTGAGAGAAGTAGGCTCCCTTTGCTTCTCCGGTGCAAGGGATGCCATCTGGGATGCTGTGTCCAGGCTTGCTCCCAGGAATATAATCCTTTGGGTGGGTACTTGTTTGGATTTCATTTTGTTGATTGTGTACCCTAGGGAGGTCAGCAGGGACTTTACAAAGGCCAGGTGCTCGAGCAGCTTTTCCTGTCTGCCTGAATTAGGCAGTCATCTAAGTATGGGTAAATTTGGACATTCCTTTGTCTGCAAAAAGCAATGGCCGGAGCCAGACATTTTGTAAAACTTTGGGAGCAGTAGATAAGCCAAAGGGAAGTGCAAAGAACTGAAAGTGCAGAGATACTGCCCTGAAACGTAGATATTTCCTGCATGATTCCCTGATAGGAATGTGGAGGTAAGCCTCTTTTAGCCAAGCATCCTTGGACAGCATGGGTAGCAGTTGCTGGAGGGTGAGCATTTTGAATTTTGGTATCACCAGGAAGGTGTTTAGAACGGATAGATCAAGGATGGGGCACAAGGTGCCCTCTTTTCTGGGTAGAAACCTTGGTCTTTCTGTTCTGTAGGAGCATGCTCTATTGCTCTCATAGACAGCAGGGAAAGGACTTGCTTTTGCACGTCTGCCCACTGGTTTGGAGGTAGATATGGGAACCCTTTTGGAGTTGGAAGATTGTAGAAAGAAAATATGATCCCTGGTACACTATGTTGAGGATCCAGTGGTCGCTGGTAATGGTGGCCCAGGTGCTGCGTGAAAGGAGAGTTTTCCTCCTAGGGGTAAGTAAAGGTGGGCAGAGGGAGAGGATGGGGAGGAGAGTCATTGCGAGTTCTTACCATGTGGGGGTGGTTTAGAACTACCTGTTTTTGAAGTGGAGGAATTCCACTGTTTTGATCTCTGCATTCCCTGTGGCTGCTGTCTGGGGGGTCTGCTTCCACAGGGTCTGGGCTGAACTGACCTGATGGGAGCAAGAAAGGACAAGTGGTTAGAGGGGCAATGCCTGCTGAACCTGGGTGGCTGGACCTGCAAGAAATCCTTAACTGTCTGCATAGATTTAACTTTTTCTTCCATCTTTTTTAAGTCCTCCTTTGCCTTAGTGCCAAATAAGTTGTCTTTGTGCAAGGGTGCATCCAACAATTTAGATTTAACATGGTCTGGCAAGGCCTGTTCCTTAAGCCACACATGCCTTCTAAGGACAGAACCGGTGACAGCTGCCCTGCAAGAAGCTTCTAGAGCGTCAAAACCACAGTGCAAGGTGTGTTTAGGTACTTGACTTGCAGAATGCATTAACTCTTGTAACTCTTTAGATTCTGTACAAGCTGGAAAGGAAAACACTGAGTTCCATGGCATGTTGCTAAAAGTTTAGCATATGGAACTGGCTATTTAGTGTTCTGATAGCAAGAGTAGCAGAGGTGTATACTTTTTTACCCCATCTGTCTAGTGCGCGGGAATCCCTATCTGAGGAAGTGGGATTCTTAGCAGAGGTTGCTTTAATTCCTTTAGGCCATTGAGAAATTACCTCAGGGTCAGCAGCAGGATTTTTAAAAAGAAATTTGTGTGAGTCAGGGACTCTGTAATACTGGTCAGGTTTTCTGAGTGCAGGAGGGAGGGTGTCAGGAGTCAAACTGAATTCCAGGAAAACATCGTCCACAACATGCAGGACTGGGGTAATGTCCAGGGGTCTGTGCTGTGGAAGATCTAAGAATTCCCTGAGTCTCTTTTTAGACCGAGGGTAATCTTGACATTCCCATTGGAAATGCTCCCTTAAGGTATGAAGGGTTTCCCCAAAGGAAGATTCCTCAATGGGAAAGGCTGAAGGAAAGGAGTCCTCTGCATCAGAATCCTCATAAGTAGAGAGGGGTTGCATGTCTTCATATTCAAATGCATCAGTCTCATCAGACTCCTGTTCAGACAAAACTACTATGGACAGATCTCTCTCTTTTGGAAAGGGTAGCTTGGCTTCCCCTGATCAGCATGACAAGGTTTTCCACCATTTTAAGCATTTGAGACTGAGGCAAGGAAGCAGGTGCCTGAGATTGGGTCGTCGGTTTCTTGGGTGTGGTTTGTACCCTGGGCCTTAGAAACTCGGTAGTTTTCTAAAGAACAGTAGACACGAAGGAAGTCTGTTTTTGTCGAGAAGAGAATCGGTAGTGCGAAGTACTTCCTTGGAAGCCAGTGCCTGCTCAGCATCTCCGGACCCAACCAAGGGAGAGACAGCCGCAGGATCCTTAGTCGAAGAGTTTTGCGGCATACTGGACTCCGAAATGGTCTCATTAGCGGCCTGCGAATCCACAGAAGCGGGCATCAGGGGCTGTAAAGGTACCTCACTGAGGACCGGAGAACTGACGACTAGCTTAATGGAAGCGTTGTCGGTAGGTTTTATCTGTGCGGTCTATCTCTGCCTTTAACCTTACATTTTTTCGGAAGATCTGCTGTCGGATGGTTTACTGAAGCCATATCAGAATTAGAGGACTGTAAGCGAAAATATCTAGCTACAATAAGGGCCCGATGACGTACAGTTCTGGCGGTGAAAAAAGCACAGAAGTGACAGCGGGGGCTGTCGTGGTCTGGGCCTAAGCAAGTGACGCAGTAAGAATGAAAGTCTCGATGTGGTATTTGCTTTCCACAGGCGAGACAATTGTTAACTTTTTCTGACATTGGTTAGTGCAAGAAAAAAGGATCCCCAACGGGGTACTTAGCTTTAGAAGACTTCAGCTTCAATTCAGAAGACGAAACTCAGGTAGCGGCCGACCGGCACTCATGCGAACTGCTTTTGCTTCGGGTTCAGCGGCAAGAAAGACTGATGTAATGGTGTCGGCTGCCTTTCTTTATACTACTGATGACCTGATGTCAGTCCTGAAGAGACAGCAACCGACGCAGAAATACCAAGCCCTCTGGTATTCGGGCCAGCCGAGGGCTACCCTGGCAGGGATAACCCAAATGTGATGACTGCAACAGTGAAACACGAAGAACATCTATGGTTACAGTAATTTAACTTACACAACTGTACTATGTTTCTCATTAGTTAACTGTTACAGTAGCGATAACTATATGGGGTGACTGCTATAGCTTATGAAGATTGGATGGGGACAGCCCAGAGTAGAAGCTCTTGTAGTATGTATTTTACAAATTCTGCTCTAGAGACAGAATCTAGTTTATAATGCTTAGTAAAGGTGCATGCAGAAAAAAGCTGCCTCTAGACCAGACCTAGAATCCACTCCTTTCTAAAAAGTCTCAGAAGACGCCACAGCTCTGGCAGAGCAAGCTTTGAATTTCTGAGGTGGAGGGGCTTATACCATTCTGAGAGTAACAAAACTGTCAATGACAGCAAATGCAAATTGTTCAGATACAGACTGTCATTTCTTTTTCCCCATCAAAGAAATCAAAGTTGGTTAAATTTTGTAAAGGGTTTGGTCCTGCCTAAGTAAAATTTCACCTACCTACGGGCATAAAGGAGGAGCTGCTAATAACACTCACCCTGTCCTTGTTTTAAATCAGAAAAGGTTGTGCAGACATTAGAGCTTGTAATTCAGATACCAGTTTAGTTGAAGTCAGAGTAATAAGACTGTCTAAGTGAGAAATTAAAATTAATTAAAAAAAAAAAAAAAAAAGGCTATAGTTTCTAAACAGAAGAGAGTTAATAAGTTCATAGGTAGGTACTAGGCTATCTGACCGAAGGCATTTATAAGCCTAGCCAGAATGTGTTGGCTTTCGTCACCCCCTTAGATTAGTTCCCTGTGCCTCTGTCCAGCAGAGCCATTGAAGTGAGCCCCGGGGTAAACTTTCTGTTTCCCATCCACTTGTCAAGGTTTCTCTTGAAGAGGGTTAAGTGAGCAGCTCTGCCTAATGTAGACTGGAATCTTGTTCTAGAGCATGGGAAGTCTCTGGGACAGGAATCTATCCCTCCAGCACGTCCTATTTATTGTTGTCGTGAGGTTTAGATCCCTAGAGCGTGCAGCTCGAGGGGATATGGTTTTCTTTAGGTGGAGCATGTCCATCAATTCTGGGTTGGACATTGCCTTGTATGTCGGCAGAGATCACCTCTGAGTAGGCGGTATGCAACAGAGTACAGCTGGAGTTTCTTCAGTAAAGCTGCATAGGGCATCTGTTCTCTAATGCAAAATTCTGTTCTCCAATACAAAATTACGATCTTAAGGAGATGATCTTGGTTGCCAGATGGGCTAATATGTAAAACCCCTTTCATAAACTGTTTAACTTACAATAAAGAAGAAAGGGATCCAAAGACAGACTACCAGAAACAGCCAAAAGGTGTACCTTGACAGGACTGCATCCTACTCCTGAGCTGAGTAATTCACAAAGGTACTCTCACAATCCCTAAACCTTGATACTTGAACACAGAATCCCCCTTCCCCCCCATGCAAAGTCTGAAAAATATGTTGAGACTATCTAAGCAGAAGGAGGGGGAGAAAATGGAAGGCCTAGATTTAGCAAAATCTGACAACTATAGGAATTCTCTCAATTAAACTGGGCACTGGAATTTAAAAGGACAAAGGATGAAGCTGCAGGACCTAGACTTACTTGCGGTACCACTGGATTTTCTGTGCGTCATGTGCACTCTGGCAAGTGGTGCCATTAGGATGGACACCAGCAGCTAACCCAAATTTTTGAGACACTGTCTTGTTGTGGACATGCTTTGATGGCAGAAATTCAAGAAGTGAAGCAGGAAAGAAAGATGACACTCTGAAGGGAGGTATGCAGTGGAGACAGAGATGTCTAGGAAACAAGTTAGAAACTCTAACCTAAGACAGGGGTTTAAACAAGACTTTCAGGTTTCATTTACAGCCCAGGAAGCTGAAAAGATGAACAGTGAACTGAATAGCTGTTAGTGTGTTCCTGGATGAAAGGAGCTGAAATAAGGCAATTGTTCAGATATGGGAAATTACAGAAGCCCTGATCTGCAAAAAGCTACTACCTGACCCAAGCCCTTTGTGAAAACTCTTGTAGCAGTAGAATGCCCAAGATGTGCAGGTAGGCATCTTTGACATCTAGAGTGACTAGAAAGGCCTTGGAAAACTGAACAGGAAAAATGTCTGCAAAGTGAGCATCTTGCATTTTGGGGACAAAAGAACGATGTTTAGGTGTGAGAGGTCCAAAAATGGTCCTCAAATACCTTCTTTTCCAGAACTGGGAACCTTCTGGAGTAAAAAAAAAAAAAAGGAGGCTGGTTTTATTATGCCTAGGGATAGCAAATCCAAAATGATTTTTGGAGAAGGAATTCCCAACTGAGGAGGAGGTGATGCCAACTGAAGCCTGTAACCATCCTTGATTTTTTATTTATTTATTTTTTTTTTTTAAAGCCCAGGCACCTGGAGTTGTCTTTTTCCAGAAATAAAGGGAACAGAAGAGACCTGCAATTCCAGAAGAATGTCAGAGGTTGGCAGGGATGAGGGAAACTGCAGAGGTAGTCACGGAGGTGTTTTCAAGAAAAAAGGTGGGGCCTCTGGATCAGTCTCCTTTCCTTTTTTCAATAGCCTTGCCATTTTTTCTTACACCATTGTTTAGATTCAAACTTTTCAACCTCTCAGCAAAAGTAAAGGCTTTTTAAACAAAACAAATAAATAAATAAATAAATAAAAAGACCATAAGGAGAAAAATTCCTTTGGGATTTAAGAAGGCAAACAACCATTTGACTACTAGCCACAACCTACCATTTTCTTGCAGATTAACACTTCTACTGAAGAATTGCTTAATAAACTCTTCAAGAGCAGCATTAAGCAACTAAACTTTATAATCACTGAGAAATTTTTGTAGTCTAATCTATGTATCTCAGTGCACTACAATACCAGGAGCAGCAACCATGGACACCGCATCAACAAGGTCATTAGCACATTTAATCGAAAGTTCGGTGACCTGATAGGCGAAGGTTAATATATCTAGCAATGATGATTTAATTTTGAGAGTCTGGAAAGGAAGCTAAGGATTACTGCACAACAGCAAAAATAGATAGAAGATAGTCTAATATTATGAGTCTGACAATACGCTCTAAACAACACAGTGGAGTAAGTACAGACCTTGTTTCCAAAATGTGTCAAAAGAATGACTTTCTTTGTCATTTAGGGAAGGGTTACATGCAGAAAAGGTCTTTATGATCTATCCCCTTTAACAGAGAAGAATTTGCTAGAAGGTTTCTATAAAGAAATGCATGCATGACAGGCACCCTGTCAAATCTATCAGGTTTCTTAGGGCTAGGGAGTTGGGAATCTGGAGAAATACAGATGGGCACGCACGCAAATGTATATCCTAAAGCCCCCATGAAGCTACAGGAATAGCTACTGGTTTAGGTGAATCTGTGCTATATTCATCTCCCTTCCAAAATGTTTCTAGTCTCTTTAGTGCTATAGACAGATCAAGCATATTTTTATAAACCAGAAAAGACGCTGTGGAAAAATTAAAGAAATGCAGGGATTCATTTGGTAAGGAAAGGGGGCAACTGTAAAGTGGAATAAGTTGTTTCTCCCAACAGAACAAGATGGATTAGGTTACCAGAGATGAAGGAATATTTTACAGCAATACAGTTAAAGCTTATATACACACACAACATAAGCAGAAGACTACCAATGAAAGTGCAAACAAAGTATGTTGAAGGGGGGGCTCTCAAAACAAAGAGAAAATAGCATTTTGGATGCAGGCCCTTAAGAACCACCACCATAAAGAATTGTATATTTACGATGCAGGAAGCATTTTGAGAACCAAGACACGGGAATGGAGAGAGGAGATTTTTCCAATAGAGATGACTGAAAGTAGGGGTTTTTAAAATAGGCAAGTGGAGTCTGGAATTTATTGGAGAAAATTAGCAAAGGAACAAGGCACTGGGAAGAATACAGAGGGAAAATCAAAGAATGGGTTAAAACCAAGCAGAAGTTTGAATTGGAGGTTGAAGGCTACCTTCTCTAACAGGGTTCGATAACACAACAAAAAGGGACAGAGTGTTAAATGAAAGTCCAAGCTCTGGTTGATTTCACAGTTGAGTCTACAGCAGCTGTTGATGAAAAAGGGATTAGTATGGCATCCAAATAATGAAAGTAACTATAAAAATCAATCAGAAGAGGTTAGAAAAGACTGGCAAATGAGAATGGAAAGGTAATACACAAAGGAACAATGGCAGGATATTCGTACCTCTTCCAAGTATGCAACAAAATGTACAATATTTAGAATTTCTGCACTGAAGTTGGGGTAGGTATTTTTATGCCTCAAGCAGACCTCATACAGTTTTCCCACAAATACACAACCTTATGCAAAAATTACACCAGTCTCATTAAGAAGGTTTTTGCTTTGATGGGGTAGGAGGAGAAGACAAATGTTTTGTCTTTAGAGTCTTCATTTTAGGGGTCTCAGCCTTAAAGTTTTAGATGTAGCATCCAAAGGCCTGACCTGCATCAAGCATCAATGTGACTTCCACTCTCACCAAAACCTGGTGGATACACCCCCCTCACCCTCAAAGATAATATTGGATTCTCCTATCTATGCAACAGCCTGATGTACAGTCTTCCCTGATATGCTTAAATACTGGGCTTTAGAAGCCTCCAAAGGGGTCATACCAGAAGGATCCATCACATGAATCAGACTGACGTTCTGAAGGCTGAGAAAGCACCTCAACAAGGAAGTCTGCCCCAAACACAGAAAAGAAGGCAAAATCCAAGATTCTTTTGATGCATCTTTAAAACATTTTTCTTTTAACTCTTGACATTGAAGGTCCTTCAAAACAGATTTAGTCATCAGACTCTCCTACTCCAACTATTTAAGGCACTTGTTTTGCATGAAAAAAATGAGACTTACCTGCTCCTTAAAGCTTTAGGAATAAGAGATAGGCAAAACTGACAAGACCTTGAATTGTGTTGAGCCCCTGAAGAGTTAATTTATCCTGATAGCAGATTTTCAAAAAAAATATTTTCTTTGGGGAAAAAAACTGCAGCTGAAGCTCATGACACTGAGCTGACCAAAAGCCAGTTAAAGCATACCTACGCCAATAAAGTTCTAATTTTTGTTGCAACCATACGTCCCTCTTATATCACACTTGTGCTAAGGCCATGAGCACTACACGTGCAAGGAAGGAGCCCAAAGCTGTGTTGACTTACTGGATAACCAATCCTTGGCAAGATACATTCCATACAGTTATGGCTATGGCTACTGCAACACAAACAAATGAACAATAAACAAAATATGCTGGAGGGATAGGTTCCTGACCCAGAGACTCCCCAGACTCTGGAATACACTGCCCATACATGTCAAGCAGAGCGCCTCTTTGGCCCTCTTCAAAAGGAACCTTGATGATTGGATGGGAGAAAGGAAATTCACCCCGGGGATCATGTCAGTCACCCTGCTAGACAGGGGCCCAGGGAAGTAAATAGTGTGGGAAGAAATAGCCAGGGAATTGTTATGGCTAGGCGTGTATAGGGCCTACAGCCAATAGCCTAGTACCAACCTATGAACCTATGAAGAGAAACATTTACTCCTGCTATTGGAAAGTGTAAATAACTAAGAATCCATTTCAAACATCACTACCCAGCTGTATTCCAAGTCTAATCCCGGGACAAACACACGTGGATCTTTAACAGGCACACAAGGACCTGAATAAAAGGAGTAACAACCTGAAAAAAGCAGCAGAGAAGGAAAACATCTGCAGCATAGTTGTTATGTCTTTCGGCTTTTCCCGGTTAGGGATCGCCACAGCAGAACTCAGGTCCGTTAATGACTGGTAGTTGATTTTTACGTGCCGAGTTACCAGCCCTGACGCTCAACCTTCAATGAAGGTACGCCCATTCAAGCATGTCTCCACGCAGAAGACGCTCTAGCTGAGAATCGAAACGGACAGCGTCTTACTGTGAGGCGAGAACGCTACCGCAGCATGCTGGAAACAAAATTAATGTCACCCATGGAGAGCATGCCTGAAAAGTCATTTACTATCTTTCAAAGGAAAATAAAGGGCACAATAAAATGGAGCATACAAAAAGAATATGGTATCTGACCAGAGTGGATCAAGTGCAAGAATAATAGATACGTACTTACCATAGCTTGATATCTGTGTTATCCATAGTCACCATTCATCATGCATGGGTCTAGGATCAGACATCGGATCTGAGCTGGCAACACTTAAGACAACAGCATAGCTCAAGCTCCTCCCCTTCCATAATGCTCTACTGCCCTCTAACCCCTCAGATTGAGTTTGCCCTGAAGAAAGAGGACAAAGTAAACCTACCACCAGAAAAAAAATAGCTAATATCCTGATAATCCCTCAGGAAGGGGGAAAGGAGGGTGGGATTGTGATGAATGGTCACTACAGATAACACAGATACCAAGTTATGGCAAGTACATACCTATTAATCTGATGTTATCCTAGTCACCATTCATCAGGCATGGGTCAAAGTCCCCAGCTACTAAACATTCTCGGATGGCCTCATGGAAGGACATGCAGAACAGTGGAGCTAAAGGAAGCCCTTCGCCTAGAAACTAGGTAAGGCTTGTAATGAGAAATAAATGTATGAGGGGAAGACTAAACTGTTGCTGCACAAATGTCATCCAAGGAATGATGAGCTGAGAAGGCAGCTGATATAGCCACTGACCTGGTAGAATTAGCCTTAACTGGTCCAGGCAAAGGAGAACCACAGGAGTAGTAAATATAAGAGATGCACTGTGAAACCTAATGAGAAATGGTAACTTCTGAAACAGTTCGGCCTTTCCTATTGACTAAAAAGGCCACAAACAATTGGTTTGAGAGATGAAAAGACTTAGTTCTGTGCAAATAAAAATGAAGCTGTCGAACATCTAAGGTATGAAAAATGTATTCCCCCTTGTTAGCATAATTAGGGAAGAACACTGGACGTTGGATAGACTGATTGAGGTTCACTTCAGTGGCCACTTTTGGCATAAAGGAAGGATTGGATCTCAAAGCCACTATCTTTATAGAATATCAAACAAGGGGGCTCGATGGTAAGAGTCTGCAATTCTGACACTCTTCGCTAAAGTTATCGCCACCAAAAACGCAGTCTTCCAAGAAAGGAATTTGAGATCACAAGATGCGGCAGGCTCATAAGGGCCCCGAGTTAGAGACTGCAGCACCAGAGTAAGATCCCATGGTGGAGAAAAATCTTTTACTGGGGGACACAATAGAAAGACACCGTTTAAGAAAGCTTTTCAGAGGGGAGAAGAGAATGTAGGTTCATCATTAAGGTGAAAATTAGAAATAGCTACCATTCGACTTTAATCATAGAGAAACTAGTGCCCTGCTTAAAGAGGGAAGCCAGGAAAAGAATGTCTGAAATAAGAGCTAAAAATGGATCCAGATTCCGAGCTTTAGCCCAGTTAGAGAATCTCTTCCACTTACCTTCTGTAAACTCTCTTGGTAGAAGCCTTCGGAGAAGCAAGAACAATGTCCTTCACAGGGGATGCAAGCCTCAACTTAGCAAGAATCACTGGAATTGGATAAACCAAGCTGTCAGATGGAGGGTCCACAGATTTGGAAGTGGAAGGAGAGACAGATGAGAGATCAGACCTGGAACTGGATTGAGCACCCAAAGGGGGTGCCTTCAGATGAGGCCATAGAAGAGGGAACCTTATCTGCAGAGGCCAGAAGGGGGCAATGAGGATTAACTGTGTTCTGAGGCATCCTGCTTTCTGAAGAACTCTCAGAATTAGTGGTAATGGAGGAAAGGCATAAAGAAGACCTGAAGGACAATCGTGAGTCAGAGCATCCCTGTGGTACTCCCCCCTCTGGGGGGATCAATGCGACGTAGCTGTTGTATTTGTGGTTGACAGGGGAAGCAAACAGATCGCAGCTCGGTTGGCCCCACAGATGGAAGACCTGCTTTGCCACTAGTGGACTCAGGGGCCACTCGAGCGGGTCAGAACAGCCCTGCTCAGCTCGTCTCCCAGTATGTTGGATGCTCCAGAAATCTGTTGCAAGGAGAAAGCACCCAGAGGACATCACCCACTCCCAGACTCTCATAGCCTTGCGACAAAGCAAATAAAAGCATGCGCTCCCTTGTTTATGTGCCACACAACCACAACATTGTCTGTGTGCAATTTTACTGTCCCTAGAGGAAGGCATTCCTGAAAGGCTTGCAATGTAAGGAGGACTGCTCCCATCTCCAGAACACTGATGTGCAATTTGGTCTCTTACTGGGAGACCATGTCCCTTGGACAGTCTTTCCCAGGATATGCTCCACCCACCCTAAGAGAGAGGTGTCCGTGGTCACCGTGGCCGCCGGAGGGGGGGGGGATGCCTGCTAGGAGGTTGTGAGTGCATTCAGCAGGACAGACATCTTCTGCATATTGGAGTGAGCCGTACAGGAACTGACAGAGGATGAAAAAGAGCAGACCACTGAATTGCCAGAGTCCACTGCAGAACTCTCATCCAGTAACTTGGCCAGTGGAACCAAATAAATGGCCGCTGTCATGGACCATAAGGCTCTCAGAATGAGTGATGCTGGAGGACAAGTTTGCTTCAGAAAAGACTGTACGTGAGAATTGGTAAGAAGCACGAGTTGGAGAGGAGAGCTGCAATCCCTGAGACTGTGTCCAACTGAGTGCCAATAAACTCCAGTTGTTGACAGGGGGTCAAGGAAGACTTTGCAAGATTCACTATGAATCTGAGGTGACTGAAAAGAAGAAGAAACAGCGTGGTCTTCACAAGTACATGCTGGGTGGGAGCTGTGAGGAGCCAATTGTTGGGGTAGGAAAACACCTGGAATCCCTGCAGCCGGAGATGAGCTGCCACCACTGCCATACACTTGGTGAACACATGGGGGCTGTGGTGAGTCCAAAGGGCAGGGCTCTAAACTGAAAGTGATCAGCTCCTATGCAAAAGCGGAAAAATCTCTGCGTCTGCCAGTCTATTTTGATATAATAGTACATGTCTTGGAAATCCACAGAACACATCCAGTTGTTCTTGTGCAAAAGGGGTACACTGGCCTGTACAGTGACCATCCGAAACTTTGACTTCTTGACAGAGATTTAACTGACGGAGGTCCAAAACTGGACGCAGGTCCCCTGTTTTCTTGGGTACCCAAAAGAAGTGGGAGTAAGTTCTGGATCCTCTCTGTTCTGGGGGGGACTTTTTGGATGTCTCTTTAGAATGAGGTTGGTTACTTCTAGATGGGCTAACTCTCTCTGACTGGGTGGCACGTCGGGGAAGAGTTCTGCTTCTTGGCGGGGGGTTGGGAAAGGGAATATTGTAGCCCCTGGATATAATTCTTAGGACTCATCGATCAGTTGTGATGTTTGCCCAAGCTAAATGGTGCAAAGATAAACTTCCCCAATCTGCCTCCAGGGAGGGCCAGTTGGGCAGCCCTTCAGGAGCTCTGAAAGGGCTTCTAGATGAGGGTTCCCTGGAGCCCTGGTTTTGCGGGCCTCCTCTGCCCCTAGGGTGGTGTCAACCACTGAACCCTCTCCATCGTCCCCTGATAGAGGAGTCTTCTTGAGCTTCCTGAAGGGAGGACTGCGACTTATGGAACCAAATCTTACCTCCCCGTTGCATCTTGGAAAAGTGCCTTTGGGGGCTAGAGAACTTAATCCCTACAGCAGACAGTGTTTTCCACTCTTGCTCACTGCAGGTTAGTTTCCTTTACAGTTGGCCCAAAGAGAGTTGAACCATCGAAGGGAGCGTTGGTGAACGAAGCCTTAAAGGCCTCCCGCATACGAGAAGCCAAGCATGATGCCTGATGGTGATACCTGTACCCACCACCCAAAAGGTACACTCTGCATCTCTGGATATCAACCTCATGGACAAATTAGATACGGACTTAAGAGTGGCAAGCTTGGGAGAAACAGTCTTAAAGTCTTCCACCGGCATGGACTCAGAGAGGGAAGTGGAAAACTCCTTGATGAAATCCCTCTGAAGACGGGTACAATGTGTCAGGTAGTTTAAGGTTCACAGGCTGAACGAAGCCGATGCAAACACCCACTTTCTGAATCTGTCAGTCACTCTTGACTCGCGACTGGGAGGATGGACAGCTGAACTCTGTTCCGCCAGCTCTTTCTTGGTGGCAGCAGCTACCACAATTGCATCAACCGGAACTGGCTTGGACCAAAAGGAAGGGAGACTCAAGAACTTAACCGCTCTCTTAGGCACTGGCTCCACTGTGTCAGGTTCCTTCCATGCCCTGCTGGCAATCAGACTGATCAAGGGGTCAGCGGTGGGCGGGTTACCCAAGAGGTAGATTGGCCTGCTCCAGAAGCCCTAAAAACAATTAACTTCCCAGAATAAAATTTCCACACAAACTTTGCCAACTCTAACACTGAAAATGGCACCAAAAGTCAAACAAACTGGAGAGGAAGAAAAACAATTGTCCAACTAATGCAGAACACGTAAAGAAATTAAGAAAACTAAGAAAGCAAAGAGGGAAGAAAAACCCAAAGGGAAACCTACTATTATTGAAAACTGGAATCCCAGGGGAGCTGAGCAATCTGTGTGCGTCTTTAACAGAGCCAAACGGGATCTGAGGGGTTAGAGGGCAGCAGAGCATTATGGGAGGGGAGGAGCTTGAGCTAAGCTGTTCAAGTGTTGCCGGCTCACAGCCGATGTCGGATCCTAGATGCACAAGTTATGAATGGTGACTAGGATAAAAGTACAGCTGTGTACACTTGCCACAAATGTAGATGTTAGAGTGTATTCACTGTTGCATTCATTACATTTGGGTAAGGGATCCTGTAATATCTGTCAGGCTTGCTGGGAGCCAGAGGTAAGGAGTCAGGGGTCAAGCTCGACTCCAAAAACACATCATCCACAATGTCTAAAACAGGGGGTACGGAAAAAGGCCTGTGCTGAGGGAGAAGGAAATCCCTGAGCCTCTTTTTTGATTCTGAGAAATCTTGACTCTCCCAGTGAAAATGCTCCCTCAAAAGTATGCAAAGTTTCTCCAAATGAATAATCCTCAGGAGGTGATGCAGATGGTATAGACTCCTCTGCATTTGAATCCTCATAGGGAGGTATAGATAATTCCTGATCAGAAGAGGAATCAGAAGAAATAGACAGAGGCCTGTGCACGTGGCTCATGCGTCGGTTTTTTAGTTTTAGAAGTTGCTTTTTTCTTTGGTTTTGCAGCTGTCGTCAGTTTGATATACAAATGTTGAGGCCTGAATACACCCTCAGAAGCCAGTGCCTGCTCAGCGGCTCCGGACCCATCCGAGGGAGATGCATCAGTCGGTCCAATACTTTGAGCATCTTGCGGCATGCCGGACTCCACATGGGTGTCGGTAGGGGCCTGCGACTCGAAAGTAGCGGGTTATCAGGGGCTGCAAAAGCACCTCACTGAGTACCGGTGAACCGGTGACTGGCTTAGGAGAAGCTTCGTCGTTGGTTTTGGACCTTGACTGTCTTTCGCTGTCCTTTTCTTTGCGTTTTTTATGTACTCCGGTAGTCTGATTGCTATCCGACGACATTTCTGGGTAGTTAAATCTGTTTCCAAAATACTTTGATGCAAAAATATACCAATGCTTAATATTGCGTTGATTAAATCTAGCACAAAACCGACAGCCGGGCACGTTGTGATAAGGACCTAGGCAAGGAATACAGTATAAATGGAAATCCTTATGAGGTATTTGCTTCCCACAAGTAATACAATTATTAACTTTTTCTGACATCGGTATGGAGCAAGAAAAAAAAGTTTCCCCAACGGGGTACTTACCTTTAGTGAAGACTTCGGTTCTGAAACTCAATCTCGAATATTTCAGAAGTTGGCCGACCGGCAGTTGCGAAATGATTCTGCTTCGGGCACCGCGCGGCAAGAAAGACTAAAGAAAATGGTGTCGGCTGCATGTTTTATACCCCTGACGACCTGACGTCATGGAAGAGGAGACAGCAACTGACGCAGGACCCAAGACTTTGGAATTCAGGCCGACTGAGGGCAACCTGCCAGCAGATTACCCAAATGTATGACTGCAACAGTGAAATACGAAGATCATCAGATCTAGATACTACTGAAAAGTACAGTTTTGTACCTACCATAAATGTAGATGTTCGAGGATCCCCATTGCTGCAGTCCTTACTATCGGGGTATAGTCCGCATCCAGTCGGCCCGAATACCAGAGTATAAGGCTGACGTCGGTCAGGCGTCAGGGTACTAATGCGCATGACCGACGTCATATCCTCAGTCTTTTCTTGCCCCAGATGTCAGAAGACCCTAAAAAGACAAGGCCCAAAATACCTGCACCAAAAATATGTACAATATATACAAGAATATATACAAAATATAAGCCTGTAACCTCACCTACACAACCACCCCTAAACACAGAGGGAAGGAGGGAGGGTAAATTGGACTGCAGCAATGGGGATCCTCGAACATCTACATTTATGGTAGGTACAAAACTGTACTATGTTCTTCATTCCCCATTGCTGCAGTCCTAGAATCCCAAAGCAGAGGTAAGGGAGGCTGGCAAATCATAAAGAAGCAGGAGCTGACAACATGCCTTGCAAAACAGCTGTGGCAAAACCAGCCCTAGACTTAGAGTAGATAGGAAGGTGATAATGCTTAGAGAAAGTATGCACTGAACTCCAAGTAGCTGCTTCCAAAATATCCTTAGTTGCCACCCCCCTAAGAAATGCTGTTGAAGTGGCAGTAGCCCTAGTAGAATGAGGCCTAATCCCAGCTGGAATCTCCTTGCCATGATGGGAATAACAAAATGCAATGCAAAAGCCAATCCATCTAGAAATAGTTTGTTTTGACACAGGCTTGCCCTGTGAACTCAAAGCAAAAGAAACAAACAACTGCTGAGACTGCCTGAAATCCTTAGTCCTGCTTAAATAATAACGCAATTGCCTGTGTACATCTAAAGTGTGCAAAATCTTTTCCCCTTTATTTTGGGGGTCTGCATAAAAAGTAGGCAAATGAATAGTTTGGTTTAAAGCCACACTAGAAACCACCTTAGGCATAAAGGAAGGATTAGTACGTAATGATACCCTATCCTTATGGAAAATCAAAATGGCTCTACTGCCATAAGGGCCTGCAACTCAGACACCCTTCTTGCAGAAGTAATAGCCAACAGAAAAGCAGTCTTCCATGACAAGTATTTCAATTCAGCAGTAGCGCAGGCTCAAAAGGTTGTAGAGTAAGTTTTTCCAACACAAAATTGAGATCCCAAGCAGGAGTAGGAGCTCATTGGGGGTCTTATATTCTTTGCCCCTCTAAGAAACTGCTTGAACAAAGGATGCGAAAACAATGGTGGGTCACAATCATAGTGAGCTGAAATTGCTGCAGCATGAATCTTAATGGAAGAGAAGGACAAACCTTTGTCCAATAACTCAGTAAGATATTGAAGAGCCACACTCAAATTAGGCTCAGAAACCTGCAAATTCTTTGCTGTACTCCAAAATAAAATCTCTTCCATTTTCTGCGTACACTTTCCTTGTACTAGGTCTTCTAGCTTCCATAATCACATTTAAAACTTGTTGAGGAAGTTGAGACCTGCTGTGTTTCAACACAGAATATGCCAGGCTGTTAGATGAAGAGAGTGAAGCTTGACATTGAGCAGATGACCATCCTTCTGAGATAACAGATGAGGAATCAGAGGTAAAGGCCATGGAGGCTTCCTTACCAGACTCCGTAGTAGTGGGTACCAGTGTTGCCGAGGCCAATCTGGAGCTATCAAAATCATCCTTGGCCTGTCTTGTCTGACCCTTAATAGTACCTTTGGAAGAAGGGGCAGAGGAGGAAAGGCATACACATGAAGGTTTTTCCAACTGAAAGACAGAGCATCCACTTTCCAAGCTGTGTGATGAAACCCCTTTGTGCAATACTGTGGCAGCTGGTGGTTTAGAGGAGAAGCGAACAGATCTATGTCTGGAGTTCCCCATGACACTGTCAATTTTTGAAATACATGAAGATCCAGTTTCCACTCGTGGGGATCCATGATTTGTCTGCTTAACACATCTGCTAAGGAGTTCTGTGCTCCCGGCAGAAACCTTGCCTGAAGAGTTAGTTGCAAGCTCAGCGCAGTCTCCCATAAAATCATTGCTTGCCTGCATAGAGGATAAGAATGTGTTCCCCTTGCTTGTTGATGTACCACATGACAGTTGTGTTGTCTGTTAGAATCAACACCTGCCCTGGAAGAAGTAACTCCTTGAAAGCCATTAATGCAAACTGGACTGCTAACATCTCCTTCATGTTGATATGTAGATGCTGTAGTCTGGCAGGCCACTTGTCTTGTATCCACTTTCCATTTAGATGAGCTCCCAAGCAATGTCCGAGGCATCTGTCGTTAAAATCTGACTCGCCTCTGGCGGGTCACAGAGAGTCCCTTGTTTAGGTGACATTCCTGAGCCCACCACAAAAATTCTTTTTGAAGGCAAGGTATTATTTGAATGACAGTGTCCAAATCCTGGCAGTGCTGTGTCCATACATTTTGAGATACCATTGTAGCTTCCTCATATGCAGTTTGGCATTGGGAAGCACCAGAATACAAGATGCCATGAACCCTAATGCTTGAAGGACTGTCCTTGCAGTCAGCACGGACTGATGAGATAGTTGATGGAAGTAAAGTGATAGACTCTTTTGTTTGTCCGGGGTTAAAAAGGCCATCTGGGCTGCTGTATTCAGTCTCACACCCAGAAAGCACATGTCTTGAGAGGGTACTAGACTGGACTTTATTTCGTTCACAGAATACCCTAGGCATCTTAGCACTGCTATAACATATTCCAGATGCTGTAGAAGGTCTTCCTTTTCTTGAGCCAGAATCAGGCAGTCGTCCAAGTAAGGATAGATTTGAATTCCTTGAAGCCTGAAGTAAGCTATCACTGGAGCCAGAACCTTTGTGAATACTCTGGGCAGTAGATAAGCCAAAGGGCAATGCAGAGAACTGATAATGAGAATTTCCAGCTCGAAACCGCAGATACTTCCTGCAACTTAGCCTTATAGGCACATGAAGGTAAGCTTCCTTGAGATCTAAAGTTACCATCCAGTGATCTTTGCCCAGCAGAGGTAAAAGCTGTTGTAACGTCAACATCTTGAACTTGGGAATGTCCAGAAAAGTGTTGAGGAGAGATAAATCCAGAATTGGTCTCCACGTGTTCCCCTTCTTTGGTACTAGGAACAGGCGAGAATAAAATCCTAGGCCCCTTTCTGATACAGGGACTGGCTGAATGGCCCCATCTGGAGTAACTGAGAAACTTGCTTGTGAGCCTCTTTTCTTTGTGGAGGAGGAACGTCTGGCATGCCTTTGAAAGGGGCATTGTATGGAAATAAAATCTGTAACCGTGGTGAATGATATCCAACACCCATTTGTCTTGAGTAATTAAATCCCAATTTTCTTTGAAAAGAGACAGTCTTCCTCCCAAAGGAGCTGCCAGACGAGAATCTACTGGCAGCTGAAAAGACAGGTCATTGGGTCTGTTAAAGGACTGACCCTGCCCTCACCAGAAGTCTGAGCAGGTGAACTCCCTGTTCTAGGCCTAAAAGAACCTTGAGCCCTGCCCTACCACGTCTAGACCTACCCCTAGACTGGGAATCATAAGCAGGATATGTCCACCCCTTAGCAGGCCAATTTCTACTAAACTTGGTGGCTGCACCTGCAAAAATCTTTAACAGTTTGCATAGACTTAGCTTTGTCCTCCATTTTCTTTAAAACTGCTATCCAAACAACACATCAGACTGTAAAGGAGCATCCAAAATCCTTGTCTTAACATGCTCAGCTAAATTCTGATCCTTCAACCAGGCATGCCTGCGAAGAACAGAACTAGTAGCAGCCACCCTCGAGGAGGCCTGTACAGCATCAAAACCACATTGCAAAGAATGCTTACCCACTTGTTCAGACACATGAACCAAATCCAGCAACTCTTTACACTCAATACCTTCCGCCAAAGCATCCACCTTAGATTTTAATTGTGAAAGGAGATAATTCTGATATTTTAGCATGTGAAACTGACAATTCAACGCTCTCATGGCTAGAGTGGAAGAAGTATACACTTTCTTTCCCCACCTATCCAAAGCCCTTGCCTCTTTATCAGTGGGAACAGGATTTTTAACCACAGAAGCCTTAACACCTTTAGGCCCTTGAGAAATAGTTTCTGGGTCGCCCTAGGACTCTTAAACAAATACTTATGAGCTATAATACCTATCAGGCTTAACAGGAGCAGGAGGCAAAGAGTCAGGGTTCAGGGAAGCCTCTGCAAAACATCTTCCACCACATTCAACACAGGAGGAATAGCTAAGGGCCTATGCTGGGGTAAAACAAGAATTCCCTAAGCCTTTTCCTGGAATCAGAGTAATCCTGGCCTTCCCATTTAAAGTGCTCCCTCATGGAATGCAGAGTCTCTGAAAATGAGAAATCCTCAGGAGGAGAAGCTGTAGGAGTGGAATCATCCACATCAGAATCAGAATAAGTAGGATACTCCTGCAAGTCTTCAGAAGACTCTGAAGCCTCTGAACACTGTTCAAAACTATCAAACTCGGTTCCACCCTAGGCCTCTTATCAGGCGGGGCATAGAACCTCTAATCATAGTAATCAAATCTTCTGCCATTTTAAGCATATGTTTCTTAGGTACAGAACCCGAAATGCTAGGAGAAGCCCCACTGAAGCTGAACTAGGCCTACCTCTCAAAGAAGTGTTGGCAACAGAAGGAGAGGCTCTAACTACCTTGGGAAGAGAGGGAAGAACAGTTACCCTGAGAAGCCCCCTCAGCCTGGCCTACCTCCTGAGAAGGCACATCCTGTAACAGTAAAGTTTCTGCCTGAGACTCCATGGAAACTCCTGGCAAAACCTCTGGCTCCACTGAGCCTTCTAAAGAACCGACATCCGGGACTGCGGTTCATCAACCCTAGGCTTCGCTGTTTTGTCCTTGCGCTTCTTGGGGCGGAGCATCCGGCGGCATTTTATAATTACAGCTTCCCAAACACTAACCTGGCACAGTCTAACCTCCTCTTAATAGTGCGTTTGTTAAACCTAGCAGAAGAGCGGCAACCAACAACGTCGTGCTCAGGCCCTAAACAAGGTATACACAAGGTATGGTAATCCCTATGAGGTATCTGTTTCCCACAAGAAATACAGTTATTCACTTTTCTGACATCTGGTTAAATACTGAGGCAAGAAAAACAAAATGTGTACTTAGCCAACTCTGTTTCGGTCTGAAACTCCGGTTCCGGAAATATTTCAGAACGCCAACCTGCACAAAACTGCTTCTGCATCGGACCATGCGGCAAAAGACTGAGGATATGGCGTCGGTCATGCGCATTAGTACCCTGGCGTACTGGCGTCAGTCTAATGCGCCCTGACCTCTGGTATTCGGGCCGACTGGACGCGGACTATACCCCGATAGTAAGGACTGCAGCAATGGGGAACGAAGAACATCATGATTCCCAAACAGATTTTTTAATAGTGAAAGACACACTGCTTGGAAATTAACATTCTACTTCAGTCTTTGATATGTACAAAATGTTAAAATAGTTGCTTTGACAAAAAAAAGTGACAAAGCTTATAAAAGAAAAGTTGTACATAGTACATGTGCAAACTTGGGGTTGAGTGGTATAATGAATGCATATTAATGATTTTTAAGTTAGGTTAAGGATGCTGTATGCACTTAAATTGCAAACAAATGAAATCTGTTGTCATTTTACACAAAGTCATACTTCCAACATGTACAATTACACTTAATGCTTGCAGTCACGTAACGTACACTACTCCACTGTATAAGCAAGGCAACATACAGTTTGGTCCAACGCCTTAAGCTACAGAATAGTTTTAGTCATAAGGGAATGAATTTATGGCTTAAAGCTAATAAAGACTGATTGATAAAGGGAATCCAGAACTAAGGGGTCAGCCAAAATTGCCAGCAGGGAGTGGGCAAAAGCTGTGCTACCTATATGGATAAGAAGAGTGACCCTTTGGAAACCTACCAATTAAAGCAAAAACATTTAAAAGGAGAAATAAGCTGGGTACACAGCAGATGTTATACGAATGAATGTATCACGTATGGTAGTGAAGTGATTTAAGAAGCAAAATAAAAATTAAAAGAAGGTACACCAGAAAGAAAACTACAATTTACTAGAAAATATATAATATATGTATGTATGCATGTGTGTGTATACTTAAAGGCTTTATACTTCTGGCTATGTTACAGAAAAATAAGTTATGCACTCACCATAACACTTCATGTGCGTTGTCCATCTCGGCTTCAATCTTCACTGGTTGGATTTGGAAGGGATCCTCGGTTCTGACTTGCCTTATACAGAAGCTCGAAGTCTTCCACTAGCCTGTGGCTGTAACCCTATCCCATGATGCCTAGCAAAGCTCCTGAGATCTCATTTGCCGCTAAACAAGATCGGGTGCTTACGTCTGGCTCTGGCAATGTGAAATAATTTCTTTACTCTATATTTAGCAGCATTAGTCTTTAATTACTAATTTTGCATTGAGTTACTGTTTGTCAAGTTTATTAGAGTGCCTGTTTTCTACTATTTGTGCAGTTGGCTGTTTTTTCCCTCAAGGCCTTTTCTCTCACCTTAATCTGGTTTAAATTTCTCCAAAGCCCACTTTGGTTAGAGGGCTTCCTTTTTTCTTTATCTTCTAGGCTCGTTTAAATTAGAAAGTCTGTTAATTTTTTTGGTTGTACTTATTTGTTTAAAAAAAAAAAAGTTGTAAGTTGTGGTAGTTATTAGCTTCTTGTAGTTAAGCCAGTTCTGGTTAAGGGCTTCTTTCTGTAGTTTTAGGCTCGTTTACATTAGAAAGACATTAAATCTAAACCTCGCCTTCCTCTCTCTCTGTCTCTGTGTTAATTTCCAGGCAAGCTTGTTTGCATCAGAGGGCTGTCTTGCCCATATAAGTTAGAGGGTGTTTTTTTTCTATGCTTTCAAAAAAATAAATAAATAAATAAAATTCTGGCATTTTGTTATTGTTGCCCTTTTCTTGTCATGTCCACTAAACAGTCAAAAGACAGCAAACACTCTGGGTTTAAAAAGTGTCGAAAATGTAGCCAAAAAATGTCTGCCACTACCTGGCATACTATCTGTGTGTACTGGCTTGGTGCGGTACACCTCCAGGAGTCATGTGCCATACGCCATTCCTTTAGCCACAGGGTGTTTTTGGAGAGAAAAAATAAACTGATATTTAGAGAATTATTGAAGACCCCTTATTCAGAGGCTATTGAAAAAGGTCAGGGTCCTTCAAAATCAGGCCATTCCCCCTCTTCCAAATTGGACAAAGTTAGAAAGAGATCATCATCTTTGGACTCAGTCAGAGCCGAAGGAAAAAGTGCAAAAGATGTCAACTTCGGGCCCGAGAAATCTTCCATCCCGACTCCTTTAGTTTGAGAGCCATTTGGTTTTCAGGTACAGAGTCAGTGCCCAGAGTTGGAACCGGTATCTCCAACCTTAAGATCTCCATTACTACAGGCATCAAGACCCCTGCTCCCTCCTCTTGATCCTCCAGGAGCATTTTGGATGAAGATGTGGATCTTCTGGACTATTGAGGATACCGGCACTGGCCAAATTGTTGCCAGATCAGATGTAGAGGGCTTCAGAACCGACTCAGCCTATCTTTTCACCATTGATTCCTCCTCTGAGCCAATCCCGGACCTCAGAGCCAGAATGTCTACAAAGTACAGTTGTATACACTTACCATAAATGTAGATGTTCCGAGTGTATTCACTGTTGCAGTCATTACATTTGGGTTATCTGCTTGCAGTAGCCCTCAGTTGGCCTGATTATCAAAGTCTTGGGTCTTGCATCGGTTGCTGTCTCATCTTCCATGACGTCAGGTAGTCATGGGTATAAAGCATGCAGCCGATGCCATTACATCAGTTTTTCTTGCCCCAGATGTCAGGCGCCCCCATAATAGGAAGCAATTACATACAAGATTACACCTCAAACAAAAAGCAAATACACCAGAAAGCTTTAAGCATAGCAAGCAAGAATAGAGGTATAGTCAATAGAAGTCAGGGGGCTGGAGGGAGATTAACCAAGACTGCAACAGTGAATACACTTGAACATCTACATTTATGGTAAGTGTACACAACTGTACTATGTTCTTTGTGTTTCACAATTGCAGTCATTACATTTGGGTAGATTCCCACAGCTAAGGAAGGGAGGAGGCAGTTAGATAGCATTATGACCAGCTATAAGGCCCTGCAAGACTGCAGTGGCAAAACCAGCTCTGGATTTAGAAAAAATTGGCAAGTGGTAATGCTTGGTGAAGGTATGCACAGAACTCCAGTTAGCAGCTTCTAGGATGTCCCTCGTAGGACCACCTCTGAGAAAGACTGTAGAGGCAGATACAGCCCTGATTGCATGTGGTCTTATCCCCTGTGGGGTAGGTTTTCCATGATACTTATAGCAAAAAATGAATGCAATGGCCTACCCACTTAGAAATGGTTTGCTTTGAAATGGCCTTCCCCTCTGCCCCTGCAACAAATGCAACCAGCAGCTGTTCAGATTTCCTGACAGGCTTAGTCCTGTCCAAGTAAAATCAAAGTCGTCTGTGCACGTCCAAGAAGTCCAGTACTCATTCCCCTTTGTTTTGGTGATTAGAAAAGAAGGTTGGGTAAATGGACTGATTAAGAGCCACACTGGATACCACCATGGGCATAAAGGAGGAATTGGTCCTGAGGGACAAACCCTCTTCGCAAGAAAGATGATGAAAGGCTCCACTGCCTTGAGGGCCTGTAATTCAGACACCCTTCTTGCTGAAGAGATGGCTAGGAGGAAGGCTGTTTTCCAAGAAAGGAATTTCAACTCTGCATTTGCAGCTGGCTCAAAGGGAGGTAGCATGAGCTTTTCCAATACAAATGTAAGGTCCCAAGCTGGAGTAGGGGCTCTCCTGGGTGGTCTTAGGTTTTTGGCCCCTCTGAGGAATTGCTTCAGCACTGGATGAGAGAAGAGTGGCGGCTCTGTGTTATAATGAGCTGAGATGGCGGAGGCATAAATTCTGATGGAAGAAAAGGAAAGGCCCTTGTGAAGCATCTCAGTTAAGTATTGAAGAATGAGTGCTAAATTGGGCACAGTTGTGTCCATCCCCTGTGTTTGGCTCCAGGAACAGAATCGCTTCCATTTTTCACCATAGGATTATTTAGTACTAGGCCTCCTTGCCTCCAGAATGACATCCATCACTTTCTTACTGAGGGATGGAAAAGGAGAGGTCATGTAATTAGCCAGGCTGCAAGGTTCAGGGTTTGAAGTTGTGGGAGCAGAATCTGGCCCTCCTGCTGAGACAGTAGGGCAGGGGTTTCAGGCAGGTGCCATGGTTCCAGAAGTGATACACTGCGCAAGAGGGGATACCAGTGTTGGCGTGGCCAGTCTGGTGCAATAAGCATTGTCCTTGGTTTGTCCTGTTTGATCTTTAGTAGCACCTTGGAGAGGATTGGCAGAGGGGGAAAGGCATAAACTGATAGGTTTTTCCAGCTGAAGGACAGGGCATCCACTTTCCAAGCTTGTCTGTGGGGAATCCTGGTGCAGAATTTGTCCAATTGGTAGCTCTGAGGGGAGGCAAACAAGTCTATCTCTGGGCTCCCCCATTTGATTCTCAAAATGTTGAATATCTTTGGTTCCAGTTTCCACTCATGTGGGTGCATGAGACTTCTGCTTAGGTGATCTGCCAGTGTATTTAATTTGCCTGACAGGAACTGAGCTTGTAGCTGCACTTGGTATCTCAAGGCTGTGTTCCACACAGCCATGGTTAGTCTGCAGAGGGGGTATGAATGGGTTCCTCCCTGCTTGTTTATGTACCACATAACAGTGGTGCTGTTCATCTTTACTAATAATTGTCCTGGAAGAATGTGGTGCTTGAAGGCTGTCAGAGCACTCTGTACAGCTAAAATTTCTTTTTGACTGATATGCAGGTGCATTTGACTCTGGTTCCATTTGCCCTGAATGCACTGCCCTGCCAAGTGAGCCCCCCCCCCCATGCACAGTCTGATGAGTCTGTTAAGGTGGCAGGGGGTAGAGTGAATGGCAGTCCATTGTTTTGGTGGCAGGCCTCTGCCCACCAAAGGAACTCTGTCTTTAGACAAGCCATGATAGGAATCACTGATTCCAGGTACTGAGAATGTTGGCACCATAGGCTTTTTAGATACCATTGTAGTCTCCTCATATGCAGTTTTGCATATGGAATTAGTAGAATGCAAGAAGCCATGAACCCCAGGGCTTGCAGTATTTTCCTTGCATATAGCTGGGTCTTTGCGGCCAGTAGTTTGAAGAAGGCTGTCAAAAGAACTTGTTTCTCTTGGATGAGGTATGCCATCTGGGAAGTTGTATTCAAGCTTGCTCCCAGGAATACAATTTGTTGGCAGGGTACTAGATGTGATTTATTTTCGTTTATGGTGTACCCCAGATAAGTTAGTAATTTCTTTATAAATGCCAGATGATTTAGTAGTATGTCCTGGCTTTCTACGTGAATTAGAAAATCATCCAGGTATATGTATATTTTAATATTTTTTGCCTGCAAAATGCAGTAACTGGAGCCAGGCACTTTGTGAATACCCTGGGTGCAGTAGATAAGCCAAAGGGCAGTGCAGAGAACCGATAGTGCATGTAGCCTGCTGTAAAGCGTAGGTATCTTCTGCAAGATTCCCTTATTGGGATGTACAGGAAGGCTTCCTTTTGCCAATCAGGCATTTATGCCTAGCACAGGAAAGAGCTGAAGAGTTAGCATTCTGAATTTTTGGATTACCAAAAAAGTGTTTAAGATAGACAGGTCGAGGATAGGAATTGTCTTTTCTGGGTACCAGGAAAAGTCTTGAGTAGAAACCTTGTCCCCATTCATCTTCTGGGAAAGGCTGAATAGCCCTGATGCTTAGAAGAGAGAGAACTTGCTTTTGAGCCTCTGCCCACTGATTTGGGGGTAAGTCTGGCCAACCGTTTGGTGCTGATAAGGAGTGGAAGTGGAATCTGTATCCTTGGGAAACTATATTTAAAACCCATTTGTCTTGGGTAATGAGTTCCCAGTTTTTTGCATGCAGGGCAAACTCTCCCCCTAAAGGAACAGTCAGTCGAGCAGGGCTTGGAAGGTTTAAAGTTAAGTCATTGTGACAGTTTACCATGGGGGGGGGGTCTTACTACTTCCAGCTTTGGAAGTGGGAGCCCCCCACTGTTTAGGCCTGAGTGTACCTTGGGACTGAAGCCTGGGTGTTCTGCTGGTTCTCGGTTTGGACTGAAGGTCTGGAAGAGGCAGGAAAGGACCAATTCTTAGAAGGCCAGTGCCTATTAAATCTGGGAGGTTGTACTGCAGGAAATCTTTTACGGGAGCATCCAGTAATTTAGCTTTAACATGATCTGGCAAAGACTGCTCCTTAACCCAAGCATGCCTTCTAAGTACAGACCCAGTGAAAGCAGCTCTGCAAGATGCCTCTAATGAATCAAAACCATATTGAAAAGTATGTTTTCCAACTTGTTCAGCAGAATGCATTAAATCCTGTAATTCTTTATTTTCAGCACAGTCAGGAATCAACATCATTTTCTGTTTAAGTAATTCAATAATATGCTGCTGATACTTCAACATAGGAAACTGGCAGTTTAGGACCCTAATGGCCAAAATTGCAGAAGTGTATACCTTCTTACCTCATCTGTCCAGGGCCCTGGAACCTCTAACAGAGAGGATAGGGTTTTTTGGCAGTAGTAGCCTTAATGCCTTTGGGCCCCTGTGAAATGGTCTCAGGATCCGCAGTAGGATGCCTAAAGAGGAACTTGTAAGAGTCAGGGACTCTAATACCTGTCAGGTTTTCTGGGAGCTGGAAGTAAAGTGTCAGGGGCCAGGCTAGATTCCGAAAAGGCATTATTTACAATGTCCAGTACAGGAGGGATAGCTAAACGCCTGTGTTGAGGTAGGAGAAAAAATTCCCTAAGCCAGAGTAATCTTGGCTTTCCCAGCAGAAATGCTCCCTAAGAGTATGCAAAGTTTCACTAAAAGAGAAATCATCTGGAGGGGAAGCAGAGGGAATGAAGTCCTCTGCATCAGATCCTCATAGGTAGATAAGGGCAACTCCTGGTCAGAGAAAACAGAAATTTCAGAATCCTGATCAGAAAAATCAGGAAAATCAGTTCTAGGTCTCTTAGTGGGAGAAGGGTGGCTTCCCCAGATTAGGGTAATAAGGTCTTCGGCCATTCTTGTCATTTGTTTTTTACGCTTAGGGGCCTGACCATGCGGTCTGGGCATCGGGTTTTCTAGACATAGATCGAGTTTTAAGCCTTGAAGAAGAAGATGGCATCTGTTTAATATGCAAGTCAGTAGGCCTGAATACACCCACAGAAGCCGGTGCCTGCACAGTGGCTCCAGACCCATCCAAGGTAGAGATATCTGCAGGTTGCACAGTCGAAGATACATCTCGCGGCATACCAGACTTCGAATAGGTCTCAGTAGAGGCCTGCGAATCTGAAGTAGTGGGCATCAGGGGCTGCGAAAGCACCTCACTGAGTACCGGAGAACTGGCGACTAGCTTAGAAGCAGCGTCGACAGCTTTGGACCTATGCGGTCTGTCTTTATCTTTGCATTTTTTCAAAATGTCGGTAGTTGGGTGGCTTACCAAAGCCATTTCTGGATAATTTAACAGAGTACCAAAATACTTAGATGCAAAAATGAACAGGCGACTGATATTTTGAGGTTTGAATAAGGCACAAAACCGACAGCGAGGTACATTGTGGTCTGGGCTTACGCAAGGAATGCAGTACGAATGAAAATCTTTATGACGTATTTGCTTTCCACAAGAAATACAAAGTACAGTTTTGTACCTACCATAAATGTAGATGTCCAAGAGGTATGCATCTGCAGTCCTAACATATGGGTTGTCCTGCCTCAGGCAGCCCTTCGGTCGGCCGGATTCCAAAGTCTGGGTCTGGCCTCGGCTGATGTCGCACTTCACCAGACGTCATAGCTGCTGTCAATTGGGTATAAAGGCATCAGCTGATGCCATTTTCCTCAGTGTTTCTTGCCCCAGATGCCAGGTGCCCTCTAGGAAGGCTAAATTTGGATAAATGCAAATGATTCCAAATAGTAGAGAGCAAACAAAAATAAATATGTATATACATATATACAAACAAATACACCATAATAGATTCCCCCAGCTAGCTACAAGATGGGCAAATACCCTAGGAGTACCACAGAGGGGAAGGAGGGTGGGTAATCCTGACTGCAGATGCATACCTCTCGGACATCTACATTTATGGTAGGTACAAAACTGTACTATGTCCTTCAAGGATGCATCTGCAGTCCTAACATATGGGTAGAATACCATAGCCAAACTGGGGGAGGAGGCACTAAGATGATTATGGTGTAGTTAAGATCCCTTGCAAAACAGCAGTTGCAAAACCTGCTCGGGATCTGGAGTATAAAGGTAGATTATAATGCTTGGCAAATGTATGCACGGAGCTCCAAGTAGCAGCTTCTAAAATGTCTTTGGTAGCCACTCGTAAGAAAGCTGTAGTAGTGGCTGTAGCCCTTGTGGAGTGAGGTCTGATGTTTTCTGGAGTTGTCTTTCCATGAAAAGAGTAACAAAATCTAATGCAATTTCCTATCCATTTTGAGATTGTCTGTTTTGAAATTGCTTTTCCCTCCATTCCTTTTGCATATGCTACCAGAAGCTGGTCAGTTTTTCTATTGTTCTTGGTTCTGTCCAGTTAGTAGCGCAATTGCCTGTGAACATCCAAGGTATGTAGTAGTCTTTCCCCCCTGTTCTGTGGGTTGGGGAAGAATGTTGGTAGGTGGATTGCTTGGTTCAGTGATACCCTGGAGACCACCTTTGGCATAAAAGTAGGGTTAGTTCTCAAGGACACTCTATCCTGATGGAAGATAAGGAAGGGCTGTACTGCCATTAATGCCTGTAATTCAGAAACCCTTCTTGCTGAAGTGATTGCAAGCAGGAAAGCAGTTTTCCAAGATAAGAACTGTAATTCTGCTGTTGCTGCTGGTTTGAAAGGGGGAAGTGTTAACTTTTCCAGCACAAAGTTAAGGTCCCATGTAGGCAAATGTGGCTTCCTTGGCGGTTTTACATTTTTAATTCCTCACAGAAACTGCCTGAGTAGAGGATGAGAGAAGAGTGGAGGATCCATGTTGTATTCTGCTGAAATTGCTGATGCATGAATCTTAATGGAGGAGTAAGACAGGCCATTGTGGAAAAGTTCTGCTAAGTATTCCAGGATGTTAGCTATGTCTGCTAATGATACATTTTCTCCTTTTGCTGCACTCCAAATGAGGTATCTTTTCCATTTGGCTGAATAAGTCTTCCTTGTGGAAGGTCTGCGAGCCTCCAGGATAATATCTTTAACCCTCTGAGATAAATCTGGGTTATTTTGTTTTATGTAATATTCCAAGCAGCTAGCTGCAGAGTTTTCAAGTTTGGATGCAGGATCTTGAAGTTGTTCTGCGTTAGCAGTAAAGGAACTAGAGGTAGAGGCCATGCGAGTGCCCGAGACATACTCCTCAGTAGCGGGTACCAATGCTGCCTCGGCCAGTCTGGAGCTATCAGGATGATCCTTGGGTGATCTTCTATGATCTTCAGTAGCACTTTGTGCATCAAAGGAAGAGGTGGGAATGCATATGCTGTCAGGTTTTCCCAACTGAAGGATAGGGAGTCCACCTTCCAAGCAAGAGGGTGGTATGTCCTTGTGCAGAATTTCCTCAATTGGTGGTTGTGTGGGGATGCGAACAGGTCTATTTCTGGTAGCCCCCATTTCTTTGTTATGGTTTTGAAGATGTCTGGATGCAGCATCCATTCGTGGGCATCCGTGGTAGTTCTGCTTAAGGTGTCTGCTAATATATTTTCTTTTCCTGGCACAAATATGGCCTGGAGCTGAATGTTGAGGTTCAGGGCCACACTCGACAGGTCCCATTGCCATCCGGCATAGGGGATATGAGTGTGTGCCTCCCTGTTTGTTGATATACCACATGACTGTGGTGTTGTCCGTCCTTATCAGCAAATGACCCTGTTGAAGAAACGGTCTGAATGTCTGAATTGCCTGTTTCACTGCCAGCATCTCTTTTTGATTTATGTGTAGGTTCAGCTGGTCTTGTGTCCATAAGCCTTGTATACACTTGTCCACCATGTGTGCCCCCCATCCGAGGTCTGAGGCGTCCGTGGTGATAGTCTGACTTGGGTGAGGTTTGTGGAAAGGCAGTCCTCTGTTCAACGGACAGGCCTGAGCCCACCACATGAATTCTTGCTTCAGGCATGGAATTATTGGAATTTGGGTTTCTAGGCTGTGCTTGTGCTGAGACCATAAATTCCTTAGGTACCATTGCAACTTTCTCATATGTAGTCTGGCATGTGGAATCAATATTATGCAGGATGCCATGTACCCCAGGGCTTGCAGGACTTTTCTTGCTGTAAACTGGTTTTGCTTGTTAATGCCATGAAATAGAGTGGTAGTTGCTTTTGCTTTTCTGCTGTGAGAAATGCCATTTGATTTGATGTGTCCAGTTCTGCACCCAAGAATGTTATCCTTTGGGATGGTACCAGCCTTGACTTTTTTATGTTGACTGTGTATCCCAGGGATTGCAGTAGGTGAACAACCTTTTCCAAATCTTTTGTTAATTTGATCTTGTTGTCCGCTTGTATCAGGCAGTCGTCCAGGTATGGATAAATTTGAATTCCCTGAAGCCTGCAATGAGCAATTACTGATGCCAGGCATTTCATGAATACTCTGGGCGCAGTAGATAAGCCAAAGGGCAATGCTGAGAATTGATAATGCTCTGATCCTGCAAGAAATCTGAGGTATCTTCTGCAATCTGGTCGTATAGGGACGTGCAGGTATGCCTCCTTGAGATCTAGAGTCACCAGCCAAGACTCCTTGCCCAGCATGGGAAGAAGTTGCTGTAGAGTCAGCATTTTGAATTTTGGAACAATGAGATATGTGTTCAGAGCGGACAGGTCGAGAATAGGTCTCCATTGGTTTTCTTTTCTTGGTACCAGGAAAAGTCTGGAGTAAAATCCTTGCCCTTGTTCCAAAGACAGTACCTTTTCTATAGCTCTCATCCTTAGTAAGTGGTTGATTTGTTCTAGAGCATTTGTTTTTTGGTTTGGTGGCAGGTTTGGCATTCCTCTCTTTCTTGGCAGAGTATGGAAGTGGAACCGTCTGTAAAATCCATTTGTCTCCTGTAATGTAATGCCAGTTTACTGAAAATAAGGCTAGCTTTCTGCCTAAGGGTGCTTCCAGTTGTTCCCTGGTAGGCGGTATCAGAGCCAAGTCATTGTGTCTGTCCTGTGGAAGTGGTAGTAGCTGGATCTGTGGCAGTACTTCTCTGGTTGTTAGGCTGCCACTGACGTCCCCTGTAGGCACCTCTGGATTGACCTCTGCCTCTTGGGCGCCTATTTCTGCCTCTCTGTGCTCTGGAGGTGTCTGGAAAGGACCAATTCTTCGAAGGCCAATTTCTACTAAACCTCGGAGGCTGGACCTGTAAGAAATCCTTGACTGTTTGGACAGATTTTGCTTTTTCTTCCACCTTCTTTAACACTTGCTGCGCAGGGGAGCCAAACAAACTTTGTTTCTCCATGGAAGCATCTAGGAGCTTGGACTTCACATGGTCTGGTAAGGATTGCTCTTTTAACCATGCATGCCTTCTGATCACTGTACCAGTCATAGCTGATCTAAAGGAAGCCTCCAGTGCATCACAGCCGCATTTTAAGGAGTGGTTACTGACCTGCTGAGTGTTATGTACCAAATCCTGAAGTGACTTACGGTCTATAGGATCAGGAGAAGACAGTTTTTTATTTAGCTGATCTAACAGAAATTCCTGATACTGAATCATGTGGAATTGACAGTTTAAGGCTCTAGCCGAAAGAGTAGCAGAGGTGTAAACTTTTTTACCCCATCTCTCTAATGCTCTAGATTCTCTTTCAGAGGGGAGGGGGTTTTTGGCAGCTGCTACAGCTTTGGGGCCCTGTGAAATAGTTTCAGGATCTGCAATAGGAGCCTTATACAAATGATAATGTGTGTCCGGGACCCTGTAGTATCTGTCGGGCTTAGCAGGGGCCGGAGGAAGAGAGTCAGGGGCAGTACAAGCATCATTAAAAGCATCATCTACAACTGTTAGTGCTGGAGGAATGGCTAAAGGCCTATGCTGTGGTAAATGTAAAATGGTCCTTAGCCTTTTCCTTGAATCTGAAAAATCCTGGCCCTGCCATTGAAATTGCTCTCTCATAGCATGCAAGGTTTCCCCAAATGAAAATTCCTCAGGAGGAGAGGCAGAAGGAATGGATTCTTCTGCATCAGAGTCCTCATATGGAGAATAAGGGCCTTCTGGAGGATTTGAGTTTTCTGAATCATCCGAGGAATAATCTGTAGAAACTGGCTCAGGGGGCTCTGCTCTAGGCCTCTTCTCTGGAGGGGGATGAGAGGCCCTGTCAGGGTGAGGTTGGGATCCCCTGATCAAAGAAATGAGGTCCTCTGCCAGGCTGAGCATTTGTGAGCTAGAGGTAGGCCTGTGTGATGTAGTTTTAGTAGGCAAGGCCTTAGAAGATTTAGCTGCTTTTGCCCTAGAAAAAGCCTTGATAGACATAGATGCAGGGGGCCTAGCAGCTCCACGTGCAGGAGTCGATATGTCTAAAGGAATAGTATCTGATAAATCCTGAGAACCTGCAACTGCAGGTGGAATTTCAGTAGCAGATTCAGCCATGCTGTGTGAGGCCTCGGCTGTAGCAGGCATGCTTTCGGCCGAAGGAAGAACCGTGGACTCTGTTTCAGCCGAAACAGAGACACTCGCGGTTGGCTTAACCGTGGTTTCAGCCGAAACCGCGGACCGCGAGTGTCGGTCCTTTTCCTTACGCTTTTTAGCTAATTGTGAAGTTGGAGTCTCCGACGGCATGTTGTAAGCAAAAGCGGGGCCGAAAAACTCCTCTGCAAACTCCGACCGACGCCTAAGTGTCCGTCGGTTGAAGGAAGCACAGGCTAAACAAGCTGCTACGTCGTGGTCTGGGCCTAAGCAAGGAAGGCAGTAAGAGTGGAAATCCTTATGAGGTATTTGTTTCCCACAAGTTAAACAGTTATTTACTTTTTCTGACATCGGCTGAGGCAAGAAAGAGTCCCCAATGGGGTACTTAGCTTTTTAGAAGTCTTCGGTAGTAGTAATCTCTGGTTCTGACCGACCGGCACTTGCGAACAGCTTCTGCTTCGGGCACCACGCGGCAAGAAAGACCGAGGAAAATAGCGTCAGCTGATGCCTTTATACCCAACTGACAGCAGCTATGACGTCGGGTGAAGTGCGACATCAGCAGAGGCCAGACCCAGACTTTGGAATCCGGCCGACCGAAGGGCTGCCTGAGGCAGGACAACCCATATGTTAGGACTGCAGATGCATCCTTGAAGGACATTTGTTAACTTTTACTGACATCGGTTTAGAGCAAGAAATAGGATCCCCAATGGGGTACTTAGCTTAGTTGAAGACTTCGGATCTGAAACTCGAAAACGAAAATTTCAGGAGTCGGCTGACCGGCAGTTGCGTACTGCTTCTGCTTAAGGCACCACACAGCAAGAAAGACTGATGTAATGGCGTCGGCTGCATGCTTTATACCAGACTACCTGACGTCATGGAAGATAAGACAGCAACCAATGCAGGACCCAAGACTTTGATAATCAGGCCAACTGTGGACTACTGCAAGCAGATAACCCAAACGGAATGACTGCAACAGTGAAACACAAAGAACATCTGACTGTAGTGGAACCGCCGCAGCAGAGACTTGCCCCAGGATCTCAAGCCCAACTACTGGCCCGATATCCTCTGTTCAGTTTGAAATCAAGGAGTCTAGCAGCCAATGCTCTGTGGTCAGGTCCGGGGAGAGGAGATGGATCAGATGGTTGTCAGATCCAAACTTGCCTCTCACGGCCTCCGTGTGGATGAGCTCGATTCCTACCTCAGACTCTGAGCCGACCCCCTTATTTCCAGGGATTCCTTCTGGTTCTTCGGAGCCGGGGGTTTCCTTGGACCAGGGGGGGTGGGGGTGGGGGGTGTGCTTTCGAGTTAATGAGGAGAGTGCTGTCTCCACAGACAGGTCCACTCTCAGGTCCAGACATTCTTCCCCCAAAGGCATTAGTGTCTATCTCGGCCCCACTGCATCCACAGAAACATGGAGACCTTAGGCCTCAGGTTGCCCCATTCGGTGAACCCATCTCTTGAAAAACTTCTCCAGTATACCCTTCTGAAGAGGTCCCTCAAAAGGGACTATGCAAGAGGAAGGATTTAGACTCCCCAGAGGAGTCCATCACTTCTGATACAGACATCAAGAAGTGCTGCATGGTCCAACAGTATTACAGTGCATTGTATTTTGTACCATATTCACATGTTGCTTGGACCCATGACATCTGTCCAGTCTGGCACAGTTACATTTCCCAAAGAAACAGGTAAACTCTCTCCTTTTTTATGGTCATAATACCTGCTAATCCAAACATGCTTGTATACTTTTCCAAGTGTCCACCTTCCTTGGGGATCTTCCTCTCGGTTGGCCCTCTTGAAACATTCACTTTATTTCATATTATTTTCCAGCCCCACTTACTGCAGACATTCCTTTTCAGGTGGCCAAAATGTTGCCCATTATTTGCCATTTGTCCTGTAGTTTTTGATTTTGTTAGAGCATGTACTACAGCCATTATGCTTTTTCTTCTCGTCATCTCCCTTTTGCCATTACATGGCTACCACAGTTGCCTCTATAGTCTATCCTTAATCATCCATCTTTTTTTTCACAAGCAACAGCACCACCCTTTTCCTTTCCCCTTCCATCCTTGCATAAATTCCTTTCATCCTAGCCTTTTTTATTGAGCATTCATACTTTGTCTTGTTTAAGTGCGTTTCCCACAATGTCACCATTTGGGCATTAGTTTTTACAATATACATTAGCACTTTTTCTTTTTGTTAATCCAGATTCCATACAAGTATTTTAATCTATGCATAGGCATGCTTATTCTGCTTTATCCTACCCCCTCCATTTTCAGTCTTACTCTTGTTATGTCCTTTTTGACTTTCACCTTTTGGTCTTATTTGAGTCATAATCCGATTCTACTAACATGTCTGTTAATTTTTCCTGGTTGCTTCTTTTGCTGCAACTAACACATAAGCCTTTGCAACTCCCATCTACTTTTTCAACTCAAACCATAACTATGTACAATAGCCAGGTATTCGCTGTACCTTCCTTGCAGTCAAGCTTGCGCTCTGCTACAGCAGTTTTGAGAAGTCAGCCATGCTCTTTTTTCTCCTCTCAGTCTGTATTCTCCCCTTGTGCTACTAGACTTGTCAAAGATGTAACCTCCTTGTTATGAAGTGATAACTGGTTAGATGTGATGTCCTATGCTGTTCTATAGAGAAAATCACTGTCACTTTCCAAGATATTTCCCAAGAAAAAAAAAAAATTATTTCAGACTTCCAAGATGGCTGCACACTGTTCAACAGCTTAGCTTCTGCTTTTCCAAGGTGAAAAAAAACCTGAGAAATTAGAGCCAGTGATATTATCAGCTTAAGTAAAATTCAGTTACAGGTTAGTAAGCACATTGCGTAGATGGCACCAAAGAAATTGGAGAACCTGAATGAAAATCAACCAGAAAAGGTGAATTGAAACACTGTTAAGGAAGAATCCTGCAGCAGTTCAGGAAAAGTCAGTTCAAGCTTCAGCTTCTGTACAGCACATGGGTTCCAGTAATTTAGAGGAAAAACAAATCAAATATACTCGCGAGATGATTAAAATAAATGAGACGTTGAAGGAGTATATCAACTCAAATAACTACTCAGATGAACTGATAAAGCTGCAAAAATAACAGGCTGAAATGAAGAAATAAGAGTAGGAGACTTCTCAAGAAGAGCCATTTAAAAAAAATGGTAGAATTAGAAGACACGGTTGTTCAGGGAAGACCTGAGATTTTCTGCTCTGAGAGAAACTGAAAGGAAGAGGCTGTACATTTCTTATGAAAGCACAAATAAGCAACTGGACTGGTATTCCACAGCAGGATTTGTTTTAATGTAAGGGCACATCAAATGTATGTTAGAAATATGACAATGAGAAAGCAACCAAAACCTGTATTCTTAAAAATACAATCATACCAGAATAGATGATCCTGAAAAAACTGTGGCAGAAGGGCAAAGTATTAAAAACTGGAGACAGCAAAAGTGTTCGTCGAATACGATTCTTCACTGTACACCACGCAGAAGAGAAGCAAATTTATCCCAGCAATCAGGGAATAATGATGGGCTGGTGTGAGATTCAAGGTGCTGTATCCAAGTTGTCTTCAAAATATTATTTCTTGACGGATCAGACATTTTTGAGGCAGAACAGGCAAGTAAGAAATAAAGTAAGCCAAACAGAAGAGGACACTGTCTCATTCTTGACAAAGCTCAGAGTGACTTTGCCAGTGAAAACTTTTCCAGTGTTACAAAGGAAAATGCTTGACACACAAAAAAAAACACAGATTACTAGAAGAATCAGGAGTACCTTACACTTGAATGAGGGTTTGCTGTTCGGAGATAAACAGGAAGAACAGCAACACTGAAATTAGTGAATAAACGGGAGACTATAAAACATTAATCACATTTGTGAAACATGGCTTTGCAAGAAAAAGTGGTTGAGAAAGAATGGATATTTGTTGACTTCCTTAAACTTGTGTGTGGACTGTAAAGCATATACTCCATTTTATGTAACTTTATGTAACCAAAGTCCAGGAGGAAAATAAAAAGGGGAAAACTAACTTATTAAAAATGTTTGCTATTAGTATTTGTATAAAACATTTAATGATATAAACTACATATACAACAGAAAGCAGTTTTGTGTAGTTTGAAGTCAGGGGTACTTGAAATTTGATGAGAGTCTTAGGTGACTGTTGTGTGTGTTAAAGACATTAAAGCAAACCAGTACTTTTTTTTAGCTGTAAGAGATATAGGCTTTACAGTATAACGAGAGGAAAGACTGGACAAATGCAAGTTTAATGCTAAAATGCTGTGATCTTTGGCTGCTGGGGTGGGAGTGGGGTGTAAAAGTGCACTATGAAGAATTAAGATATTTTCTCTATTTTTACAAGGATCTAGATCAAGTCATCAAAATGTCTAGATCAATTCTCTTGGCTCAAGCTATAAACGAGTATGTTTCTAAAATAAGACAAAATTTTGCAAGCCATAAAATTAGAAGTTATGTACCTACCATAACGTTCCATGTTAGTTGTCTTCTCTCGCCTTCTTTCTTGCTGGATGGTTCGGAGCCGATCCTCGGCTCCGACTCGGCACTTGCTTAGCTTGAGAACTCCTTTTACCAGCTCGAGGCAACCCTATATCCCATGATGCAAGGCGGGACTACCTCAGATCTCATTTGGTAGCTATAATACCCTGCTAAATAAAAACTACTCCCAAAGGAAGAGCAAGACAAACCTAGTAGAACCAGGCAAAGAGTTCTTAGATAAACTCTTCTACTGAAGACTCAGGGGAGAAAAACCTGAGAAAGAGGAACCCTTCAAGATCTGTCCAGGCCAGGGGGAAGGAGGGAGGACGAAGAAAGAAGGCGAGAGAAGACAACTAACATGGAACGTTATGGTAGGTACATAACTTCTAAATGTTAAGTTGTCAATCTCACCTTCATTCTTACTGGATGGGACCGCGTCTCTAGCACCTGTATCCCGGGTGGCTCAATGGAACAGACTCTTGAGTACTGTGGAACCAAAACTGGCTCTGTCCCTGGAGGCCAAATCTAATTTGTAATGAGAGACAAAGGTAATGAGGAGTGGCCCAAGTAGCTGCTGCACAAATGGTATCAATGGGTAGCCTATCCTGAAAAGCTGTAGAAGTGGATAGGCTCCTGGTTGAGTGCGCCTTCAGTTTAGAGGGTAGTTGCTTGCCTCTGAGCGAATACACGTAAGAAATGGTGGACGATAACCATCTGGATAAGGTCACTTTTGATACTGGGAGACCTTTCCTGTTTTCTGCATAGGAGACAAATAATTGGTCTGATTTCCTGAATTGTTTAGTTCTCTGCAAATAATACCTGAGCTGACGATGGACATCCAAAAAATGAAGCTTTTGTTCAGCTCTGTCAGAATAATTTGGGTAGAAAACTGGTAGATCGATGGATTGATTAATATTAGTGTGAGAAACAACTTTGGGAGAAAAGATGGATTTGTTCTCAAGGATACCCTGTCCTTGTGAAAAACCAAGTAAGGGGAACGGATGCAGAGAGCTTGAATCTCAGATACCCTTCTTGCTGAAGTGACAGCCAGTAAGAATAGTTTTCCAGGTCAATAACTTCAAGGAGCATGAAGCAGACAGTTCGAAGGGTGGTAAAATCAAGGATGCTAACAATACATTCAGATCCCATTGTGGAGGAGGATGTTTTATTGGAGGCTTCAGGAGAAAAACTCCTCTCAGAAAAGCTTTGCATAGTCTATGTGACATAATGTTATGATCTTGCAAGCCAACATGATATTTGGAAATAGCCGCCAGTTGAACTTTGACTGTTGACGAAGAAGATCCTGACTGAAAAACTTCAGCCAGAAAATCTAAAACAGAATGCACAGGTGCAGTAAAGGGATCAATGTGCCTGGAGTTTGCCCAAAGGGAAAAACGTCGCCACTTGCTAGCATAAACCGTTCTGGTGGATGACTTCAAAGAAGCTATTAAGATATCTCTGACAGGATCAGAGATCATAGGAGCCTGGCTAGGAAGGAAGTGGAGCAACCAAGCAGTGAGGTTGAGAGAACGAATGGCCCGGTGCTGTTGACCCGATTGGTGGATCAAAAGATCCGGAACTGGGTCCAGATGCCAAGGCTGCACCAGGAGGTGACGATGCAGAGTCGGAAACCAAATTTGTCGAGGCCAGTAAGGGGCAATGAGAATCAACTTGGCCCTCAAAACGGTAGCTTTCTGAATGACCTGTGGAATTAAGGGGAAAGGAGGAAAAGCGAAGTCCCCAGGGCCAATCCTGGGTTAGAGAGTCTCTCAGGGGTTGGCCTGGTAGGGGAAAGAGGGTGAAGAAGTCGGGGCATTTGTTGTTTTGGGGTGTAGCAAAAAGATCGCAACAAGGGGTGCCCCACTTCAGAAATATCTGTCCACTATTGATTGATTGAGAGACCACTCGTGAGGCATGAGAATGGCTCTGTTCAGCCTGTCCGCTAAGAGGTTGGACTTGCCGGGGATGTTCGTTGCTATCAGAAACCGATGAGAGGAGATTGCCCATTGCCAAAGTCTGAGAGCTTCTCGACACAAGGGATAGGACCTGGTCCCGCCCTGCTTGTTGATGTACCAGACCACAGACATGTTGTCTGTTTGAACTGCAATTGTCCCCGTAGGAAGAAAGTCGTTGAGGGCTTGCAACGTTAAAAGCACCACTCATCTCCAGGACATTTATGTGCAGATGGTATTCGATGGGTTGCCAAGTCCCGTGGACCATCCTGCCCTGATAATGCCCCCCCCACCCGATCAGAAAGGCATCCGTAGTGACTGTGGCAACTGGAGGAGGGGGAACAAAAGGCCGGCCCTGATGAAGTAGAGGGGAAGATATCCACCAGGTTAGATGAGTCCTGCACGATTATGTAACTAAGATTTCGTGCCTCATAGGAAGGTTCTGGAACGACCACTGAGTGAATAACATCCACTGCAGAAGACGCATGTGGAAGCGAGCTAATGGTAGAAGTACAATGGCTGCAGCCATAAGACCTAGAACTTTCAGAATTAATCTGGCTTTGACTTTGCTGCTCTGCAATAAAATCCGAACGTATTTTTGGATGTCCAGAATTCTCTGATCTGTTAGTCTGGCTAACAAACTGACGGTGTTTAATTCTGCGCCTATAAAGATGATAGATTGGCAAAGCAGCAGAGAAGATTTTTCGAAATTCACTGATATTCCCAACCTTTTGCAAAGCTGCAGAGTGTAGTCTCTGCTCTGAAGAAGCTGATGCTTGGTGGTGGTGGAGAGGAGCCAGTCGTCTAAATAAGGAAACACCTGGAATCCTTGACATCTCAGATGAGCTGTGACCACTGCCATGCATTTGGTAAACACTCTGGGGGCTGAAGTGAGGCCAAAGGGCAGGGCTCTGAATTGATAATGACTGGTCCCTAGCCGAAAGCGGAGAAACCTCCTGGAGCGCCTGTGTATCTTTATGTGATAGTACGCATCCTGAAGGTCTATCGAGCACATCCAGTTGTCCTTGCCCAGAAAGGGCAGAATGGACTGAAGCGTGACCATCCGGAATCTTGCCTTCTTGACAAATCTGTTTAGATTGCTCAGGTCTAAAATCGGTCTCCAATCTCCCGTCCTTTTGGGGACCAAAAAGAATCTCGAGTAGACGATGGATCCTACTTGGTCTGCTGGAACAGTCTGGACGGCTCTTTTTTCTAGGAGCTTTGAAACCTCCTGTTTTGCCAAATCCCTTTGACCGGGTGAGATGTCTGGAAGGGATTGGAGAGGTACGGGATAGCTTTCGAAGGGGATTTTGTAACCCACGGATATGATCGACTGTACCCACATATCTTGTGAAAGGGAACGCCAGGCTACTGGGTACAGTGATATCCTTCCCCCGACTGCCTCCAAGGGTGGACAGTCGGGCAACACCTCAGGGATGCTGAAAGGGCTTCTCAGGAAGAGACTCCCTGTTGCCCTGATTCTGAGGACCGCCCCTGCCTCTAGGGCGGCGTCTATTATTGTTACCCCCTCTGCCTCTGGGGGTAAACTGACCATGCATGTCCAGCGCTGCTCCTTGGGATTTACGGAACCACATCTTTCCTCCCTTCTGACCTTTGGGATAGGGTCTAGAAGGGGTGGAAAAATGGACTCCAACGGCAGAAAGTTTTGCCGTCTTGCTCACACCTGGTCAAGGTTTCCTTCACCTGAGGTCCGAACAAAGCCGAACTGTCAAAGGGGGTATTGGTGAAGGACGCCTTAAAGGGGTCCGCGAAATTACAAAGCCGCATCCAGGCCTGACGTCTAAGAGCCACACCTGTGCCTGCGGCTCTGCTCGCTCCATCGGCTGCATATGAGCCGCATGGAGGAGTTGGTTAAAGAATTTAGGATTGCTAGCTGTGAGGCAATCTTGTCTTGAGCCCCAGCAGCTGAAGGATCCTGAACCACTTCACCTAGCTCCTTGAGAATATCTCTCTGAAGTCTGGTGAAATGACAAAGGTAGTTCAGCGAACGCATAGCGAAGGTCGCTGAAGAAAACATCCGCTTACCATACCTGTCCATGGTCCTAGAATCTTTGTTAGGAGGATGGACAGGCACTGAAGGATCCGCCAGTTCCTTCTTGGTGGCCGCCACCACCATAGCATCCACAGAGACACCCTTAGAGAGAAACTGCTTATCTGAAGGGGCCGTAATAAATTTGGATGGCCTCCTGGGGACCGGTTCAACAGAATCTGGAGTTGCCCACGCCTTCCGAGCCACTACTTGCATAAGTGGGTCGAAAGGCGGAGACATCCAGGAGGTGGAGGGTCGGGATCCAAAAGCCTCCAGGTATACCGACTCATCCTCGGAGGGGTCAATGGAGGGCCAGTTCCCCCTCTGTTTGAGGAGTTCAAGGATGTCTGAAAAAGAGACATCCTCAGAGGGGGACCGTGGGGAACCCTCCGACTCATCTAAGTCGGTATCAGATGTTGTAGACTCAGGGGAGTCTGTGTGTTTCCTCTTACACGTCCTCTTCCGAGGGGGTTCACCTGCAGGATCAGGAGAAACCTCGGAAGAGGAAGTTATTCCCAATGGGGAAACCTGGGGTGATGGATCCCTGGGCCTGAGAGCAAGAGGCTGGCAAGAGACATCAACAGGCACCGAAGAGGGAGGAGCTAAAGGGATGGACCGTTGACCTGGCTCAGGTGCCAGGACACTCCTCATCACCTCAAAGGCCCCTCTCCCAGGGAGGCCAGAATATTCCCTCTCCGAAGAAATAGGAACTCCCGGCTCCACTGAGAGAGAAGGCTCCGAGGCCGATGTCGGTGCCGAGCTTACCAAGGCCGAAGCCCCGAGAGGGAGAGCGGGGTCGGACAAGGATCCGATGCCACTAGCCCCCTCGGAGCCGACCAGGGAAACTCGACGACCTGATCCCTCCAAGGAAGGTTTCATGGAGGAGATCGGAGCCGAAGACGACGGAGCAGAAAGGGGATGTATCGGTTCCGGCGCCGACACGGTCACTGTCCCGAGAAGCTCCGGCTCCGAACTCAGGGGAGTCGGAGGAGGAAGTTCAAGGGGAAGAGCAATAGCCGAAGTCTGCTGAGATGGGCTATGGAGCATTTGGGCTAGTGCCTGTGACTTCAACAGCCTGCTTACCACCCTCTCTAAATTGTGGTCAGACAGCCTGGAAGATCTCGAAGATCGGCTCCGATGACTCCGCTCCGACAAAAGAGGAGACCCTGGAGCAGAGTGGATTGATTCCAAAGAAGGGGACCGAGATCTCTTCTTGGACGAAGCCATCGGAGCAGACGTCCCCTGGGTTCCAGATGGAGCCGAAGGCTTCTCGGCTCCGATACTGGGTAACACGTCAGCTCCAGCCAGAGCCGACAAGGCAACTGTGGATTGAGTGTCGGAGCCAGCAGGAACCAACACTGTCCCATCAGAGGAAGATCGATTGGCTCCAGCCCGGATCCGATCTCGACTCCGAAGGAGTCGGAGCCACCGGAGAAGGCTTAACAACTGTAGCCTGAACCTTAGGTGGCTTTGAAGGTTTACTCGACCCAGTCTTAGTGGGTGAACCTTCTGGCTTTAATACGCCACGGAGGATCAATTTGTTCCTCCTCTCCTGCAGGACTCTCTGGCTAAAAGAATGACATATGGCACAGGAGTCCTGCAGGTGTAAAGGCCCCAGGCAGTAAACACAAGAAGTGTGACCGTCTGTCAGAGACATTTTCTGACAGCACGAGTCACACTTCTTGAAGCCTGAGACCTTTCCTTCCTTAGACATAGTCCAAGTAAAAACACTACTCACACAGTCTAACAGTCACACTATTAATCCCAAAAGAAACACACACACACAGATAGGGATTAATAAAGAGGCCTAGGCCTAACTGAAAAAATTAAACTTAACTAGTTGACTAGAAGATTTAACAAAGGGGAAATAGGGTGGGCTGTAGAAACACTACACACTATTTGGCTATAAAAGGAGAAAGGGAGAGAAAAAACCCTGACTAAAACTGTTTGAAAATTCAAACTCACATGAGCTGGCAAAAAAGAGACCTCTTCGCAAAGCGGCAAACGAGATCAGAGGTAGTCTCGCCTTGCATCATGGGATATAGGGTTGCCTCGAGCTGGTAAAAGGAGTTCTCAAGCTAAGCAAGTGCCGAGTCGGAGCCGAGGATCGGCTCCGAACCATCCAGCAAGAATGAAGGCGAGATTGACAACTTAACATCTTAAGTTTCTTACATCTGCAAAGATGTTGCCTTGTGTTCTCCCCCCATTATCAAATATTTACTGGGAGTCCAGAAGTCTTCAGCTGAATGGCAGCTGTACATTCTGTTCTACATGAAATTTAGAAAGACTCATTGCTGACTTCTTTTACACAAAGATTTGTCTGCAGGTGCAAGCAATTAACAGTTATTTCTGAGCATACTTGCTGAGGGAAATACAAAATTTAAAGGTAAAATGACAAGCACTTTGTGAAAAAGTTTGACATTATGGGAAATGAACTGATAATAGCCTCCATAACAGCGTTAATACTTCAATGTTTTTAATAGAACAGTGCACAATTTAGATTTAGAAGACACCCAGTGCACATTTCTCTTAGGCTAAAAATTTGTTTTATGAAAGCATACAAACTGTTTCTCACAACTGGGAGGGGAATAGACAACAATCATTTTAATTTGGTACACAGGCAGCAGCACAAGGTTTAGCATGGGTAACCTTAACTTTAGGCTAGGTGATGCCTGAGGGTGCAGCTATCATTTTTGGGCAATTGTGCCTATCTGGAGGGATAGATTTCATTTTTTAGAGATATACACAGTTGTGTGTATAACATTTTTTGAGAAGTACATAGGTGTGTGTGTAATATCATTCTAAGTTAATAAGGGATGGGAGTGTTCCGAAAATGTTATTTAGCTTTTTAGGCGTTTTCACCAAAACAAAATGTCTCCTAAAATGTGACAAAGGTTGAAATGGATAAAAAAAAATGACTGCATAAAAGATTTGCCTGCCAAACCGTGTGTACGTGTAAGCTGAAATATGCACGCAAAAAAAGTCATTTATACTAGCTATGAACAACAGCTTTTTATTATAATAGCAATGCTAACCATATTATCTTGGAACCTAAATGGGCTTACATGTACACACAAAAAAGAAAGAGTACTGCATTTATGTTAAAAAAAAAAAAAAAAATGCAGGGTGCACATAGCACTGCATAGACAACTGGAAAGAAATGAACGTGTGAATCTGACAAAAAAAAAAAAAGATTTCAGGATGGATATTCAGCAGAATATCACAGAATGTAAAAGGGGAATACTTATATTAATTGCTACAGGGGCTCCCAACAGTGACAGAAGAGGAATTAGAAAAAGCAGTGGATTGCTGAAAGTAAGGGACTATTGGCAAGGGAGGAGGATTATGATGTCATGCATTTATATTCCACCCAAAACTGCTGTTATGAAAATTTTAAGACAAATAATCAACTTTCAGCAGGGACTATTACTTACAGGTGGGGAATGAAACTGGATTTTCAATACTGAAGATATACCAGGGGGACCTAGAAGAAAAAAATTAACAAAAAGTTGATAGATTTCTGAAGAAATTTATATGGAAGATGTTAATTTAGTAATAAGAACTCTTGACAGAATTTACATATTACAACCCAAGGTACAATAACTTGGCTAAACTTGATAGAAATTACATTTCACAGGAACATGTGCATTTGATTGAAAGCTTTAATCCATACCCAGTAACTCTCAGATCATGCACCAAAAAAAAAAAAAAAAAAGACAAAAATCCTCTGTAATAAAGTAAATGAGGAATTGGCATTTTCCCACTTATCAGTTAGAGAGAGAGGAATTTAAGCAATGTGTAATGGAAATTATTTGAGAGTTATTATGGAAGACAATATTTTCAAAAGTTAAAGTGAGTGGGATAAAATGAAAATGGAGTTTAAGAATAGGATAGGATAGAAATAAGGAGAAATATATGGTCAAGATGTAATATAAATTACTTGGAGGGGCTGACAAAGGTTAATGTATTGCAGAATAAGGAGAATTGCACAGAACAATGGAGTATATTTATGAGTTTAGAAAGATTGTTCTTAGGCAGCTATCTTTTGATAACAACTTTTTAGCAAAATGACTTAAGCAACAGAAAGGCAAAAGGTTTTTTATCAAACTTAGGGAGCCTATAACAAGAAAAACAAGAGATCCCGTACAGGTAATTAGAGATATTTCAGAAACTTTATGAAAATTTGTATAAAGCAGAGAAATGTGGAAAGAACACAAATGGAAATATTTATGGAAACTTAATTATGCCAACGTTAGATATAGATGAGGCTAAAACAAACATTTAGCATAGGATGAGGCAAGATGAAAACAGTGATGTATAATGCATCTTCAGGAAAGTCTCTTGGGACAGATGGCACTAATATAGAAGTTAGGACAGAAGAAAATGATAAAGATTGGGAATATTTTTATAGTATTTTAAAAGGAGGGAAGGTATCAACATCTTGGAAAAAACTGTGGAAGCTCTATTACCTAAATAAGGCAAAGACCAATCAGACACAGCTTTGTACTAAACCATTTTATTTTTAAACCAGGATTAGTGTGGTTGTATCTATACTAGCTAAACGAATGGCAATGTTGTTGCCAAAATTGACAGATATGGATCAAATGTGGTTTTGTGGAGGGAAGGCGAATGTTTGATAACATTAATAGAACAGTGATGATCCAGACGAAAGAATGTAATACCACTGTTAGTGGGTCTTGATGCAGAAAAAGCATTTGACAAAGTAAGCTGGGATTTTATTTTTAGGGCAATGGAAGCATTTGCACTCACCGACACAACAATAAAGTTAATTAGGAGGATATATTTATTTATTTATTGACATTTCTGACCGGGAAAGGCCACTGGGTCAGAATAAACCATTTTCAGTAGAGGCCTGGAGTGAAAAGCTCCAGCAACAATTTAAAAATTACTATAGCAAACAACTAAAAAAATATTATACAACAGGATAAGATTTCCAGTGATAAAAAAACATACAAATATAAATAGCATTTCTTAGAGATAGAAATATGCAGAGTACAATGTCCTTATGCAGTGAAAATAAATGATAGAAGTTGCACAGTATATAAATGGATAACTTATTGAGGACATTTAATATAAACAGTCATGACACTATCTTTTCTACAATATGAAGGAGATTATACTTTTGTCTTGTGGAAGTTTCTTAAGGATTAAATATTGATTAATATACTTTAAGAGAAAGTAACAGAAGTACAGCTGGTTTACTATTATTTCAGTTGATCTAAAAAAGGGGTATTCTACTCAGTAAGCTCATTGGTGCTGGTTTATGGTGGTATGAAGTTCTGATCACAAGGACAAATGTAATTATTAGGAAAGGGAATTTCTGGGTGACTTTGAATGTTTTCATACTCTCAATTTGTGTTACGGAGGGGGGGATAGGGCATTCAACAGCTTTGCTATGGAATAAGAGTATAAGCTTTATCCAAGCTCTCTTATTGGGCTTGTATACGGTAAGAAGCTGTTTATTATTAGAACAAAGATTTGGGTTAGTACTTAGGATTGTATAATAGAATGTAGTGATGGGTAGTTATTTGTATTGCATATTAATTTATGAGTAAGAGTTAGTTGAGTGTATTGGAGGTAATGTGGGAATTCCAACCATTTTAATTATTTTATGGCGTGACAGTGCTGAGCGTGGTTTTGCAGTCCAGAAGCAAATTTGGCGATTTTATAATAGCATGATTGTAGTTTATTGCTTAAGGATGAATGGAGGTTGGTAAAGATGGTGGAACCATAGACAAGTGAGGGAAGTAGGAGGAAATGTGCCAATTTTATTCTTGTGGGGTTATCCATATACAGTTTATGTCTACATAGTTTACCTAGTTCTGAGTGTGTTTTTTGATTGTGTTAAGAATTTGTTCGAATGACAGTATCATCTATAGTGATGTCCAGAAATTTAGCTGTTTTCACTAAAATTTCCATATTATTTAGGGAGTAGATTTTGAACTCTTGTGGGGGTGGTTTGGAAGAGAATATTAGTAGTTTTGATTTCTGGGGATTAAGTAGCAAATGAGCTTTGTTTAGCCATGTTTCTATGTTTGAAAAGGTGTTTTGTGTTATTCTGAAAAGATCTGGGAAGCTGCTGGCCAAGGATATAACGGGAGAATCGTCAGGTTACTGGATGAGGGAACTATAAAGGGAGACAGTATGGATATCATTTCTAAATACATTAAAAAGTAACGGTCCAAGAATGGCGCCCTGGGAGACACCTACTTTATTACCCAGAAAACCACACTTGATTGTTTTGTCATCTGACAGATTGTTGTCTGTCTTTCAGGAAGCTAGTAAACCAGGTAATGGTATGTTCAGTACATCCTTATGTTTCTAACTGTTGGATTAGTTTGATATGTGATACAGTGTCAAAAGCTTTGGATAGATCTAATAAAACTACTGATGTCAACAGACCAGAGTCCAAAGCTTTGTTCAGGGTACTGGTGAAAAAGTAAGGCTGTAGTAGTACTATGCACGAGGCGGAAACCATGTTGGGCTTGGTCTAAGAGACTGTCTGTGAGATGTTTTAATAGTTGGGTATGTACACACTTTTCTAATATTTTAGATAATGGTGAGATAATGGAAATGGGTCAATAGTTGGTTAAATCAATATTTCCACCCCTATGTAATGGGGTTATGACATGTTTCTTCCAAATTTGTGGAACTGTGGATACAGAGATTGATCTATTAATTAGAATACTGATGGGATAGGCTAACACATTTGCACCAAGTTTCAGGTATTCAGAGGGGAGGTTCTTGGCAGACAAGGAGCACAGTCTAAGTTTAGATAGCAGTTTGAATATCAGAGAGATAAGTACCAGCTTTAAGGAGAACTTTGGAATTTCTCGAGTATTGCTAGTGTTTTCTTTGTGAAGTGAGGGATGTAAGTTGGAATTCTCACCAACAGAGCTTGAATTACTTGTCAAAATTGTTAGGGGGGATGCTTGTTATGGGTGAGGGTCTGTTGACAAGTTTGAAAATGGTGTCTATAAAGTGAGTATTGAAAATTTGGGCCATTTGTTCTGGGTCTTTGTCAGGATATGGTGATGTGTTTTGTGTAGTTCCATGATTAAGGAGTAAGTTGACAGATTTCCAAAATTTTTTTGGTTGTTTTTCTGATTAGATAGTTGGGAAAATAATGTAGTCAGTTTTTTTTTATGAACGGCTTAGCTTTATTGCACACTTTTTTTAAACGGATTTCATTTGCTTGATTTTTGTTTTTAAGCCAAGGTATAATAAAGAATCATGCACAAGAATTTAAATGGGAAACTTCCTCTCTGATAAGTTGTGTTTCAACAGAGGAATCTGGAAGGGGTGGTCCTCCTTCCCTTTACTTGCTTTATATATTAACAGCCATTGGGAAAGAAAATAAAGTACTCAGAAATGTGATGATATAACTGATATGGTAATCAAGAAAAGTTGGCTTTATTTGCAGATATTTTGTATTAGATAAATCCAGAAAAAAGGACATCTCAGTGTTGTGGAACATTCTGAGAGTGTTTCAAGTCTTTCGGGATATACAAATAATGAAGATAAAATGAAAGCTACAGCTGTAAATTCTGTACCTACACACGCATTGTTTTAACAATAACCATATTTATGGGGACACAATAAAATGAAGTATTTAGGAGCACAGATTAAAAAGGCTCCCTTTAAAGCAGTTAAGGATATGTGGGAAAAGAGTAAACAAAATATAATACAAAATCTGAGGAACTGGCAGTTCTTGTTAATGGATACAAGCAGTGAAAATGTTTTTACTTCCCTTAGTTTAACATATGGGTCAGGCACATTCATCAACCAAAGGATAAATTGGGAACAGCAGCTAATAATGAGCTGAAGGAAATTATCTGGGAGGGGAACAAGACGAGAGTAAAGTATAAGATTATACTTCCAACAGAAAAAGGTGGTTTAGGATTACCTAATTTGAAGGGATATTTTAGAGCAACACATTTAAGGCTCACACATAACACAAGCAGAAAGTTGTAATTCAAAATGGAAAAGGATGATGATGAAAGTAGCTGGGAAGTTCAAGAAATGAAGAGACGGGGATTTTGGATGCATATCAACCATACAGAATATACTACATTCATAAAGTAAGTGAAAGTATTTTAAGAACTAAGTCAGTATGAGAATGGAGAAGAGAGATTTTGCCAGTTGTGATGACTGCTTTTACAGTATTTGTGTTTCCTCCTCCAACTCTATTACTTAATCTTGTTTTTTCTGCTACTTGCTCTCTAAAGTGTTAAACTGCATCTCCTCTGCTGCAGTTATTACTGCTGTTTTTAGCATGCTTAAATTTCAAGTGTTATTCTAAGCCTCTTAGTTTCGGCTTAAGTACTTGGGCTTTAGGGCTATCCCTTAGCTCTCCTTGGCCTCTCTTTCTCAGATTCTGACAAATATGGACAGTTTCCTATGATTTCTCCTGGCAGCCTGGTCGATATGGGCATCCTGAGAGAGTGTAGCAGCTGCCTCATGTACACGGACAACCATCTACTACCACCACATAGGAACACAATTTGTGAGAGATGCAATTACATAAAGAAACTACAGTCTACGCTCTCTTCCTCACAAGCCAGTATTGTCTGGCACTGAGAAGGTTGTCAACACAATAACTACACCTCAGCCACCACCACCAAATACGCAACACACACCTACATATGCAGAAGTCCTCAACAAAAAACCCAAACAAAGGAGACCTCAGAGGTAAAAAAACAAATGAGAACTCCACAACCTTCCACACCACATACCATGGATAGCCCATACACCAGTGTCAATCACCACTTAGGCCTAACCATAAACCCAACATATTAGTTACAGGAGACTCCATTGTGAAACAGACAGGTGTGCCTCTCACCTGGCTGGATAAGAAGAAAGTCATGATTAGTTGTTTGTCAGGTGCCAGAATCCACCATATCACACACATACTCAGGTCTCTGAACAGCAGGTACTGTTATGACTCTGTCATAGTCCATGTTGGTGTGAACGACATGAGCTGTACCTCCCTGGACTATATGAAGACACACATGACTAAGCTTGCTGAATATGTGTCACTAGCCTTAAGCAGCATTCTACCATCACCCAGAATTATGCCTCAATACAAACAGAAAATGATTGACTAATTGGTTTAGTTTCTGGTACCACTCCAGGGGGATCCAGTACCCGACCGCCTGGGAAGATACGATCGACAGACCACGACGCTTTGCTAGAGATGGCCTGCATCTGTCTCACTTGGGCTTCAGGCTTCTGGCAAAGCCCCCTGCCTCCCCCATAGTATCTTTTTTAGGAAAAGCCATGAGGCCAATATTACCAACATAAAAATTTCAGCAAAACACAAATTAAAAGTCACGCTGCTAAATGCTAGGAGTCTAAACATGAAACTGCACTCACTGCAAGCATTCTTAACCCTGGAAGATATTGACATTTGTGCAGTCACAGAAACCTGGTTCAAAGCTGCGGAAAGCATCCCAGCCTTACCTGGTTACTCATCCTATCACACATTCAGACCCTAAACTGTGGGCAGCAAAGCCAAAGGAGATGGAGCTTCAAAATATATTAAAGACGCGCACACCTCCAGGCTGTTCAAACACTATGATGCACAGGAGACACTCCATGTGCAGTTAACCACTGACAAGACACCTACTGAAATTATAGCTAGGTAGAGGCCCCCAAATTTGATGCCCACTCCACCTATCTGGATCTCTTCAAATCTATCAAGATTCAACCCTTTACCCTGATCCTGGGTGACTTTAATTATCCAACCATAGATTGGAAAAAATACTCATGCCAGAACACAAATGCCCAGAGATTCCTCGATTTTATCAACGCAAATGTCTTGGAACAGCTAGTCGATACCTCCACAGAGGTGACAACATCTTGGACTTGGCATTAACTAACATGAGTAACCACTGCAGCAACCCTACAGTATCATCCTCCCTGGTAAGAGCCAACCATAAAGCGGTCACTTTCGAAGTTGCCATCTCCCTTGACTCCCCTCTTGCTAGGGTAAAACAAAAAAATTTCTCCAAAGCTGATTACAACCTCCTGAGGGATGGTATAAACAGCTTCACATGCCCCTCCCCCACTGCAGGAAGTGGCACCAATGTCCAAATCTACACCAAAGTACTATACGAGCATTTATATAGATGCACTGAATCAGGAATACCAGACAGGACAAAATCGTCTTCCGCAAGAAAGAGCAAAAGTGCCTGGTGGACATCTGCAATAAACTATATAACAAAAGGAAAAAATTACTGTCCAGGACCAAGAAGGAGCAGGTGTCCAATTGGAAGCAATCTCTCCTTAACCTGAACAAGCAAATAACAGCACTAGTAAAATCCTCTAAAGCAAACTTTGAGTGCAAATTGGCCACATCTACTAGAGACAATCATAAGGCCTTCTTCACATATGTGTGAAATCTCAAAGGAAGCACCCAGATCTGTTCACAACTGGTGTTCAAGGGACACCACACAAACAAATGCTGTAGATATAGTCAATCTATTGGCTGACAGATTAAGTGAAAATTTCTCCCGTCCGTCCCCCTCAGTAAACCAGGACATCCCCAGTACCTGCCCCCCACCCCTTATCTCTAGGGAGCAGGTCATCACTGCCCTCTCAAAGGCAAAAATTACAGCCTCCGTGGGACCAGACAACACCCCTGGCTGCATCCTACATGAACTCAGGCATGAACTTGCAGCGCCATTAGGCACCGTAGTCAACCAAATCCTGAGTGCCAACTTTGTCCCAGCTGAATGGAGGACAGCCACTGTCAATCCCTTGCACAAAGGTGGAGCATTCACCAATCCGGGATATTACAGACCCATCAGCCTAACTAGCCTGATCTGCAAGGCCATGGAATGGATCATCATGGATCTCATTAACAGGGACATTGGCAACCTCCAAACACTTGACCCCACACAGTTTGGTTTCGTCAAGGGGAGGTCATGTCTGTTAAATCTGGTCAATTTCTTTGAGGCAGTCACCAAGGCCATGGATGAGGGGAAGACTGTGCACACCGCCTACCTTGTCCTGGCCAAAGCCTTCGACACTATTCCCCACTCGGGCATAATAGATAAATCTCAACTAGGCATCGATCCATATGTTACCAGATGGGTAGCAAACTGGCTTAATGACAGAACCCACCTAATCTAAATAGGGGAAGCCACCTCAAGTAGTCGACCCATAAACCTGCGGCGTACCCCAGGGATTGGTCTTGGGGCCTCTGTTGTTCTGAGATATACTTCGCTGAGGTACAGGCCAAAACCAGTGGACTGTGGCTGAACAAGTTTGCAGAAAACTGCAAACTGGGTGCAGCCATCAATTCCCCAAGTGATGTGGATGTCCTCCAAGAAGGTCTCACCCAAACAAATGACTGGTGCCAGAAACATGGCCTCAAGCTGAATGCCAAAAAATGTATCATCCCCTTTGGGGAGAATGACATCACCACATATCACAATAACAACAATGCCCTAAGTACACAGTCACTGGTGAGGGGGGTTGGGCACACAGGTTGATAGCAGCCTGACTTTTGACCACCATGTTGTTTCCGTTGTACAGAAAGCTTTCTACATGGTGGCCCACCTCATGAGTAAGGGTATCTCATCCAGGGACAAAGACGTCATAACATCACTGTATTCTTCCCTTATAAGGCCAATTATTGAGTACAATGCCCCCTTTGGCATGTACCTCGCAAAGCACATGTAGCAGCTTGAAAGACAACAGAGGTTCCTCACCAGGAGAATCCAGGGCCTCAAACACCTACCCTACACAGATAGGCTAAAAGCCCTATCCCTGTACTCAGTTTCATACAGACTCCTCAGGGGTGTTTGGCATATAAAGCAATCTTAGACCCTGCCTTGATGGGACTGCTGCATATCTGCAATCAAGCTCCACTCGAGTAACCTGTACGCACGACCTCAACCTTGTCTGTGATACCAATAGGACTTGTTGGCGGGACAAATTTGTGTCACACTGACTCCCCCATCTGTGTAATAGACTCCCTTCGCCACGTCAAGCAGAGAAGCTCATTATCCCTTTTTAAGTGCAACTTGGATAACTGGATAGGAAACAGAAAATACACCCCTGGAATTTCACCTGTGTCCCTGCTGGGCGGGAGCTTTGGGTGCTGACTCGTCTAAACATGGGCTAAACTCTCGGATAGGCTTATAAGGGCCTCAGGGCCAATAGCCTAGTAACCTCCTATGATCCTATGAACATACCACTTTCTTGTAAAACAATTACAGGGCCAAAACTGCTCCACTCCATGCTTCACTTAATGGAACACACACAAAGTAAACTCACTGTTAAAGCTCTTTAGTCCCTTATATGAAACAGGACTTCTTCAGAACAGTTAACACTATCCAAGCCCTCATTTTAACAAAAGTTATGTACCTACCATAACAGATCTGTGTTGTGCAATTTTCCTCCCGTTCAACTTTTGATGGTCAGATCTGACCTCAGCACCATTTCTGAAGCTTATGGATGCAGGGTTTTGACTCCTCCACTACCCATAATTCTCTCCACTCCATCCTAGCCTCTATGACAGAGTTTGTCCTTTATGTAAACATAGATACACAGTGTGTTTGTACTAGATATATAAAATATACATATACAAGCTGTAAGATTACAGAACTTGTAAAATAGGAGAGAATTAGAGAATTATAACTAGACATACAAGGGAAAATTTAAAAAGGATAGAAACAGACAGGATTTCAGGCAAGGTCCATCTGGTCACCAGAATCTGTTACTGAGTATTTCAAAGGGGGAGGGAGGGATGTTAAACCAAAAATAAAATCAGACAACACACTAATCAGTAATGTATATGATGTTGTCTATTTCCATCCAATTCAACCTTTGGACAGATTCCCCAAGGTGTTTATTACCCGGATGGTTTCAAAGGAAGGACGTTCCTGAGGACAGTGCTCTTATGGAATGAGCTTTGGGTTTTGCTTGCCTGGATAAAACTTTTTTGTATACACAAATGAAATGCATTCTGATAGCCATTGCAAAAGAGCACCTTTAGAGACCTCTTTACCCAGTTTTGCCCTGGAAAAGCCCACAAATAGCTGTTCAGACTTTCTAAAAGTATTTTCTTCTGTGGAGGTAGAATCTGAGTTAATAAAGATCTAAATGTATGTAAAACATTTTCCTTTACTTGAAAATCTGGAGAAGAACACTGGTAGATTAATAGATTGGTTTAGATCTGCTTTGGATGCCACCTTAGGAAGGAAAGAGGAGTTGAGCTTTTAAGGATACATTGTTTTTGTGGAAAACCAAACAAGGAGGTTTACAGGAAAGAGCTTGTAGCTCCGAAATCAATCTGGCGGAAGTGATTGTAACCAGAAAAATGATCTTCCACAAAAGAAATTTTAAATCCAATGAAGTTGCTGGTTCAAAGTGGGGCCGAGGCATGGCTTAAAGTAGGACAGTAATATTCCAAAGGAGGCACCAGGCCACTAAACTGAAGGCATTTAAAGCACATTGCCACAACAGTCAGGAAATCTTTCTATGTGGCACACCTCATCACTAAGGGCTTTTCATCCAGAAAAAAGAAGGCCATTGTCCCACTGTACTCATCTCTCATTAGACCCATTATAGAATACAACGCCCCATTTGGTATGTACCTCTCAAGACACCTGCAACAACTGGAAAGGCTGCAGAAATACCTCACTAAAAGAATCACAAGCCTAAAGCAGATGCCCTATGCTGACCGCCTTAAACTCCAGCTGTACTCTGTCGCATATCGTCTACTCAAAGGTGATCACTGCTTAACATACAAGGCCATGTCAAACTCAGAGCTGTTGGACATGTGACACTTAAAGAAATCCCAATCCCTCAGAGCCACAAGCTCCAGGGATCTAAACCTTGTCATCACAATAAACTAAACATGCTAGAGGGATAGGTTCTTGACCCAGAGACTCCCCAGACTCGGGGAATAAACTGCCCATACATGTCAAGCAGAGCACCTCTTTGGCCCTCTTCAAAAGGAACCTTGACGATTGGATGGGAGAAAAGAAATTCACCCCGGGGAACACGTCAGTCGCCCTGCTAGACAGGGGTCCAGGAAGTAAATAGTGTGGGAAGAAATAGCCAGGGAATTGTTACGGCTAGGCTTGTATAGGCCCCTAGGGCCGATAGCTTAGTACCAACCTATGATCCACAGAGAACAGCTTTTGAAATCTTTAGGGATGCTTGAGTGGTATCATTTTGTCCTATGTGAAAGTTAGAAATACTGGCCATTTACACTTTGATAGTCAAAGAATTAGAACCACTGTGTAAACCATCTGGGTAATAAACACCTTGGGGAATCTGTCCAAAGGTTGAATTGGATGAAAATAGACAACATCATATACATTACTGTAAATATCCCACCTAACCAATAGGATTCCGCTTTCTCTCCACTCCCAAACCACACCCCTTCCAAACCTAAATCAATTCCCCACTTCTGCTCCTTTATTCCAGAACTTACTTGCTCCTATATATAAATAACCCCCTTACATTCACATATATTGTATCAACTACATATCAACTCTAAATATTCCCCATTCCACTATACTTTTAAAACCCTCATTCATTTCCTTTTTAATTCTACTACTTCTTAATTTATCCTATCTTTTTTACCTCACCCAACCCCCTAACTTTTACCATTCACAATCCCTCCATGTTACCAACCAACTTAACTCCACTCTAACATACTCACACACTCCTATTTCTCCACATATATATCCTATAAACAACCTCCTACTCTTCCCATACAAACTTTTAACCTCTCAAAAACATTTTCCCCCCATAGTAAATAACAGATTATTCAGATTTACATTAGAACCCAATCTACTTACCAAACTGTCAAAGTACCTCTCTAAGCCACTCTTACATCTAATTTCCAATCTACTATCTGGTGACATCCATCCCAACCCAGGCCCCTCCACAGCTTCCACTACAAACAAGTCCATTTTATTTACTTCCTTTAACTCCCAAAGTATAGTAAACAAAGTCCCAAACCTCCATGCTTGGCTCATACATAATAAACCAGATATCCTAACAGTCTCTGAAACATGGTTAAAACCCCATATAAAAGACTCTGAAATTATTCCGTCAAACTATTCTATCATAAGAAAAGACAGGTCCCATAAAAAAGGGGGTGGAGTAGCTCTCCTATACTCATCCCAATTGTCAGTTACCCCCTATAACAAACCTATTCCACACTTCAAAAATGCTGAACTACTGCTCAAGTTAACTCACATAAACACATTTGTATAGCCTCACTCTATATCCCCCCAGGGGACAATATTTCTACACTTGAAGATATCCTCTTCTGGCTCTCTCACAACATTAGCAATGAAACAATCTTAGGAGATATGAATATTAACTGGGCCTCCATTCAGTCTCCTAAAAACCCTCTCAATATCAACCTATACAATTTTTCACAGCTAATCAACTCCGTAACATACCCCTCAAAAAAACCCTCAAGCGGCAGCATTCTAGAGTGGATTCTAGTCTCTCATCCCCATTATTTCTCTGATAGTGGCACTCTACCTGATCCCCTTAGTGACCACATACCCATCTTCACACATCGACTCCCACTACTCCTCCATCGCACCCATAATTATATTACTATCCGTAACCAAAAAACCTTTAATCCAACAAGCTTTTCAAACTCTCTAAATGCAACTGACTGGAATTGCCTAAAAACATTATCTCTAGATAACGCAGTTGCGCACTTCAACTCAATATTCCTAAAAATATTTGACTCTCATGCACCCTTAAGGACTAAGAGAATTAAAACTAAAACAGTCCCTTGGCTTACCACAAATACACTAGCATCTATGCGACACATAGATAAGGTCTGGGCACACTACCAGAAAAACAAATCCCCCCTAGTCCAAAATGAATATAAAATTCTTCGAAATAAAGTAAAAAAACTCAATCTCTGATTGACAAAATTATTTCTCCACACTCCAAAACAATAATATATCAAACCCTAAGAAATTTGGGAAAGGTATCTCTACTCTCCTTAACCCCAGCAAACAAAACACCCCTACCCCAGACCCAAACGCTTCTGACCTAGATCTAGCTACACAATTTAATTCCTTTTTCATTGAATCAATTTCCAAATTAACATCATCTTTCTCCAACACCACTACACTCTCTAATACTCCCCCACCCTCTCTCCCCAGCACTCTACCCTGCACTGCTACTACTCCCTCACTCCCATTTAATAACTGTTATCCCTCCACTTCTTCTCCTACTCTAACTACTTCATCTGCCCCTAACTCCCCCCCTCTCACACTCTCCCTCTTTCTCGTTAAAACCTATACCCACGTCCACTATAAAGAAACTCTTTCTGAAACTGAAGCCATGTACTAATGCTCTTGATAACATCCCTTCTTACTTTCTTAGCATAGCTGCTGAAGCTATCGCCTACCCCATTAGCATTTTAATCAACCGCTCTATCCTAGAATGTATACTACCCCAAATATGGAAAAAGGCCTATATCATTCCTTTGCATAAAGGGGGCAACAATTACAATGTTACTAATTTCTGTCCCATTGCTATCCTGTCTCCCATCTCTAAAACCCTAGAAATGTGTATTCAACTACAACTCCTTCCTCACCTTTGAGATAATCGCCCACTAACTCCCACACAACACGGATTCAGACCAAATCACAGCACTATGACTGCCCTCCTCTCCTTCCTCAAAATTGTTAATAAAGCACGTGACTCTGACCAAATTGTTTCTACCTTACTACTCGACCTCTCTAAGGCCTTTGACACCATCTCCCATAGCCTGATATTAACCAAACTCTCAAAACTTAACCTATCTCCCTCGTCTTAGAACTGTTTCTCCAACTACTTATCTAACAGATATCAAGCAGTAAAATGGAAAAAGGCCACCTCCTCATTTCTAAATACCCCTACTGGAGTACCCCAGGGATCCATACTGGGTCCCCTTCTCTTTAATATATTTATAAATGATTTCCATAACTCTATCCCATTCTCAGACATCATCCAATACGCAGATTATTCTACCATTATATGCTCTGCCTCTTCTATCCCCTCACTCCTACAACTGACTCAAAATGCTTTTACAACCACTGAGCAGTGGATGAAAAGTAATCACCTAGCACTCAATGCCTCCAAAACCAAGTTAATGCTATTTACCCCCTCTAAAGCTACCTCTTTCGATATAAACACATTCTCTATCACTAGTCAAAATAATTCACCTTTGGAACTGGTGTCAGAGACCAAGCTACTTGGGGTCCAAATTGATAGTCAGTTCAAATTCAACTCTCACCTACAGCTAAATATCAAAAAACTCATCAAAAACTTGGTATGCTCTACCGACAAAATAAATACCTCTCACCTGCTGCCAAAATCACACACTCTACTTCATTTCTTATCCCCTCCACTCTTAACTAATCTACAGTCCTCTCTAAAAACACAACTTTCCTCTTGCTACAACAAAATAGCCAAGTTCGCTATCAACCACAAGTCCTCCACCCACCACTGTTCCTCTCTCCAGAAACTAAAATGGTTAGAGCTACCCAGCTATCTCACATACACTCAACTAACTATTGCTCACAAGCTCATTTTCAACTCCTCTCTCTGTCCCTCCCTTTCGTCAGCCTTTAAAACGCACCTTCCTGATAGAGTATTGAGGTCCAACAGTCAAAATCTATTAGAAGTCTATAAACCTACTCGTCCCCCAGGGAAAAATCTTCTATCTTATGGCCTTGCTCGCCTTTGGAACTCTCTACCACCATCCATCCGCACCACCTCTAACCATTTTAGTTTTAAAAGATCTCTTCATTCTCATCTAGTATCCAGGTGGGAATGCTCTTGCTCCCATCCCACATAGGTAATCACTTGCAATTCCCATCCTCCCCCCATTGCCTTGTTTCCTCCTGCATTTCTCCTTATTATTTACCCATAACTAATGCATAATATCATTCCTCTGATTGGGAAAAATGCACTAGGCCACACCTCCTAAGGGTTTGCTTCCCAATATGTTTTTATTTCTCAGTAGTGTCATACAGTGCTTCCTAATATGATACAAATTCTAAATATTTCATGCAATACTTTTCATGTAATATTCTTTTGTATGTACAATCTATTAATTTTATCAGTAGTCTGTATTATTCTTGTTTTTGCTGTACTACTTGAAATTGTTTTCTTGCGTCAAAACTTTTGTATTATAATATAAATTGCATAACTAGTATGAATTACTCTACTGTAACCTATTTAGTTGTGGAGCTTTTCTCTCCAGCACTCCATTGAAAACGGGTTCACTTTGGCCCAATGGACTATCCTGGCAAACCAACTGCAAATAAATAAATAAATAAAATAAAGAGTTCTGACAAAAATTCCAAAAATAGAGGGAAGAGGTACCGAGAAAAGGTCTATGCTCTTCAACAATGCCCAAACAGAAAACCTTTCGAATATGAAGGGTACTCTGATTGCTCGGAACAATTACTCACACTTACTGATGACTTGACTGCCATAAAGCAAGAGAGTCATTCAACTGGAAAGCAGGTTGCAGTGTGCAAGGCAAAACTCTTAGACCAAGAAAATAAAAGTGGAGCAAGCTGATTGTACAGGTTTCAATTTATGTTTTTTTTTCTCCCCTTCAGAGTGCACTGGCACACTTACAGCTGAACTTCACATTGAAAGGGTACATCATTTATCTCCACCTACTCTAAGAAAAACTATGACCAGACCTACTGTGGTATGCTTTAGCATATTTCACATTAAAGGAGAGGATACTCATTTTTGGACATCAGGAAAACTGATTTCATACATGAATCAATGTATATATGTTGATGACAATGCTCCTGAAACAAGGGTGAGAAGAGCAGCCTTTCAACCAGTAATCAGACTGTATCGCCTTAACAAATGGAGGTTTTATCTTCTTTATCCAGACGATTGATAAAATAAAAAAAAAAAAGTTTTTTTTTTCTGGTGGACCACATGCTCACATTTTCCCAAGTGAAGCAAAGGACAGATTATCTCAAGCTTCTACGGTGCTCATCAATCAACAACCTGGAAATTCTAATGTGGCTTCACCACTTTCTGGTTTGCAGTTTAATCAGTTGAAGGTTCCCATATCAGAAGCACTGAAGCTTTTCCCTTTATTTAAATGACAAATGGTGAAATGAAACAGCACTTTGCTCCTCATGTTGAAATCTACTGCCGAATTTTTGACAATGAAGTCACATACTCAGGTTGAAACAGATACTGAGCCAAGCTCTTGTTTGACTTAATGTGGAAAGATTAATGACAGAGAAGGGGAAATAAGCACAGTAATGGGTCATGTATTTGTACAATTTTTTTACTCTAAACATTAGCCTTAAGATTAGGAATATTAGAATTATACAGATCATGATGGATGGATTGCAACAGACTAGGGTATAGCCCATTAGTGTACTATGTATGGGGACTTAACTATATGTACGAAATTGACTGCTGTTAAATATTGCTTGTAACAAAACCAAAAAAAGGTGTCTCCCCACCCAACCCACTACTGCTGTCTGTGATTGAAGAAAGTGGGGTTGAATTTCTCGACAGCTAAAATAACCACAGATCTCATCAACACTGATTCCCCCTTGATATGGTCTGGTCTTTGCTCTAGTGAGTTTTTTAGCTATACGAGTGCTCCATGCACCAGATGAGGTATTGGTAAGTCAGGGTCTGAGTACATGCTGGAAAGCAGAAAGGAAGGCTCATCTTCTTTGCCTATTGTTTCAGTCACAGCATTTCCTTTGTTGACATAAGGGCAGCAAGGACATCTTTAAGGTCAGAATGCACTGCTGCCATGTATTTTAGAGATGCCACTGCAGTTTACTCGTGTTGTCTTTCTAATGGGATCATGAAAATAATTGATGTCCTATGCCCCAAAAACCCTTAAGAATTTTCTTGGGAGACCTAGTCCTTCTTGGTCAAAGCTTGAAAAAAATCAGTATGAACACTTTCTCCTGAAAAAGAAAACGTTGCATGGAGGCCAGTAGGTCCCTAAGACCATGAGTGTCTGCATGGGCTGCAAGTTGGACATAGGTAAATTTGAATGCCCCAGATTGTGAAAACAGGACTATGAGAATGCTTACTGCATCTCTCATCTAGGGACAATACCTAAATGAGAAAGCCATCTAGACATAAATAAATGTGTCACTTGTATGCCCCTGATCTTGCAGTGGACCAGGCATTTTGTTAACACACAATATGTGTTCAAACATCAAAGAAGCAAACTGGATCCCCTGCCATGAGCCTAAAAAAATTTCTATGAATAAGAATGACAGAGACATCATCGAGACAGAGTAACAATCACACTTGGAGAAAAGGAAAGGCAATAGAGACAAGCAGGCTTAGCATTTGAATTTTGGAACGCATAAGGAGCTTAAGTTTTAAGATATCAAAAATGGGTCTCAAAGTACCCTACTTTGTAATAGCCTGCATAGAACCCTGCAACTTCTCCGAGCTCTACAGACCCTCTCTTGAAGGGATTTCTCCAAAAGAGGAGATCAGACAAACCTCTTAGGAACCTCAGGAATTCCACACTGAAGGGCGGAATACAGAGGAAAATTAGAAGTTATGTACTCACCATAACGTTCCATCTGAGTAGGTGTATTCATTTGTCTGCAACCTGTGGGTTATGGATCCGATATCGGATCCGAACCGGCATAGTTTCCAGCTATGGATCCAAGCTCTCAGCTCCTCCTCACTCCATAATGCCCTGCTCTACCCTCATGACCTCAGATCGAGTTTGCCAAAGCAACAATACCCTCAAAAGGGTAACAAGTAATATGCAGGAAACTGAAAGGCCAGGGGGATAGGAGGGCGGGATGGTTGCAGACAAATGAATACACCTACTCAGATGGAACGTTATGGTGAGTACATAACTTCTAAATCTGAAGTAGGATATTCATTTGTCTGCAACCTGTGGGACAGAGTCCCCAGCTACCTGAATCTTGGGCGCCATCATGGAAGGATATTCGAGCACCGAGCCAAAGGATGCTCTACCCTGGATGCAAGATCCAACTTATAGTGAGAAATAAATGTATGAGATGAAGCCCATGTAGCTGCTGCACAAATATCATCCAGAGGAATCCTAGCCTTGAAGGCTGCTGAGGTAGATACTGACCGGGTTGAATGGGCATGAACACCCTCCGGTGCGGGCCTTCCTGACGCTTGATAAGCCAATAAAATGCACTGTGAAATCCAGCGGGACAGAGAAACTTTGGAAATTGGCTTGCCCAAATTGAATTTTGCAAAGGAAATAAACAGCTGGTCGGATTGCCTATGACCAGCTGTCCTGTTGAGATAAAATCTTAGTTGCCTGTGAACATCTAGTGAGTGTAGCCTATATTCACCTTTGTTTTCATACTTAGGGAAGAAAACAGGGAGGTTAATGGATTGATTGATGTTTGCTTCAGAAGCGATTTTAGGAAGGAAGGACGGGTTGGTCCTGAGGGAGACACGGTCCGGATAAAAACCAAGTAAGGAGGTTTAGCTGATAAAGCTTGAAGTTCAGAAACTCTCTTGGCTGATGTAATGGCTACCAAAAGGCTGTCTTGTAAGACAAGAATTTGAGGTCCACTGTAGCCGCGGGCTCGAAAGGGGGAGCGGTCAAGGCCTGTAGGACCAAAGAAAGGTCCCAAGGAGGAACTGCTTGCTTTATAGGGGGCCTGAGAAGGAAAGTACCTTTAAGAAAAGTTTTGCACAATTTGGCTGACATAAGAGGATTAGACTCTTGACCAATGTGATAGTGAGAAATTGCCGCCAGTTGAACTTTGACTGTGGAACTGCTGGCACCATCATTAAAGAGAGAGGTTAGAAAATCAAGCACCACGGCGAGAGGAACCGTGAAGGGATCTAGGCCTTGCGCTCCGCCCACACAGAAAGCGTTTCGATTTGCTTGTAAACCTTTCTAGTGGATGGTTTATGAGCCGCCACCAAAATAGCCTTTACCGGTGAAGAGATACCGGGAGTCCTTATCAAGAGTGGAACTGGAGCAGCCAAGCGGTCAGCTTCAGGCTGTCCAGGTTCGGAGGAGGAATGCAGGATGGATGGGATATCAGATCCGAATAGGATCTAGAATCCAAGGAGGATTCACCGAGTGAGACCTTAGGAAGGGGAACCAGATCTGTCGAGGCCAGAACGGAGCAATGAGAATCATTCTGCAACCCACCCGAGAGGCTTTCTGAAGAACTTGCAGCATCAGAGGCAAGGGTGGATAGGCATACAGAAGACCGGGTGGCCAAGCATGGACCAGAGCGTCTCTTGGGGTACCTCCGGAGGAGGTATCAGAGCGAAAAAACTGTCGCACTTGGTGTTTGAGGGAGAGGCAAAAGATCGCATGAAGGGGTTCCCCACCGTGCGAATATGCGTTCGCTACTTGACAATTGAGAGACCACTCGTAAGGGGTCAGAATGGTGCGACTGAGCTTGTCCGCTAGGATGTTGGACCGACCGGAATGTGCGTTGCTATGAGAAAGCGATTGGTGGAGATTGCCCATTCCCAAACTCTCATGGCCTCTCGACAAAGAGGTAAGACCTTGTTCCCCTTGCTTGTTGATGTACCAGACAACAGACATATTGTCGATTGAATCGCAATTGTTCCCAAGGGAAGAAAGTCCTGAAGTGCTAGCAACGCTAAGAGCACTGCTCTCATCTCTAGAACATTGATATGCAGTAAGGTCTCTGAATCGTTCCACGTGCCTTGGACTGTCCGGCCCGCAGTGCCCCCACCCGAGGCGGAGGCGTCCGTGGTCACCGTGGCGAGAGGGGAGAAGCACAAATGGGCGACCCTCGTGGAGATCCGGGAGTGGAGCCACCACAAGAGGGACCGCTTGCAAGCCTTGCTGATCGCTATGGGATGATACATGGGGAGAGCAAGGTATGACCACTGTACTAAGGCGTCCACTGTAGAATGCATATTGAGCCTGGCAAGAGGAAGAAGTGCTATCGACGAAGCCATGGACCCTAGAGCCCTCAGGACCAACTCCGCTGGAACAGAACATGAATGGAGAATGGCCCGCACCTGGAGCTGCAGATTTAGAACTCTGTCCGCAGTGAGGAAGGCTCGTAAACTCCTTGTGTCTAGTCTGGCCCCTATGAAATCTAAGAGCTGAGTGGGTGCCAGGTTGGACTTTTTTGTATTTATTGTGATGCCCAGAAATGGAGCAAGATGGAGAAAGGAGTCTCGCCGAGAGAAGTAGATGCCTTGTTGGGGCGTAAGGAGCCAGTCGTCCAGGTAGGGAAAGACCTGCACCCCCTGAAGCCTCAGGTGGGCCGCTACCACTGCTAGTACTTTGGTAAACACCCTGGGGGCTGTGGTGAGACCAAAGGGAAGGACCGGAACTGGTAGTGACTGGCTCCCAGCCGAAGCGGAGAAACCTCCTGAGCGTCTGTCCATTAGGATGTGGTAGTACGCGTCCTTGAGATCTATCGAGCACATCCAGTGGCATTCTCCCAGAAGGGGGAGAATAGATTGTAGAGTGACCATTCGAATTTTTCTTTGGGGACTGCCAGATTCAGGAGAGAGAGGTCTAGGATTGGTCTTAGTTCCCCCGTCTTTTTTGGCACTAAAAAGAACCTGGAGTAGAACCCTGATCCGATCTGGTCTGGGGGAACGGGCTGGATGGCTCTTTTCTCTAGCAGATGGCCAATTTCTGCTAAAGCGGCCTCCCTTTGACTGGGTGGTACGTCTGGGAGGGACTTCATCTTTGGAAGGTGAAGGAAAGGAATGCGATATCCCTGGATATGATTTGGAGAACCCAGCGGTCCGATGTTATGGACTCCCATGCCGCTAGGTGCCCAACGTCCCCGACTGCCTCCAGAGTAGAGCAGTCGGGCAGCCCTCAGGGCTGCTGCGGCCGTTCAGAGAAAGGTTCCCTGGACCCAAGTTTCTGGGAGCCCCTCTGCCTCTAGGGGCGTCCTCCCTGTCCTCCTCTGCCACGGAAGGACTGGTTGTCCGAGCAGGCTGGGACTGCTGCGACTTCGGAACCACATCTTCTTCTGACCCTTTTGGTTCCTAGAATAGGGCCTCTGGGGTGCAGAGAAGCGTGATTCCGACGGCAGACAGCGTCTTCCCGTCCTAAATGATTTCCATAACTCTATCCCATTCTCAGACATCATCCAATACGAGATTATTCTACCATTATATGCTCTGTCTCTTCTATCCCATCACTCCTACAACTGACTCAAAATGCTTTTACAACCACTGAGCAGTGGATGAAAAGTAATCACCTAGCACTCAATGCCTCCAAAACCAAGTTAATGCTATTTACCCCCTCTAAAGCTACCTCTTTCGATATAAACACATTCTCTATCACTAGTCAAAATAATTCACCTTTGGAACTGGTGTCAGAGACCAAGCTACTTTGGGTCCAAATTGATAGTCAGTTCAAATTCAACTCTCACCTACAGCTAAATATCAAAAAACTCATCAAAAACTTGGTATGCTCTACCGACAAAATAAATACCTCTCACCTGCTGCCAAAATCACACACTCTACTTCATTTCTTATCCCCTCCACTCTTAACTAATCTACAGTCCTCTCTAAAAACACAACTTACCTCTTGCTACAACAAAATAGCCAAGCTCGCTATCAACCACAAGTCCTCCACCCACCACTGTTCCTCTCTCCAGAAACTAAAATGGTTAGAGCTACCCAGCTATCTCACATACACTCAACTAACTCTTGCTCACAAGCTCATTTTCAACTCCTCTCTCTGTCCCTCCCTTTCGTCAGCCTTTAAAACGCACCTTCCTGATAGAGTATTGAGGTCCAACAGTCAAAATCTATTAGAAGTCTATAAACCTACTCGTCCCCCAGGGAAAAATCTTCTATCTTATGGCCTTGCTCGCCTTTGGAACTCTCTACCACCATCCATCCGCACCACCTCTAACCATTTTATTTTTAAAAGATCTCTTCATTCTCATCTAGTATCCAGGTGGGAATGCTCTTGCTCCCATCCCACATAGGTAATCACTTGCAATTCCCATCCTCCCCCCTTTGCCTTGTTTCCTCCTGCATATCTCCTTATTATTTACCCATAACTAATGCATAATATCATTCCTCTGATTGGGAAAAATGCACTAGGCCACACCTCCTAAGGGTTTGCTTCCCAATATGTTTTATTTCTCAGTAGTGTCATACAGTGCTTCCTAATATGATACAAATTCTAAATATTTCATGCAATACTTTTCATGTAATATTCCTTTGTATGTACAATCTATTAATTTTATCAGTAGTCTGTATTATTCTTGTTTTTGCTGTACTACTTGAAATTGTTTTCTTCGTCAAAACTTTTGTATTATAATATAAATTGCATAACTAGTATGAATTACTCTACTGTAACCTATTTAGTTGTGGAGCTTTTCTCCAGCACTCCATTGAAAACGGGTTCACTTTGGCCCAATGGACTATCCTGGCAAACCAACTGCAAATAAACAAATAAATAAAATAAAGAGTTCTGACAAAAATTCCAAAAATAGAGGGAAGAGGTACCGAGAAAAGGTCTATGCTCTTCAACAATGCCCAAACAGAAAACCTTTCGAATATGAAGGGTACTCTGATTACTCGGAACAATTACTCACACTTACTGATGACTTGACTGCCATAAAGCAAGAGAGTCATTCAACTGGAAAGCAGGTTGCAGTGTGCAAGGCAAAACTCACAGACCAAGAAAATAAAAGTGGAGCAAGCTGATTGTACAGGTTTCAATTTATGTTTTTTTTTCTCCCCTTCCGAGTGCACTGGCACACTTACAGCTGAACTTCACATTGAAAGGGTACATCATTTATCTCCACCTACTCTAAGAAAAACTATGACCAGACCTACTGTGGTATGCTTTAGCATCTTTCACATTAAAGGAGAGGATACTCATTTTTGGACATCAGGAAAACTGATTTCATACATGAATCAATGTATATATGTTGATGACAATGCTCCTGAAACAAGGGTGAGAAGAGCAGCCTTTCAACCAATAATCAGACTGTATCGCCTTAACAAATGGAGGTTTTATCTTCTTTATCCAGACGATTGATAAAATAAAAAAAATTTTTTTTTTTTCTGGTGGACCACATGCTCACATTTTCCCAAGTGAAGCAAAGGACAGACTATCTCAAGCTTCTACGGTGCTCATCAATCAACAACCTGGAAATTCTAATGTGGCTTCACCTCTTTCTGGTTTGCAGTTTAATCAGTTGAAGGTTCCCATATCAGAAGCACTGAAGCTTTTCCCTTTATTTAAATGACAAATGGTGAAATGAAACAGCACTTTGCTCCTCATGTTGAAATCTACTGCCGAATTTTTGACAATGAAGTCACATACTCAGGTTGAAACAGATACTGAGCCAAGCTCTTGTTTGACAATGTGGAAAGATTACTGACAGAGAAGGGGAAATAAGCACAGTAATGGGTCATGTATTTGTACAATTTTTTTACTCTAAACATTAGCCTTAAGATTAGGAAAATTAGAATTATACAGATCATGATGGATGGATTGCAACAGACTAGGGTATAGCCCATTAGTGTACTATGTATGGGGACTTAACTATATGTACGAAATTGACTGCTGTTAAATATTGCTTGTAACAAAACCAAAAAAAGGTGTCTCCCCACCCAACCCACTACTGCTGTCTGTGATTAAGTATAGCACTCCTGGTCTTCAAAGTGGGGTTGAATTTCTCGACAGCTAAAATAACCACAGATCTCATCAACACTGATTCCCCCTTGATATGGTCTTTGCTCTAGTGAGTTTTTTAGCTATACGAGTGCTCCATGCACCAGATGAGGTATTGGTAAGTCAGGGTCTGAGTACATGCTGGAAAGCAGAAAGGAAGGCTCATCTTCTTTGCCTATTGTTTCAATCACAGCATTTCCTTTGTTGACATAAGGGCAGCAAGGACATCTTTAAGGTCAGAATGCACTGCTGCCATGTATTTTAGAGATGCCACTGCAGTTTACTCGTGTTGTCTTTCTAATGGGATCATGAAAATAATTGATGTCCTATGCCCCAAAAACCCTTAAGAATTTTCTTGGGAGACCTAGTCCTTCTTGGTCATAGCTTGAAAAAAATCAGTATGAACACTTTCTCCTGAAAAAGAAAACGTTGCATGGAGGCCAGTAGGTCCCCCAAGACCATGAGTGTCTGCATGGGCTGCAAGTTGGACATAGGTAAATTTGAATGCCCCAGATTGTGAAAACAGGACTATGAGAATGCTTACTGCATCTCTCATCTAGGGACAATACCTAAATGAGAAAGCCATCTAGACATAAATAAATGTGTCACTTGTATGCCCCTGATCTTGCAGTGGACCAGGCATTTTGTTAACACACAATATGTGTTCAAACATCAAAGAAGCAAACTGGATCCCCTGCCATGAGCCTAAAAAAATTTCTATGAATAAGAATGACGAGACATCATCGAGACAGAGTAACAATCACACTTGGAGAAAAGGAAAGGCAATAGAGACAAGCAGGCTTAGCATTTGAATTTTGGAACGCATAAGGAGCTTAGGTTTTAAGATATCAAAAATGGGTCTGGTCTCAAAGTACCCTACTTTGTAATAGCCTGCATAGAACCCTGCATCTTCTCCGAGCTCTACAGACCCTCTCTTGAAGGGATTTCTCCAAAAGAGGAGATCAGACAAACCTCTTAGGAACCTCAGGAATTCCACACTGAAGGGCGGAATACAGAGGAAAAGTACAGTTATGTAAATTCTTACCATAACAGTAGATGTCTTTTTTCACTGCTGCAGTATTCTTAACATGAGGGATGCTCTGCCAAGGGCAGCCTGACATCTGGCCAGTATACCAAAGCCTTTAGATTGTTATTGATATGCCGTACGTCGCATGTATGCACCCCACACTAGGCGTAGGGCATAAAGATGACATCCGGACTTATCCTCAGAACTAAGAGCCTCAGATGGAATGCCAGCTCCAGGATACCAGGGGGAAACATACACATCCAGAGGGACAAAAGACCAGGGAGAGGGTGAATAATGCAACAGTGAAGAGGACGACATCCACTGTTCTGGTAAAATTTTACATAACTGTACTACGCCCTTCTATTTCACCGTTGCACTAGGGAAAGTGCAAAAGCTCAGGAAGAAGATAGGGAAGGAGGAATGACCAGCAGAGCCTTCCAGGAACCCATGAAGAATGGCCCTAAAAAAAGCATCTCTAGCCCTGGATATGACATCCAGCTTGTAGAGCTTGGTAAAAATATGCGAAAATCAGGTAGCTGCCTCAAGAATAGAATTAGTATCCAAACCCTTGAAAAAAGCATGCCCTAGTAGAGTGAGCCTTGATCACAGAAGGATGAATCTAGCCATAAGAACAAAAAGAAATTGCTTTAAAAATCCAAGAAGAAATAGTCTGCTTGGAAACTGTCAAATCTAATGATCTAGGATGAAAAGAAAAGTACAGTTGCGTACACTTACCACAAATGTAGACGTTCAAATGTATTCACTGTTGCAGTCATCACATTTGGGTTATCTGCTTGCAGTAGCCCTCAGTCGGCCTGATTATCAAAGTCTTGGGTCCTGCGTCAGTTGCTGTCTCATCTTCCATGACGTCAGGTAGTCAGGGGTAAAAAGCATTCAGCAGACGCCATTTCACCAGTTTTTCTTGCCCCAGATGTCAGGTGCCCCCCTAATGGGAAGCAATTAAATATATATACAAGGTTACACCTCCAACAAAAAGTAAATACACCAAAAAGCTTTAAGCATAGTAAAAAGGAATAGCGTTATAGCCAAAAGAAGTCAGGGGCTGGAGGAAGGGTAACCAGGACTGCAACAGTGAATACACTCAAACATCTACATTTATGGTAAGTGTACATATACCTGTACTATGTTCTTCGTGTTTCACTGTTGCAGTCATCACATTTGGGTAGATTCCCAAAGCTAAGGATGGGAGGAGGAAATCAGATAGCATTAGGACCAGCTATAAGGCCCTGCAAAACTGCAGTGGCAAAGCCAGCTCTGGATTTAGAGAAAAATGGCAAATGGTAATGCTTGGTGAAAGTACGTACAGAACTCCAGGTGGCAACTTCTAGGATGTCCCTGGTAGGGACATCTCTGAGAAAGGTTGTAGAGATAAATGCAGCCCTGGTTGAATGTGGTCTTATCCCCTGTGGGATAGGTTTTCCATGGTGCTTATAGCAGAAATGAAAGCAAAGGCCTATCCATTCAGAGATGGTTTGCTTTGAAATGGCCTTCCCATCTGCCCCTGCAGCAAATGCCACCAGCAGCTGTTCAGATTTCCTGAGAGGTTTAGTCCTGTCCAAGTAAAATCTAAGTTGTCTGTGCACATCTAAGGAGTGCAGTATATGTTCCCCTTTGTTCTGTGGATTAGGAAAGAAGGTTGGCAAATGAATTGACTTATTCAGAGCCACACTGGATACTACCACCTTGGGCATGAAGGAGGGATTGGTCCCGAGGGATAACCTATCCGCATGAAAGATGATGAAAGGCTCCACTGCCATAAGGGTCTGTAATTCAGACACCCTTCTTGCTGAAGTGATGGCTAAAAGGAAGGCTGTTTTCCAAGAAAGGAATTTCAACTCTGTACTTGCAGCTGGCTCAAAAGGAGATAGAGTGAGTTTTTCCAATACAAAGTTAAGGTCCCAGGCTGGAGTTCGGGCAATCCTGGGTGGTCTTAAATTTTTGGCCCATCTGAGGAACTGCTTGAGTAGTGGATGAGAGAAGAGGGGTGGTTCTGTGTTGTAATGAGCTGAAATGGCTGAGGCATGAATTTTGGAGGAGGAAAAGGATAGGCCCTTGTGAAGCATCTCAGTTAAGTAATGAAGAATCTGAGGTAAATTGAGTGCTGCTGTGCCCATCCCAAGTTTGGTTCCAGGAACAGAATATTTTCCATTTTTCAGCATAAGATTTTCTAGTACTAGGCCTCCTTGCCTCCAGAATGACATCCAACACTTGCTTACTGAGGGATGGTAACAGAGAGATCAGGTAATTAGCCAGGCTGCCAGGTTCAGGGTTTGAAGCTGAAGGTGCAGAATCTGGCCATCCTGCTGGGACAGCAGGGTAGGTGTCTGAGGCAGGTGCCATGGTGCCAACAGTGACACACTGCGCAAGAGGGGGTACCAGTGTTGGCATGGCCAGTCTGGTGCAATCAGTATTATCCTTGGTTTGTCCTGTTTGAGCTTTAGTAGTACCTTGGAGAGGAGAGGCAGAGGAGGAAAGGCATAAACTGATAGATTTTTCCAGGTGAAGGACAGGGCATCCACTTTCCAAGCTTGTTTGTGGGGAGTCCTTGTGCAGAATTTGTTCAATTGGTAGTTCTGGGGGAGGCAAACATGTCTATCTCTGGGCTCCCCCATTTGTTTAACATGTTGAATGTCTTTGGTTCCAGTTTCCACTAGTGTGGATCCATGAGATTTCTGCTTAGTTCATCTGCCAGTGTATTTAGCTTTCCTGGCAGGAATTGAGCCTGTAGGTGCACTTAGCAGCTTAAGGCTGTGTTCCACAGAGCCATGGCTAGTCTGCAGAGAGGGTATGAGTGGGCTCCCCCCTGCTTGTTTATGTACCACATAACAGTGGTGTTGTCAGTCTTTACCATTAATTGTCCTGGAAGAATGCGGTCCTTGAAGGCTGTGTGAGCATTCTGTACAGCTAAGAATTCTTTTTGATTGACATGCAGGTGCATTTGACTTGAGTTCCATTTGCCCTGAATGCAGTTCCCTGGCTAAGTGAGCCCACCATGCATAGTCTCATGTGTCTGTGTTAGGGTTTGGGCGGTAGGGGGTAGAGTGAATGGCAGTCCCTTGTTTTGGTGGCAGGCCTCTGCCCACCAAAGGAACTCTTAACTGTAGGCAAGGTATGATAGGAATCATTGCTTCTAGATCCTGAGAATGTTGACACCATAGGCTTTTTAGATACCACTGTAGTTTCCTCATATGCAGTCTTGCATAAGGAATTAGGAGAATGCAGGAGACCATGAACCCTAAGGCTTGCTGTATTTGTCTTGCAGATAGCAGGGTCTTTGTGGCCATTAGTTTGAAGTAAGCTGTCAAATGAACTTGTTTCTCTAGCGTGAGGAAAGCCATCTGCGAAGGTGCGTTTAAGCTTGCTCCCAGGAATACAATTTGTTGGCAGGGTACAAGATGTGATTTATTTTCGTTTATGGTGTACCCCAGAGAAGTTAGCACCTTTTGTACAAACGCCAGAAGATTCAAAAGTATGTCCTGGCTTTTTGCCTGAATTAGACAATCGTCCAGGTATGGGTAATATTTGAATATGTCTTTGCCTGCAAAATGCAATGACTGGACCTAGGCATTTTGTGAATACCCTGGGAGCAGTTGATAAGCCAAAGGGCAGTGCAGAGAACTGAGTGCATGTAGCCTGTTTTGAAGCGTAGGCATCTTCTGCAAGATTCCCTGATTGCAATGTGCAGGTAGGCTTCCTTTAAATCCAGTGTTGCCAACCAGGCAGCCCTGCCTAGTATAGGAAGCAACTGGTGAAGAGTCAGTATCTTGAATTTTGGGATCACCAAAAAAGTGTTTAGGATAGAGATCCAGGATGCCAGCTGTCGTCTATTCTGGGCACCAGGAAAAGTCGAGTAGAAACCTTGTCCCCTTTCCTCTTCTGGGACAGTCTGAATAGCCCTTATACTTGAAAGAACTTGCTTTTGAGCCACTGCCCACTGATTTGGGGGTAGATCTGGCCAACCATTTGGGGTTGGGTAAAGTGTGGAAGTGGAATCTGTATCCTTGGGAAACTATATTTAAAACCCATTAGTCCTGGATAATGAGTTCCCAGTTTTTTTTTTGCCTCCAGAGCAATCTTTCCCCCTAAAGGAGCAGTCAGTTGAGAGGGGCTTGGAAGTTTTAAAGTTAAGTCACTGAGACAGTTTACCATATGGGGTAGTCTTACTACTCCCTGCTTTGGAAGTGAGAGCTGCCCACTGCTTAGCCCTGTGCGTACCTTGGGACTGAAGCCTGGCTGTTCTGCTGGTTCTGGGTTTGGACTGAGAAGGCCTGGAAGAGGCAGGAAAGGACCAATTCTTAGAGGACCAATGCCTACTAAATCTTGGGAGGCTGTACTTGCAGGAAATCTTTAACAGTTTGCATAGATTTAGCTTTTTCCTCCATCTTTTTAAGTTCTTCTGCTTTGTTACCAAACAGGCGGATCTGGTTTAAGGAAGAATCCAGCAATTTAGCTTTAACATAATCTGGCAAAGATTGCTCGTTAAGCCAAGCATGTCTTCTAAGTACAGACCCAGTGACAGCAGCCCTGCAAGATGCCTCTAGTGAATCAAAACCACATTGCAAAGTATGTTTTCCAACTTGTTCAGCAGAATGCATTAAATCTTGTAAATCCTTATTTTCAGCACAGTCAGGAATAAAGAAGTTATGTTATTACCATAACGTTCCATGTGAATTGTTCATCTCGCCTTTGTTCTTATGCACGGGTTCAGAGCAGAGCCTCGGCTCCGAGTCGGCCACATCGCAAGCTCTGCCTCTAAGAGAAGCTCGAGGCCCAGTTCCTATCCCGTGATCCCCTGCTGCTATCCCTCAGATCTAGTTTGCTAAGAAACGAGACTTCAATAACATAAGTAAACCCTTTGCCAACTCTCTCATCTACACGAGATTGAAATACTCAAATTATATACAGACAGGCATACAGTAATGAGTACACCTAAAGGAAGCAGGTAGTGCCAGGTAACCCCAAGAAAGTAACCAGACACCAGTCACAGCCGTTCTTCCAAAACGTGGAGGGGGATGGAGGGAGGGATTGTAAGAACAAAGGCGAGATGAACAATTCACATGGAACGTTATGGTAAGAACATAACTTCTTTATGTGAAATTGTTCGATCTCGCCGTTTTTTACGCACGGGTAGCGTCCCTAGCACAGCAACCCTGGGTGGCTCACGGAAGAACATTCCTGAGAACCGTAGAACCAAAGGAAGCCCTGTCCCTGGAGGTCCTGTCCACTTTGTAGTGAGTAATAAACGTATGAGGTTTGGCCCAAGTAGCTGCCGCACATATGGTATCCAACGGTAAATGATTGGCGTGGGCCAGAGAAGTGGAAACAGTCCTGGTAGAATGAGCTTTAGGTTTGAACGGGAGAGACTGCTTGGAGGATGAATAGACAAATATTATACAGTCAGCCACTTAGATAGTGTGCATTTTGTCACTGCCAGTCCTTTCTTATTTTCCGCAAAGGAAACAAAGTTGATCTGATCTCCTACATTCCTTGGTTCTGTCCAGATAAAATCTCAAACGTCTGTGGACGTCCAATTTGTGTAACATGTATTCCAATTTATTGGAATAGTTCCTGAAAAAAGTGGAGCTTTGTGGGAAGAAACTAAAATGTGCTGCACTGCTGGGGATAAAAGGTCCGACCTGGCTAGGTTGGGAAGTGGAGCAGCCAAGCTGTCAGTTTGAGGGACTGAAGAGATGGGTGAGGACCTCCTGACGAGTGGGTCAGCAGGTCTGGCACTGGGTCCAGAGTCCAAGGTTCCTCCATCTGGTGAGCTTGTAGAAAGGGAAACCAGATCTGTCGAGGCCAAAATGGTGCTATTAAGATGATCGTCCTTCCCAGACCTTTGGCTTTCTGTAGAAATTTGGGAATTAATGGAATAGGAGGGAAGGCATAGTGGAGACCCGGGGGCCAATAGTGTACCAGTGCGTCCCTGGGGGCACCCCCCCCGGGGGGGGGGGGGGAGTAGGGCGAAGTAGCTTCTGCATTTGGCATTCATGGGGGAAGCAAAGAGATTGCAGCAAGGCTGGCCCCATCTGCGGAAGATGTCCTCTGCAACTTGATTCTTGAGATACCACTCGTGAGGTAACAGGATGGCTCTGCTCAACCTGTCCGCTATGACGTTGGATGTTCCCAATGTGCGTTGCTATTAGAAAGCGTCCGGTGGACACAGCCCATTGCCAGATTCTCAGGGCCTCTCTGCATAAGGGGTAAGACCTGGTTCCTCCCTGTTTGTTTATGTTCCAGACTACTGACATTTTCTGTCTGAATTGCCACTGTTCCCAGAGGTAAGGAGTCGTGAAAGTGTTGCAACGCCAAGAACACTGCTCTCAGCTCCAGGACATTGATGTGCAGGTTGTACTCTATTTTCGACCACTCTCCTTGGACTGTTCTCCCTTGAAAAAGTCCCCCCCACCCTATCAAGGAAGCGTCCGTGGTTATTGTGGCCACGGGGGCAGGGAGTGCAAACTGACGCCCCATCGGCAGTTCCTGAGTGTTTATCCACCAACGGAGGTCCCGCTTGCAAGTTTCCGTGATTAAGATTCTGTGTGATAAAGGTAACTGTTGGAACGACCACTGAGCAAAGAGGAGCCACTGGAGGATCCTCATGTGCATTCTCACTAGGGGAACTGCAATAAGGGTAGCTGCCATCATGCCCAATACTTTCAAGACTTGTACCGCGGGGACTCTCTTGTTTTGAAGACGAATAGAGACCTGATCCCTCAGGGCTGACACTCTTGCCTGAGGAAGTCTTACCCGTGCTACGGAAGTATCTAACTCTGCCCCTATGAATAAGATATACTGTGAGGGCGACAAGGAGGATTTCTCGAAGTTCACTGTTATTCCTAAGCTGGAACAGAGGTTGACTGTATAGTCCCTGGCTTGCACTAGGTGATGCTTGGTGGTGGTGGTGGTAAGAAGCCAGTCGTCCAGATACGGAAACTCTCTGAATCCCTGTCGTCTCAGGCAAGACGCCACTACTGCCATGCACTTGCTGAACACCCTGGGGGCTGAGGTGAGGCCAAAGGGCAGAGCTCGAAACTGAAAATGATTGGCTCCCAGCCGGAAGCGCAGGTGATCTCTGGATAGTCTGGCCATTTTTATGTGGCAGTACGCATCCTTGAGATCTATAGAGCACATCCAATAGTTTGTTTGAAGAAATGGAAGAATCGATTGTAGCGTGACCATCTGGAATTTTTCCTTCTTCACAAAGGTGTTGAGTCTGCTGAGGTCCAGTATTGGCCTCCAGTCCCCTGTTTTCTTTGGAACTAAAAAGAACCTTGAGTAAGTTTGGGATCCTATTTGGTCCGCCGGGACTGGTTGGATGACTTTTTTCTAACAGCCTTTGTATCTCTATGGCTGCTTGATCCCGCAGAGTGGGTGGAGCATCTGGAAATCTTTTTTTTTTTGGGGGGGGGGGGTTTGTTTAGAAAGGGAATATCGTATCCTCTGGTTATTATGCTTTTTACCCAGAAATCTGATGTGAGATTTAGCCAAGCCTCCGGGTATAAAGCCAAGCGACCCCCGACTGCCTCCAGAGCAGGACAGTCGGGCCTCCACTCAGGAGTGCTGGAAGGGCTTTCCCAGGGATGGTATCCCTGTCGCCCTGGTTCTGCGGACCCCCTCTGCCACCTGGGCGGCGTCTTCCATTCCTTCCCACTCCTCTGGAGGGGGTATCGCTAGGTGCAGACTGGAAAGATCCCAGAGTCTTCTGGAACCACATTTTCTCGCCTCGTTGCCCTTTGGGGTACAGTCTAGAGGGGGCAGAAAAATGGACCCCTACGGCAGACAGGGTCTTTCCCTCTTGCTCGCACCTAGTGAGTGTCTCCTTCACTTTGGGCCCAAACAAGGAGGCACCATCAAAGGGGGCATTAGTAAAGGAAGACTTAAAGGCTTCCGCAAAGGAGCACAGGTGCATCCAGGATTGTCTCTGCAGAGCAATCTCTGAGGCTGCCGCCCTACTCGAACCTTCGGCCGCATATGATACGAGCCTCATGGACGAGTTAACTATTGAAGTAAGGGTGTTAAGCTGTGCTGTCACCTTGTCTGAGACAGCATCTATGGTACCCTGGAGAGGATCTCTCAACTCCTTAAGATCTCTCTGAAGGCAAGTAAAATGGGTAAGGTAGTTCAGCAATCGCATGGTAAAAGTCGCTGAGTTAAACACACGCTTCCCATACCTGTCCATAGTCCTAGAATCCTTGTTAGGAGGATGAACAGAGGAAGATGCTTCGGACATTTCCTTTTTTGGTGGCTGCCACCACCATCACAGCATCAACAGGGACTCCCTTGGTAAGGTAAGCTTTATCTTGGGGGGCAGTAATATATTTATTTGGTCTCAGAGGGACTGGTTCTACGGTATCAGGGGCCTCCCATGCCCTTCGAGTTATTAATTCCATTAGCTCGTCGAAGGGCGGAGTCACCCAGGAAGTGGAAGGTTGAGCCCCAAACGCCTTCAGCAACACCGACTCGTCCTCAGTGGTGGCAAGTGTCTGCCAGTCACCCCGCTGTTTTAAAATTTCTAAGACGTCAGCGAATGAGACATCCTCGGGGGAGGACCGTGGGGACCCCTCTGACTCATCCAGGTCGATGTCCAATGTCAATGATTCCTGTGGGGAATCAATGTGCCTCCTCTTGCACAATCTCTTCCTCGGAATTTCTTCAGAGGGGACATCTGGTGAAGCTTCCGAGGAACAGGGTTCACCCTCTGGGCCTGACTGAGGCATTGGGTCTTTACGCTTGGTGGGGATCAAGGGCGCAGAAGCAGAACACAGTCCCTTTAGGGAAGGGGAAGTGGAATCTGATGATGTGAGTGTCTGACCAGACAAGACCTTCCTCATGGCGAAGGCACCAGAGACCCGGGCTCCGATCCAGGGGACGGAGCTGAGCTAATCTGCGCCGAGGCCCCGAGGGGAAGAGTCGACACCGAAAGCTCAGTTAGACTCTCCACCCCGGAACCAAGGAGAGACCGTTGGCTCCGAGACCCCTCGACGGTCTCCGAGGGTGTCGAGGTCAGTGGTGCCGACAGCACTAAGGAAGGCTTCGGCACCGGGGGATCAACAAATATCAGATCCTCGACTCCCGGCTGCGAAGACTCGATGGGTCTCGAAGGAGGATCTATGGATGGGACAGGGAGGGCTTCAAGTTTCGAAACCAGCTGGGACGAAACTGCAATGAGTTTGGACAGAGCCATGTTCTCCATAAGCTTCTGTACCACTCGATCCACATCGGTGTCCGACATCGCTCTGGAAGAACGGGTCGAAGGGACCGAAGAGTTCACCGAGCGAAGGATTGAAGACGGAGGCACCTCTGACACCGGCTCCAAGACCTGGGCTTCGATTCGAGACAACCATTCGATGCTCGGTTCCAAGGTCTGTGGAGCCGGCGACCGAATCTTGATTGAGGTGCTCGGAGCCGAAGACTTGGACTCAGATACCTTTGAAGCCTTCGACCCCTTCGAAGACTTCGATGCCTGAGTCGGCCTTCTCTAAGGCCTCTTGAAAATCGGGATTTAGAAGGCCCCTCTCAATAAGCTTCCTGCATCTCTCCATCATGACCCTTCCACTAAAGGAATGGCAGATGGAACAGTCTTCCTGAAGGTGGAGAGGGCCAAGACAGTAGATGCAGGAAGTATGATTGTCCGTAATGGACATCTTCTGTCCACATTGACAGCGCTTGAATCCTGATTTAGCTTTCTCAGACATAACTACAAGCCAAGTATGATAACACTAGCGTAGAAAAACACACAGCAAAACACACTAAACTATAGGTGTAAATATAACTGCAAAAAACACACTAAGAGTAAATATATATATATATATATATATATATATATATATATATATATATAATTATTATTACCTAATATTAATAACAAAGCTGAATTATTATAGAAAAAGTTCTGTCAGAGCCCTGACAGAAAAAAACAGCCTATTGCCTAGGAGCAGCCGCTTCTACAACTATAACTACTAATATTAAAGGATATACCTAAATAACACACACACACAATCTAAAAACTAACTTATTAATAAAAAAGCTATTTTTAAACGTGAATAAGTTTTACTGGCCCGAGCTCTCCGTCGACGCGACCTGTTGCAGCGGCAAACTAGATCTGGGGGATAGCAGCAGGGGATCATGGGATAGGAACTGGGCCTCGAGCTTCTCTTAGATGCAGAGCTTGCGATGTGGCCGACTCGGAACAGAGGCTCGGCTCCGAACCCGTGCGTAAGAACAAACGGCACGATCGAACAATTTCACATCATCATTTTCTGTTTAAGCAATTCAATAATATGCTGCTGATACTTTAACAAATAAAACTGGCAGTTTAAGGCCCTAATGGCCAAGGCTGCAGAAGTGTATACCTTCTTACCCCATCTATCTTGCGCCCTGGAATGTCTATCAGAGGGGGTAGGATTTTTGGCAGTAGTGGCCTTAATGCCCTTGAGTCCCTGTGAAATGGTCTCAGGATCTGCAGTAGGATTTTTAAAGAGGAACTTGTGAGAGTCAGGAACCCTGCAATATCTATCTGGTTTTCTGGGAACAGGAGGTAAGGAGTCAGGGGCCAAGCTAGATTCCGAAAAGGCATCATCAACAATGTCCAGTACAGGGGGGATAGCTAAAGGCCTGTGTTGGGGCAGGAGTAAGAAATCCCAAGCCTCTTTTTAGAGTCAGAGTAATTCTGGCTTTCCCAGTGAAAATGCTCCCTAAGAGCATGCAAGGTTTCACCAAAAGAGAAATCCTCTGGAGGAGAAGCAGAGGATATAGAGTCCTCTGCATCAGAATCCTCATAGGTAGATAAGGGTAAATCCTGGTCATCAGAGGAAACAAATTTCAGAATCCTGATCAGAAGAATCATAAGCAAATTCAGTCCTAGGTCTCTTAGAGGGGGGAGGCTGGCTTCCCCTGATTCAAGTAATAAGGTCTTCAGCCATTCTTATTTGTTTTTTTTAGGCATAGAGGCCTGACCATGTGGTCTGGGCGTCGGTTCTCTAGACATGGACTGAGTTTTAGGCCTTGAAGAAGATGGTGTCTGTTTAATATGCAAGTCAGTAGGCCAGAATACACCCTCAGAAGCCGGTGCCTGCACAGGGGCTCTGGACCCATCCAAGGTAGAGACATCCGCAGGTTCCACAGTTGAAGAATCTTGCAGCATACTGGACTCTGAATGGGTATCAGTAGAGGCCTGCGAATCTGAAGTAGTGAGTGTCAGGGGCTGCGAAAGCGCCGGAGTACCGGTGAACCGGCAACTAGCTTAGGAGAAGCGTCGTCGGCAGCTTTGGACCTAGGTGGCCTGTCTCTGTCTTTATCTTTGCGTTTTTTCAGAATGTCGGTAATCGGGTGGCTTACCGAAGCCATATCTGGGTAATTGAATTGAGTACCAAAATATTTAGAAGCGTAAATATACAGACGGCGAATAGTTCGTTGTTTAAATAAGGCACAAAACCGACAGTGAGGTAACATCGTGGTCAGGTCCTAGGCAAGGAATACAGTACGAATTAAAGTCTTTATGAGGTATTTGCTTTCCACAAGCAATACAATTACTGACTTTTACTGACATTGGTTTATAGTAAGAAAATGTTTCCCCAACAGGGTACTTAGATTTAGTTGAAGACTTCGGTTCTGAAACTCAAAAACGAAAATTGCGAACTGCTTCTGCTTCGGGCACCGCACGGCAAGAAAGAATGATGTAATGGCGTCGGCTGCATGCTTTATACCCCTGACTACCTGACGTCATGGAAGATGAGACAGCAACCGACGCAGGACCCAAGACTTTGATAACCAGGCCGACTGAGGGCTACTGCAAGCAGACAACCCAAATGTGATGATTGCAACAGTGAAACATGAACATAATCAAAAAGCTGATCAGATTTTCAAAAAGCTTTAGTTTTGTCCAAATAAAATCGGAGCTTTCTATGCACATCCAGCATATGCAACACCTTCCCAGTAGCAGATTGTGGAGTAAGGAAAAAGTGGACAAATGAATAGACAGAGTAGGAGACAACTCGTTTACCACCTTAGGCATAAAACGATTGTTACAAAGAGGCATTCTGTCCTTATGAAAAACTGAAAAAGATGGAACAGCCATAAGAGCTTGTAGCTCAGACACCCATCTGCAAGAAGCAAGGGCTAACAAAAGAATAGTCTTTCAAGAATAATGCTGTAAGGAAACTGAAGCTGCAGGCTCAAAAGGAGCCCAAGTCAATTTCTCCAAAACAAAATTAAGATCCTAGGAAGGAGGAACAGGCTATGAAGCATGCTTTTAAGAAACTGTATGGCCTCGAACCTAGAGGCCAAAGGAGGAGCTAAAGGCAGACAAGCAGAAATAGCTGAGAGATGGGCTTTAATAGAATAGACCAAAGTAGCCTTCACACAAATACGAAAGAACCAAAGAAAATCCGCAGTAAGTGGGTCTGGGCTTCAAGAAAGACACCAAACATAAAACCTCTTCCATTTGGACAAGTAAGATTGCCTAGCAGTCCATTTTCTGACTCCCTCAGAACCCAAAGCACGTTCTCAGAAGAAAGGAGCCTACAGGGAATTAAAATCCTATGACCCACACTGGCAGAAGAGTGGACAGGTGGAGATGGATGAGAGATCCCTTGTCTTGGGTGAGAAGATCCAATCTGTGAGGTAACTTGTGATGACTGCCCTTGGCTAAATGCAGAAGAGAAAGCCAATGCTGTCTGGGCCAAAAGGCAGTCACCAGCAAGATTTTGGAAGCATCCTGATTTATCTTGCCCAGGACTTTTGGAATGAGAGGAAGGGGAAGGAAGACAAAAAGAAACATCCCCTTTCATGAAAAAGCTAGATCATCCACTTTCCAGGCCAAAGGACATGGAATCTGGCAGGGGAGAGGCCGAGATCTACTTGAGGAATTCCCCACTGGTGAATAATGTCCAGAAACACATCCTATGAAGCATCCACATGTGAGATTGTTATAGAACTGCTCAAGGAGTCTGCCACAAAATTCTGACTTGATGGAATGTACACCACCTCAAGTGTCACTTGGTACTGAATCGCTAGCTATCAACTCTACAGTGCCAATCTGCAAAGAAGATGGGACCTTGTCCCCACCCTGTTTGTTGACACACCACATCACTGTGGTGTCATCTGTAAAGATCTTTAGGGGCCCTGTAGAAAACAGAGGACAGAAAGCAGTTAGGGTCAACAGAATAGCTCTCATCTCCTGGATATTGATGTGCTCCTTCTGTTGTTGTGGAGAAGAGAGGCCTTTTACCTTTAAGTTTCTGAAAGAAGCCCCCAACCCCTGTCTGAGCAGTCTGTGGACAACTCCTGAGAGGAAAGCAGGAGCTGAAAGGGAAGACCTGGATTCAAAGTCAGATAACACACCACTGAAATTCCAACTTGAGACACGAAGAGGAGGAACAGGAAACTCTACAGGATGAGAATGCAGAAGCCAAACTGACTTCAGATACCACTGAAGCTTTCAGATGTGCAGTTTGGCAAAGGGAGGCATAGGGGTGGTGGATGCTATGAATCCCAGAGTCCACAGAAGTTCCCTGGCTGAAATCAAGGCCAGAGGAAGAAGGAACTGAAAAAAGGAAACCAAAGTCAAAGCCTTAGGAAGAGGAGGAGGCAGGGCTGCTAGCATAGGAATAGCCTGGATCCTGCATCTAAGAAAAACATGATCCTGTGACAGGGACAGGAAGGGCTTCTGAAAATTTACAGTGAACCCCAGGCTTTGCAACACAGCAATGACCCACTGAAGGTGCTGTAAAAGAATCTTTGCAGAGGAGGCTTGAATAAGCAGATTGTCAAAATAAGGAAAGACCTGAATGCTTTAGGTTGCAAAAAGCAATCACAGGAGCTAGGCATTTGGTGAATACCCCCTGTGGCAGTAGAGAGGCCAATAGTCAAAGCAGAGAACTGAAAATGCCAGGAAGCAACAAAAACTTCTTGTAAAGGGGATGAATAGGGATATGGAGGTAAGCATCCTTGAGATCCACAGAAACCATCAAAGTCTCAGAAAGCAGAAAGGGAACAAAGTCTGAGGGGATAACATTTGAAAGGAAGGAACTTTCAGGAATGTATTCAGGTAAGAAAAATCCAGAATGGGTCTCAGTGTCTCCTTTCCTGGAGAACAAAACATTCTGGAATAAAACCCCTTCCCCCTTTGAGCACCTGAAGCCTCTTGAATAGTACCCAGAAACAAAAGACCCTGAAGCACCTCTGGAAAAAAAACTCAACCGGTCTTGAGGTGGTTGTGGTTCATAGGTTCATAGGTTTTTAGGTTCATAGGTTAGTACTAAGCTAACTGCCCTTGCGAGCCATTTTAAGCCTAGCCAATTATCCCTTGTGAAACTCAAACCATGCACCTTGTGTTTGTAAGGCAAACACCTTAACCATTAGGCCACCCTCCCAACCCCAAGATTGGAATGCCCAAGAATGGGGGAAGAGATTTCCAAACCATGAAATACCCTTGGAGAATGACTGAAAGAACATGGGAATAAGAAGTTATGTACCTACCATAATGTCCCATGTTAGTGGTCTTCTTCTCGCCTTCTTTCTTGCTGGTTGGTTCAGAGCCGATCCTCGGCTCCAACTCGGCCATCTTCTAAGGCTCGAGAGCTATTTACCGGCTCGAGGCCTCCCCATATCCTACAATGCCTGGCGCTAGATCCCCAGATCTCGTTTGGTAGACCTAACTACAGACAAACATAAGGACACCTGTCCTAACAGCATATGTTTAGCTACAGAGCTAAAAGGTTGAGGGAACAAACCAGATAAAACCCGGAAAGCTAAAAGGAACTCAGAGGGCAACTCTTCTCGGTCTATTAGAATAGGGGGGGCACAGGGTGGGACGCAAGAAAGAAGGTGAGAAGATAACTAACATGGAACGTTATGGTAGGTACATAACTTCTTAATGTTACGTTGTCTATCTCGCCTTCATTCTTGCTGGTTGGGACAGCGTCCCTAGCACCTCAGCCCTGGGTGGCTCATCGGAACAGACTCTAGCACAGTGGAACTAAATTCAGCTCTGCTCCTAGAGGCCACATCCAGCTTATGAGAAATGAATGTATGGGGAGTGGCCCATGTAGCTGCCACACAAATGGCTTCCATTGGTAATCTTGCCTGAAAAGGTACAGAAGTAGCCAAAGCCCTAGTAGAGTGGCCTTTTGGTTTAGCAGGGAGCTGTTTGTTCCTCAATTGATAAATCAAAGTAATAATAGAAGTCAACCACATAGATAGAGTTACATTAGACACTGGTAGACCTTGTTTACCTTCAGCATAGGACAGGAAGAGCTGATCTGATTTTCCAGTTTGTTTAGTCCTATGCAAGTAGAAATGTAATTGTCTATGAACATCCAACTGATGTAATTTATGTTCAGCTTTGTTGGAATAATTTGGGAAGAAGACCGGAAGATCAATGGACTGATTCAGATTACTCTCAGAAGGTACCTTAGGAAGGAAGGAGGGATTAGTCCTGAGTGAAATTCTGTCATTATGGAAAACTAAATAAGGAGGTTGAACACAAAGGGCCTGGAGTTCAGAAACTCTTCTAGCTGAGGTAATTGCCACAAGAAAGAGGGTTTTCCAAGAAAGAAACTTCAAGGAACATGAAGCTGCGGGTTCAAAGGTGGGCAATATTAGGGAAGCTAAGATCAAATTAAGATCCCACGGAGGCGGGTGATCTCTTACGGGGGGCCTGAGCAAAGTAGTCCCTTTAAGAAAAGCTTTGCAAAGCTTATGGGACATAACACTAGTTTCAGATAGGCCTGTATGAAAATTTGAAATTGTGGCTAACTGAACTCTAATGGTGGCAGAAGAGGACCCAGCCTGAAAAAGTTCAGCTAAGAAATCTAAAATGTGGTGGACAGGGGCTGAAAAGAGATCGATATTTTTAGACGCTGCCCAGCAAGAGAAACGTTTCCACTTACTAGATTAAGTTTTTCAGGTGGTAGATTTATGCGAAGATAAGATAATTTCTCGCACCGATTGGGAAATGTTCAGAAGACTGGCTAAGGTTGGAAGTGGAGCAACCAAGCAGTGAGGTTGAGAGACTGAAGGGATTGGTGCAGCCCGCCCGACTGATGGATCAGGAGGTCTAGTACTGGGTCCAGGGCTGCTCCAGGAAATGATGATGCAGGAACGGAAACCAAATTTGTCGAGGCCAGTAGGGGGCAATGAGGATCATCTTGCATCCCAGCGCGGTAGCTTTCTGTATTAGTTTGGGAATCAGGGGAAATGGAGGGAATGCATAAAGAAGTCCCTGAGGCCAATTGTGGATTAGAGCGTCTCTGGGAGGGTATCTGGGAAGAGGGAGGAGAGAAAAGAAACTATTGCACTTGCTGTTGAAGGGGGTGGTGAAAAGGTCGAAGCAAGGCTGACCCCATTTGCAGAAGATTTGGTCTGCCACTGTCTGAGAGATCACTTGTGAGGCATGAGAATTGCTCTGCTCAGCCTGTCCGCTATAATGTTGGACTTCCTAGGGATGTGCGTTGCTATCAGAAACCACTGGGAAGAGATCACCCATTGCCAGAGTCTGAGTGCTTCTCGACATAGGGGGTAGGAATTGGTTCCGCCCTGCTTGTTGATGTACCACACTACAGACATATTGTCTGTCTGAATTGCAATGGTCCCAGTGGGAAGAGTTTGCAACGCTAAAAGCACAGCTCTCATCTCCAAGACATTGATATGCAGATGGTACTCATGGGGTTGCCAGGTACCTTGGACTGTTCTGCCCTGAAAGTGCCCCCCACCCGATCAGGGAGGCATCCATGGTCACCGTGGCTACTGGAGGAGGAAGAAAGTACAGTTTTGTACCTACCATAAATGTAGATGTTTGAGTGTTCACACTGCTGCAGTCATCACACTTGGGTTATCCTGCCGTCAGGCGGTCCCGCAGTCGGCTACAGTTCCAAAGTCTTGGTCCGGCGTCAGTTGCTGTCACTTCTTCCCTGACGTCAGTGCGCCAGGGGTATATAAGAGGTATCAGACGCCATTTTCTTCAGTTTTTCTTGCCCCAGATGTCAGGTGCCTCCCAGTAGGAGGTCAATACATATTGCCAATAAAACATGTAAAGAAAATACAAAGAATACCTTCAGCTACAAGCAAATACAACACAAAGGTTGTATCAGATAGAGAGGTATAGAAGGGTTTAGCTAGGTCAGAGGGGATGGAGGGAGGGGTAACCTGGACTGCAGCAGTGTGAACACTTGAACATCTACATTTATGGTAGGTACAAAACTGTACTATGTTCATCGTGTTACACTGCTGCAGTCATCACACTTGGGTTGAATCCCAAAGCTAAGGATGGGTGGTGGAGTTAAACAGGGTTTGAAGAAGCTAGTAGGCCCTGCAAAACTGCAGTGGCAAAGCCAGCTCTAGTCTTAGAGTATAGAGGTAAGTGATAGTGTTTGGTGAAGGTGTGCACTGAACTCAAAGTTGCAGCTTCCAAAATATCCTTGGTTGGTACCCCCCCTGAGAAAGGCTGTTGATGTAGCCTGTAGCCCTGGTGGAGTGGGACCTAATGCTAGCAGGTACCGGTTTCCCATGATGTGTGTAGCAGAAACGTATACAATGTCCTATCCATTTTGAAATGGTCTGTTTTGAGATAGCTTTTCCTTGTGATCCTGCAGCATAGGATACAAAGAGCTGGTCAGATTTTCTGTAAGCCTTAGTTTTATCCAAGTAGTAACGTAATTGCCTGTGAATGTCCAAAGAGTGCAGGAGTCTTTCTCCTTTGTTCTGGGGGTTTGGGAAAAAGGTGGGTAAATGAATGGTTTGGTTTAGGGCCACAATGGATACCACATTTGGCATAAAGGAAGGGTTAAGTTCGTACAGCGACTCTGTCTTGATGAAAAATGAGGAAAGGCTCCACTGCCATTAGTGCATGTAGCTCTGAGACTCTTCTAGCTGAAGTTATTGCTAGCAGTAGGGTTGGTGCTCTCCTGGGTGGTCTTATGTTATTAGCCCCTCTGAGGTACTGTCTTAGGAGTGGATGTGAAAATAAAGGAGGATCCGTGTTGTAGTGAGCTGAAATCGCTGAGGCGTGGATCTTAATAGATGAAAAAGAAAGTCCTTTGTGCAACATCTCAGTTAAATATTGTAGAATCTGAGGAATGTTTGGAACAAGGGGATTTTGGCCTTTAGCCTGGTTCCAGGCGCAAAATCTTTTCCATTTGTCTGAATAGGCTTTCCTGGTGCTGGGCCTCCTGGCCTCCAGAATGACATCCATAACAGCTTTTGATAGAGGGGTTGGCTGGTTGTTTAGGTAATTTGCCATGCAGCCGGATTTAAAGTCTTGAGCTGGCTATGTAGAATCCGATTGTTTTGCTGAGTGAGCAGGTGAGGAATTTGGGGTAAAATCCATGGTGGGCCGTGGGCCATGCTCCTTAGTATTGGATACCAGTGCTGGCGTGGCCAGTCTGCAGTAATGAGTATCATTTGTGGCCTCTCTAATCTGACTTTCAGCAGCACCTTTACTAGAAGAGGTAGTGGAGGAAAGGCATACACGGTTAATGTTTTCAAACTGAATGAGAGGACGTCCACTTTCCAAGCTAGTGGGTGGAATGTCCTTGTGCAAAATTTTCAAAGTTGGTAGTTTTGGGGGTTGGCAAACAGATCTATGTCTGGGTGTCCCCATTTTTGAGTCATCATTGCAAATACTTGTGGATCTAGTTTCCACTCGTGGGGATCCATGATATTCCTGCTTAGGTCGTCTGCCAATGTGTTTTTCCTTGCTGGCAAGATTTGTGCTTGTAGTTGAACTTGGTAAGTCAGTGCTGTGTTCCACAAGGTCATTGCATGCCTGCATAGGGGGTAGGAGTGTGTGCCCCCTTGCTTGTTTATGTACATTACTGTGGTACTGTCCATCTTTATTAGTTGTTGTCCTGGATGTAAGAGGTCCTTGAAAGCTGTTAGTGCATTCTGTACAGCTAGCATTTCTTTTTGATTGATATGCAGATGCCTTTGATCTGTAGCCCATTTGCCCTGAATGCACTGTCCTGCCATGTGTGCTCCCCAGGCATAGTCCGATGCATCTGTTGTAGTTTGCCTGGCTGTGGGTAAGGTAAAAGGCTGACCGTTGTTGAGGTGACATGCCTGTACCCACCATAGAAACTCCTGTTGATGCAAGGAATGAGTGGTATCATTGTTTCCAAGCTGTGGCTGTGTTGCGTCCATACGCTTTTCAGGTACCATTGTAATTTCTTCATATGCAGTTTTGCAAATGGTATTAGTAGTATGCAAGATGCCATGAATCCCAAGGTCTGCAGAATTTCTTGCAGGGAGTTGGGTCTTTGTTGCCATCATTTTGAAGTATTGAGTCAGCTGTTGTTGCTTGTCTGGCGTGAGATAAGCCATCTGGGCCATTGTATTCAAGCTGGCACCCAGGAATATTATGTTCTGTGAGGGCACTAGTTTTGATTTATTTTTGTTTACTGTGTACCCTAGGCAACTTAAAAGGTGTTTGACAAACGCCAGATACTTTAAAAGAATGTCCTTGCTTTCTGCTTGAATAAGGCAGTCGTCCAGGTATGGGTATATTTGGATTCCTCTTTGTCTGCAGTATGCAATTACTGGTGCCAGGCATTTTGTGAAGACCCTGGGCGCAGAAGATAAGCCAAAGGGCAGTGCAGAGAATTGATAATGGATTGAACCTGCAATAAAACAGAAGCATCTTCTGCAATTTTGTCTGATAGGGACATGCAGGTATGCCTCCTTGAGATCCAGCGTTACTAGCCAAGCCTTCTTGACCAGCATGGGAAGCTGCTGCTGTAGTGTTAGCATCTTGAATCTGGGTACTTGCAGATAAGTGTTCAGTATTGAAAGGTCCAGAATGGGTCTCCAGGCTTTGCCCTTTCTGGGGACTAGAGAGAGTCTTGAGTAAAATCCTTGCCCTTGCTCCTGTGTAGGTGCCTGTTGAATGGCTCTCATGTCCATGAGAGCTGTAACTTGTTTTTGTTCCTCTGCCCATTGATTTGGTGGCAGGTTTGGCATTCCTTTTATCCTTGGCAAGGTGTGAAAGTGGAATCTGTATCCTTGTGAGACAATGTTTAGGACCCATTTGTCTTTTGTGATGATGTGCCAGTTGTCTGCAAAAAGTGCTAATTTTCCTCCCAAGGGAGCTGCCAAGAGACATTTGCTTGGCAGTCTGAGGGTTAAGTCATTGTGTTTGTCTTCTGCTAGCTTGGGGCCTGTCTTCTCCTCCTTTCTGGGTAGCGGCACCCCATTGGCGAGCTTTGTAAGGGCCTTGTGACTGACCTCTGCCCCTTGGGCATCTGTATTTGCCCCTCTGTGGTCTGTCAGAAGCTGGAAAGGACCAGTTTTTTGTTGGCCAATTTCTGCTGAAATGAGGGGGTTGAACCTGTAAAAAATCCTTGACCGTCTGCATAGATTTTGCCTTATCCTCCATTTTCTTTAAAACCTCTTCTGCTTTTACACCAAATAAAACATCCTGCTGTAAAGGTGCATCCAATAACTTTGCTTTAAGATGATCAGGCAGGGTTTGTTCTTTTAACCAAGCATGTCTACGTATAACAGACCCAGTCACTGTTGCTCTACAGGAAGCCTCTAATGAATCAAATCCACATTGTAAAGTATGTTTGCCCATCTGTTCAGCTGCATGAGACAAATCCTGCATTTCCTTGAAAATCAGGCTGCTCTGAATGTGAATTAATTTTTTGTTTTAATTGAGACATCAGGAATTGCTGATATTTCAGCATGTGAAACAGACAATTTAAGACCCTCATAGCTAGAGTAGCTGAGGTGTATACTTTCTTTCCCCATCTATCTAGTGCTCTGGAATCCATTTCAGAGGGTACAGGATTTTTATCTATAGAGGCCTTAACCCCTTTGGGACCCTGGGAAATGGTTTCTGGGTCAGCAACAGGGCTTTTATGGAATTTGTGTGAGTCAGGGGACTCTGCAGTATCTGTCTGGCTGGAGCAGGAAGTAGAGTGTCTGGATTAAGGCTAGATTCTAAGTAAACATCATCCACAGTGTCTAACACGGGAGGGATAGCAAGTGGTCTGTGCTGAGGTAGTAAAAGGAACTCTCAGAGCCTTTTCTTAGAATCAGAGTAATCCTAGCCTTCCCAGTGGAAATGTTCCCTCATCGTATGTAAAGTTTCCCCAAAGGAGTAGTCTTCTGGGGGAGATGCTGAGGGAAGACTCTTCAGCATCAGAATCTTCATAAGGGGGAAAAGAGTATTCCTGTTCCTCAGAAGAATCTGAGGAAATTGAAACCTGGTCAGAGGAAGGATAATCCTGCTCTTGCCTTGGCCTTTTATCAGGAGGGGGATGGGAACCCCTGATTAGGGTAATTAAATCTTCAGCCATCTTAAGCATCTGTTTCTTATTCATGGGGCCTTGTACTGGAGACTGATGTACAGTCTTTTTGTTTTTAAAGGAGTTTTTAGCTTAGCATAAGATTTGATGGTGAGTGTAGTCGGTCTGAAGACACCTTCAACTGAAGGCGTTTCTACTGCACTGGAATCTCCTTCTGCTCTGGAGTCGGAAGGGCCTAAAGAAGAAGGCTGCGGTGGCCTAGTACTCTCCGTTTGGGAATCAGAAGCCGTCTGGGGTTCTAAATCAGCGGTCATCAGGGGCTGTGTAGGTGCCTCACTGAAAACCGGAGAACCGGCGACTGGCCCAGCAGAGGCCTCTGAGTCTGGTTTGGGTCTAGGCTGCCTGCCCTTATCCTTTCGTTTTTTTATGCATGCTGGTCATCGGTTGCTCTGACGGCATGGTATAATTAAATTTCCTACCAAAGTAATGTCGGGTAAAATCAAACCAACGTTTAATAGTTAGTTTATTAAACCTAGCACAAAACCGACAACTTGTGACGTCGTGGTCTGGGCCTAGGCAAGGAATACAATAAGAATGAAAGTCCTTATGAGGTATTTGCATCCCACAAGAAATGCAATTGTTAACTTTTTCTGACATTGGACTGAGGCAAGAAAAGGTTCCCCAACGGGGTACTTAGCTTTATTGAAGACTTCGGTCTGAAATTCGATTTGAAAATCTCAGGAGTCAGCCGACCGGCACTTGCGAACTGCTTCTGCTTCGGGCACCGCGCGGCAAGAAAGACTGAAGAAAATGGTGTCGGATGCCTCTTGTATACCCCTGGCGCACTGATGTCAGGGAAGAAGCGACAGCCACCGAAGCCAGAACAAGACTTTGGAACTCTGGCCGACTGTGGGACCGCCTGACGGCAGGATAACCCAAGTGTGATGACTGCAGCAGTGTAACACGATGAACATCAAATGGTCTGCCCTGGGGTACTGACGGGGAAACCATCCACCAAGCAAGCTGGTCTTTGCATGTCTGTGTAATCATAATCATGTGAGACATCGGAAGTTGTAGAAATGACCATTGGGTGAAAAGCAACCACTGAAGAATCCTCATATGAAAATGAGCCATGGGAACTAGTATGATCGCTGCTGCCATGAGGCCCAATGTCTTTAGGATGAATCTGGCCTGAATCTTCTTGCACCTAACACCACCTGTACATGTCGGAGAATATCTAATACTCTGTGTAACGGAAGTATCGCGGACATGTCTTTTGTACTTAAACTTGCGCCTATAAAGGTTATAGACTGACAAGGCGACGATGCAGACTTTTCAAAATTTATTGTGATACCTAGCTTGGAGCAAGTTTGGATGGTGTAAGTTCCTGGCTTGTAGCAGCTGATGTCTGGTGGTAGCAGTAAGGAGCTAGTCGTCTAGATAGGGAAACACCTGGAATCCTTGCCGTCTCAGGTGAGAGGCAACTACTGCCATACATTTGATGAAAACCCTGGGGGCTGTGGTGAGACCAAAGGGCAGAGCTCGGAACTGATGATGACTGGCTCCCAGCCGGAAGCGGAGGAATCTTCTGGAGCGCCTGTCCATTTTGATATGGTAGTATGCATCTTGAAGATCTATGGAGCACATCCAATTGCCCTGACCCAAAAAGGGTAGAATGGACTGAAGCGTGACCATCCAGAACTTCGTTCTTTGTACAGACCAGTTTAGTCTGCTGAGATCCAAAATGGGTCTCCGGTCCCCTGTCTTTTTTGGTACCAAAAAGAACCTTGAGTAAATTCCGGATCCTTGCTGGTCTGCTGAGACTCGTTGGATGGCTCTTTTTTGTAGCAGTTTTGAGATCGCTTGCACTGCTTGTTCCCTTAGACTGGGTGGAACATCTGGAAGGGATTTGTTTGACCTTATGGGGGTATGAACGAAGGGAATTCTGTAACCTCCGGATATGATAGACTGTACCCATCTGTCTTGTGTTATGTCTTGCCAGGCTTTTGGGTACAGCGATAATCTTACCCCAACTGCCTCCAAAGGCGGGCAGCCCCTCAGCGATGCTGGAAGGGCTTGTCAGAGAAGGAATCTCTGCTGCCCTGATTTTGTGGGCCCCCCTCTGCCTCGAGGGTGGCGTCTATTGTTCCCTCCTCTGCCCCTGGAGGGAAACTCACCATGTGTGTCAGGCACAGCTCCCTGGGGTTTCCAGAACCACATTTTTCCACTTTTATGACCTTTGGGGTATGGTCTAGGAGTGGAAAAACGTACTCCCACAGCAGAGAGAGTCTTGCCTTCCTGCTCACACCTGGTAAGGGTATCCTTCACCTGTGGTCCAAAAAGAGCAGAACCATCAAAATGGGTATTGGTGAAATACGCCTTAAAGGGGTCCGCAAAGTTACATAACCGCATCCAAGCATGCCTTCTCAAGGCCACACCTGTGCCTGCAGCCCTACTCACCCCATCGTCCGCATAAGAAATGAACCGCATGGAGGAGTTCACTATCGAATTAAGAGTCGCCAGCTGGGAGATAATCTTATCCTGGGCCCCCGCAGCTGATGGATCTTGAAGGGCATCTCCTAGCTCCTTAAGGAGATCCCTTTGAAGGCGGGTAAAATGGCACAAATAGTTCAGCGACCGCATGGAAAAGGTCGCTGAGGAAAACATCCGCTTCCAGTATCTGTCCATCGTCCTAGACTCCTTATTAGGGGGATGGACAGACGAAGAAGTCTCAGCCAACTCCTTTTTCGTGGCCGCTGCTACCACCATAGCATCAAAAGGGACACCCTTTGTCAAAAATTGCTTGTCTTGTGGTGCTGTGATGAATTTCGTGGGCCTTCGGGGAGGTGGTTCCACTGTGTCCAGAGCTGACCACGCCTTTCGAGCCACCACTGCCATCAGTGGCTCAAAAGGCGGAGACACCCAGGAGGTGGAGGGGCGAGAACCAAACGTGTCCAGATATACCGACTCATCCTCAGAAGGGTTAAGGGTAGCCCAGTTCCCTCTCTGCCTAAGCATCTCAAGGATGTCTGAGAAGGAGACATCTTCAAAGGGGGACCTCTGGGACCCTTCCAAATCCTCTAAGTCGGTATCCGAAGTGACAGACTCAGGGGAGTCAACATGCTTCCTCTTAAATTTCCTCTTTCGAGGGGGCTCCTCTGAATGATCAGGGGAGGCCTCGGAAGAGGAAGACACGCCCACTGGGGCGACCTGGAGCACTTGTTCTCCTCGCTTGGGGTCTGGAGGAGGAGCAGAGGCAGGCACCATGGGGGGAGGAGCCGAAGAGGCTGATCGTGGGGCTGACTGAGGGGTCAGCACACTCCTCATGACCTCGAAGGCACCCCTTCCCGGCAGAGAAGGAGCTCAGGCTCCGAAGAGACCGTAACCCTCCCCGGCACTGAGAGGGACAGCTCCGAGGTCGATGTAGGAGCCGAGCTCACCTGCGCCGAAGCTCCGAGAAGAAGAATGGGTTTGGACAAGGGTCTGATGCCACTCGCCCCCTCGGAACCAACGAGGGAGTCTCGGTGCCCAGATCCTTCCAAGGACGGCACCATGGAAGTGATCGGAGCCGAAGGAACCGAAAGGGTAGGTACTGGCGCCGACAGTTCCATGATCCGAACCACAACCAGCTCCGGCTCCGAACTTAAGGGGTGAGTTGAAGGAGGAACTACCGTAGAGACGGGCAGAGCTGAACCCTGATGAGGGGGGATGGATAGCATTTTAGCCAGGGCCTGTGATTTCAGAAGTCTGCTCACCACTCTCTCCAAGTCATGGTCAGACAGTCTCAAAGACCGAGAAGAGTGAGATCGGTGACTTTGCTCCGACTGTAACAGAGGCGACCCTGGAGCCGAGCGAATCGACTCTAGGGATGGGGACCTAGAACGCTTTCGGCTCCCTGAAGGTTCCGACACCAGGATCGGAGCCGACTGAGAGGCAGGTACTTCGGTTCCGGCCGGAACCAAAGTCGAAGCAGACGTCACACCCGATGACGGCTCCGTGCTGGGAGCATACTACTTCGATGGCTTGGAGAGTTTCCCTGGCTGAGTCTTAGCAAGTGACCCTTCAGGTTTTAGTAATCCTCTAAGGATTAACTTATTCCTACACTCCTGCAGGACTCTTGGACTAAAGGCGTGGCACACCGAACAAGAGTCTTGCAGGTGTAGGGCACCAAGAAGTGTGATCATCTGTCAAAACATATCTTCTGACAGCATGAGTCACACTTCTTGAATCCTGATACCTTCGTATCTTTGGACATCCTGCAAAAAGGAAATATCACACGAAAAAAAGGTCAACAGTAGGTAACAAGTATAATAAAAGTTAAACACCAACTATTTATAAGAAAATTTTTATATAAAACCTATCAAAAAGATGAAAAATACGACCAGAGCCAGCAAAAGCAACCTCATAGCAGAAGCGGCAAACGAGATCTGGGGATCTAGTGCCAGGCATTGTGGGATATGGGGAGGCCTCGAGCCAGTAAATAGCTCTCGAGCTTTAGAAGATGGCAGAGTCGGAGCCGAGGATCGGCTCGAACCAACCAGCAAGAATGAAGGCGAGATAGACAACTTAACATTCCTAGGTTATGCTTAAACAAACAGAAAGAAGACAGAGAAAGATTGAGAAAGAGGAAGGTGGCTGGGAAGAATCAGGTATATTGAGACAGCACCTGATAACATTAGGAAGGGAAGGCTTTGAGCAGGAGGGGTCTGTGTAGACTTAGCAAAGTGGAGCCCTCCTACCACCCTTCATGCCTTTAGGAGGAGGACGAGACTGCCTTTTAATAAAAGGCGGCTTATCGGGATAGATTCTCTGGAACTCTGGCACAGGGGAAACAAAAATATGTTTCAGGTCCTGTAACTCTACCTTTTTCCTGCAGGACTTGAACAAAACAGCTGCAGCAGCACCAAATAAAAAATTGTTGTCCAGAGGAGCATCCATTAACTTAACCTTAATATCATTAGGCAGATGTTGAAGCTGTAGCCAAGAATATCTCCTCAATACACAGCCAAAAGCAGCAGCCCTAGAAGAAACATCTGCTGCATCACTACATATGATGGAATGGTGAGCTACCCGGGAAGAAGTCCCTAACAGGGATGAGGTAGAAGTCTTTCCCTCAGAATCAGGTCAGTCAGAAATAATCTGGCAAGCCTGTGAAAGCAGAGCCAAAATATATCTGGTCACATAAGTCTGATAATTAATAGTCCTAAACACTAGGGTGGCTGAAGTATAAATCTTTTTATCCAGCTTCTTCATAGTCCTACTGTCCTTATCAGAACGAAGAAGCTTGGTAGAAGGCAGCAATTTAGGTGGCTTATTGGACTTCAGAGACCACTAAAGGGTCCGCAGATGGACACAAAGGAATTTACAGTCATCAGGCATTTTATAAAACCCTGAGATTAATTTGGTAAATTAAGTTATTTTATAAAACCTTTTAGGTTAATTTGGTAAATTACGTTATTTTTCATTATTTTATAAAATTGATTTAGCACTGTGTATTTATTTATAGCGAATATAAAAAGTCTACACACCCCTGTTAAAATGCCAGGTTTCTGATATAAAAAAATGAGACCACAATAAATAATTTCTAAACTTTTCCCACCTTTAATGTGACCTATAACATGTACAATTCAATTGAAAAACAAATCAGTTAGTGGAAAAAATATAAAAAATAAAAAAATGTACAACAAGCTGCTTGCATAAGTGTGCAGACCCTTAAACTAATACTTTGTTGAAGCACCTTTTGATTTAATTACAGCATTCAGTCTTCTTGGGTAGGAGTCCATCAGCATGGCACATCTTGACTTGGCAATATTTGCCCACTCTTCCTTGCAAAAGTGCTCTAAATCTATCAGACTCCGATGCATTTCTTGTGCACAGCCTTCTTCAGGTCACCCCACAGATTTTCTATTGAATTTAGGTCTAGGCTCTGGCTGGGCCATTCCAAAACTTTAATTTTCTGTTGAAGCCATTCTTTTGTCGATTTGATGTATGGTTGGGGTCAATGTAGTGTTGAAAGGTAAAATTCCTCTTCATCTTCAGCTTTCTAGCTGATGCCTGAAGGTTTTGGGCCAAAAGTGACTGGCATTTTGAACCGTTCATAATTCCTTCCGCCTTAACTAAAGCCACAGTTCCAGCCGAAGAAAAGCATACTCAAAGCATGATACTGCCACCACCGTGCATCACCATGGGGATGTTCATTTGTTGATACGAAGTGTTGTTTTTGAACCAAACGTACCTTTTGGAATTGTGACCAAAAAGTTCAACCTTGGTCTCAGACCATAACACATTTTCCCACATTCTTTTGAGAGACTTGATGCATTGTTTTGTAAATTTTAGCCGGGCCTGGGTGTTTTTCTGTGTAAGAAAGGGCTTCCGTCTTGCAACCCTACTCCAAAGCCCAGACATATGGAGAATACAGGAGATTGTTGTCGCATGCAGTACACAACCAGTACTTGCTAGACATTCCTGCAGCTCATTCAGTGTTGCTGTAGGTTTCTTGGCAGCCTCCCTGACCAGTTTTTGTCTCTTTTCATCAATTTTGGAGGGACATCCAGTTCTGTGCAACGTCACTGTTGTCCCATATTTTCTCCACTTTTTAATGACAGTCTTCACTGTGCTCCATGGTATATCCAATGCTGTGCAAATTTTTGTACCCTTCTCCTGAGTGATAACTTTCAACGAGATCCCTTTGATGCTTTGTAAGCTCTCTGTGAACCATGGCTTTTTGCTGTAGCAAGCAACTGAGTAAATATCAGGAAAATCCTACTAGGACAGTTGAACTTTATTTGGGGTTAATCAGAGTCTCTCTAATTGATGGCAGGTGTGTACCCAAGAAGAGTGAATGCTGTAATTAAATCAAAAGGTGCTTCAACAAGGTATTAGTATAAGGGTGTGCACACTTATGCAACCAGCTTATTGTACATTTTTTATATTTTTCTCCTAACAGACTTGTTTTTCAATTGAATTGTACAGGTGATACATCACATTAAAGCTGGGAATAATTTGTAATCTCATTTTTTTATATCACAAAAACCTGGCATTTTAACAGGGGGTGCGTAAACTTTTTATATCCACTCTGTGTGTATATATGTGCATATTTAAGTGTGTTTATGTATATACATATAAATATATATTTACTGGTAAAATATAAGTATAAAAGGTTATTTACAATAAGTATTTACATTATTTGTGTGTTTTTGTGTGTATAATTGTTAAATCTGTATGGGTGTTGGTATTTTGTGTTTTGGCACTTTAAATCGTAATGATCAAGTCTAATTGAATGTAATTAATGGGGATTCCACCTGTATAACAAGTGGCTGTTTTTAGGGCAATGTATCCTGTGAAGGCAGAAAGGCCAAGGTACCAGTGGTTAAAAAAGTAAAGCCTTTGAACCAGCATTTTCTGCTTCGGTTGTTTTTTTACTTTTTACTTTATAAAACCCATCGAATTTTTTACGAGTGTGGGCTGAGAGTCTGGGGCCTGAGATGCAGAAGAAAAGGCATACAATAAAGCAACCAAAACAGGAGGAATAGTAGAGGGTCTAGGAGACTCCAGCTGAAAGTGCTCATATCATCTTCTCTGCACTTCACTTTGGAACAATCCTGTTTACAGAATTAAATCATCCTGGAAATGGTATCCCCAAAAGAAATCTCCTCAAAAGGAGTTTCAGAACTAGCAGACTCTTCTTCTTCAGAGCCATAACCTAAAGGGGAAGGAATCTGGGAAGAACAGGCCAGAGATTCCTCATCAGAATCCTCCTCTTCCTCAGAGGAAACCTGTTCCCTAGTTTTCTTGAGAGGGGAAGATGACAAAGGGAGACCAAGTCAAGGCCGTAAGAGCGTTGAGCAAACCCTGTGTAAAATTCTACCATTCACTTTGAAGGCCCTTAGGAGCAGCAGAGATGTTTTGTCTTTTGTTTCTTATTTAAAGGGACATCCTTCTTATGAAACGTAGAAAGCTCCAATATCAGTCTACTCTCAGTAATTGTAATCTGGACTTCCTCCCTCACCAGTATCAGAAGAACTCCCTAGGCCCCTCACCAGTATCTGAAGAACCCCCTAGGCCACTTCAATGATAAGCCACAGTTCCCCTAAACGTCTGAAGCAAACATTTGCAAGACCTCCAAGGACGTACAAGAAGCCAGATCCATGGCAGCCTCCAAACTGGTTGCATGTACAGGAATCCAACCTAGGAACCAGACAATCCTCCAGGCTTTCACCAGTCTCAAGAGAGACGTACAGTGGAGGATGCACAGCCAAAGAATCTGATCTGATGTTTTTGACCTTTTTCGAAGACGGCTGACCTTCAGAATAGGAAGTACCTTCCATAGTGTCTTTCACTAAAAGCTTTAGATGCTTGGTTTCAAGATAGAAAGCTAGGGATGACAGATGACTATATAAGGTCTTTGGAACAAAAGCCTGACAAATAGTACAGGACATATAGTCTTGAGAAGCACCAAAACAAGCACTGCTCATGATGGTCTTTATGGGTAAACTGTCTCCCACATAGGCATTTACCCTTTCAGGATGACATGAACCCTACAACAAAACAAATGCTTAAAAAAGGGTAAGCAAAAGACTCCACTGGGGAACTTACCTGAAACAAATAGGTACACCAGCAACAACTAGAGCAATCATACTGATTATCAAAACACATAATTTGGACTGGCGGCAAAGAAGTTCTGAGGATATGTACGGATGTCACCTTTATGCCCTACGCCTAGTACTGGGAGCATACATGGCATATGGTATATCGTTAACAACCTAAAGACTTTGGTATACTGGCCGGACGTCGGCCCGCCCTTGGCAGGGGATCCCTCATGTTAGGATACTGCAACGGTGAAATAGGACATGTACTGTTGTGTCTACTTTCCAATAATTATAGATGCTAAGTGAGTTTTCACTGTTGCTGTAATAACTACTTGGAATTTCCTGCTGTTGAAGCCCTTGGCAGTCCCAAATACCAGAAATTGATTCCCCTCCTGGCCTGGTGGACACCCTCCCCTCTGACTGTCAGAGTTTAAGGGTCATTTCCCAGCAGCATTTTTTTCATGTCAACCTTGTCCTCACAGGACTAGAGCCTCACCAGACTACTCCTACCGCAGGAGTATAACTCACCCATACAGTCCCCAGCAGAGTTAAATAAAAGACTTACATGGGGAGGGGATCTTAAGGAGAGGGACACAGGCATTCCATTGCAATGCAGTACTACGAAAGATGGAAAGGATACTGCAACAGTGAAGATGCTTTTTTACATACAATTACGTTAAGCAGGTACAAATGCACTATGTTCATCATTTCACTGCTGCAGCAATAACTTGGGAGGATTCCCAAAGTTATAGGAAGGAAGGCAGAACAGATATAAAAAACAGGAAAGACGCTACTGCAGAAGTGCTGAAGCAAACCCAGCTCTGGCTCTAGAGGAAGAGGACAAGTTTTAATGCTTATAAAAGTTGTAGAGTGAGGACCGGATGGCTGCCTCCAGAATATCTTGGGTGGACAGCCCCCTGATAAAGGCAGTAGTGGCCCTGGGGGAATAAGCTCAAATGCACTCTAATACCTTTCTGCCATGGTGCTTATAGCAAAAGGAGATGTAGTTACAGATCCATTTAAAGACTGGTTAATCCAGTAAGCAAACAAGCAATTTGTTAGGAGCAAAGGCGACAAAGGACTCAGACTGACTTTTTGCTTTATTTTATTCAAGTAAACCTGAGCAGTCTGTATACATCTAGGGAGAATAAGGTTCAGTCGGTTGGTGATGAAAGTAGGGAATTGGACCGATTCCCATTACTACCTTGGACATGAAGACAGGGCTAGTTCTCAGTGAAACACTGAGTTAAGCCAGAGAAAGGGCTCTTAACACATTATTGCCTGTAATCAGACTCTCGCAGCGGTAATGGCCACTCGGAAGACAATTTTCCAGAACAAAGATTTGACATCTGTAGAAAAGGTAAGCTCAAGGGAGGGTAAAGTGAGTTTCTCTAATACAAATCTGAGGCCCCAGGAAGGTGTACAGGCAGGTTTGGGTGGCCTTAAGTGAAAGATGCTTTTGAGAAACTGTTTCACTACAGGGTGACAGAACAAAGGGGGCTGTACTAGAAAGCAAACAAAGATAGCACAATCTTGAATTATATAAAGAGTAAGAGAGACCTTTGGTGAAAAGCTCCACAAAATAAGTCAGAACCAATGATATTTGCTAGTAGAGATTGTTCACTCTTGGACTGGAACCATACACCAAATCTTGTTCATTTGGAAATGTAGGATTTCCTGGTACTGGGTTTTCTGGCTTTTTTCAACATAAGCAGGGTGCCCTTGTTCAACAGATGGCCCAGCTTCAGTGTGCTCAAGTTGGGGTGGACAGTGGCTTCATTGTTTTGCGTCAAGATATCTACTTCCTGCTATAGCAATCAAGGTTTTTGCCTGCTAAAGTTGTGTAACACGGAACCAATGGTGCCTTCATCAGAAGGGTGCAATTAAGATCATCCGCAACCCTTCCTCTCTAATCTTTACACATAACCTGGGGATATGTAGTATTGCAAGCACAGCATACAGAGATAGACCTGACCATGGAAAAGAGAAGGATCCCTTCCTCCAGGAATCTTTCTTGATTAATAACTTACCTGCCTGTTTTATTTGGAGGCAAAAAAGTCTACTTTTGGCATACCCCATCTTCCTATAATTTTGTTTTCAAGATGTACTTTTTTTAGCATCCATTTGTGGGGGTTCTGACACTGATCTCCTCAGATGGTCTGCAAGCCGGTTTTCTCCTGAAAAAGCTGTGCTGTCAGTGTAACCCCATCCCATGTGCTGCCTCAGAGAGCTGCACTGCCAGGCAGTAGATTGCAGTAGGTGTGTGTAGCTTCTAGCTCCCAGTTTATGTATCACATAATTATATTGCCTGTCTTCACCTAGAGGGTGCCTGTTTTCCACATTTGTGTTAATGCCATCATGCCTCTGTAGACTGCCATGATTTCTTTCAGACTGATGAGACTCTGAAGGAGGGTTATTTCTACTTGCCTTGCACCTGAAGATTGCCTGAGTGGACTTCCCAAGCTAAGTCTGAGGCCATTACTTGGTTCCCTAACTGATACTGGAAAGGAACCCCTTTGTTCTGGGGGCAAGACTTTATCTGCCATCCATCTATAACCCCTTTTTCCCCACATTTTTGCACATGCAATAGGGGTGTCAGTTTAACAGTGACAATCATCCGGAGCCAGGGTTTATATCAATTTTATCCACAGTGACAACTGTCCTTTTAAGCAGGGGAAAATCTTTACTTGGAAGTTTAGAGGGCGTCTGTGCTGTCACACACATTCTTCAGGAACCCATGTATCTTCCTCATATGAAGCTTTGCCAGGGGACCATAAAGAAGCAGGAAGCAATTTATTTACTTTGACATTTGTTGACCGAGACAGTCTGACTGGGCTATAGCACCTTTCAGTGGAGGCCTGAGCAGAAAAAGTACAGTTGTGTACACTAAAATAAATGTAGATGTTTGAGTGTATTCACTGTTGCAGTCATCACCTGCCTTGCTTTATAGCACTGACAACCTGATGTCAGACTACAGGTGACAGCTCATGGCACATAGACTGAGGGCTACCACAGCAGGGATAAAGTACAGTTGTGTACACTTACCATAAAAGTAGATGTTCGAGTGTATTCACTGTTGCAGTCATTACATTTGGGGGTAATCTGCTGGCAGGTTGCCCTCAGTCGGCCTGAATAACAAAGTCTTGGGTCCTGCATCAGTTGCTGTCTCCCCTTCCATGAGGACAGGTCGTCAGTGGTATAAAACATGCAGCCAATGCCATTTTAATCAGTTTTTCTTGCCCCAGATGTCAGGTGCCCCGCAAATGGGGAGCAAAAATATATATGTATAAACTGTAAATATATAAATGCACTTTAGCGACATAAAATTTACCTTCAACTAAAAGCAAATGCATCACAAAGGCTTTTGAGTATAGTGAAGGAAAGAAAAGGTACAGAAAAAGGGGGCTGGCGGGTGGGTAACCCGGACTGCAACAGTGAATACACTCGAACATCTACATTTATGGTAAGTGTACACAACGGTACTATGTTCTTCGTGTTTCACTGTTGCAGTCATTACATTTGGGTAGAATCCCAAAGCTATTGATGGGAGGATGGAACTAAACAGCATTAGGAGCAGCTATTAAGCCCTGCAGGACTGCATTGGCAAAGCCTGCCCTGAATTTGGATAAGGGAGGTAAATGATAATGCTTTGTGAATGTATGAACTGAGCTCCAAGCAGCAGCTTCTAGAATGTCTCTAGTAGGGACCCCTCTGAGAAAAGCTGCTGAAGTAGAGGCAGCCCTGGTGGAATGGGATCTGATCCCCTTGGGCACAGGTTTACCATGGTGCAAGTAGCAGAAAAGAATGCAATGGCTTATCCATTTAGAAATAGTCTGCTTTGATACAGCCTTCCCCTCTGATCCTGCAGCAAATGCTACCAGTAGTTGCTCAGACCTTCTTAGAGATTTTGTCCCGTTTAAGTAGAATTTTAGTTGTCTGTGTACATCCAATGAATGCAGAATCCGTTCCCCCTTGTTCTGGGGATTTGAGAAAAAAGAAGGCAGGTGAATGGTCTGGTTAAGAGCCACACTGGATACCACCTTAGGCATAAAAGAAGGATTGGTCCTGAGGGCCACCCTGTCCAGGTAAAAAAATAATGAAAGGCTCCACTTCCATGAAAGCCTGTAGTTCTGAAACCTTTCTAGCTGAAGTGATTGCCAAAAGAAAAGCTGACTTCCAAGAAAGAAATTTTATATCTGCAGTAGTTTCTGGTTCAAAAGGAGGCAGGGTGAATTTTTCAAGCACATAACTGAGGTCCCATGCAGGAATTGGGGCTCTCCTGGGAGGACTTAAATTTTTGGCCCCTCTGAGATACTGTTTTAGCAGTGGATGAGAAAAGAGGGGAGGCTCTGTGTTGTAATGAGCCGAGATGGCAGAGGCATGGATTTTTACTGAAGAAAAAGATAGGCCCTTGTCAAGCATCTCAGTTAAGTATTGTAAAATCTGAGGAATACTGGGCTTTGCTATGTCTATTCCTTGTGCTTGGTTCCAAGCACTGAATCTCTTCCATTTATCAGCATAAGATTTTCTAGTACTAGACCTTCTGGCTTCCAAAATGACATCCATCACAGGTTTACTGAGAGATGTGGTTTGAATAATTAGTTGATTAGCCATGCTGCAAGTTTCAGAGTTTGGAGTGGAGTGTGCAGAATTTGATAGTTCTGCTGAAACAATAGATGAGGTGTTTGAGGCAAGTACCACGGAGGAAGGTGCGACACATTCCTTAGAAGCGGGTACCAGTGTTGGCGAGGCCAGTCCGGAGCAATTAGAATCATTTCTGGTTTTTCCCCTCTGACTTTTAGTAAAGACCTTGGAGAGTAGAGGCAGAAGGGGAAAGGCATTGACTGATCGGTCTTTCTAGCCGAAGGATAGAGCATCCACTTTCCATGCTTTTTTGTGACGAGTTCTTGTACAGAATTTGTCCAACTGATAGTTCTGGGGAGAGGCAAATGGATCCGTGTCTGGGCTTCCCCATTTGTGTTAACATGCTGAAGATTTGTGGATCCAGTTTCCATTTGTGTGGGTCCATAAGATTTCTGCTTAAGCCATCTGCCAGAGTATTTTGCTTTCCTGGCAGGAACTCTGCTTGAAGATGTATTTGGTAAGTCAAGGCTGTGCTCCACAAGGCCATGGCTAGTCTGCAAAGGGAGTAGGAATGGGTACCCCCTGCTTGTTTATATACCACATAACTGTGGTGTTGTCCTATCAGTAGTCGTCCTGGATGAAGTAAGTCCTTGAAGGCTGTCAGAGCACTCTGAATAGCTAGCATTTCTTTCTGGTTGATATGCAGATGGATTTGGTTTGGGCTCCATTTGCCCTGAATGCATTTCCCTGCCAGGTGGGACCCCCAAGCATAGTCTGATGCGTCTGTAGTTAGGGTTTGGGTGGCAGGGGGTAGAGTGAATGACAGTGCCTTGTTTTGGTGACATATCTCTGCCCACCAAAGAAACTCCTGTTGTAGACAAGGAATGAGAGGAATCCTTGTTTCCAGGCTGTGACAATGTTGACTCCATAAGCTTTTTAGGTACCACTGACGTTTCCTCATATGCAGTCTCACATACGGAATTAGTAGAATGTAGGACGCCATCAACCCCAAGGCCTGCAGAATTTGTCTTGCAGATAACTGGGGTTTTGTTGCCATTTGTTGAAATATATTGCCAATTGCATTTCTTTGTCTGGCGTGAGGTAAGCCATCTGGCAGTTGTATTCAAGCTTGCACCCAGGAATGTAATTATCTGAGAGGGTACCAATTGTGATTTCTTTTCGTTTATGGTGTACCCCAGGCATGCTAGAAGCCTTTTTACAAACGCCAGTTGTTGTAGAAGAGTGACCTTGCCCTCTGCCTGAATGAGACAATCGTCCAGATACGGATACATTTGAATGTTTCTTTGCCTGCAGAATGCAATTACTGGTGCCAGGCACTTTGTAAAGACCCTGGGCGCAGTAGATAAGCCAAAGGGCAGTGCAGAGAATTGGTAATGCAAAAAAACCTGCTTTGAAGCGGAGGTATCTTTTGCAAGATTCCCTTATTGGGATATGCAGGTATGCCTCTTAAGTCTAGTTACCAACCAGGCATTCTTGCTTAGCATAGGTAGTAGCTGTAAAGTCAGCATTTTGAATTTTGGAATGTCCAGGAACATGTTCAGAATCGATAACTCCAGTATTGGACGCCATGATTTGTCTTTTCTGGGTACTGGGAAAAGTCTTGAATAAAATCCTTGTCCTTTTTCCTTTTCTGGTACCGGTTGAATAGCCCCCATATCCATGAAGGACATGACTTGTTTCTGGACCTCTGCCCACTGGTTTGTTGGCAGATCTGGCCATCCGTTTAAATATGGCAAAGTATGGAAATGAAATCTGTACCCCTGGGATACTATGTTAAATACCCACTTGTCCTGGGCAATTAACTGCCAATTTTGAGCATGAAGTGCTAGTTTTCCCCCCAAGGGGGCTGCCAAAAGATAAGTGCTTGGAGGTGGTACAGGAAAGTCATTGAGACTGCTTACTGTAGGGTTGTGCTTGGTTACCTCCAGATTTGGAGGTGGAAGCACCCCACTGCTTTGACCTGTAAGATCCCTGTGACTGATATCTGGAGCCTTTTGAGCGCCTGGGTTTGCCCTGAGTGGCTCGGTTGGACACAGGAAAGGACCAGTGCCTACTGAACCTGGGTGGCTGCACTTGCAAGAAATCTTTTACAGTTTGCATAGATTTAAGCTTTGTCTTCCATTTTCTTTAAAACCTCTTCTGCCTTATTACCAAACAGACTATCATGCTGTAAAGGGGCATCCAACAATTTAGCTTTAACATGATCAGGCAGATTTTGCTCCTTGAGCCAGGCATGCCTTCTTATCACAGATCCAGTAACAGTGGCCCTGCAAGAGGCCTCCAAGGAATCAAAACCACATTCAAAGCATGCTTTCCAACCTGCTCTGCTGCATGCAATAAATCCTGTAACTATTTTCCACACAATCAGAAATCAACATAATTTTCTGTTTCAGTAAGCCCATAACATGCTGTTGATATTTAAACATATGAAACTGGCAGTTTAAAGCCCTGATTGCCAAGGTTTCAGACATATAAACCTTCTTACCCCATCTATCCAGCACCTTGGAATCTCTATCAGAAGGGGTAAGATTTTTGGCTGTAGAAGCCTTAACACCCTTGGGACCCTGAGAAATAGTCTCAGGATCAGCAGCAGGATTTTTGAAAAGAAATTTGTGGGAGTCAAGAACCCTGTAATATCCGTCTGGCTTACTAGGAGCCGGAGGCAGGGAATCAGGAGCCATGCTTGCTTCCGAGAACACATCAACAATGTCTAATACAGGAGGTATTGCCAAAGGCCTATGCTGAGGAAGAAGGAAATCCCCAAGCCTCTTTTTTGATTCAGAGAAGTCCTGACTCTCCCAGTGAAAATGTTCCCTTAAAGTATGTAAAGTCTCTCCAAAAGAGTAATCCTCAGGAGGAGATGCAGATGGGATGGATTCCTCTGCATCAGAATCCTCATAAGGTGGAATAGAAAATTCCTGATCAGAAGAGGAATCAGAAGAAATGGAAACCTGATCTGAAGATTCATAATCAGTGCCTTGCCTAGGCCTCTTAGCAGGAGGGGGTTGGGAACCCCTGATCAAGGTAATTAAATCCTCAGCCATTTTTTAGGCATAGGGGCCCTGAGCACATGGCTCATGCTTCAGTTTTTTAGACATAGAAGTCGTTTTTGACCTTGTTTTTGTTGATGGCATCAGTTTAATATGAAAATGTTGAGGCCTAAAAACACCCTCAGAAGCTGGTGCCTGCTCAGCGGCTCTGGACCCTTCCAAGGGAGAGACATCTGCGGGTTCAATACTTTCGAATCTCGCGGCATGCCGAACTCCGAATGGGTCTCGGTAGAGGCCTGCGACTCAAAAGTAGCGGGTATCAGGGGCTGCGAAAGCGCCTCACTAAGTACTTGCGAACCAGCGACTGGCTTAGCAGAAGCTTCGTCGTCGGTTTTGGACCTCGACAGTCTGTCTTTTTCTTTGCGTTTTTTGTGAACTTCGGTAGTCAGAATGCTAACTGATGACATTTCAGGGTAGTTAAATCTTGAACTAAAATATTTAGAAGCAAAAATATACCGAAGCTTAATAGTGCATTGGTTAAATTTAGCACAAAACCGACAGCAAGGCACGTTGTGATCAGGGCCTAGGCAAGGAATACAGTACAAATGAAAATCCTTATGATGTATTTGCTTCCCACAAGTAATGCAATTATGAACTTTTACTGACATCGGTAAGGAGCAAGAAAAAGTTTCCCCAACGGGGTACTTAGCTTTAGTTTGAAGACTTCGGTTCTGAAATTCAAAAATGAAAATTTCAGGAGTTGGCCGACTGGCACTTGTGAACTGCTTCGGGCACCGCACGGCAAGAAAGTGGTTAAAATGTTGTCGGCTGCATGTTTACACCCCTGACGACCTGACATCATGGAAGAGGAGACAGCAACCAAAGCAGGACCCAAGACTTTGTTATTCAGGTCGACTGAGGGCAACCTGCCAGCAGATTACCCCCAAATGTAATGACTGCAACAGTGAAACACGAAGAACATCCCGCAGGTGATGGGGCTGCAACAGTGAAATATGAAGAACATTCTCCATAGTAGAAGTAAACAAGAAAGTTACATGACAAAGTAATGTGCAATACAATAAATTAAGCTAAATATCCATTACAGTATGAGTAAGATAAAACAGCAAGAGAGTCATTTATAAGTTGCAGTAAGTGAGGAAACAGGTAATAAAAAGCTGGCAAAAACATATTTGGACTATTATCAGTGTACAACTATATTATTTCAAGCAGCTTCTTTTGCAGTCTACAGGAGGTATAGAAAGAAAACAAAAGTCACGTTGCAAGATAAGACTGCAGGTAGCAGGATTCCAGGACTAAGAAGTGAATGAGCATGGAGAGCAGTAAGTGATGCAACACAGAGGTCCCAGGATTTCTCTGGCAGATACTACCTTCTCCTAGGGTAGTGTTCAGAAATACTGTTATGAAAGCCACCTTTTCCTGTGGAAGAATGGCATTTTCTATGTCCAGCAAGGCTCCTAAAACACTAGTGCATTTGTGGGCTTCAGGGTGGATTTCTTTAACTTTAGGAAGAATCCCACGTTTGAAAGACAAGTCATTATCAAGTGAAGTGAAGCCTTAAACTCCCTCACAGAACTTTCCTTGAATCATGCATGTAAGGACAGATGCAACTACTGGAGCTGTGAACACTTTAGGAGCAGTATATAAGCCAAAGGGCAATGCACAGAATTGAAAGCAATTCCTACCTGCCCTGAAGCAGAGATGCTTGTGTTGCTTTGCTTTGGGTATGTGGAAGTATGGTACCTTTTACATCAAAGGTGACTAATTAAATCCTGAGGGGGTAAGCATGGGCAGGAGCTTTTACAGAGTAAGAGTAGTGACCTTGAGGAACACCACTAACTTGTTCAGCCATGACAGGTCTAGAACTGCTCTCCCTCCAAGTTCCTTCTTTTCTTGGCATTGGGAAGAATCTTGAGTAGACCATCCTCCTACTTCTTTTTGATGGACAGACAAGCAGCTGAGATTATAAAAATGTGTATTCATAGCTAACTACTGCCAGTTTGCAAGGCAGCCAGCTATGCTGGCCCCTCCAGTACCAAGATACAGTAGTCTCAGGATACAGAAAACAGGACCCAGTGTAGAGAGTGGAGTGTACACAATAGCTACCCAAGCTAGTGATGGTTGCGCCTTCTCCTGCATGCAAATATGCATGCATGAGTGGCCATAAGGCAGCGATTTTCTATCTGTGTGCCTCGAGAGGTCGACAGGTGCGCCACTAAAATTTAACTTGCTGAGGGATTGACTGTCACATTAACTTTTTAATTAAAAAAAATTACTGTGGTGTGCAATATTTTTTACTCAAAACTTCTAATACCATTCTTATGATAAAAATATAAAAAACAGTTTATTTACTGATAATGTGAGTTTAGGGCAGAGAAGTTTTAATGCCAAGTCTTTCAAGTAATAAAATAACTTTTTTTCTTTGTTGGTTCATTTTCTGTAGTTTACAGTTGTTTGTAAAATAACTTTGTTCAACTGCAGGGGATTTTTTTTACCTCCACACACCAGTGTATTTGCATGTGTGGAGGTATAGAAGTCATAGCTCTCAACTGCCCTGATTTTCGCAGAATGTCCAGATTTTTGGTCTGTTCCTTATAAAACTTGTGGTTCTCTGGCAAACCAATGAGGACTGAATTCAATAAATAATGACACATTAAGTTTCAGACTGCATATCATGCAGAAATGCATGTTAACACTAAACCTTTTATTCAAGCAACGTTAAGTTTAATGCAATAACAAAAGACAAAAATGGGAGTAAACAAACATGGCTCTCTCGATAATAAAAGACAAAAATTTTATTCAGGTACAAACTAGTGAGCGCTTTCCTGCCTCCTGGCACTTCTTCAGACAATACAAACACTGCAAAAATCTCAATAAAAAATGTGTTTTGAACTTTCTAAGTTTATGCAACATTTTAAAATTGTCCTTATTTTTGGGCCTTTGTCTGCCCATTATTTTGGGTTACCACAGCTTTATCCAGCTACTTTATATCTGGCATCATCAAAATTATACCTTTTTTTTTTTTTTTTTTTTTTTGTCGGGTCGGCAAAAAATACAGTAAATTTTTTGGTGTGCTGCAAGATTTTTGTAATTAGTATGTAGGCACCAGGAGATGAAAAAAGTACAGTTGTGTACACCTACCACAAATGTAGATGTTTGAGTGTCTTCACTGTTGCAGTTATGACTGTAGGGTTCTCCCCTGCCGGCAGGCAGTCCTCGGTCGGCCAGAATCCCAAAAGTCTGGGTCCGGCGTCGGCTGTTCAACCATGCTCCCTGACGTCAGAGCGCCAGGAGTACAAAGCTGACAGCCGACGCCACGTTCTCCAGTTTTTCCTGCCCCAGATGTCAGAAGTCCCAAAATGAGAAAGGTCCCATATCCTTTGCAAATACACCTCAGAAGAATGGTGAAAAAAGGAACCACACAAAAGTAAAAATAAGAGGGGACAGGAGGGAGGGAAACCCACACTGCAACAGTGAAGACACTCGAACATCTACATTTATGGTAGGTGTACACAACTGTACTATGTTCATCGTGTTTCACTGTTGCAGTCATGACTGTAGGGTAGAATCCCAAAGCAGAATGAAAGGGAGGTGGTAATAAAGTAGAAGGGGTGGCTAAAAGGCCCTGCAAGACTGCAGAGGCAAAGCCTGCCCTAGACTTAGAGAAGAGAGGTAGATTGTAGTGCTTTGAAAAAGTATGCACTGAACTCCAAGTTGCAGCTTCCAAAATGTCTTTGGTAGGAACTCTCCTGAGGAAGGCAGCAGAAGTGGCAGCAGCTCTGGTGGAATGAGTCCATATATTCCCTGGGATTTGCTTTCCACGGTGTGAATAACAAAATCTGATTCCATGAGCAATCCATTTAGAGGGAAAAAAGTTGGCAAGTGGATAGTTTGACTTAAAGCCACTTTGGAAACCACCTTAGGCATGAGGGTAGGATTAGTCCTCAAAGTCACCCTGTCTTGATGAAAAATAATATAAGGTTCCACAGCCATAAGAGCTTGTAACTCTGAAACTCTCCTGGCAGATGTCAGGGCTAACAGTATGGCTGTTTTCCAAGATAAAAACTGGATGTCAAAAGATGCAGCAGGCTCAAAAGGAGGCAAGGTGAGCTTTTCCAAAACATAGTTGAGATCCCAAGCAGGAATGGGAGGAGATCTAGGAGGTCTTAAGTTCTTCGCTCCTCTGAGAAACTGTCTCATGAGCTGGTGGGCAAAGATTGGAGGGTCTGTATTATACTGAGCGGAAATAGCAGAGGCATGTATCTTAATGGAAGAGAAAGAGAGACCCTTATTTAAGAGATCTGTCAAGTAAAGTAAAATTAAAGGAATGCTCGGAAGAAGAGGATCAGAATCCTGAGCCTGCATCCAGGAACAAAATCTTTTCCATTTTCCTGCATAAGATTTCCTAGTGCTAGGACGTCTGGCTTCTAGAATGACATCCATAACCTGTTGGGTAGGAGAGAAGAAATCAAAGGCCTTAGATTAACCAGGCCGCCAGGCTGAGTGCTGACATGGGAGTGTAGAACCTGACCCTGATGTTGGGACAGAAGGTTCGGAGTCTGTGTTAAGACCCAAGGGGGCTCCAGACATAGGTTTTTCAGAGTGGGGTACCAAAACTGTCGAGGCCAATTTGGGGCCAACAAAATTATCATCTTGGGCTTGTCCTGTTTGACCTTTAATAATACCCGTGGAAGAAGAGGAAGAGGTGGAAAGGAATATCCCGAGAGGTTTCTCCAACTGAATGATAGTGCATCCACTTTCCAAGCTTGTTCGTGGAAAGTCCTGGTGCAAAAATTCTATAGTTGATGATTGAGATGGGATGCAGATAGGTCTATGTGAGGACATCCCCAGACTGCTGTTATCATCCTGAATATTTCGGTGTCCAGCATCCACTCGTGTGGATCCGAAAGGTTTCTGCTCAGACAGTCTGCCAGGAAGTTTTGTTTCCCCGGTAGAAACTGAGCTTGAAGGTCCAGATTGCAAGCTAGAGCTGTGTTCCATAGATCCATGGCTAGTCTGCAAAGGGGGTAGGAATGAGATCCCCCTTGCTTGTTTATGTACCACATAACTGTGGTGGTGTCTGTACGTATCAGTAGTTGTCCTGGTTGTAGAAGATTCCTGAAGGCCATTAGAGCTTTCTGAACTGCTAACATTTCCTTTAAACTGATATGCAGGTGCTTCTGATCCTTTGTCCAAAGGCCCTGCAGACAGTTGCCCTGAAAATGGGCTCCCCAAGCATAATCCGAGGCGTCCGTGGTTAGTATCCGAGTGACAGGAGGCAGACAGAAGGGTTTTCCTTTGTTTAGAGTACATGCCTTGGACCACCAAAGGAATTCCTTTTGAAGACAAGGCAGGACAGAGATCAGTATGTCTAAACTGTGGCAATGCTGAGACCATACACTTTTTAGGTACCACTGTATTTTCCTCATGTGTAGTCTTGCATATGGTACGAGAAGGATGCAGAAGGCCATGTAACCCAAAGCCTGCAGGAATCTCCTTGCAGATAGCAGAGTTAAAGTTGCCAAGGTTTTGAAAGTTGAAGCCAGCTGAAATTGTTTTTCGTATGTCAGAAATGCCATCTGGGTTGTTGTGTTTAAAGAGGCGCCCAGAAAAATTATCTGTTGTGAGGGTGTCAAATTTGACTTTATCTTTACAGTGAATACCAGGAACTTGAGGAGATCCTGAACAAACCGTAGATGCTGGAGTAAGACCGCCTTGCTGTCTGCCTGAATAAGACAGTCATCCAGATAAGGGTAAATTTGAATTCCCTTGAGTCTGCAGTAAGCTACTACTGGAGCCAGGCATTTGGTGAAGACCCTGGGCGCAGCAGAGAATTGAAAGTGCCTCGATCTGGCCTTGAACCTGAGGTATTTTCTGTGTTCCTGCCGGATGGGAATGTGTAAATATGCCTCCTTTAAATCCAAAGTTACCATCCATGCATTTTTGGACAGCATAAGAAGTAGCTGCTGTAGAGTAAGCATCTTGAATTTTGGAATGTCTAGAAAGGTGTTCAAGACTGACAGATCCAGAATGGGTCTCCATGAATTTTGCTTCCTGGGGACTAGAAAGAGCCTTGAGTAAAAACCTTGTCCCATCTCTGAAAGTGGAACCAGTTCTATGGCTTTCATAGCCAAAAGAGCTTCCACCTGGTTTAAGGCCTCTGTCCATTGATGTTTTGGAAGATCTGGCCATCCGCTTGGCCTTGGTAGGGTATGAAAATGGAATTTGTAACCTCTTGAAACCACATCCAGAACCCACTTGTCTTCGGTTATATAAGTCCAATTTCGGTGAAAAAGAGAAAGTTTTCCTCCGAGAGGGGCTTCCAGGCAAGAAGTTCCTGCAGCCCAACAGAGGGAGTCATTGAGTCTGTTTCCTATGAGTTTGCGACCTGTCCTCTCCTCCCCTAGGGGTGGAAGCAGTCCACTGTCTTGGTCTATAAGAGGCTTGTGTTTGAGGCCTTCCTCGGGAGCGTCTGTATCTACCCCTCTGAGGCCTGTCTGAATTGGGAAAGGACCAATTTTTTGTAGGCCAATTCCTGCTAAATCTGGGTGGCTGTACTTGTAAGAAATCTTTAACTGTTTGCATGGATTTCGCCTTGTCCTCCATCTTTTTAATCACCTCTTTAGCTTTTGATCCAAACAAAACATTATGCTGAACAGGAGCATCCAATAATTCAGCTTTTACTTGTTCTGGCAAATTTTGTTCCTTTAACCATGCATGCCTTCTAATTACTGTGCCAGAGGCAGCAGCCCTACAAGAGCCTCCAAGGCATCAAATCCACAGTGTAAACCATGCTTCCCAACTTGTTCAGTGGCATGCATTAAGTCATGTAATTCCTTATCTGCACAGGCAGAAATGGAAGTAAGCTTTTGTTTTAAGACAGACAAGAGAAATTGCTGGTATTTCAGCATATGAAACTGACAGTTTAAAGCCCTAACAGATAAAGTAGCAGAAGTGTACACTTTTTTGCCCCATCTTTCTAAAGATCTAGAATCCTTCTCAGTGGGAATGGGGTTTTTAGCAGAAGCGGCCTTAACTCCCTTAGGACCCTGAGAAATGGTTTCAGGGTCAGCAGTAGGGTTCTTGTATAAAAACTAGTGGGAATCAGGAACCCTGTAATATCTATCAGGCTTAATAGGAGCAGGAGGAAAACAGTCAGGGGTTAAGTTAGCCTCCGAAAAAGCATCATCCACAATATCCAAAATAGGAGGAATAGCCAGGGGTGTATGTTGGGGAAAAAGAAGAAAATCCCTTAGTCTTTTCTTAGATTCCGAATACTCCTGTCCTTCCCAGTGGAAATGTCCCTCATTTCATGCAATGTTTCCCCAAAAGAGAAATCCTCCGGGGGAGAAGCTGAAGGAATGGATTCCTCAGCATCAGAATCCTCATAAGGAGGGAAAGAATATTCCTGGTCAGAAGAAGAAACTGAAGAAACAGAAGCCTGATCAGAGGAGTCATAATAAACCTCCTGCCTTGGCCTTTTATCTGGAGGGGGATGTGAACCCCTAATCATAGTAAGTAAATCCTCCGCCATCTTAAGTAACTGTTTCTGTGACTTGGGAGCCGGTTCAGAAGAGGCCTGTGTTGCAGTCTTTGATTTGGAAGGAATCTTTGCCTTTATTAGAAGCTGAGTAGGCCTGAAAACCCCTTCGGAAGCCGGTACCTGCACAGCGGCTCAAGACCCATCCGAAGGAGCATTGTCCGAAGGTCCTGCAATAGAAATATTCAAAGGCCTAGTTGGCTCCTCGTGGGAGTCCATTTCGGCCATCGGTTCCGAAATGACAGACGACAGGGGCTGCAAAAGCGCCTCACTGATGACAGCCGAACCTGAAGCTGGCTCCGCATGAGCGATATAGTCAGATTTGGACCTCGGAGGCCTGTCTTTGTCCTTGCGTCGTTTGTGAACTCCGGTAGCCGGAACCGTATCAGATGGCATTTTGTAATTAAAACGCCTACCGAAGTAATGAAATGCAAAATCGTACCTTTGTTTAATTGTACGTTGATTGAATCTAGCACAAAACCGACAACTAGCTACGTCGTGGTCAGGGCCTAAGCAAGGAATACAGTAAGAATGAAAATCCTTATGAGGTATTTGTTCCCACATGAAATACAATTATTAACTTTTTCTGACTTCGGACTGGAGCAAGAAAAAAGTTTCCCCAACGGGTTAGTTAGCTTTGAGTAGGAGAAGAAAGTCTTCGGACTGAAGTTTGTTCAGAAAAGATTGTAAGGAGTCAGCCGCCCGGCACTTGCGAACTATCACCGCACGGCAAGAAAGACTGGAGAACATGGCGTCGGCTGTCAGCTTTGTACTCCTGGCGCTCTGACGTCAGGGAGCATGGTTGAACAGCCGACGCCGGACCCAGACTTTGGGATTCTGGCCGACCGAAGACTGCCTGCCGGCAGGGGAGAACCCTACAGTCATGACTGCAACAGTGAAACATGATGAACATGGTTGAAAATCACTGCCATAGGGGGAATGCTGACAGCCCTTGTCTTTGATACAGGTGTGCACATCACAACCAAGAGAGGGGTTAGAGCATTACCACCAAAATTCTCTCAATACTGGGATGTTGGCAAGAGCACAAACGTCCCTGATGTCGCCAAGGATGATGCTCACCACCAGGGAACAATTGCTCTGTGTGACACTTGGAAGGATCAAAGGTTGGTGGTGGTGGTGGTGGTGGTGGGGAGGGTGGCTTCCCTTACAGACAAGTCTACAGTCAGCTCAATACACTGATCTGTTTAAATTGAAACAGCCTTCCTCCAGAATGTTACAAGTCGGGAGAGAACATATGGAAGAGGCCAAAAGAATCAGAAATGGGAGTCACTGTATTGACCAGCCGGGGACAGATGGCCCTGGCCAGACCATGTGTCTCAGCCTCTGCCTCCCATCCAATGCTCTTTTTCAAAACTTCTTTTGTTTAAATGCTAACAAATAACTTCAATTAAAAGTGTTACCGCTACACTTAGTCAGTGGAGAATGAAAAAGCCATTTTAACATCAAAAAAATACTACCTTTTCCCCCTCCCCTTCAACACTTTGTATAAGAAAGGACAAAACAATAACACTAAAGTGTATTCAAGAGCTTCTCTGACATCCCCAATCAAGGGCTAAGTCTTAGCCATACACGTTATGTGATTATTGAAGCCAGAGGCAGCCACCCCTAGCACAGACATCCTATTGTATTACTAGCTGCATCTGATGGCACTTTTGCAAACCTCAACAGTGGTCTGAGAACTCTGAAAGCCATGTTTCAAGACTGAATCAGTGATTTAATCACTTGTCTAGCTGTTTAATGACATCCACTTAATACTGGAGCAAGCACAAGGGTCTGGGAGCTATCAGTCCTTATAACCACTGCAACACACATGTACACCTTTAGGCAACTCTATTAAGTGTATGGATCTCCTTATTGTTCAGCAGAATGTTAGCAGGTGCAATCTGAAGTCCCTAAACACCCAGGCTACCTCTAATAAAATAAACATAAGGGTTTTTTTTATCTACCAAAATGCCAGATATGGCTTCCTGGGTGCTGGTGGCTGACAACTGGATTCTATAAGCAATCTCAGCAGTATCTTCTACTGGTATTGTATAGTTAATTTAGGAACTGCAAAATCCAAAAGAACTAAACATTACTTTAACTCTTCAAGAGTTCCTCTCATCCCCACTTAAATGTTCCTACATTAGCAGGATCAGTGGTTCAATAGGTGGCGCACACACCTCTGATGCATAAAACTGTTTGTTCTATTCCAATGCCAAGCTTCATGCTCCCTACCTGTGAAAGTTTAAAACTCCTAATTTCTTGTCCATTTCTCACTAATGCTAAAATAATCTGTTCATGCTTTCTGAAGATCACTCTCCATCGTAAACAGACAACTCTCCCTTCTCCAACAAATATGAATGTCTATGTTCTAGGAAATCCTTTAAATTACATAACCTTTGACATAAGGTCTTCTTATACAATGATGCACAATGGCTACACTTGTGGAAAACCTTACAACTTTCACCAAGCCAGGACAGACACTGAATGTGAAAAGCTCTTCAGTGGCATATCAGCCACAAAATGTTTGAGACCTTTACTAGGAAGGCCACTGGCTGCAGAAAAATCTCCAAAATCACAGAATCCATTTCTCAACAGTAACAAGACTCTACAACAATAGCAGGAAAACCATTCCAATTTGGGTACATACCACAGCTTTGGAGATAGTCTGGATGAACACATGGTCAAATTTGTGATCACTCAGTTTTGCAAAAACAGGAATGAAGGTGGTACATGAGTCTCCCATTTTAAGCTGCACACACACCTATCCATTTATGAACATCCTACTATCATGCACAGCATGGGAGAGGCCTGTCCTTGCACTGACGGTACAAGCTTTGGATGTCAGGCAAGATGACCGATGTCTGCCTGTGATACAATTTCCACTCATTATGCAAGATACTGCAAGCAGTGAACCCCTATAAGAATAAATAATTTACACCCATTTGTTAACCAGCTATTCCAAGTTGTCACAAAATCCATTTTCAGAAGTGTCCAGGAGCAATGTCTGGTTATTTGACTTGCTCAAGGTTACACAGTAAGGCAAATGAGGGTTGAGGGAATCAAATCCTGTACCAACAGGGACTGCAGCTGAAAGCCTTATCCCTCTGCCCCAACTGCCAAACAATTCCTGTGATGATCTGATATGTATAACTTTACTTTCAATACAAGAATATTTGTGTACTTAGAGGAAAAAAAATCAGTGAAGACAATGGAATAATGTTGATGATCTTAACAGAAAGTTACAGTTTGGAATATGTGGTGCAATCACAGCAGGGTCACAGAAATGCTATCTTTTATGGCACTGCCTGCCAGGCTAGATTATGTTTACAGAAATCACAGTACAAATAGAATAGAACTGCAGTAGCAATGTAAGCAGTGCTTATAGTGTACTTAACATGCAGACACAAAAGATGAAACAAAACTGCAAAACATTCTACATAAACTTCGGTATCAAGTCTTTGTGCTATTTATTGCATATCATTATTATGAAGGAGAAATACAGGAAACCTTCTGTACCTCAGGATTTAGCAAGTGAGTATGGACAACAGCACGCTTTATGTCATACAAATCTGTGAAGTGCTCCAGAGCCCGCTGAAGCAGTCCAGCCTTCTCACACAGCTGAGCAATATGAGCTCGATCATAATGAGTGAACATCTGGTTGCCCAAGATCGCATCAGCCACCTAGAACACAGAAAAAATACTCTGTTGAGTACATAATCGCTGACTGCATCAACAAGCCATCTTTGAGGGTTTCTATTATCTTAAAAAAATTGTAAGACGCAGCATCATTTTAAACAAAGTCATTCTTGTGCACAAAAAGGCTCTCTAGCAAAACCACAAAAGATGATGTCCTGGGCGTCCAGAAGCTTTATTGCTCACACAATTTCCAACGAAAAATAAAAAGTAAAAAATTACAGCTTGAAATACATACAGTTAAAGAAAATGCTGAGCGCTTTCACCCGCTCAAATCAATGCGGGTTTCATCAGAGTACATTTAACATATCTTTACATCAGCCTTATATACTAAATAAATTGTCATTTACATGTGCAAATTGGATAGTTGTTTGAGTAATTATTTGATTGTTACGCTACGCTGAAATACGAACTACTAACTACTGTTTGTTTTTATTTTGTGTTTTTATTTATGTCTAGAATGTTGGACCATAAACCGAACTAATAATTGTAAATAAATTTTAAATTATTTTTAAAGAAGTTTGTAAAGTGTGTTATTCTTAAAAAGACATAATGATAATTAGTGAGGGCATAACCTCAAAATCATATGTGTTTCTACAAATATTTACAAATATATCAATTTAATAAATAAATGAATATAAGTCTGATTTTTATACAAGTACACTTATGTTAAATAAATTGTATAAAATGAATATGTAAAATATTATAATATGATAATTGTATGCATTTAATAAATGGATACGTGTATGTATAGATAATATTTAATATTTAATATGTAAATAAATAGTTGTAATATTATGTATATTAAAATCCGTTAAATTTCTAAAAAAAGAGTCCATAAATAAAATTAAATTTAATTATGTGTAGTATATAAAAATGTGTATAGTATATAAAAATGTGTTCAGATGTGTAACGTAGATTTTGTTGTGATTATTATATTGAAACATAATAAAGATTGACATTATTCAAAATTGTGTATTATCTGAATTCTAATGTATTAATAAACATAATTGAAGTGTTTGTTAATATATGAATTGAAAAAACTAGTTTATTAAAGGTAAAATTTGGTTAAAAATAATTCTATAAAGACAGTAATGTTACTGCATAATATTTTAAAAGTTATTAATTATTAATACTAATTGATAAATGTGGATGCGTCATCTACTTGAAGATGTTTACAAACACTAACTCATAATCTGGGGTTGTGTAAGTTAGTTTTGTAAAACATACCATTGTGTGTTTGATTCATTTATAATTGACACATACACATTGTTATTGGTACCTACCAATTTTATATATATATATATATATATATATATATATATATATATATATATATATATATATATCGTAAAAATCTAGTCAAACGCATATTGATTTATGTTTCAAAATACTAGCAATGCTGATGTGCCCATTCAGTCCTGGTGTAGTACTAGCATTGAATCGAAGCTGCCACAGGCATTCCTTAGTTAACAATAAGTTGTCTAAGTCCCCTTCCTTTTCTCAGGGATTGTATATTCTATCTATGATAAAAAAGGTAAATCTTTTGAAATGACAACATGTAGTACTATGTACATATAGAGCATTAGTTTCCTTTTTGTGCTTAATGTCTCTTACATGTTCCATAATTCTTTCCTTTAGTTTTCTCTTAGTCTTACCTACATAGTATGCGGGACATGAAATACAACTAGCTAAGTAAATTACCATTTTCGTATTGCAGTTACATTGTCCAGGGCATTGAAGTGTTTTACCATAATCATACACTGTACAATAAGGTCCATCAATGATGTATTTACAACTTTTACAAAATCCACATTTCTTCATCTTTGATATCTTAAATAATTGTGTCCTACTTTCAAAAATCTCCTTCAAATTGGTACCCCTACTGTATGTTATTCTCGGGTATATACCTAGGGTCTCTGTAAATCCTCTGTTGTTATTTATCACACAATTCCAGGTATCATTTAAAATTGTAACTATTGCCTTAGAATTGTCGTTGTAAGGTATGATGAATGAATCCTTCTTGCTCATCAATTCTTGTTCTTTTAACCTTATATTTGTTCCATTACAGATTATCGGTTTAAATTTTGTATCCCTATTCTTTGCCACCTCCTGGGTTAAGGAGTCTAGCAAATTTTGCGGGTAACCCCTTTCAGCAAACATATCCTGTAATAATTTGCTTTCTTCCAAGAAATTTTGATAATCACTAATGATGCGTGAAAGTCTAACCAGTTGGCCTTTCACCAAATTTTTCTTTTGGAAGTAGGGGTGATAACTTTCGTAATGTAAATAACTGTTTGAGTATGTTTTTTTACGGAAGATGTTTGATTCGATCTTACCATTTTTGTTGTACATTTTTATATCTAAGTAATCACACTGTTCAAAATATATTTGGAATGTAAATTTTAAGAAGCTGGTACTTGCATCTAAATAAAGCATAAAATCTTTTATCTCACTTTCTTCACCTTTCCAGAAGATCAAAATATCATCCAGAAATCTTACATAAAAAATTATGTTCTCCCAGTAGCTAGACGTAAAGACCTTTTCGGTCTCCCAATGTGCCAGGACTAGGTTAGCGTAAGTGGGGGCACACCTGGCCCCCATTGCTACTCCTGTACATTGTTTGTAATATTCCCCTACTAGGAAAACATAATTGTTGTTTAAAATCATTTCCATAAAATCAACTAAAAGCTTCTGTTTAACAATGTGGTATCCACTGTGTTTATCTAAAATTCTCTCAAAGTATAAAAGTCCTTCTTTGTGTGGTATGACACTGAACAAATTAATAACGTCAACCGTTAACATAAAGTACTTGTCCCCTGTGTAGTTCTCATTAAATTCTCTTAATTTTTCTAAACAGTGCCAGGAGTCTTTAATTATATGTGGAAAATTCATACTGATACCTTTGCAATGTACATCTACAAATTTGGCTATAGTTTCTAGTTTAGAGTTTTTAGCTGACACAATTGGTCTGAAAGGTGGATTTTGGATGTTTTTGTGTACTTTAGGTATACCAAATATCGTAGGAGTGATCGGATGTTCAACAACTAGAGAGTCATATTCTTGTGTGTTGATCATGCTTTCCATCAAATAATCATATAGTAGCCAGTCTATCTTTGTGTATGCTCTTTGCCCCTCATATTTAGAAACTTTATTGTATGTTTCTTCATTTTCTAACATGGTTACCATTTTATTGATGTAATCTAACTTTGGCATGATCACAACACCACCACCCTTGTCTGGCTTCATGATTCTGTATTTGTTGTTACCACAAAGTTCAGCTATACAGAATCTCTCTGCGTCAGTTAAATGGTCTGTTGTCACGTGTTTTTTCCTTAGTTCCCTTCGTATTTGTGACTCACACAGTGATTCAAAAACTTGAATAATTGGGTTACTGGGTGGTACAAATGTACTAGATCATTTTAGTGTAATAGACCTAGTATCAATGTTAATCTCACCAGGTGTCTGTTCTTTAGCAAAAAACATTTTTAGGTTCAATAACCTCACATAAAGTTTCAAATTAATAAGAATTTTGCCTATGTCACTTTTAAAATGTGGAACAAATGTGAAGCCCCTTTTAAATAAAGTGATATGACCTTGATTCAGATGCAATTCACTATAATTATATATATTGAAGCCACCACTAATAATGACATCACAAACATCCAAATTAGTTGTTTCAGGGTAGTCAGCTGTTAAATCAATGTCACTTAAAACATTAGAATTTTCAGTGTTTCTCATGTCAACTTCTAAATTTAAAAAAGGGTTGCTATTTCCAGTCACATTTTCATCCATAATGCCAGTGTGAATTGAGTCATTAGATGTATCAAATACATTAGTATGAAGTGTATCAGTTAGTAATAGTGGGAGTTTGTCCTGAAATGTGTTTTCCTTCCTTGGTTCAGGTACTGGTTTTTCTCCCCTTGGTACCAGTCTCTTATTCTCTCCGACCTCCTTAGTTGGGGTTGCTCTAAAAAACATCATTATCTCTATATGCATCCCTTTCATTGCATTTCCACTGTAATGTCTATAGTTATTTCCACTGTTTGCATCGAAAACAGTTTTTTCATTAATCATGTCATGATTCACATCATTGTTAACAGAAGACTTTACTTTATCATGTTGTTGTACAGATAGTTTAAAATCCTTAAAATGACGGTATGCCCTCTTGTTAATGTAATCATTACTGTCTCTTAATTTTTTGTTCTTCTACTCTAAACCTCTCATAACAAAATTATCAATCTCCTTTATAATATTGTCCATCCTATGTTTGTTGTGTTCAAATAATAAATCTTTTTTAATATTGTTGTCCAGTTCTAGTAATTTTTCATTCAGTTTAGTCAGTCTGTGGTTGTTATTCTTAATTATTAGTTTTAGCAATTCAAGACCAGTTTTGTCATAAAGTGATAACAGTTCATCAAACACAACACTGTCATAGCTAAAACCAAAAGGTAGTTTAAATATCCGCAAACCTTTAGGAACTTGATCCAACTCCAGGGACCTTTCTAGGAATGCATTATCCATTTGTATAGTTTTAAACTGTTTCAGCGTTTTTTCAAAATCCACAATCTGTTCGTTTAAGGAGCCCATGTCCTGCATACTCCCCCTAGGTATATTTTTAAACGATGGTGCCTGTAGAATGACATTGATGTTTTCCCATCTCCGATTATGCGTGTTTACATTTCTCCCGTCTCCAGCGCTCAAATTCGCATTCTCAAGCGTAACGAACCTTGGATTCACTTCCTTTTTCCTCGTGTCACCTTTAGAAGAGTTCGATGAACCATTGCTGGCCGACGGAGCAGTAGGACTGTTACCCGGTGTAGAGTGGAGGGTGAATAGTTGTTCCTGCGATTCTGTTAGAGTGATGCTGAGATCCGCATCATTATTTTTGTTTTTGTTAACACAGTTCCCCTGGATTAACTGTATTAAGCGTTGCGTCGCTTCCAAATGTTGCTTAAGTAATGCCTCCATACTGAAATATTAAATGTCACTGCTGGTGTAAAGATTCACAAAAGAAATAAAATGTTCTATAAAAGTTCCTTTTAGAAGATGGTCGAGCAACACTTTGTAGAGTTTCGTTTGTGGTAGTGTGGCTCAATAGCTTCCCCGATGCCCTGGAATCACATTCACGGTTGTGAATAAAGTAAGCTCCATAAAAATTTCATATTATAATATTTTACATATTCATTTTATACAATTTATTTAACATAAGTGTACTCGTATAAAAATCAGATTTATATTCATTTATTAAATTGATATATTTGTAAATATTTATAGAAACACATATGATTTTGAGGTTATGCCCTCACTAATTATCATTATGTCTTTTTAAGAATAACATACTTTACAAACTTCTTTAAAAATAATTTAAAATTTATTTATAATTACTAGTTCGGTTTATGGTCCAACATTCTAGACAAAAATAAAAATACAAAACAAAAACAATTAGTAGTTTGTATTTCAGCGTAGCGTAACAATTAAATAATTACTCAAACAACTATCTAATTTGCACATTTAATTAACAATTTATTTAGTATATAAGGCTGGTGTAAAGATATGTTAAACGTACTCTAATGAAACCCGCATTGATTTGAGCGGGAGAAAGCACTCAGTATTTTCTTTAACTGTATGTATTTCAAGCTGTAATTTTTTACTTTTTATTTTTCGTTGGAAATTGTGTGAGCAATAAAGCTTCTGGACGCCCAGGACATCGCCTTTTGTTTTACTGTTTTTTTATGGAGCTTACTTTATTCACAACCGTGAATGTGATTCCAGGGCATCGGGGAAGCTATTGAGCCACACTACCACAAACGAAACTCTACAAAGTGTTGCTCGACCATCTTCTAAAAGGAACTTTTATAGAACATTTTATTTCTTTTGTGAATCTTTACACCAGCAGTGACATTTAATATTTCAGTATGGAGGCATTACTTAAGCAACATTTGGAAGCGACGCAACGCTTAATACAGTTAATCCAGGGGAACTGTGTTAACAAAAACAAAAATAATGATGCGGATCTCAGCATCACTAACGGAATCGCAGGAACAACTATTCACCCTCCACTCTACACCGGGTAACAGTCCTACTGCTCCGTCGGCCAGCAATGGTTCATCGAACTCTTCTAAAGGTGACACGAGGAAAAAGGAAGTGAATCCAAGGTTCGTTACGCTTGAGAATGCGAATTTGAGCGCTGGAGACGGGAGAAATGTAAACACGCATAATCGGAGATGGGAAAACATCAATGTCATTCTACAGGCACCATCGTTTAAAAATATACCTAGGGGGAGTATGCAGGACATGGGCTCCTTAAACGAACAGATTGTGGATTTTGAAAAAACGCTGAAACAGTTTAAAACTATACAAATGGATAATGCATTCCTAGAAAGGTCCCTGGAGTTGGATCAAGTTCCTAAAGGTTTGCAGATATTTAAACTACCTTTTGGTTTTAGCTACGACAGTGTTGTGTTTGTTGAACTGTTATCACTTTATGACAAAACTGGTCTTGAAATGCTAAAACTAATAATTAAGAATAACAACCACAGACTGACTAAACTGAATGAAAAATTACTAGAACTGGACAACAATATTAAAAAAGATTTATTATTTGAACACAACAAACATAGGATGGACAATATTATAAAGGAGATTGATAATTTTGTTATGAGAGGTTTAGAGTATAAGAACAAAAAATTGTTAAGAGACAGTAATGATTACATTAACAAGATTGCATACCATCATTTTAAGGATTTTAAACTATCTGTACAACAACATGATAAAGTAAAGTCTTCTGTTAACAATGATGTGAATCATGACATGATTAATGAAAAAACTGTTTTCGATGCAAACAGTGGAAATAACTATAGACATTACAGTGGAAATGCAATACAAAGGGAAGCATATAGAGATAATGATGTTTTTTAGAGCAACCCCAACTAAGGAGGTCGGAGAGAATAAGAGACAGGTACCAAGGGGAGAAAAACCAGTACCTGAACCAAGGAAGGAAAACGCATTTCAGGACAAACTCCCACTATTACTAAATGATACACTTCATACTAATGTATTTGATACATCTAATGACTCAATTCACACTGGCATTATGGATGAAAATGTGACTGGAAATAGCAACCCTTTTTTAAATTTAGAAGTTGACATGAGAAACACTGAAAATTCTAATGTTTTAAGTGACATTGATTTAACAGCTGACTACCCTGAAACAACTAATTTGGATGTTTGTGATGTCATTATTAGTGGTGGCTTCAATATATATAATTATAGTGAATTGCATCTGAATCAAGGTCATATCACTTTATTTAAAAGGGGCTTCACATTTGTTCCACATTTTAAAAGTGACATAGGCAAAATTCTTATTAATTTGAAACTTTATGTGAGGTTATTGAACCTAAAAATGTTTTTTGCTAAAGAACAGACACCTGGTGAGATTAACATTGATACTAGGTCTATTACACTAAAAAGATCTAGTACATTTGTACCACCCAGTAACCCAATTATTCAAGTTTTTGAATCACTGTGCGAGTCACAAATACGAAGGGAACTAAGGAAAAAACACGTGACAACAGACAATTTAACTGACACAGAGAGATTCTGTATAGCTGAACTTTGTGGTAACAACAAATACAGAATCATGAAGCCAGACAAGGGTGGTGGTGTTGTGATCATGCCAAAGTTAGATTACATCAATAAAATGGTAACCATGTTAGAAAATGAAAAAACATACAATAAAGTTTCTAAATATGAGGTACAAAGCATACACAAAGATAGACTGGCTACTATATGATTATTTGATGGAAAGCATGATCAACACACAAGAATGACTTTTTAGTTGTTGAACATCCGATCACTCCTACGATATTTGGTATACCTAAAGTACACAAAAACATCCAAAATCCACCTTTCAGACCAATTGTGTCAGCTAAAAACTCTAAACTAGAAACTATAGCCAAATTTGTTGATGTACACTGCAAAGGTATCAGTATGAACTTTCCACACATAATTAAAGACTCCTGGCATTGCTTAGAAAAATTAAGAGAATTTAATGAGAACTATACAGGGGGCAAGTACTTTATGGTAACGGTTGACGTTATTAATTTGTTCAGTGTCATACCACACAAAGAAGGACTTTTATATTTTGAGAGAATTTTAGATAAACATAGTGGATACCACATTGTTAAACGGAAGCTTTTAGTTGATTTTATGGAAATGATCTTAAACAACAATTATGTTTTCCTAGAAGAGGAATATTACAAACAATGTACAGGAGTAGCAATGGGGGCCAGGTGTGCCCCCACTTATGCTAACCTAGTCCTAGCACACTGGGAGACCGAAAAGGTCTTTACATCTAGCTACTGGGAGAACATCATTTTTTATGTAAGATTTCTGGATGATATTTTGATCTTCTGGAAAGGTGAAGAAAGTGACATAAAAGATTTTATGCATTATTTAGATACAAGTACCAGCTTCCTAAAATTTACATTCCAAATATATTTTGAACAGTGTGATTACTTAGATATAAAAATGTATAACAAAAATGGTATGATCGAATCAAACATCTTCCGTAAAAAAACATATTCAAACAGTTATTTACATTATGAAAGTTATCACTCCTACTTCCAAAAGAAAAATTTGGTGAAAGGCCAACTGGTTAGACTTTCACTCATCATTAGTGATGATCAAAATTTCTTGGAAGAAAGCAGATTATTACAGGATATGTTTGCTGAAAGGGGTTACCCGCAAAATTTGCTAGACTCCTTAACCCAGGAGGTGGCAAAGAATAGGGATACAAAATTTAAACCGATAATCTGTAATGGAACAAATATAAGGTTAAAAGAACAAGAATTGATGAGCAAGAAGGATTCATTCATCATACCTTACAACGACAATTCTAAGGCAATAGTTACAATTTTAAATGATACCTGGAATTGTGTGATAAACAACAGAGGATTTACAGAGACCCTAGGTACATACCCGAGAATAACATATAGTAGGGGTACTAATTTGAAGGAGATTTTTGAAAGTAGGACACAAGGATTTAAAATATCAAAGATGAAGAAATGTGGATTTTGTAAAAGTTGTAAATACATCAATGATGGACCTTATTGTACAGTGTATGATTATGGTAAAACACTTCAATGCCCTGGACAATGTAACTGCAATACGAAAATGGTAATTTACTTAGCTAGTTGTATTTCATGTCCCGCATACTATGTAGGTAAGACTAAGAGAAAACTAAAGGAAAGAATTATGGAACATGTAAGAGACATTAAGCACAAAAAGGAAACTAATGCTCTATATGTACATAGTACTACATGTTGTAATTTCAAAGGATTTATCTTTATCATAGATAGAATATACAATCCCTGGGAAAAGGAAGGGGACTTAGACAACTTATTGTTAACTAAGGAATGCCTGTGGCAGCTTCGATTCAATGCTAGTACTACACCAGGACTGAATGGGCACATCAGCATTGCTAGTATTTTGAAACATAAATCAATATACGTTTGACTAGATTTTTACGATATATATATATATATATATAAAAAATTGGTAGGTACCAATAACAATGTGTATGTGTCAAGTATATATAAATAAATCAAACACACAATGGTATGTTTTTACAAAACTAACTTACACAACACCAGATTATGAGTGAGTGTTTGTAAACACTCTAAAGTAGACGACGCATCCACATTTATCAATTAGTATTAATAATTAATAACTTTTAAAATATTATGCAGTAACATTACTGTCTTTATAGAATTATTTTTAACCAAATTTTACCTTTAATAAACTAGTTTTATCAATTCATATATTAACAAACACTTCAATTATGTTTATTAATACATTAGAATTCAGACAATACACGATTTTGAATAATGTCAATCTTTATTATGTTTCAATATAATAATCACAACAAAATCTACGTTACACATCTGAACACATTTTTATATACTATACACATTTTTATATACTACACATAATTAAATTTAATTTTATTTATGGACTCTTTTTAGAAATTTAACGGATTTTAATATACATAATATTACAACTATTTATTTACATATTAAATATTATTATCTATACATACACATGTATCCATTTATTAAATACATACAATTATCATATTATAATATTTTACATATTCATTTTATACAATTTATTTAACATAAGTGTACTTATATAAAAATCAGATTTATATTCATTTATTTATTAAATTGATATATTTGTAAATATTTATAGAAACACATATGATTTTGAGGTTATGCCCTCACTAATTATCATTATGTCTTTTTAAGAATAACACACTTTACAAACTTCTTTAAAAATAATTTAAAATGTATTTACAATTATTAGTTCGGTTTATGGTCCAACATTCTAGACATAAATAAAAACACAAAATAAAAACAAACAGTAGTTAGTAGTTCGTATTTCAGCGTAGCGTAACAATCAAATAATTACTCAAACAACTATCCAATTTGCACATTTAATTAACAATTTATTTAGTATATAAGGCTGGTGTAAAGATATGTTAAATGTACTCTGATGAAACCCGCATTGATTTGAGCGGGTGAAAGCGCTCAGTATTTTCTTTAACTGTATGTATTTCAAGCTGTAATTTTTTACTTTTTATTTTTCGTTGGAAATTGTGTGAGCAATAAAGCTTCTGGATGCCCAGGACATCGCCTTTTGTTTTACTGTTTTTTTATGGAGCTTACTTTATTCAAGACCACAAAAGATGATACCCAAGAACTGCTAGTTAAACCGAGGTCACAATCTAAATAGCTGAGCATCTTATCAAACCTGTAAGTACAATGTGAAACACATACAGAAATCCTAAACAATGCATACAAAATATGTGGCTCTAGGTTTGTTGTTAAAACACACACACACCCACTGTGAAAACCATGTTTAGTGTCAGTTAATTCAAAGCATCTGCATGACTAATGAGGAATATACACTTATTTGCAGGACTGAATCACTGACCCACATGGAGAATACAGCAAAGCATGAGAATTATGTTTTAGGGCCTACCTGAAGGCACATATACATGTACATTAGTAATTAAGCAAAGGAATCTTGACCAAAGTTAAACTAAAGACTTCACTATGTTGAGCAAATACATCACTACTACAATGGCCACAGATGTCATTGATTTCCAAGTAAAAATACATAACTAGTAAGGATGTATTCAAATAAAGCTTTGGAGATTTTTTACTATGATACCTAGAGTGCTGTACAGTATTGAGTGCAGCTTCTAATACTAACACAGCAAGGTTGCACCAGATATCGGCCTGACTATACACAGAACACCTTACGCTCCAGATGCTACTATGAAAGAAAAGCATAAACTACCAGATTCCAAGAAAATAAAAATCACAAACCAACATAGCAGCATATACTTTACCAAGGTTGTAAGTACCAACTTTATTGCCTCTCCATATCAATAACCCTTGATCAGCTTTCCACTATAGACCAGTTGGCAACAGCTGTTATGGTTATCAAAGTAAGACTGTACAGCTGTGGCTACCCTGCATACACAAATAAAACCATTTGTGCAATATGAAAGTATGACATCACTGGAAAGTGTAAGCAGAAGCAAAGTTCAGGAAATCAATAATGCCATCCGTATCTACACCAATGAAGAGCACTAGCTGAAATAAAAATAGCTCAACATTGGATAAAAATCAACATTCAAGTGAGGTAGGGAGACAAAGGAACTGCACATACCACTTCATAGCTGTCTACAAAGTAGATGCAGCAGCACAGGGAACAAAGGAAAAGCAATGCATAGGGCATACCTGTGCATACGTGCTCAGTTATCTAGCTATTGTAAACCAGAGACCAACACCAACAAATAAACAATAAGCTCCTCTTACCAGCTTTGCCAGCAGCATCAGTGTCTCAGAAGCATAAGCACTAGCTTATGCTACTAGAAACACACAAGGCTATGGCTTCCACCACCACACTAGCACCAGAGCTACACTGACAGTCATAATGCAGGGGAGACTGCTGTAAGCCTCAAGGACTCTTTCTATAGGACTATATTAAATTTGTTAAAAATTTAATGGAACTTTGTAGGTGCACATGGAGAAAGACATTACACTTTTACCTTACACATACAATTTTATGTCTGGTAGCAGCACCCACATTATCTGTACTGCCTATTCCCTAAGAAAGTACAGTTGTGTACACTTACCATAAATGTAGATGTTCGAGTGTATTCACTGTTGCAGTCATCACATTTGGGTTATCTGCTTGCAGTAGCTCTCAGTTGGCTTGATTATCAAAGTCTTGGGTCCTACGTCGGTTGCTGACTCATTTTCCATGACGTCAGGTAGTCAGAGATATACAGTATGCAGCAGATGCCATTACATCAGTTTTTCTTGTCCCAGATCTCAGGTGCCCCCACAATGGGAAGCAATTATATATACAATGTTACACCTCCAACAAAAAAGCAAATACACCAAAAAGCTTTAAGCATAGTAAACAAGAACAGAGGTATAGCCAAAAGAAGTCAGGGGGCTGGAGGGAGGGTAACCAGGACTGCAACAGTGAATACACTCGAACATCTACATTTATGGTAAATGTACACAACTGTACTATGTTCTTCGTGTTTCACTGTTGCAGTCATTACATTTGGGTAGATTTCCAAAGCTAAGGATGGGAGGAGGAAGTTACATAGCATTAGGACCAGCTATAAGGCCCTGCAAGACTGCAGTGGCAAAGCCAACTCTGGATTTAGAGAAAAATGGCAAATGGTAATACTTGATGAAAGTATGTACAGAACTCCAGGTAGCAGCTTCTAGGATATCCCTGGTAGGGACACCTCTGAGAAAGGCTGTAGAGGTAGATGCAGCCCTGGTTGAATGCGATCTTATCTCCTGTGGGGTAGGTTTTAAATGGTGCTTATAGCAAAAATGAATGCAATGGCTTATCGATTTAGAATTGGTTAGTTTTGAAATGGCCTTCCCCTCTGCCCCTGCAACAAATGCAACGAGCAGCTGTTCAGATTTCCTTTGAGGTTTAGTCCTGTCCAAGTAAAATCTAAGTTGTCTGTGCACATCTAAGGAGTGCAGTATTCGTTCTCCTTGGTTCCGTGGATTGGAAAAGAAGGTAGGCAAATGAATGGACTGACTAAAGTCGCACTGGATACTTCTTTGGCCATGAAGGAGGGATTGGTCCTGAAGGACACCCTGTCCACATGAAAGATGCTAAAAGGCTCCACTGCCATAGGGGCCTGTAATTCAGACACCCTTCTTGCTCAAGTGATGGCTAAAAGGAAGGCTGTTTTCCAAGAAAGGAATTTCAACTCTGCATTTGCTGCTGGCTCAAAAGGAGGTGGATTGAGTTTTTCCAGTACAAAGTTAAGGTCCCAGGCTGGAGTACGGGCTCTCTTGGGTGGTCTTATGTTTTTGGCCCCACTGAGGAACTGCTTCAGCAGTGGATGAGATAAGAGGGGTGGTTCTCAGTTGTAATGAGCTGAAATGGCTGAGGCATGAATTTTGATGGAGGAAAAGGAAAAGCCCTTGTGAAGCATCTCAGTTATGTATTGAAGAATCTGAAGTAAATTGGGCGCTGCTGAGCCCATCCCCTGGGTTTGGTTCCAGGAACAGAATCGTTTCCATTTTTCAGAATAAAATTTTCTAGTACTAGGCCTCCTGGTCTCCAGAATGACATCCAACACTTGCTTACTGAGGGATGGTAAGGGAGAGATCAGGTAATTAGCCAGGCTGCCAGGTTCAGGGTTTGAAGCTGAGGGTGCAGAATATGGCCTTCTTGCTGGGACAGCAGGGCAGGAGACTGAGTCAGGTGCCAGCAGTGACACTGCGCAAAAGGGGTACCGGTGTTGGCGTGGCCAGTCAGGTGCAATCAGTATCATCCTTGGTTTGTCCTGTCTGATCTTTAGTAGTACCTTGGAGAGGTGAGGCAGAGGTGGAAAGGCATAAACTGATAGGTTTTTCCAGGTGAAGGACAGGGCATCCACTTTCCAAGCTTGTTTGTGGGGAGTCCTTGTGAAGAATTTGTCCAATTGGTAGTTCTGGGGGGAGGCAAACAGGTCTATCTCTGGGCTCCCCCCCATTTGTTTCTCAACATGTTGAATATCTTTGGTTCCAGTTTCCACTCGTGTGGGTCTATGAGAATTCTGCTTAGTTTGTCTGTCAGTGTATTTAGCTTTCCTGGCACGAATTGAGCCTGTAGGTGCACTTGTAGCTCAAGGCTGTGTTCCACAGAGCCATGGCTAGTCTGCAGAGACGGTATGAGTGGGTTCCCCCCTGCTTGTTTAGGGACCACATAACAGTGGTGGCGTCTGTCTTTACCATTAATTGTTCTGGAAGAATGTGGTCCTTGAAGGCTGTCATAACATTCTGTACAGCTAACATTTCTTTTTGACTGATATGCAGGTGCATTTGACTTGGGTTCCATTTGCCCTGAATGCACTTCCCTGCCAAGTGAGCCCCCCTCCATGCATAGTCTGATGAGTCTGTTAGGGTTTGGGTGGCAGGGGGTAGAGTGAATGGCAGTCCCTTGTTTTGGTGGCAGGCCTCTGCCCACCAAAGGAACTCTAGCTGTAGGCAAGGTATGATAAGAATCATTGCTTCTAGATCCTGAGAATGTTGACACCACAGGCTTTTTAGATACCATTGTAGTTTCCTCATATGCAGTCTTGCATATGGAATTAGGAGAATGCAGGAGGCCATGAACCCAAAGGCTTGCAGTATTTTCCTTGCAGATAGCTGGGTCTTTGTGGCCAATAATGTGAAGTAGGCTGTCAAATGAACTGGTTTCTATGGCGTGAGGAAAGACATCTGGGAAGTTGTGTTCAAGCTTGCTCCCAGGAATACATTTGTTGGCAGGGTACAAGATGTGATTTATTTTTGTTCATGGTGTACCCCAGAGAAGTTAGCAATTTTTGTACAAATGCCAGATGATTCAATAGTATGTCCTGGCTTTCTGCCTGAATTAGGCAATCGTCCAGGTATGGGTACATTTGAAAATTTCTTTGCCTGCAAAATGCAATGACTGGAGCTAGGCACTTTGTGAATACCCTGGGTGCAAGTAGATAAGCCAAAGGGCAGTGCAGAGAACTAATAGTGCATGCAGCCTGCTTTGAAGCATAGGTATCTTCTGCACAATTCCCTGATTGAGATTGTGCAGGTAAGGCTTCCTTTAAATCCAGTGTTGCCAACCAGGCATCTTTGCCTAGCATAGGAAGCAACTGGTGAAGAGTTAGCATCTTGAATTTTAGGATGCCCAAAAATGTGTTTAGGATAGACAGGTCCAGGATAGGACGCCAGGAGTGGTCTTTTCAGGGCACCAGGAAAAGTCTTGAGAAGAAACCTTGTCCCCTTTCCTCTTCTGGGACAGGTTGAATAGCCCTGATACTTAGGGAGAACTTGCTTTTGAGCCTCTGTCCACCTTTTTGGGGGTAGATGTGGCCAACCGTTTGGGGTTAAGGTGTGGAAGTGGAATCTGTATCCTTGGGAAACTATATTTAAACCCCATTTCTCCTGGGTAATGAGTTCCCAAATTTTTGCCTGTAGGGCAATCTTTCCCCCTAAAGGAGCAGTCAGTTGTGCAGGGTTTGGAAGTTTTAAAGTTAATTGAGACAGTTTACCATGGGGGGGAGGTCTATGAGTACCTTGGGACTGAAGCCTGGGTGTTCTGCTGGTTCTGGGTTTGGACTGAGAAGGCCTGGAAGAGGCAGGAAAGGACCAATTCTTAGTGGGCCAATGTCTACTAAATCTGGGAGGCTGTACTTGCAGGAAATTTTTAACAGTTTGCATAGATTTAGCTTTTTCCTCCATCTTAAGTACTACTTCTGCTCTGTTGCCAAACAGGCGGTCCTGGCTTAAGGGAGCCTCCAGCAATTTAGCTTTAACATGATCTAGCAAAGATTGCTCCTTAAGCCAAGCATGCCTTCTAAGTACAGACCCAGTGACAGCAGCCCTGCAAGATGCCTCTAGTGAATCAAAACCACATTGCAAAGTATGTTTTCCAACTTGTTCAGCAGAATGCATTAAATCCTGTAAATGTTTATTTTCAGCACAGTCAGGAATCAACATCATTTTCTGTTTAAGCAATCCAACAATATGCTGCTGATACATTAACATATGAAACTGACAGTTTAAGGCCCTAATGGCCAAGGTTGCAGAAGTGTACACCTTCTTACCCCATCTACCCAGCAGCCTGGAATCTCTATCATAGGGGGCAGGATTTTTGCCAGTAGTAGCCTTAGTGCCCTTGGGTCCCTGTGAAATGGTCTCAGGATCCGCAGTAGGATTTTTAAAGAGGAACTTGTGAGAGTCAGAAACCCTGTAATATCTATCAGGTTTTCTGGGAGCAGGAGGTAGAGAATCAGGGGCCAAGCTAGATTCCGAAAAGGCATCATCAACAATGTCCTGTACAGGGGGGGGGGGGAGTTAAAGGCCTATGTTCGGGTAGGAGTAAGAAATCCCTAAGCCTCTTTTTATAGTCAGAGTAATCCTGGCTTTCCCAGCGAAAATGGTCCCTAAGAGTACGCAAGGTTTCACCAAAAGTGAAATTCTCTGGTGGGGAAGCAGAGGGAATAGAGTCCTCTGCATCAGAATCCTCATAGGTAGATAAGGGTAAATCCTGGTCATCAGAGGAAACAGAAATTTCAGAATCCTGATCAGAAGAATCATAAGCAAAGTCAGTCCTAGGTCTCTTAGAGGGGGAAGGTTGGCTTCCCCTGATTAAAGTAATAAGGTCTTCAGCCATTCTTATTTGTTGTTTAGGAATAGGGGCCTGACCATGTGGTCTGGGAGACTGTTTTCTAGGCATGGATCAAGTTTTAGTTCCTTGAAGAAGAAGATAGTGTCGGTTTAATATGCAAGTCAGTAGGCCTGAATACACCCTCAGAAGCCGGTGCCTGCACAGATTCTGGACCCATCCAAGGTAGAGACATCCGCAGGTTCCACAGTTAAAACATCTCACGGCATACCGAATGGGTCTTAGTAGAAGCCTGCAAATCTGAAGTAATGGGTATCAGCGGCTGCGAAAGCACCTCATTGAGTACCGGCGAACTGGCGACTAGCTTAGGAGAAGCGTTGTCTGCAGCTTTGGACCTATGCGGTCTGTCTCTGTCTTTATCTTTGTGTTTTTTTGGAATGGCGGTAGTCAGGTGGCTTACCAAAGCCATATCTGGGTAATTGAACCGAGTACCAAAATATTTAGAAGCGTAAATATACAGACGAAGAATAATTTGTTGTTCAAATAAGGCACAAAACCGACAGCGAGGTACGTCGTGGTCAGGGCCTAGGCAAGGAATACAGTACGAATGAAAATCTTTATGAGGCATTTGCTTTCCAAAAGAAATACAATTATTGACTTTTACGGACATCAGTTTAGAGCAAGAAAAAGGTTCCCCAACGGGGTACTTAGCTTAGTTGAAGACTTCGGTTCTGAAACTCGAAAATGAAAATTTCAGGAGTCAGCCGACCGGCACTTGCGATCTGCTTCTATTTCAGGCACCGCACGGCAAGAAAGACTGATGTAATGGCGTTGGCTGCATGCTTTATACCCCTAACTACCCAACGTCATGGAAGATGAGACAGCAACCGACGCAGGACCCAAGACTTGGATAATCAGGCCGAATGAGGGCTACTGCAAGCAGATAACCCAAATGTGATGACTGCAACAGTGAAACACGAAGAACATCAGGCACACAATCCATCTGGAACTCTTTAGAGATACATAAAATACGACCAAAGAGGAAAGCCAATCAAAAAAATTTCATTATAAGCTGGTCATATGCAGTACCAGCTGCTCTGCATCATTCAAGGTGGTTAACATAAATCAGTAACTCATACTCCAAAATGGCTTCTCAGACTACCTATAGAGACAGTCCAAGTTTTTCTTTTTCAGAATGACTCTCTCAGTGAAACACCACTTAGATGCATTTACTTTCCTTGAGAAGAATTAATTACAGGTTTTAGATATGCATCCTTGACAGTGTTTTCTAGCAGGGAAGAGGCTGGGAAATGTCCTACAATATGGGGGTGTGAAGGGCAAAGTGCCACCCCAAACAATACAAAAATTTAAAGTTCTACTAAGGTGACTGCGCTCAACTAAACAGGTTATGATAAACCAGTCCTCAGGCTTTAAAACTCTATCCAGTAATTAGAGGTTTTTTTACTGGTTAACAAAATAAAGCTAAAAATGTAAAAAGCTGCAATACGTGAAACTGTAAAATAAGGTAGAGAGAATGTAAAATAAGGCAGAGAGAATGGACTTAATGTAAGCATGGACAGACAACATTAAATTATACATACTTTCTAATAAACTTGTGTAAAGTTCCTCACACTTAAAATGATACAAGAATTGGAATGCACAGTGACTAACTTATGCTAAATAAAGGCAGGAGATGCTTACTCAGCATACACCTTTTGCTTCCGACTTTAAAGACACCATTCAACTGTTATCTTTTTAAAAACATTTACTACTTGCCTGTGGAGCATGCATGAGGTTCATCTCAAGCAAACGTGTTTGCAAAGGACCCTCAGATGGACGATTATTCTTCAGAGCATCCAGCAAGAATGCAGTACACTGCTGAATTAAATTGTACTCCATAAAGACATCAACAATCTGGAAAACAAAAAAACACAATCATGGCATGTAAACATAAAAAAATGTTCACTCACATATACAGTCAATGATCCCACCACCAAAAAAAAGATGGAAAAAATATACAATATGCTATACTGCTGAAGGAGAAGGAATGACCCAACTGAAGCTAACAAACCAGGTTTAACAACACTGGACTTGCATGATGGCCAGTCAGATGCATGCTATTCTCTGTTTGAGGGTATGGGGATGACCTTTAAACTGCCCAGCAGCCCTCTGGTGAAATATCTAGAAGATGCTCCAGGCAGCCATACTATTGAGAAAATTTAGACACCACATCTTGGCATGCAGGAAGCAGCACTCAATCTGAGAGCCGCATCACTAAAATGTCTGTCATGAAGGGAAATCTGAAACATCCCTAACATCCAACACTGCAGCCCCCTAGTCACAACAACCTAGATAGCCATCTTGTTCTCGGGAAGAAGCAAGGAAGGATCAAGCAACCTATGATGGGCAATTCCCTGGAAAGAAAGTACAGTTATTCTAGGAACTTATTATAACAGCAGATGTTTGTATGTTCACTGCTGCATTGGTGTCAAAAACTTTGGACATTCGTCAGAAAAGATCCAACTACCAAAGCTTTGCACTCTGTCCCTTTAGGAGTGACATCTTTCAACCAAGGCATCCATACTTCTGTGTATAAAATGAGCATTAGATATATGATCATTAGCCTTCTTTTTTGCTCCGTCAGCCTCCATGGATTTAGGCTAAGACCACATAACACACACAGGAGGAATATGCTCCCAGGCATGACTGTTTAACATGCTATGCAGTCTTGCTATAAAAGGAGTAACAGAAGCAGATGCAATGAACTAGCCTTTGAGAAATGACCTGTATGGAGAAAGGCCTCTCTCCCTTCCTTTTACAAATGATATGAATAATGCATCCAGTTTCCTTCTTTCCCTAGTCCTTTCAAAGACTCCTAGGTGGGGCAGGAAAATACTGATGAAAGGACAGGGTATGCAAGACACCCACACCAAGTTCTATGCTGCAGGATAAAATACAAGGAGGTAAGGGGGCCTGATTTAACTCATTACATCCGAATGACACCTCCAAGTGCATCTGAAGTTAACTCCTACTGATGTCTCTAGGTGTCAATTATTGCTTGTTCATATTTGCATCAATAATTTCAAAACCGTGCTATGTGCAAGTTTTAAAAATATTTAATCTTAAAGCTGACACAATAGCAAACTCAACTGCATTAATACTTGACTTCTGTCTAGTGGAGGTAAATAGATATTAACTGTTGTTTTTATGACATCAATATATATAGATATAATTTTCACATTTCTAAATATCTCAACTGACACAGACAGAACTCCGTAGCCTCATATGAAAGCTCTCAGCTAGATGAATACAATGCTGTTGAGAGTATGTGTGTATCCTCAGTGGTTGCTGAGATATAGCAAGTTGTTTACAATATATTACAAAAGTACAGTTTTGTACCTACCATAAATGTAGATGTTCGAGTGTATACACTGCTGCAGTCATTACACTTGGGTTATCCTGCCTTCTGGCGGTTCCCCAGTCGGCCTGAGTTCCAAAGTCTTGGTCCGGCATTGGTTGCTGTCACCTCCTCCTTGACATCAGTGCGACAGGAGTATATAAGATGCAGCAGATGCCTTTTTTTTCAGTTTTTCTTGCCCAAGATGTCAGGTGCCTCTAAACAGATAGGCAATTCCAATTGCTAATAAAAGATACATATGAAAAGCAAAAAACAACTTACAGCTACCAGCAAATACTCCCCATAGGTAGTAAGGGTAAAAGACATAGGTACGTAACCAGCCAGTAAGAGGGGAAGGTAACCTGGACTGCAGCAGTGTATACACTCGAACAACTACATTTATGGTAGGTACAAAACTGTACTATGTTCATCGTGTTACACTGCTGCAGTCATTACACTTGGGTAGAATCCCAAAGCTGAGGAAGAGTGGCTGGTTCTATAAGGCATTAGGGGTGGCTTTAAGGCCCTGCAGCACTGCAGTGGCAAAGCCAGCTCTGGATTTAGAGTAAAGAGGCAGATGGCAATGCTTGGTGAAGGTATGTACAGAACTTCAAGTTGCTGCTTCCAAAATATCCTTGGTAGGTACTCCCGTGAGGTAGGCAGTTGAAGTGGCTGTTGCCCTGGTGGAGTGAGATCTAATGCTGCTAGGTACAGGTTTTCCAAGGTATTTGTAGCAGGAACGTATACAATGACCTATCCATTTTGAGATAGTCTGTTTTGAAATGGCTTTTCCCTGTGCTCCTGCAGCATATGCTACCAGTAATTGTTCAGATTTTCTGAAAACTTTGGTTTTATCCAAGTAGAAGCATAACTGCCTGTGAATGTCCAAGGAGTGCAGTAGTTTCACCCCTTTATTCTGTGGTTTAGGATAAGTTGGCAGATGAATAGTTTGGTTTAGAGCCACACTGGATACCACCTTTGGCATAAAAGTAAGGTTAGTTCTTAAAGACACCCTGTCCTGGTGGAAAATGAGGAAAGGTTCCACTGCCATTAGTGCCTGTAATTCTGAAACTCTTCGTGCTGATGTTATTGCCAGGAGCAGAGCAGTTTTCCAAGAGATATATTTCAATTCTGCTGTGTTGGCTGGCTCAAAAGGAGGTAAAGTTAGCTTCTCCAAAACAAAGTTGAGGTCCCAAGTTGGAGTAGGTGCTCTACGGGGTGGTCTTATGTTTTTAGCCCCTCTGAGGTACTGTTTTAACAGAGAATTAGAGAAAATTGGTGGATCCGTGTTGCAATGAGCAGAGATGGCAGAGGCATTGATCTTGGTGGATGAGAAGGAGAGTCCTTTGTCCAGTATCTCAGTTAAGTACTGTAGTATCTGAGGAATGTTTGGGACAAGACGGTCAAGGCTGTGAGCTTGGTTCCAGGCACAGAATCTCTTCCATTTATCCGAATAAGCTTTCCTGGTACTAGGCCTTCTGGCCTCCAGAATGACATCCATAACAGCTTTGGAGAGAGGCATTGCTTTCTTGACTAAGGAATCTTCCATGCAGCTAGGTTTAAGGTCTTTAGCTGGCTGCGTACTATTTGTTTGTTGTGCTGAGTCAGCAGATGTGGGATTCGAGGCAAAATCCAGGGTGGGTCTTGTGCTAAGCTCCTTAAGATTGGGTACCAGTGCTGGCGTGGCCAGTCTGGTGCAATCAGGATCATCTTTGGCTCTTCCTGCCTGGCTTTTATGAGTACCTTTGGCAGGAGAAGCATATACTTGTAGGTTCTCCCAGCTGAATGAGAGGGCATCCACTTTCCATGCTTGTGGATTGTAACTTCTTGTGCAGACTTTTGGTAGCTGGCAGTTTATTGGGGATGCAAACAGATCTATGTCCGGGGTCCACCATTTCTGTGTTATCATTCTGAATATTTGTAGATTCAACTCCCACTCATGGGGATCCATGAGCCAGTGTGTTTTTGTCTCCTGGCAGGAATTGTGCTTGCAGATGAACTTGAAGGTTTATAGCTGTGTTCCACAAGGTCATAGCTTGTCTGCACAGGGGGTAGGAGTGAGCCCCCTTACTTGTTTATGTACCACATAACTGTGGTGCTGTCTTTAGTAGTAGTTGTCCTGGATGCAGCAGGTCCTTGAAAGCTGTAAGCGCATTTTGTACAGCTAGCATCTCTTTTTGATTGATGTGAAGATGCCTTTGTTCTGCGGGCCACGTGCCCTGAATACATTTAACTGCCATGTGTGCTCCCCAGGCGTAATCCGATGCATCTGTTGTCAGTGTTTGCTTGGCTGTGGGTTGTGTAAAAGGCTGTCCCTTGTTGAGATGACAAGCTTGAGCCCACCACTGAAACTCCTGTTGAAGGCAAGGGATTAGTGGTATAACTGTTTCCAGACTGACAGTGCTGAGACCATACATTCTTTAGGTACCATTGTAGTTTCCTCATATGCAGACTTGCATATGGAATTAGTAGTATGCAAGATGCCATGTAACCCAAAGGCCTGCAGAATTTTTCTTGCAGGGAGCTGGTTCTTTGTTGCCATCAATTGAAAAGTATTGAGTCAGTTTGTCCTTCTTTGTCTGGCGTGAGGTAAGCCATCTGGGCCATTGTGTTCAAGCTGGCACCCAGGAATATAATCTTTTGAGAGGGCACTAGTTTTTATTTCTTTTTGTTTACTGTGTACCCCTGGCAACTTAACTGTTTTACAAATGCCAGATGCTCTAGAAGAATGTCCTTGCTCTCTGATTGAATCAGGCAGTCATCCAGGTATGGATAAACTTGAATTCCTTTCTGTCTGCAAAATGCAATTACTGGTGCCAGGCACTTTGTGAAGACCCTGGGCGCAGTAGATAAGCCAAAGGGCAGTGCAGAGAATTGAAAGTGCATTGAACCCGCTATGAATCTGAGGTATCTTCTGCAGTTTTGTCTGATACATGCAGGTATGCCTCTGAGGTCCAAAGTCACGAGCCAAGCTTTCTTGCCAAGCATGGGAAGAAGCTGCTGTAATGTCAACATTTTGAATTTCGGAATATCCAGGTAAGTGTTTAGAGATGAAAGATCCAGAATGGTTCTCCAGGCTTTGTCCTTTATGGGTACCAGAAAGGGTCTTGAGTAAAATCCTTGTCCTTGCTCCTGTGATGGTACCTTCTGAATACGCTCTCATATCCACGAGTGCTGTAATTTGTTTTTGAGCCTCTGCCCATTGATTTGGTGGCAGATTTGGCATTCCTTTTAACCTTGGCAGAGTCCGAAAGTGGAACCTGTAACCTTGAAATACAATGTTGAGAACCCATTTGTCTTTGGTGATCATATGCCAATTGTGGTAGAAGAGTGCCAGTTTTCCTCCGAAGGGGACTGCCCATAAGGATTTGTTTGGCAGCTGTAGTGGGAAGTCATTGGAGCTGTTTTTTATATTATTGTGGCCCGTCTTCCCCTTCTTTCTGGCCTGATGCAACCCATTGTCGAGGCCTTAAGTACCTTGTGTTTGACCTCTACCTCTTGGATGTCTGTATCTTCCCCTTTGAGGTCTGTCTGTAAATGGAAAGGACCAATTCTTAGTTGGCCAGTTTCTGCTAAATCTAGGAGGCTGAACCTGTAAGAAATCCTTCACCAGTTGCATAGATTTTGCCTTATCCTCCATTTTCTGTAGCACCTCTTCTACCTTAACTCCAAATAACACATCCTGCTGTAAAGGTGCATCCAATAATTTTGCTTTAACAATGATCTGGTAACGTATGTTCTTTTAGCCAAGCATGTCTTCTAATGACAAAGCCTGTAACTGTTGCTCTGCAGGAGGCCTCTAGAGAATCAAAACCACATTGCAAAGTATGCTTTCCCACTTGTTCAGCTGCATGCAATAAATCCTGCATTTCTTTAAAATTAGGAGGATGTGATTCTGGAAGCATTTTTGTTTTAACTGAGACAGTAAAAATTACTGATATTTTAGCATGTGAAACTGTCCATTTAAGGCCATCATTGCTAAAGTTGCAGACGTACATACTTTCTTCCCCATCTGTCTAATGCTCTGGAATCTCTGTCAGAGGGAACTGGTTCTTGGCTGATAAGGCCTTAACTCCTTTCAGTCCCTGAGAAATAGTTTCAGGGTCAGCTACAGGGCTTTTATACAGAAATTTATGAGAGAGTCAGGGACTCTAAGTATCTGTCAGGTTTAACAGGGGTTGGAGATAAGGAATCAGGATTTAAGCTGGATTCAGTATACACATCATCCACAATATCTAACACTGGCGGAATAGCAAGGGGTCTGTATTAAGGTAATAAAAGGAAGTCTCTGAGCCTTTTCTTGGATTCTGAATAATCCTGGCCTTCCCAGTGGAAATGCTCCCTCATGGTATGTAGGGTTTCTCCAAAGGAGTAGTCCTCAGGCGGAGAGGCTGATGGAATTGATTCCTCAGCATCAGAATCCTCATAAGGGGGTAAGGTGTATCCTAGGTCTGAGGATGCATCAGAAGAGATGGACACCTGGTCGGATGAGTCATAGTCTGCATCCTGTCTAGGCCTTTTATCAGGAGGGGGATGGCCCCCCTGATCAGAGTGATTAGATCTTCGGCCATTTTGAGCATTTGTATCTTGGGCATGGAGGCCTGTCCTGGAGAATGCTGTATGTGTTTCTTTGACTTTAAAGGAGGCTTAGACTTAGCGGAGGGTTTAATGCTTAACTGAGAAGGTCTGAAGACACCCTCTGTAGCTGTGGCTTGCTCAGCTACTCCGGATCCCTCTGAAAGGTTAGTCTTGGTAGGCTGAAGAACTTGTGCGTCCGAAGGCCCAGCCATCTCCACATGGGAGTCAGATGCAGCTTGTGGTTCTACAGAAGCGGTCATCAGGGGCTCAGAAGGCGCCTCACTGAAAACCGGAGAACCGGCAACTGGCCTAGAAGAGGCTTCGTCGTCAGTTTTGGGCCTCGGATGCCTATCCTTGTCTTTGTGCTTTTTGTGAATTCCGGAAGTTCCGACGGCATGGTATAGTTGAATTTTCTACCAAAATAATGTCGGGCAAAATCAAACTGACGTTTAATAGTACGCTTGTTAACACTAGCACAAAACCTACAACCAGTGACGTTGTGGTCAAGGCCTAGGCATGAGATACAATAGGAATGGAAATCCTTATGAGGTATTTGCTTCCCACAAGAAATACAGTTATTAACTTTTACTGACATCGGTCTGAGACAAGAAAGAGTTTCCCCAATGGGGTACTTAGCTTTGTAGAAGACTTCGGTTCTGGATTCGGAATGAAAATCTCAGGAGTCTGCCGACCGGCACTTGCAAACTGCTTTTGCTTCGGGCACCGCGCGGCAAGAAAAACTGAAGAAAATGGTGTTGGCTGCATCTTATATACCCCTGTCGCATTGACATCATTGAGGAGGCGACAGCAACAGATGCCGGACCAAGACTTTGGAACTCAGGCCAACTGGGGAACCGCCTGATGGCAGGATAACCCAAGTGTAATGACTGCAGCAGTGTAACATGATGAACATCATAATGGTTACTGTGTTTACTGTGATTTACAAAATTCAATTTAAGACCTAGAACCTAAAGAATACTACCACTATAAAAATCGCTTGTGCTGAAGAGTTTGCCATTTATACTTCTTTCATAAACCCTATGGTTCCAGATATGATCATTTGTTTGAAATAACAGGACATAATTTGATTCTGTCAAAATACTTAGGCTCTGCCTGTTAGCAGTTGCACTGCAAACTCTCTGAGCTCAATTACTCTAGACTTAAATTTGCGATTGCTGTGTAGTGTTACCCTATCTTTCTGTGGAAGATGAGGACAAGCTTTTGCACAATGGCCTATGGTACTGAAATCCTTCTGGCAGAAGTATCAGCCACTAAAAAGGCAGTTTTACAGGTCAGGATACCCGAGGAGATGCAGCATCAGCTAGCTCAAAGAGTGGCAATATTAATCTGCCCAGCAGAAAGTCGATATCACACGATGGCGAAAGTTCCTTCTTAGGAAGCCAGAAATTCATGGCCTCCTTTCAGAACTAGTTTGTTGGTAGTAAAGAACAAAGGAGGAGGCCTCCCCCAAGCTAAAATACCACTATTACACAGCCAAAAAATACTTAAGTAACAGAACTAATATGACTTGTTGAATCACCCTCCTAAAACTGACTTGAGCACAGCCACAACAGTATACTCCTGAAGCTTGGAGAGTGGCTACAGGCATACTGCCCTATAAAGGAGGACCCTCCTTAGATCCCTATAACTACTGGCCCATTAGTCTAACAAAACTAGCCTGCAAAGCCATGGGACATACTCTATCCCATTTCATTAGCTCTGACATAAAAATCTTACTCATCTAGACCTGCAACAGTATGGTCTTATTAGAAGTAGATAATGCCTACTTAATTTAGTATAGTTCTTTGAAAAAGTTACTGAATCTGAAGACAGTGGTCATGCAGTTCATACAGTGTGTATCTGGATATAGTCAAGGCCTTTGACACTATTCCCTATGCTGGAATTGTAAATAAACCTACAGACCTAAATGTAGACCCTTACATGTTGCAAGAAAGACAGCAAACTGGCTGACAAATTCCCAATAGTTAAAGTAGCAGGTACCACCTCTGAAATTAGAAATGTGACTACTGACATCCCACTGGGCTCAGTAATGGGATCTCCCTGGTAGCCATCTACTACTCAGACCACCAAGCCAGTAACCTGTACATATGGCTACCTAAATTTGCCAATGGCTGCCAGATGGGTGCTGTCATTTACCGATACCATGTCACTACAGCAAGGGGTAAACTCTACAAGTTAGTGGTGTACCAGAAACAGGCTTAATTAAATGCCAAGTTTAGAACTGTTACCTTTAATAAACAAATCAACACAAGCTTACAGTATAGACAGCATCCCACTCAAGACAAATACAACCCAGATCTAGAACCTTTAAGCCACCGCATAGCAGCAGTAATCAGGTAAGCCTTTTATTCATCTCAGTTAATAACTAATATCATCCCCATCCAGATAGTAAAGCTGTGCAAGAACGTACCATAACAGTAGATGTCCTATTGATTAATGTTGCAGTATTCCTGACAAATCACTTGTCACTGCTGATGTCTGGCTGCAGTACAAAAGCTTTTCCTTCTCCTAGGTCATACGTCCAACATATTACCTCAGCTTGTATGTGTTGGGGTATAAAGATGGACGTATGAACATGGAGCCTCACACTATCTTCAAAACAGTAGCATGAAGACTATGGACAGATGAGACTGGTCACTTACGAGGGCTGCAACCTGAACTGGTTAGAAACTCCCCGATACCCATGAAACACAGCAAAGGCTACAGAGTGGCAACTGATGATGAAGGTAGGAGAGAAGGAAGAGGGGCTGGAGGGTGAGATGGAATACTGCAACAGTGATCAACATGACATCTACTGTTACAGTAAGTTCTTACACAATTGTAGTATGTCCACACTGAATCACTGTTGCAGTATTCCTGACAAAAGGGTGATTCAAAGAGCTGAAGGAGGTTAAAGGTGATTGGCTACTGGGTAGAAGAGTTGTCCTGTAACCAAGACAACACTGACTTAGCAAAGGTTGCCCTGGACCTGGAGAATGCATCTATTCTGTAGTGTTTGGTAAAGGCATGTACAGAGGATGAAGTACCCACCTCTAAAACAGACTTGGGAGTTTACTCCTTTGTGGAAAACCTCTGAGGTATCAATTGACCTAGTAGAATGTGATTCAGGGTATGACAGCAGGGTCTTAGTGTAGTGCAAGTAAGTGAGAGAGACCTTTAGAAATCCTTGATGTTATAGTTTGTTTAGAGACTGGCTGGCCCTAATTCTTCTTTCGGCTTTTCCCGGTTAGGGGTCACCACAACGGATCACCTGTCCGCTCATCTTTGATCACAGAGTTTTTACGGTGTAAAGTTGCCAGTCCGGCACCCAACCTTCCACAAAATGCATACATACGCATGCACTCATGCCTATGGTCAATTTAGAGTGTCCAATCCACCTACAGCATGTCTTTGGGATGTGGGAGGAAACCGGAGCACCCGGGGGAAACCCACACGACCATGGGGGGGGACATGCAGACTCCACACAGAAGGCACCCCCCAGCAGAGAATCGAACCAGAGAACCTCTTGCTGTGAGGTGACAACGCTAACCGCTGCACCACCATGGCTGCCTACTGGCTGGCCCTACTTAGAGACAGCACAAAAGATATGAAAAGCTGGTCAGTCTTTCAGACAGTTGAAGTTTTGTCCAAGTAAAATCTACCTTGCCTGTGAATGTCTAGAGAATGCAAGACCCCCACATTTTGGGGATTGGGAAAGAAGGCGGGGAGATGAACAGCCTGACTGACTAGCAGCCCATTCACTACCTTAGGCATGAAAAATGGGATAGCCCCAAGAGTCATCCTGACTTCATGAAAAATAAGAAAGGGAGGAATGGCCATGAGAGCTCAGAAATTCTCCTGGCAGAGATAAGGGGCAAGAGAAGGATAGTTTTACAAGTATAGAAGCTGCCTCAAAAGATCCCAAGGGGGAGAGATGGGCTTCCCTTGAAGGGCTTAAGGTGCAGAACTCCTCCGAGGAAAAGCTTGACTTCTTGTCTACTCAAGTGGAGGGATAAGAGGGAGGTAAGCAATAATGGCACACAAATCAGCTTTTATGGAAGAGTAGGCCAAGCCTGATCGAAGTTCAGAGAGGTACTGAAGAACCGTAAGGACCTATGCTAAGAGTGGATCCTGACTCTTGTTTGCTGCACCAGAAGGAAAACTGCTTCCAACTTTGCAGTGCAAGATTTTCTAGTAGTGGGGTTTCCTAGCCTCTTATAGGACTTGTACAACCTCTTCAGAGAAAAGATGTCTTACCGGGATTCAAATCTTTTCATCTATAGGGTCATGCTGTGAGGTGGAAGATTTGGGTGAAACATCATTCCCCTTTTGCATTATAAGATTTGGCTCTACAGGGATTCAGCTGCAATTTCCCTTCACTAGGTGAAAAAGCAGGGGGAAACAATGTTGCCTCAGCCAAAATGGAGCCATTAGGGGAGTTTGGGTGCCTATCTTGCCTTAAGGATCTCTGGAACAACAGTCAGTAGGAATGGTATAGAAGAGCTTCCTTGTCTACTGGAATGAAACAGTATCTGTCTTCCAGGCTGTGAGACAAGGATCCCTACTGCAGAACAGGGGGAGCTGATGCTTGCTTGGTGTAGCAAAAACGTCTATCTGAGGGGGTGCATCAATCAAGAGTGGGGTTGTGGAAGACAGTACAGTTTTGTACCTACCATAAATGTAGATGTTAGAGTGTCTTCACTGCTGCAGTCATTACACTTGGGTTATCCTGCCGTCAGGCAGTACCGCAGTCAGCCAGAGTTCCAAAGTCTTGGTCCGGCGTCGGTTGCTGTCGCCTCCTCCCTGACATCAGTGCGCCAGGGGTATACAAGAAGCAGCCGACGGAATTTTCTTCAGTTTTTCTTGCCCCAGATGTCAGGTGCCCCCCAAAAGATAGGCAATACATATTGCTTGCAAAACATATAATAAAATAAAAACAAAACCTGTAGCAACCAGCAAATACACCACATAGGTATAATAGTGCAGAAAGTCATAGATAAGACCCAGCTAAGAAAGATAGAATGGCGGGTGGGTAACCAGGACTGCAGCAGTGAATACACTCGAACATCTACATTTATGGTACGTGAAAAAAGTACAGTTTTGTACCTACCATAAATGTAGATGTCCGATAGGCATGCATCTGCAGTCCTTACAAATGGGTTGTCCTGTCGTCAGGCAGCCCTTGTCGGCGGATTCCAAAGTCTGGGTCTGGCCTCGGCTGGTGTCGCACTTCACCCGACGTCATAGCTGCAGTTCTTCGGGTATAAAGGCATCAGCCGACGCCATTTTCCTCAGTGTTTCTTGCCCCAGATGCCAGGTGCCCTCTAGGAAGGCTAAGTTTGGATAAATGCAAATGGTTCCAAATAGTAGAGAGCAAACAAAAAATAAGCATGTATGTACATATATACAAACAAATACACCATAATAGATTCCCCCAGCTAGCTACAAGATGGGCAAATACCCTAGGAGTACCACAGAGGGGAAGGAGGGTGGGTAATCCTGACTGCAGATGCATGCCTATCGGACATCTACATTTATGGTAGGTACAAAACTGTACTATGTCCTTCAAGGATGCATCTGCAGTCCTTACAAATGGGTAAAATACCATAGCCAAACTGGGGGAGGAGGAGAAACAGATTATGGTGTAGTTAAGGTCCCTTGCAAAACAGCAGTGGCAAAACCTGCTCGGGATCTGGAGTATAAAGGTAAATTATAATGCTTGGCAAATGTATGCACGGAGCTCCAAGTAGCAGCCTCTAAAATGTCTTTGGCAGCCACTCCTCGTAAAAAAGCTGTGGTAGTGGCTGTAGCCCTTGTAGAGTGAGGCCTGATGTTTTCTGGAGTTTTCTTTCCATGGTAGGAGTAACAAAATCTAATGCAATTTCCTATCCACTTAGAGATTGTCTGTTTTGAAATTGCTTTTCCTTCCATTCCTGTTGCATATGCTACCAGTAGCTGGTCAGTTTTTCTATTGCTCTTGGTCCTGTCCAGGTAGTAGCGTAATTGTCTATGTACATCCAAGGTATGCAGCAGTCTTTCTCCCCTGTTTTGTGGGTTGGGGAAGAATGTAGGTAGGTGGATAGCTTGATTTAAAGATACCCTGGAGACCACCTTTGGCATAAAAGTAGGATTAGTTCTCATGGACACTCTATCTTGATGGAAGATCAGGAAGGGCTGTACTGCCATTAATGCCTGTAGCTCAGATACCCTTCTTGCTGAAGTGATTGCAAGCAGGAAAGCAGTTTTCCATAAGCACTGTAATTCTGCTGTTGCTGCTGGTTTGAAAGGAGGGAGTGTCAACTTTTCTAGCACAAAGTTCAAGTCCCATGCTGGCAATGGCGGCTTCCTGGGTGGCTTTACATTTTTAATCCCTCTCAGAAACTGCCTGAGCAGAGGATGTGAGAATACTGGAGGATCCAAGTTGTATTCTGCTGAAATAGCTGATGCATGAATCTTAATGGAAGAATAGGACAGGCCGTTGTGGAAGAGCTCTGCCAAGTATTCCAGGATGTTAGCTATGTTTACCAGTGACACATTCTCTCCTTTTGCAGTACTCCAAATGAGATATATTTTCCATTTTGCTGAATAATTTTTTCTTGTTGAGGGTCTGCGAGCCTCCAAGATAATGTCTTTAACCCTTTGAGATAAATCTGGGTTATTTGGTCTTATGCAATGTTCCAGGCAGTCAGCTGCAGTGTTTTCAGGTTTGGATGCAGGGTTTTGAAGTTGTTCTGTGTTAACAGCAAGGGAACTAGGGGCAGAGGCCATATTTGTTCGAGACATACTCCTCAGTAATGGGTACCAATGTTGCCTTGGCCAGTCTGGAGCTATCAGGATGATCCTTGGACGGTCTTCTTTGATCTTCAGTAGCACCTTGTGCATCAAAGGAAGAGGTGGGAATGCATATGCTGTCAGGTTTGTCCAACTGAAAGATAGGGAGTCCACTTTCCAAGCAAGTGGGTGGTACGTCCTTGTGCAGAATTTTTTCAGTTGGTGATTGTGTGGGGATGCAAATAAGTCTATTTCAGGTAGTCCCCATTTCCCTGTAATGGTTTTGAAGATGTCCGGATGCAGCATCCATTCGTGGGCATCCGTGGTAGTTCTGCTTAGGATGTCTGCTAGTATATTTTCTTTTCCTGGCACAAAAATTGCTTGTAGCTGAATGTTGAAGCTCAGTGCCACATTCCAGAGGTCCATTGCCATCCGGCATAGAGGGTATGAATGTGTGCCTCCCTGTTTGTTGATGTACCACATAACTGTGGTGTTGTCCGTCCTTATCAGCAGTTGACCCTGTTGAAGAAATGGTCTGAATGCCTGAATTGCCAGTTTTACTGCCAGCATTTCCTTTTGATTTATGTGTAGGTGCAGCTTGTCTTGAGTCCATAAGCCTTGTATGCACTTGTCCAGCATGTGTGCCCCCCAACCAAGGTCTGAGGCGTCTGTTGTGATGGTCTGGCTTGGTTGAGTGCTGTTGTGCTGAGACCATAAATTCCTTAGGTACCACTGTAACTTTCTCATATGTAGTCTGGCATGTGGAATTAATATTATGCAGGATGCCATGTAACCGAGAGCTTGCAGGACTTTTCTTGCTGTTAGCTGGTTCTGCTTTGTTAATGCCATGAAGTAGAAAGGGAGTTGCTCCTGTTTTTCTACTGTCAGGAATGCCATTTGTTTTGTTGTGTCCAAATCTGCACCCAAGAAGGTTATCCTTTGGGATGGTATCAGCCTTGACCTTTTTATATTGACTGTGTATCCCAGGGCTTGTAGTAGATGAATGACCCTTTCCAAATCTTTTGTTAATTTGTTTTTGTTGTCCGCTTGTAACAGGCAGTCGTCCAGGTAAGGGTAAATTTGAATTCCCTGAAGCCTGCAATGAGCAATTACTGATGCCAGGCATTTCGTGAATACTCTGGGCGCAGTAGATAAGCCAAAGGGCAATGCTGAGAATTGATAATGCTCTGATCCTGCAAGAAATCTGAGGTATCTTCTGCAATTTGGTCATATGGGGACGTGCAGGTATGCCTCCTTGAGATCTAGAGTTACCAGCCAAGACTCCTTGCCCAGCATGGGAAGAAGCTGCTGTAGGGTCAGCATTTTTAATTTTGGAACGATGAGTTATGTATTTAAAGCGGACAGGTCGAGAATAGGTCTCCATTGGTTTTCTTTTCTTGGTACCAGGAAGAGTCTGGAGTAAAATCCTTGCCCTTGTTCCATAGATGTTACCCTTTCTACAGCTCTCATCCTTAGTGAGAGAGTTATTTGTTCTAGAGCTTCTGTCTTCTGATTTGGAGGTAGGTTTGGCATTCCTCTTTTCCTTGGTAGAGTATGGAAGTGAAACCTGTAACCTTGGTCTATTGTCTGTAAAATCCATTTGTCTCCTGTGATGTAATGCCAGTTTACTGAAAATAAGGCTAGCTTCCCGCCTAAGGGTGCCTCTAGTTGTTCTCTGGTAGGCGGTGCTAGAGCCAAGTCACTGTGATTGTCCTGTGGAAGTGGTGGTGGCTGGATCTGTGGCTGTACCTCGTTGGTTGTTAGCCTGCCACCGACGTCCCTGTAGGCACCTCTGGATTGACCCCTGCCTCTTGGCCTATTCCTGCCTCGGAGCTCTGGCGGTGTCTGGAAAGGACCAATTCTTGGAAGGCCAGTTCCTGCTAAACCTTGGAGGCTGGACCTGCAAGAAATCCTTGACTGTCTGGACAGATTTTGCTTTCTCTTCCACCTTCTTCAGCACCTGCTGGCAGAGCCAAACAAATTGAGCTTATCCATGGGAGCATCTAGGAGCTTTGATTTAACATGGTCTGGTAAGGACTGCTCTTTTAACCATGCATGTCTTCTGATCACTGTGCCAGTCATGGCTGATCTAAAGGAAGCCTCCAGTGCATCATAGCCGCATTTTAAGGAATGATTACTGACCTGCTGACTGTTATGTACCATTTCCTGTACAGATTTTTTGTCTAATGGTTCATCCGAGGACAGTTTTTTAGTTAATTGGTCTAACATAAATTCCTGATACTGAATCGTGGAATTGACAGTTCAAGGCCCTAGCTGAAAGAGTAGCAGAAGTGTAAACTTTTTTACCCCATCTCTTTAAGGCCCTAGATTCCCTTTCAGAGGGGAGGGGGTTTTTGATAGAAGAAGCTGCTACAGCCTTGGTTCCCTGGGAGATAGTTTCGGGATATGCAAAAGGGGCCTTATACAAATGATAATGTGTGTCCGGAACCCTGTAGTACCTATCGGGCTTAGCAGGGGTCGGAGGAAGAGAATCAGGAGCAGTACAAGCATCATTAAAAGCATCATCCACAACAGTAAGTACTGGAGGAATGGCTAAAGGCCTATGCTGTGGCAAATGCAAAAAGGTTCTAAGCCTTTTCCTAGAGTCTGAAAAATCCTGGCCCTGCCATTGAAATTGTTCCCTCATAGCATGCAAGGTTTCCCCAAAAGAAAATTCCTCAGGCGGAGAGGCAGAAGGAATGGAGTCTTCTGCATCAGAGTCCTCATAAGGAGAAAAGGGGCCTTCTGGAGGGTTTGAATTATCTGATTCATCAGAGGAGCCATCTGAAGAAACTGGCTCAGGGGGCTCTAGTCTAATCCTCTTCTCTGGAGGTGGGTGAGGCCCTGTCTGGATGTGGTTGGGATCCCCGGATCAAAGAAATGAGATCCTCTGCTAGACTAAGCATTTGTGAACTAGAGCTAGGCCTGTGAGAGGGGGTCTTAGCAGGCACAGTTTTGGTAGTTTTAGCTGCTTTAGCCCTGGCAAAGGCCTTAATCGACATGGATGCAGGAAGCCTAGCAGCTCCACGTGCAGGGGTAGAAATATCCAAAGGGATAGTATCAGATAAATCCTGCGAACCTGCAAGAGCAGGTGTGATTTCAGTAGCAGATTCAGCCTGGCTGGATGAAGCCTCGGTAAGTGGCAAGCTTTCGGCCGAAGGAAGAACCGTGGACTCTGCTTCAGCCGAAACAGAGACACTCGCGGTTGGCTTAACCGCGGTTTCGGCCGAAACCGCAGACCGCGAGTGTTGGTCCTTTTCCTTGCGTTTTTTAGAAATTTGCATAGTCGGAGTATCCGACGGCATAATGTAAGCGAAATCGGAGCCGAAAAACTCTTCAGCAAATTCCGACCGACGTCTAAGTGTCCGTCGGTTGAAAGAAGCACAAGCTGCTACGTCGTGGTCTGGGCCTAAGCAAGGTAAGCAGTAAGAGTGGAAATCTTTATGAGGTATTTGTTTCCCACAAGTTAAACAGTTATTCACTTTTTCTGACATCAGCTGAGGCAAGAAAGAGTCCCCAACGGGGTACTTAGCTTTTTAGAAGTCTTGTAGTAGTAATCTCTGGTTCTGACCGACTGGCACTTGCGAACAGCTTCTGCTTCGGGCGCCACGCGGCAAGAAAGACTGGGGAAAATGGCGTTGGCTGATGCCTTTATACCCGAAGAACTGCAGCTATGATGTCGGGTGAAGTGCGACACCAGCCAAGGCCAGACCCAGACTTTGGAATCCGGCCGACCGAAGGGCTGCCTGACGACAGAACAACCCATTTGTAAGGACTGCAGATGCATCCTTGAAGGACATCTGTACTATGTTCATTGTGTTTCACTGCTGCAGTCATTACACTTGGGTTGAATCCCAAAGCTGAGTTAGGGTGGCTGGTTCTATAGAGGATTTGGTGTGGCTATAAGGCCCTGCAGCACTGCAGTGGCAAAGCCAGCTCTGGATCTAGAATAAATTGGCAAGTGGTAATGCTTGGTAAAGGTGTGCACTGAACTCCAAGTTACAGCTTCCAAAATGTCTTTGGTAGGTACTCCTCTAAGGTAGGCAGTAGAAGTAGCAGTTGCCCTGGTGGAATGTGGCCTAATATTTGATGGTACAGGTTTCCCATGCTGTGTGTAGCAGAACCGCATACAGTGTCCTATCCACTTTGAAATGGTTTGCTTTGAAATAGCCTTTCCCTGTGATCCTGCAACATATGATACAAACAATTGTTCAGTTTTCCTGAAAGCTTTTGTTTTGTACAAGTAGAAGCGCAATTGCCGGTGTATGTCCAAGGAATGTAGAAGTCTCTCCCCTTTATTCTGGGGATTTGGATAAAATGTTGGCAAGTGAATAGTTTGGGTTAAGAGCCACACTGGATACCACCTTAGACATAAAGGGTTTGTTCTTAAAGAAACCCTGTCTTGGTGGAAAATGATGAAAGGCTTCACTGCCATTAGTGCCTGCAGCTCTGAGACTCTTCGTGCTGAGGTTATTGCCAGAAGCAAAGCAGTTTTCCATGATATATATTTTAACTCTGCTGAATTGGCTGGCTCAAAAGGAGGCAAAGTGAGCTTTTCCAAAATGAAATCGAGGCCCCAAGTTGGTGTTGGTGCTCTCCGGGGCGGTTTTATGTTTTTAGCCCCTCTGAGGTACTGCTTTAGCAATGAGTGAGAGAAAATAGGAGGATCTGTGTTGTAATGAGCAGAGATGGCAGAAGCGTGGATCTTAATGGATGAGAAGGATAGTCCTTTGTCCAGCATCTCAGTTAAGTATTGTAGTATCTGAGGAATGTTAGGGACAAGAGGATCAAGGTTTTGAGCCTGGTTCCAGGCACAGAATCTTTCACTTTTCTGAATAAGATTTCCTGGTGCTAGGCCTCCTGGCTTCCAAAATGACATCCATAACAGCTTTAGAGAGAGAAGGTTTAAGGTTTTGAGCTGACTGTGCAGGATCTGATTGTTTTGCTGAGTCAGAAGGTGTGGAATTTGAGGCAAAATCCAAGACGGGCCTTGAGCCAAGTTCTTTAAGATTGGATACCAATGCTGGCGTGGATAGCCTGGAGCAACCAGAATCATCTGTAGTCAGAATCATCTGTAGTTTTTCTTGTCTGGTTTTTAGAAGTACCTTTGAAAGGAGAGGCAGAGGTGGGAAGGCGTAAACATTTAGGCTTTTCCAGCTGAACGAAAGAGCATCCACTTTCCATGCTTGTGTGTGTTAAGCCCGTGTGCAGAATTTTTGTAGTTGGTAATTCAATGGTGAGGCAAAAAGATCTATGTCCAGGCACCCCCATTTTTGCATTATCATGCTGAAGACTTGTGGATTTAATTTCCACTCGTGAGGATCCATGATGTTTCTGCTTAAGTCATCTGCCAGTGTTTTTCTTTCCTGGCAGGAATTGTGCTTTTAGATGAACTTGATAGGTTAGAGCTGTGTTCCACAAGGTCATGGCTTGTCTGCATAGGGGGTAAGAATGAGTGCCCCCTTGTTTATGTACCACATTACTGTGGTGTTGTCTGTCTTTAATAGTAATTGTCCTGGATGCAGAAGATCCTTGAAAGCTGTAAGGGCATTTTGTACAGCCAACATCTCTTTTTCATTGATGCGAAGATGTATTTGGGTCTGTGGTCCACCATTTGCCCTGACTACATTTTCCTGCCATGTGTGCTCCCCAGGCGTAATCCGAAGCATCTGTTGTTAAAGTCTGCCTGGCTGAGGGAAGAGTGAAAGGCTGACCCTTGTTGAGGTGACATGCCTGTGCCCACCATCAAAACTACTGTTGTAGGCAGGGAATTAGTGGTATTACTGTTTCCAAGCTGTGAGAGTGTTGAGACCAAACACTTTTTAGGTACCATTGTAATTTCCTTACATGCAGTCTTGCATATGGAATCAGTAGTATGCAGGATGCCATGAATCCCAAGGCCTGCAGAATTTTTCTTGCACGGAGTTGGGACTTTGTTGCCATCAACTGAAAATACTGAGTCAGTTGTCCTTGTTTGTCTGGCGTGAGATAAGCCATCTGGGCCGTTGTATTTAAGCTGGCACCCAAGAATATTATCTCTTGTGAGGGCACTAGTTTTGATTTCTTTTTGTTTACTGTGTACCCTAGGCAACTTAACCTTTTTACGAACGCCAGATGCTTTAGAAGAATGTCCTTGCTCTCTGCTTGAATCAGGCAGTTGTCCAGATATGGATATATTTGAATTCCTTTTTGTCTGCAAAATGCAATTACTGGTGCCAGGCACTTGGTAAAGACCCTGGGCGCAGTAGATAAGCCAAAGGGCAGTGCAGAGAATTGGTAGTGCATTGAACCAGCTATGAATCTGAGTATCTTCTGCAATTTTGTCTGATAGGGACATGCAGGTATGCCTCTGAGGTCCAAAGTAACAAGCCAAGCTTTCTTGCCCAACATGGGAAGGAGCTGCTGTAGAGTCAACATTTTGAATTTTGGAACATCTAGGTAAGTATTTAGAGTGGAAAGGTCCAGAATAGGTCTCCAGGCTTTGTCCTTTCTGGGGACCAGGAAGAGTCTTGAGTAAAATCCTTGTCCTTTTTCCTGCTGTGGTACTTTGAGTAGCTCTCATGGCCATGAGGGCTGTCATTTGTTTTTGTACCTCTGCCCATTGATTTTGTGGCAGGTCTGGCATTCCTTTTAGCCTTGGAAAAGTGTGAAAGTGGAACCTGTAACCTTGAGACACAATATTCAGCACCCATTTGTCTTGGGTGATTGCTTGCCAGTTTTGAGAAAAAAGTGCTAGTTTCCCCCCAAGGGAGCTGCCAAAAGGGAAGAGATTAGCATTGGAAGGGGGAAGTCATTGGGACTGTTTCCTGTAAGGTTGTGACTTGTCCTCACCTCCTTTTGGGAGCCTTGTGGCTGAGATCTGCCTCTTGGGTGTCTGTATCTGCCTCTTTGTGGCCTGTCTGACACTGAAAGGACCAATTTTTTTGTAGGCAAATTTCTGCTAAATCGTGGTGGCTGTACCTGCAAGAAATCCTTCACTGTTTGCATAGATTATGCCTTATCCTCCATTTTCTTTAATACCTCTTCTGCCTTAATACCAAATAAATTATCTTGCTGCAAAGGAGCATCCAATAATTTTGCCTTAACATGATCTGGTAAACTTTGTTCTTTCAACCAAGCATGCCTTCGAATCACAGATCCTGTAACTGCTGCTCTACAAGAAGCTTCTAATGAATCAAAGCCACATTGCAAAGTATGCTTTCCCACTTGTTCAGCTGCATACAATAAATTCTTCATTTCCTTATAATGATGTTGTTCTGCATTTGTACTCATTTTCTGTTTTAATTGAGACAGTAAAAAGAAGTTATGTCCTTACCATAACATTCCATGTGGAGTGTTCATCTCGCCGTTGTTCTTACACATGGGTTCGGAGCCGAGTCGGCCGCTTAGCAAAGCTCTGCATCGAGAAGAAGCTTGAGACCAACCTATCTCCCACAATTCCCTCTGCCCTTACCTCAGATCTAGTTTGCAAAACAATACCAGATCCCACAACAGGACTGTAAACATACATACATACATACCAGGGCGTAGCTGAGAACAGCAGCAACAGCAGAGAGAAATCAGTAGCGGGAGAGCCAAACCAGACCTCTAAACTGGACGTTCTTCCTGACCTGAGGGTGGGAGGGTGGGACTGTAAGAACAAAGGCGAGATGAACACTCCACATGGAACATTATGGTAAGGACATAACTTCTCTATGTGAGAGTGTTCAATCTCGCCGTTTGTTCTTACACATGGGTAGCATCCCTAGCTCCGTGACAATGAGAGACTCACGGAAGAATGTTCCTGAGCACAGTGGAACCAAAGGTTGCCCTGTCCCTGGAAATCCTATCCACTTTGTAATGAGTGATGAATGTATGTGGTTTAGACCAAGTGGCGGCCGCACAAATAGTATCCAAAGGTAGGCGGGCCGCATGAGCCAGAGATGTAGATACTGATCTAGTAGAATGTCCTTTCGGTTTGGTGGGCAAACTCTGCTCAGTAGCAGTATAAACAAAAGTAATACAATCAGATAGCCATTTAGAGAGAGTACACTTCGTCACTGCCATGCCTTTTCTGTTGTCCGCAAAGGCTATAAAGAGTTGGTCTGCTTTTCTGTGATCCTTTGTTCTATCTAGATAGAATCTGAGTTGTCTATGAACATCCAACTTGTGTAACATATATTCTAGCTTATTGGAATGGTTTTTGAAAAATGTGGGGAGTTCAATGGACTGATTAATGTTGTTGACTGAACAAACCTTGGGAAGAAAGGACGGGTTGGTACGTAAGGATACCCTATCCGGGTGAAAAATCAAATATGGGTGCTTAATGGAAAGAGCTTGAAGTTCTGATACTCGTCTGGCTGAAGTGATAGCTACTAGAAAGAGAGTTTTCCATGACAAGAACTTTAAAGAACAGGAAGAGGCTGGTTCAAAAGGTGGTAGCATTAGTTGGGATAAAAAGGAGGTTTAGATTCCACGGAGCTGTAGGGAACCTGACTGGTGGTCTAATATGAAAGGACCCTTTTAGAAAAGCCTTACAAAGCCTATGAGTCATAATAAGCACTCCATTCTCTCCTACATGAAAGTTTGAAATAGCAGCCAATTGAACCCTCAAAGTGGCAGGAGAAGCTCCTTTGTGAAATAGCATGGATAGAAACTCTAAAACTTTGTTTAGTGGGGCTATTAAGGGATCTAAACGTTGTGCAGTTGCCCAGTATACAAAGCGCTTCCACTTACTAGTGTAAATTTTTGTAGTGGAAGCTTTATGAGAGGCTACTAGAATGTTCTGAACCGCAGGAGAAAGAAGATCAGACCTGGCTAAGAAGGGAGCAGCCAAGCTGCTAGTCTGAGGGACAGGAGCGACGGGTGGGGAGCCCCTGATGAATGGGTCAGTAGATCTGGCTCCGGGTCCAGGATCCAGGGCTCCCGTATTTGGTGTGCTTGAAGAAAGGGAAACCAAATTTGACGAGGCCAGAATGGGGCAATGAGAATTACAGTCCTTTCCAGATTCTTGGCTTTCTGCAGAAATCTCGGTATTAGAGGTATAGGGGGGGAAGGCGTACAGGAGACCCGGGGGCCAATCGTGAATCAGAGCATCCCTGGGGACTTCCCCTGGCGGGGGTAATAGGGCGAAGTAGCTCAGCATTTGGCGTTCATTGGAGACGCAAACAGATCGCAGCAAGGCTGGCCCCACTTGTGGAATATCATGTCCGCTATTGTCTGTTTGAGGGACCACTCGTGAGGTAACAGGATGGCTCTGTTCAACATGTCCGCTATGACGTTGGATAACCCCGGGATGTGCGTTGCTATCAGAAAGCGACCCGTGGACTCTGCCCATTGCCAAATTCTCATGGCCTCTCTGCAAAACTGGTACGATTTGGTTCCCCCTTGCTTGTTTATGTACTAGACTACGGACATGTTGTCCGTTTGAACTGCAATGGTCCCTAGAGGTAGAGGGGGAGAAAAGTGTTGCAACGCTAGAAACACTGCCCTCATCTCCAGAACATTGATGTGCAGGTTGTACTCTAGATAGGTCCATTCGCCTTGGACTGTCTGAGCCTGAAAGATGCCCCCCCACCCTATCAGGGGAGCGTCCGTGGTCACTGTAGCTGTTGGAGTGGGTAGCACAAACGGCCGGCCGCTGGTGAGATTGCAATTCTGTAGCCACCAAGATAGGTGCGTCTTGCAGGTGTTTGTGATGTGAATTTCGTGCATCAGCGGTAACTGTTGGAATGACCATTGTGCGAACAGCAGCCATTGAAGAACTCTCATGTGCAGTCTTCCCAAGGGTACTGCAATGAGGGAAGCCGACATGAGTCCCAAAACCTTTAGAACCAGTTTGGCCGGGGATTTCTTGGGCAACAGGAGTAGAGATATGTGATTTTGTAGAGAGGCTATTCTTTCTGGGGGAAGTCTTAGAATCAAGCAACGGGTATCCAAATCTGCTCCTATGAATGAGATATGCTGTGATGGCTGTAATGCAGATTTTTCAAAATTTATGGAAATTCCGAGTTGAACACAAAGATCGAGTGTATAATCCCTGGCCTGTATCAGTCGACGCTCGGTGGTGGCAGTAAGGAGACAGTCGTCCAGATACGGAAACACCCGGAATCCTAGGCGTCTCAAGTGAGACGCTACCACTGCCATGCATTTGGTGAAAACCCTGAGGGCTGAGGTTAGACCAAAGGGCAGGGCCCGAAACTGATAGTGACTGGCTCCCAGCCTGAAGCGCAAGTGATCCCTGGACGCTCTGGCCATTTTGATGTGGTAGTATGCGTCCTTGAGATCTATTGAGCACATCCAGTCATCCCTCTGTAAGAATGGAAGGATCGATTGAAGCGTGACCATCCGGAACTTTTCTTTCTTGACGAAGGTATTGAGAATGCTTAGGTCCAGAATTGGCCTCCAGTCCCCTGTCTTTTTTGGAACTAAAAAGAACCTTGAGTAAGTTCCGAATCCTCTTTGGTCCGCTGGGACTGGTTGGATGACTTTTTTTCTAGCAGCTTTGAAATTTCTATAGCTGCAGGTTCTCGCAGATGGTGCGGTACATTTGGGAATCTTTTCTGTGGTAACGGGGGAAATAGAAATGGAATTTTGTAACCTCTGGTAATAATGCTTTTTACCCATCTGTCTGAGGTAAGACTATGCCAGGCCTGAGGGTATAAAGCTAAGCGACCCCCGACTGCCTCCAGAGCAGGACAGTCGGGCCTCCCTTCAGGAGTGCTGGAAAGGCTTCCCAGGGACCGTATCCCTGTTGCCTTGGTTTTGCGGACCCCCTCTGCCGCCAGGGCGACGTCTTCCACTTCTGCCCCCCCCCCCTGCCTCTGGAGGTGGCATCACCCTGTGTGCTTGGGAAAGAACCCTGGGGTTTACGAAACCACATTTTTCCACCTCGTTGCCCTTTGGGGTACGGTCTGGATGGGGTGGAAAACCGGACTCTGACAGCAGACAGAGTCTTTCCGTCTTGCTCACACCGGGTAAGGGTCTCCTTTACTTTGGGGCCAAAGAGTGGGGCATTAGTAAAGGAAGACTTGAAGGTTTCCGCAAAGGAGCATAAGCGCATCCAGGATTGTCTACGGAGAGCAATCGCTGAAGCCGCAGCCCTACTCGACCCTTCGGCTGCATACGAGATGAGCCTAATGGACGAGTTCACAATCGATGTAAGAGTATTGAGCTGTGCTGTAACCTTATCCGCGACAGCAGCATCTGTAGTACCCTGGAGGGTATCTCCCAACTCTTTGACTAGATCCCTCTGTAAACGTGTAAAATGTGTCAAATAGTTCAGCGATCGCATGGAAAAAGTTGCTGAACTAAAAATGTGCTTCCCATACCTGTCCATGGTCCTAGAATCTGTTAGGCGGATGGACAGATGAGGAAGATTCAGACATCTCCTTTTTAGTGGCAGCTGCCACCACCATAGCGTCCACTGGAACTCCCTTTGTGAGGTATGCCTTGTCCTGAGGGGCCGTAATATACTTATAAGGCTTTCTGGGGACTGGCTCCACTGTGCCAGGTGTCTCCCACGCCCTTCGAGCAATCAAATCCATCAACTCATCGAAGGGCGGAGTGACCCAGGAGGAAGAAGGGCGAGCACCGAATGCCTTCAGCAAGACTGACTCATCCTCAGAAGGGGGGTAGGGCTTGCCAATCACCTCTCTGTTTTAGGATCTCCAGGATGTCAGAAAGAGAGATATCCTCTGAGGGTGATTTTGGGGACCCTTCTGACTCATCCAAGTCCGTGTCCGATGTTAAGGACTCTTGTGGAGAATCCAAGTGCCTCCTCTTGCACAATCTTTTCCTCGGGACTTCCTCGGGGGGGGCATCCGATGAAGCCTCAGAGGAAGAGGGGGCTCCCTCTGGGAGCGGCTGAGACACTGGTGCTCAACGCTTTTGAGTAGCCATAGGTGCAGAAGAGGATAACGGGCCTTTATGGGAGGGAGACGCAGTTTCTGCTGAGGTAGTTGTCTGGGAAGATAATACCTTCCTCATAAGATCGAAGGCCCCCGGACCCCGAGCCGAGGAACCCCCCGGTTCCGAAGAACGTGGAGGAATCTCCGACGCAGAAGCCAAGGGCATCGATCCCGAGGACGGAGCCGAGGTGATCCGTGCCGAGGCACCGAGAGGGAGAGTCGGCACCGAAACATCGGTTCGGCTCTCGGTCCCGGAACCAAGGATAGATCGCCGGCTCCGCAAGTCCGGGAGGGGTTCCGACGGAGTCGAGGTAAACGGTGCCGACCGAGAAAGGTACGGTTCCGGCACCAAGGGCTCTACAATCAACAAATCAGCGTCTCCCGGCTCAGAGGGCTGAACAGGTCTCTGAGGAGGATCAGATGGAGACAAGGGAAGGCCTTAGAGTCTCGACACCAACTGAGAGGAGATTGCAATAAGTTTGGACAGGGCCGTGTTCTCCATCAACTTCTGCACCACACGGTCTACGTCGGTGTCGGAGGGGGGCCTGGAAGACCACGTCGAAGAAATCGAAGACGGTGCCGACCTCAAAAGAGCCGGAGGTGGCAGTTCTGTCACCGGTTCCAAGACTCTAGGCTTGGTGGCAAACACTAGTTCGATACTCAGCCCCGAAGTCTGTGGAACCGGTGAACGAACTTTAAAAGAAGAACTTGGAGCCGATGACGTAGGCTCCGAAGTCTTAGACTCCTTCGAAGATTTAGATGTCTGGTCTGACTTGTCTAAAGCCTCTTGAAAAGCAGGCTTCAGAAGACTCCTGTCCATGAGCTTCCTGCGCCTATCTGTCATGACCCTTCCACTAAAGGAGTGACACATGGAGCAGTCCTCCTGAAGATGGAGAGGGCCAAGACAGTAGACACAGGAGCTATGGTTGTCTGTGACAGACATCTTCTGTCCGCACTGACATCTCTTAAAACCTGACTTAACCTTGTCAGACATGTCAAAAAAGTCACAATAACTAGTGGAATTACACCAATACACAAACTTAGCCAAAGGCCAAGAAATAATGTTCTTAAGTAATAACTAAGTCAAATCCGAAATTTAGTGAGTGGGGTAGGCCCTAGGATCCTAATTCTAAACAAAACTGTTTTAAAACACTAAAGATTTAGACAACCGGAACCGAAGACCCATACACACACACACACACACACTAAAAGTGTCACAATCCAATAACTTTAGATCAAAATTTTTGAAGAAAAAAGGTAATTCTTACCTGAAGTTGGCTCAGAGCTCTTCAAACGATGTGATCAGTTGCAGCGGCAAACTAGATCTGAGGTAAGGGCAGAGGGAATTGTGGGAGATAGGTTGGTCTCGAGCTTCTTCTCGATGCAGAGCTTTGCTAAGCGGCCGGCTCCGAACCCGTGTGTAAGAACAAACGGCGAGATTGAACACTCTCACATATATTGTTGATATTTAAAGCATGTGAAACTGGCAATTTAGAGCCCTCACTGCTAAAGTTGCAGAGGTGTAAACTTTCTTCCCCCATCTGTCTAATGCTCTAGAATCCCTATCCGAGGGAACTGGATTTTTAGCCGTGGAAGCCTTTACCCCTTTGGGACCCTGAGAAATAGTTTCTGGGTCAGCAACAGGGCTTTTATGAAGAAATTTATGAGAGTCAGGGACTCCGTAGTACCTGTCTGGCTTGACTGGAGCTGGGGGTAAAGAATCAGGATTTAAACTAGATTCAGAGAACACATCATCCACAATGTCCAACACTGGCAGAATAGCAAGGGGCCTGTGCTGAGGCAATAAAAGAAAGTCTCTGAGCCTTTTCTTGGATTCTGAGTAATCCTGGCCTTCCCAATGGAAATGCTCCCTCATGGTATGTAAAGTTTCCCCAAGAGAGTAATCCTCTGGAGGAGAGGCTGAAGGAATTTATTCTTCAGCATCAGAGTCCTCATAGGGGGGTAAAGAATATCCCTGGTCTGAAGAGGAATCAGAATATATAGAAACCTGGTCAGAGGAATCATAATCTGTATCCTGCTTAGGCCTTTTATCAGGAGGGGGATGGGAACCCCTGATCAGAGTTATCAAACCATTTTGAGCATCTGTTTTTTAGGCATGGAGGCCTGTCTAGGTGAATGCTGTACTTGCTTCTGACTTCAATGTAGGTTTAGTCTTGGCTGTAGTTGCAATTGTAAGTTGTGTAGGCCTGAAAACACCCTCAGAAGCAGATGCCTGCTCAGCGGCTCCAGAACCATCTGAAGGGTTAATCTCTGTTGGCCCAACACCTTGAGTATCCAGAGGCCTAGGCACCTCCACGTGGGAGTCTATCGCGGCCTGTGGTTCTGAGATAGCGGGTGTCAGGAGCTGCAAAAGCGCCTCACTGAAAACCAGCGACTGGCCTAGAAGAGGCTTTGTCGTCAGTTTTGGGCCTCGGATACCTGTCCTTATCTTTATCTTTGCGTTTTTTTGTGCATTCCAGTCGGTTGTTCCGAAGGCATTGTATAATTAAACCTTCGGCTAAAGTTATGGCAAGCAAAATCAAACTGACGTTTAATAGTGCGTTTGTTAAATCTAGCACAAAACCGACAACCAGTGACATTGTGATCTGGGTCTAGGCATGGAATACAGTAAGAATGAAAATCCTTATGAGGTATTTGTTTCCCACAAGAAATACAATTATTAACTTTTACTGACATTGGTCTGAGGCAAGAAAAAGTTTCCCCAACGGGGTACTTAGCTTTATTGAAGACTTCGGTTCTGAAATCGAATTTGATATCTCAGGAGTCGGCTGACCGGCATTTGCGAACTGCTTTTGCTTCAGGCACCGCACGGCAAGAAAGACTGAAGAAAATGGCGTCGGCTGCTTCTTATATACCCATGACGCACTGACGTCAGGGAGGGGGCGACAGCAACCAATGCCGGACCAAGACTTTGGAACTCTGGCCGACTGCGGGACCGCCTGATGGCAGGATAACCCAATTATAATGACTGCAGCAGTGAAACATGATGAACATCTCTCTATTCAGTCAATTTGTTGAGGGTCCTCCAGGAAGTAGTAAGCAGTCTGCTAGTACATTGTCCTGAAAGGAGATGTGGCTATAAGCATGATGGTCACCTGAGTTGCCAAATTCCATACTTCTTGAACCAGCCTGCATAGCTGGTAAGACCTGCTGCCTCTGTTTTTTTATGTACCACATGACTGTAGTGCTATGAGCACTTGGAGAGGTTTCCAAATGTGGTTGAAAATCTGAAGGGCTTGCAAAAGAGCTCAAATTTATTTTAGGTTGAGGTGTTCTTAGGAACCGAGACTGTCATTTCCTCTGCACTCGGTGAGATCCCGGCCAGGACCCCCACACCACGTCTGAGGAGTGTGTGTGTGGCTTTGTTGAAAAGGAAGACATGAAGAGAAAGGTAATCTGGTACTGAGCATCGACCTGTTCATTCCACCAAGCTACAGCTTTGTTGATACAAGGGAGGAGGGGAATCAGTGTCTAAAGGGTGGAAGTGCTAGGACCACACAGATTTTGGATACCACGGGATTTTCTTCATGTGAAGTTTTGCCAGGGGAAGTACTGGAATGGAGGCTGACATGAATCCCAAGGACCTTAGCATCTCCCTTGCAGAACATTAGGACACTGAAGAAAGGTCTTGGAAGTATTTGGAGAAAGAAGCTCTTCTTGGAGAAGGGAGGCATGCATTTTCTTTGTGTCCAACCTACATCCCAAAAAAAGCAGATCCTGTGTAAAGACCATGGGTGATTTTTTTGTAGTTTACGGTTAAACCAAGGCCTGTCAGAAGGTTATGGGTGAAATGAAGATGCTAAATAATGGTTTCAGGAGCAGGAACCTGACTCAGGTGGTCGTCCAGGTAGGGAAGATTTAAATTTCTTGATTGTGCCAGAAAGCTACTACAGGTGCTTGATACTTTGTGAACATTTGGAGATGTGGAAAAAACAAAAGGCAAAGTAATGAAATGAAAATGTCAGAAACATAGAAAAACTTGAGAAATCTCTTGCAGGAAGGGCAGACACGGATGTGTAGGTAGGCATCCTAAAGACAGAAAAGTTGTGTAAAATCTTACCATAACCACAGATGTCCTCCTCTTCCATGTTGCAGTATTCAGTATCTATGGGTTTTACTCCTCTTGCTACCAGAACTTCCAGCCAGTATACAAAAGATTTCAGTCACTGTATGGTGCATAGGACGTCTGACATGGCTAGAAGAATATGGGCCATAAAAGTGACATCTGCACGCACCGGCCCTCAGAACTGTAAGCCCCAGTAAGAACCAGTCTTAGCAAGGGTAATGCCAGTCCTGTGTCATCCAGAAAGGGAAATGCCATGCAACAGGAGAGGTAGGTGGGTGGGACGCAATACTGCAACATGGAAGAGAATGACATCTATGGTTATGTTAAGATTTTACACAGCTTTTCAATATCCTTCTATTCACATGTTGCAGTATTCAGTACCTATGGGTGAGTGCCAAAGCCCACTGTGAAGAATGGGGAGATGGCCTAGTACAGTTCTCCAGGAATCCATGGAGGACAGCCCTGGAAAAAACAGCTCTGGCCTTAGAAATGTGGTCTAACTTGTAATGTTTGGTGAAGATATGCACCGAAGACCAAGTGGCTGCTTCCAGTATAGTGGAGGCAACCAAACCTCTGAAGAAGGCTCCTGAGGAGGCCACTGCCCTGGTGGAGTGTGCTTTGACAGTACCTTGCAGGGAATTCCCATGGTATTTATACAAACTGTAATAGCTTTGGAAAACCATGTTGAAATTGTTTAGATACTGCCTTCCCTAGGGCCCTGGGGGTGGAAGGAGAAACAGTTGAACAGCCTGCCTGATGGACTTGGTTTTGTGCAGATAAAATCTGAGCTGTTTGTGCACATAAAATCTGAGCTGTTTGTGCACATCTAGAGAACCGAGTATTCTCTCACTGTCTCCCTGTAGGTTAGAGAATGTTGGTAGGTGGATGGCTTGATTTAGGGGAAAGGTCGTTTACCACCTTGGGCATGAAGGAAGGGTTATAGCTCTAAGAGTAACCCTGTCAGTGTGGAATACTAGGAAGGGTGGAATAGCCATGAGGGCTTCCAACTCCGACACTCTCCTGGCTGAGGTCAAGGCCACGAGGAAAACAGTCTTCCATATGCATGTGAGAAGGCATCCATTGCTACAGCCTGAGGTTCTGGAAGTCTGGTGCAAAGTAAGGAGGTTGCCTGTTGATGGAGAAGGCAAAGAGGTCTATCTGAGGTGAAGCCCACCAGTGGATCAGGTCCAAGAAGACATCCCTGTGAAGTATCAATTTGTGTGTGTTTGTCATAGATCTGCTGAAGGAGTCTGAATTCTGTTGTGAAGGTATGTAAACCACCTGTAAGGTTACTACCTGGGAGGTGGTCAGTTCCCACACCAGGACAGCTAGTCTACAAAGCAAAAAAATGTGGTCCCCCCTGCTTTCTTAGATACCACAGCACTGTGGTATTGTTGGTAAATATTTTAGTGGTCCTTTTTGGAGACTGGTTTGGAAGGCTCTCAGGGCCAATAATATTGCCCTCATTTCTCAGATACTGATGTGTTCTTTCCTATGTGGCCCTGGCCACACTCCTTGCACTTTCAGGTGCCCCAGACTTGCTCCCCAGCCCAAGCCTGAGGCATCTATGTACATGATTTGTTTGGACTGAGGTTCACCTGCATCAGCCACCAATGAATTTCTTGTCTGTGGCAGGGCAGGAGGGGTACCCTGTACTAAAGGGGGTGGGAGTGATGGGTCCAAACTGAAATGAGGTACCACTGTAATTACGTCATATGGAGTCTTGCTAATGGTAACATGGGGATAGTGGATGCCATATAGCCCAGGAGCCTGAGGTACTGCCTTGCAGTCAAATTCTGTGGTCTGGAGGACCAGAAGTAGTTGCTATGTCAAGCTCATCACTTTTTGTGGGGGGAGGTAGGCTTTCATGATGTCTGTACAAATCCTGCACCCCAAGAAGACAATGTCTTGGGTAGGTTCAAGTTGGGATTTTGGGAAATTGATCTGAAATCCCTTGGACTGTAAGAGAGTAATGGCAACTTGTAAGTGTTGCAGGAATTCCTTTTGTCCCACAGAAGGCAGTAACTGAGCCAGACATTTGGTGAAGACTCAGGGTACAGTGGGAAAACCCAAAGGGAAAGGCAGAGAATTGAAAGTGAGAGAATCCCACAGAGAACTTTAGGTATTTCCTGAAACTGGGCCTTACATGGATGTGAAGGTAGGATATCTAAGGTGGCCATGAATGCAAGGGGGGAGTAGGAGCGGAAAAAGAGTTGGTAAGGTCATCATCCTGAAGGTTGGTACCTGAAGGAAGAGGCTGAGTATTGGGTCCAGAATTGGCCTCCAGGGACCATCTTTTCTTGGAACCAAGAAATTCCTGGAGTAGAAGCCTCTTCCTTTTGAAGACAGTGGAACTGTTTGAATGGTGTCTTGAACCATAAGGTTGTCTAGCACAGGCTGTAATAGGGGGAGCTGCTCTTTTGGGGGCTGTAGGATATCCCCTCTTTTTGAAGGAATGAGCCAGGTCATAAATTACCCGTTTTCTATTACAGAAAGGAACCATTTATCTAAAGGGATAAGTCTCCACACCTGGAGACAATGAGAGATGCACAAAGAGAGGGATAGAGGGAGAAAGTAGGGGTTCTAAAGTTGGCAGGTAGTCAAACACTACCTGCCCTGTCTTGAAAGGGCGTTTTTTGGCTAGTAGATGGGGAGGGCTCTGGTAGGAGTGGGTTGCGTTCTAGAGGTTTTCCTAGGCATTGTGGAGGCAGTAGGGCATGAGTGCTTTCTGATAAATTGTGCTTTTGGTGGGTAATTTCTCTGGAATTCTGGAATAGGGGAAACCAGCAGGTGTTTTAAATCCTGCATCTATTTCCCCTTTTGTTGTAATGACTTGAATAAGTCAGCCACTTTCATACCAAACAGGGCTTATTGTCCAATGTAGTATCAATCAGCTTGGCTCTAAAGTCATCTGGCAGAGGCTGGAGGCGTAGCCAGGAGTACCTTCTCAAAGCAGATGCTGATGCTGCTGACCTGGCTGAGTCCTCAGCAGCATCGTGACTGCCCTTGATAGAGTGCCTGGTAACCTGAGAAGTAACAGTAATTAGGGAAGACAGTGAAGCTTCGGCAGCAAAATCAGTGGAGTCAGAAAATTCCTTTGAGATCTTCCCCAAAAGGTATAAGGCATATTTTGCCATGTCTGTTTGATAATTAGTAGCTCTGAAAGCTAGAGTAGCAGAAGTATATATTTTCTTACCCAAATTCTCCATAGTTTTGCTGTCCTTGTCAGCAGAGAGGGTGGTGGAAGGCAAAAGTTTTGAAGCCTTATCCGTGGAAATGGAAATTGTGGCAGGATCTGCAGCAGGACACTTAATTAGAAATTTAGCAACCTCAGGGACTTTATAAAACCTGTCAGGTATGCGTGGGGCAGGGGGCTGAGAGTCCAAGTTCAAGGATGCTGTTGAGAAGGCATCCAGAAAAGCAGGCAGAATGGGGAGGAACAGCAGTAAGAGTTGGGGAATCTATGTGAATGAGGTCATAATACCTTTTTTGTACCTCTGTCATTTCAGATGATTCTCACTTGAAATGTTCCTTCATTTTATAAGTTTCCCTAAAAGTTAAATCCCCTACTGGGGAGTCAGGGTCAACAGATTCTTCCTCTGGGGAGCCAATATCTCAGGGGAGAAGGCAGCTGGAAGGTATATGAAAGGGATTTTTCAGAAGCATAATCAGAGAATTCCAACTCTTCCGTCAGAGGGATCTGATGTCTGAGGCCTCGGACTCAGTATAGGAGGAGGGACTGTGGAAGTCTCTGGAGTGGTAGGCCATAAAGGCATTAAACAGGCTCCGGCTGAAGGCCTGCCAGTCTGGAGTACTTTCAGGAGTAGGAGACACATGACTTCTTTTTTTCTTCCTTTTGAGAGACGACCTAGCGGGTGTCTGAATGGAGGAAGGACTAGTATCAGGTGACTAAGATAACGAAGGGATCCGATGGTCCTACCAAAAATCACAGGTTCCCACCGCCCCGGCTTCAGAAACAGACATTGGAAAAGCCTCTGTGGACGTGCCCTCTGCGCAAGAATGTGTGGCTCCTGTGTAGGTACCCGCTGTATCGAAAGCGGCAGAGCCCAAATCTTCAAACCGGCCGTCTGCCACAGGCTGAGAGTCGGATGAAGGAGGCGCAACAGCAATAGTAGGCCTGACTGTCTTGGTCTTCTTTTTTGGCAGTTCAGCAGGCAAGTCTGCGAAACCCTCCATGCCAAACGCTATTTGAGATGATGGTTTTCTAAGTGTAGGTTGAGTAGGTGGAGGCAGCTGCGGAGAGTTTTCTGCATAAACCCCTGGCAGACGGTGCAGGCCTTGTAGTCGTGCGACCTATCTAAACAAAACAGACACTGATCGTGAGCGTCCCTTGTGAGCTATCTGATGGCCGCACTTAAACTTGCCCTCTCTGGATGACATGAACAAGCATTAGAAACAAAATAAATGACTGAAAAGGTTCCCCAAAGGGGCACACACCTGATTTCTCTAAAATCCGATGGCTGGGAAGGCAGGAACACCAGACGTTCGACTGGCAGCTGAGAAGTTCTGAGGGCTGGTGTGTGCAGACGTCACTTTTATGGCTCAGGTTCTGCTAGCCATGTCAGATGTCCCACGCATCACACAGTGACTGAAATCCTTTGTATACTGGCCAAACATTAGGGTAGCAAGAGGAGTAAACCCATAGGTACTGAATACTGCAACATGTGAACAGAAGGACATCTAATGACACAAAGTCTGTGGCAGAATGAAAAGAAGAAGCATTTGAAGGGAAAACGTTTCAGATGTGTTCAAGGTAGACATGTCTAAAATGGGTTTCTGTCACCCTTCTTTTCTTGGTACTAGAAAAGCCCTGGAATAAAAACCCTTTTCCCATGAATTCTTTTGGGACTTGCTGATGGTCCCTTGATTCAAGATGCTTTAAATAATGGGGGTCAGAAGGGAAATTTGGTTTCAAGGGGGGAGACATGCTTCTCAGAGTGCAAATGCTCTCCCAAGTCATGGCACTGCAGTCTCAGATGATGGATAGAACACATTTGTCTGTGGTGGTATTTCCAACATGGCCAGGGACAACGACAGTCTTTGGAAAAGATTGGACATGGGGCAGGGGAGAGGAGGAGAGTTACTGCAGAAGCAGTCACAGACTTTTTGCCAAGTGGTGGCCTCCCACTGAGTTTCTCTTGGTTGTTTTTCACAGTATCTTGCTCTACTGGGTTTTCTTTGTTTCTTACTAGTCCTAGGGTCCCTTCTAACAAAGAAGTCAAATCTGGCTGAGTAATTCCTATGGCATCTAGGAACAGAGGAGCATATGATCTGCCTGCAGTCCATGGTTTTACTGTGTTCTTAGAGTTTTGAACAGACTGGCTACCTGAGAGTCAAACAGCAAGTCTTTGTCCAAAGGTGAATCTAGAATTTTAGATCTGAAATCCTCCAGCACAGATTGTTTGTGAAGCCATGCATACCTATGGATAACAGGTCCACTGGTAGCTGCTTTAGAAGAAGTGTCTACAGCATTATAACTGAACTTAATACTGTGTCTGGCAATCTGAGTGGCCTGCAAAAGTAAGCTGTGCATTTGCTGCTTAGAGTCTGAAGTGGGAAGATTCAAGATCATTTTGTTCAAGGAAGCAAAAACAGAGATCAAATACTTGATCAATCGAGTCTAGTAATTAATTGCCCTAAAACCAAATGGTAGCAGAGGAGTAAATTTTCTTTCCCTATCTATAGCCCTATTATCTTTGTCTGTTAGTAGTGTATTGGCACTAGGCAGCAGATAAGAGGGTTTATCCGATGAGACAAACTGCCAGAAATTCTGCCACTGGGTTCTTATATAGATGCTTTAGATCATCATGCACCTTGTACAACCTGTTTGTTCTTTTGCGAGCTGGGGGTGAGAGTCAGGCCTAGAAAAGGTGGACTGTAAAGTATCCCAGAAAGCTTGAAGGACAGGAGGGACTTGAGAGGGGGCAAGGGTAGCCATCTCCCAGGAATAATACCTCTTCTGAGACCTGCAAGACAGCCAAAAGTGTTTCATCATATTCTGAATAGTCTAACCAAAGGAAGACTCCGTGATAGGTGAATCAGGTCAGAGGGAGTCCCCTTTGCCAGAAGAAACCTTCCCTGGGGAATGCATCTGAAAGCAACAGTCCATAGAATGTTCTGAGTCACCATTTTGCTCTTCATTAGAAGATGAGGAAACCAGGGTGGGTTTTATGGGAGGAGCCTGAGGTAGGGAGATGCAAAGGAGGGATGTTTTAAGAACAATTGCATTTAACATTTGCGAAAAAGTACAGTTGTGTACACTTACCATAAATGTAGATGTTTGAGTGCAGTCACTGTTGCAGTCATTACATTTGGGTTATCTGCTTGCAGGTTGCCCTCAGTCGGCCTGATTAACAACGTCTTGGGTGCTGTGTCAGTTGCTGTCCCTTCTTCCATGACGTCAGGGGTATAAAACATGCAGCAGACGCGATTACATCAGTTTTTCTTGCCCTCCTAATGGGAAGCAAACATAAAAGCACAAAGATATACATCCAACAAAAAAGCAACTACACCAAAAAGGCTTTTAATCATAGTAAAGGAAAAAAGAAGTTATGTACTCCCCATAATGTTCCATCCGAGTAGTTATACTTAATTTTTCTGCAACCTGTGGGTATATTCATCCGTACTGGATCCGAGCCGGCAACTTTTTTCTAGCATCTGCTCCAAGCTCCGAGCTCCTCCCCTTACCCATTAATGCCCTACCATCTCCTATCTTCCCTCAGATCTAGTTTACTGCAACTAAAAATATATGCAACTCAACCCAATAAACCAATCCTGAAGACAGGACAAGGTTCGGGAGACGGAGGGAGGGAATGTTGCAGAAAAATGAAGTATAACTACTCAGATGGAACATTATGGTGAGTACATAACTTCTTTATCTGAAGTAGTTAACTTAATTTTATCTGCAAACTGTGGGACAGAGTCCCCAGCTACTCCGATCCTGGGAAGCCCTTATGGAAGGATATTCCTGATCACCGCAGAGCCAAAAGATGCTCTACCCCTCAAAATCAGATCTAATTTGTAATGGGAAATTAAGGTATGTGAATTGACCCAGGTCGTTGCTGCACAAATATCGTCCAAAGGCACCCTAGACCAAAAAGCAGCAGAAGTCGCCATAGACCTGGTAGAGTGAGCCTTAATACCAGGAGGAGATAAATCTTTTGCTTTGTAGGCTGGAGTGATCCATCTGGCCAAAGAAACTTTAGAAATAGCTTTTCCCATAAATGCTTTGGAAAAGGAAACAAACAATTGGTCAGTCTTGCGGAAAGACTTCATTCTATGAACATCTAACAAATGGAGTTTGTATTCACCTTTATTTTGGAAGTTAGGAAAGAAAACGGGCAGATTAATGGATTGGTTTATGTTTGCTTCAGATGCCACTTTAGGTAAGAAGGAAGGGTTAGTACAGAGGGAGACCCTATCTTTATGGAAGACCAAATACGGAGGCACGGCAGACAGAGCTTGAAGCTCAGAAACCCTCCTAGCCAATGTAATGGCGACTAGGAAAGCTGTCTTCCAGGACAAAAATTTCAAGTCCACTGAAGCTGCAGGTTCAAAAGGAGGAGCCACCAATGCCTGCAAAACGAAAGTTAGGTCCAAAGGAGGCACAGAATCCTTGACAGGAGGCCGTAAAAGAAAAGTACCTTTAAGAAAAGCCTTACACAGCCTAGAGGAGGCTAAGGCCAAGTTGTCTTCAACATGAAAACTGGAAATGGCTGTCAATTGTACTTTCGCTGTGGAGGAACTAGCTCCTTGCTGAAAGATACCAGACAGGAAGTCCAACACCTCTGGAACAGGGGCTGTAAAAGGATCTATTTTTCTCTGTGAGGCCCAAATGGAAAAGCACCTTCCACTTACTGTAATAAAGTTTCCTAGTGGAGTCTTTGAGAGAGGCCACCAGAATGGATTTTACCGGGGATGAAAGACCAGGAGTCCTGGTATTAATGGAACTGGAGCAACCAAGCTGTCAGCTTGAGGCTGCCCAGCTCGGGCGGATGTGCCCCCGATGGATGGGAGATTAGATCTGCGCAGGGATCCAGAACCAACGGGGGAGCTAAGAGATGAGACCAAAGGAATGGGAACCAAACATGACGAGGTCAGAACGGGACAATGAGGATCACTTTGCACTGTAGTCAGCAAACTTTCTGAAGAAACTTCGGAATGAGTGGTAATGGTGGATAAGCATACAGAAGCCCGGGGGGGCCAAGCATGGACTAGAGCATCTCTGGGGACTTCCCCTGGTCATGAACTCAGAGGGAAGAACTCACTGCACTTCGCGTTGGAAGGAGATACGAAGAGATCGCAGCAAAGTTGACCCCATGCAAAGAAGATCTCCTTCTCTACTGTTTCAGAGACCACTCTTAAGGCATCAGAATGGCCCGACACAATCTGTCCGCTAAAATGTTAGAGCACCCCGGGATGTGCGTTGCTATCAGAAACCGACCGGTGGAAATTGCCCATTCCCACACTCTCATGGCTTCGTGACAGAGGGTAGGATCTGGTTCCCCCCTGCTTGTTGATATACCAGACAACCGACATGTCGTCTGACTGAATTGCAATCAATCCGAGAGGGAGGACTGTGTGAAAGGCTTCCAATGCTAAAAGCACTGCCCTCATCTCTAGAACATTTATGTGCAATTTGGTCTCTGAATGGGACCATGTGCCTTGGACTGTCCTTCCCGAACAGTGTCTCCCCCACCCAAGTTGGGAGGTGTCCGTGGTCACTGTGGCTTGGACTGGAGATGACGAAGGGGTGTCATTTTGATATCTCCGGTGAACTTAACCAACAAAGAAGAGATGTCCTGCAGACGTGACGTGACTGATCTTGATCGGAAATTCCATGGGCAGGTCTAGCCAAGGCCACTGAACAGCCAGAGTCCGTTGAAGAACCCGCATGTGAAGGCACACACAAGGGAGAATAGATATGGCGGCAGCCATGGAGCCCAGAGCCCGGAGAACCGCACTCGCCTTTGAAGACATGGAGTTCGCTGAGCTATGTGGCACCTGAGGTGTAGGATCCTGTCTAGAGTTAAGAATACCTTCATCTGCAAAGTGTCTAGCAGTGCCCCAGTGAAGTCTAGAACTTGTACTGGTTGCAAATGGGATTTGTGAACACTGACTAATTCCTAGTAGATCTGCTAACCAAATGAAATAATCTCGGGCCAGACACAAGTGATGCTTGTTGGGCGCAGTGAAGAGCCAGTCGTCCAGGTATGGAAACACCTGAATACCCTGAAATCTCAGGTGAGCCACTACAACTGCCATTACCTTGGTGAACACCCTGGGGTCCGTGGTGAGACCAAAGGGTAGGGCTCTGAACTGAAAATGATGGGCTCCCAGCCAGAAGCGCAGAAACCTCCTGGAGCTTCTGTGTATTTTGATGTGGTAGTAAGCATCCTGAAGGTCTAACGAGCACATCCAGTTGCACTCTCGGAGATAAGGTAAAATGGACTGTAGGGTGACCATCCGGAATTTCTGTTTAGCTACCGACAGGTTTAATGTTGACAGGTCTAGAATGAGCCTGAGGTCCCCAGTCTTTTTTGGTACCAAAAAGAACCTTGAGTAGACGCCTAATCCGGACTGATCGGGGGGGACCTGTTTGATGGCTTGTTTGAGAAGCAGCTTTGTAACCTCTAGAGCTGCGGCCTCCCTGTGAGCATATGGAACATCCGGGAGGTGTTTTGTAATATTTGGAAGGGCAACGAATGGAATAGAGTAACCTCTGGATATTATCTGAAGAACCCAGCGATCTGTCGTAATGGAGTCCTATGCCGCTGGGTGTAAGGACAATCATCCCCCGACTGCCTCCAGAGTAGGACAGACAGGGCAACCCCTCAGGGCTGCTGACTGGGTTCATCAGAAAAGAGTTCCCTTGACCCAAAATTCCTGGGACACCCTCTACCTCTGGGTCAGCGTCGATCCTGTCCCCCTCTGCCTCTTGGGGAATAGTTGTCCTGAGAATCCCGGGAAAACAGACTTTCGGAACCACATCTTCTGCCCTCTGATTCCTATAGGAAAACCACTGAGGGTTAGAGAAGCAGAGACTGACTGCAGACAAAGTCTTCCCATCCTTTTTGCTCTGGACAAGTGTGTCACGTACTATCTTCCCAAAAAGGGAAGAACCGTCGTAGGGAGGGTTGATAAACGATGCCTTGAAAGGGTCCGCGAACTGATACAATCTAAGCCAGGCATGACGCCTCATGGCTATGCCTGTCCCAGCCGCCACAGCTGCTCCTTCCATAGCATGGTAAAGGAGCCGCATTGATGTGTTTGAGACTGACTTCAGAGTAGACATTTTCGCTGAGAACAACTGTCTGTCCTGTGGCGATAAAGACTCTGGGGGTGACTCAGCGAATTCCAAAGCAAGGTCTCACTGAAGCCGAATCACATGTGCCAAATAATTAAGCGCATGGACAGAAAAAGTCGCTGAGGAGTATACGCGCTTCCCAAACCTATCCACTGACCTGGACTCCTTGTCTGGTGGGTGGACTGAGGAACTCTCATGCGCTAGTTCCTTCTTTGTGGCCGCTGCGACCAACAAAGCATCAACTGGGGCTCCTTTCGATCAGGGTTGTCTGTTAGAAGGAGGGAGATAAAACCTTGTCAGGGCGTTTGGGGATGGGCTCTACAGTGTCAGGCTCTTTCAATGCCCTCGTGCTGATAAGGTCCACCAAGGGGTCCGCTGGTGGGGACACCCAGGAAGTAGATGGGCCTGTGCCAAAGGTCTCCAGGAACACTGACTCATCCCCCAGAAGGTTTTGAGGCTGACCAACCTCCCCTCTGGCAGAGGATCTTTATAATTTCTCCAAAGGAAACGTCTTCGGGAGGTGACCAGGGGGAACCTTAACCTTCATCTAAGTCAGTGTCAGAAGTGAGGGGACTCGGGGAAGTCCAAGTGCCTTTTTTTTGCACTTGCGCTTACAAGGACCCTCTTCAGTGGGACTTTCAGAAGGGGATCCGTGAGCCGCTGGGGTTTCCTCGGGGAAATTAACCTGGGGATCCTCTGGCACGGGCTGTCCCTGAGACAGGATGAGGGGAGTCTTCACCAAATCCAGGGGCGCCTGGGTGGTATCCAAGGGGATGGGCTGGGGTCTCAATCCCTGGGAGAGAACCCTCTCCACCACTTCGAAGGCCAAGGAAGAAGCCCTTCCCGGATCCGAAGTGGGGACCGGAGCTGAAGCCAGGGTAGCCTGAGGTCCGAGGGTACGGATTGGATCTGAAAAGGTTGGAGCCGAAGAATCCGCTCCCACAGGTCCGACTCCCTGTCCGCGGCTCCGAGAGTCACTCGGATCCGAACAAGTCGGATCAGAGGAACTCAAGGTAACAGCCGGAGTCGAGGTTGGAGAACTGTCTGCGCCGAGCTACCAGCTCCAAAAAAACTTGGATCCAAGAGCCCTGAAGCTAAAGCACGGATCGGGGAAGGAAAGATGGGGTGGAAAATAGGCATGGAGGTCCCTCCTCCAGGGAGAGAAGGGCCTGGCAAGACTCCCATCTGAATTTGGGTCTGAATAAATCTCCGCATCATCCTGTCCATATCCATGTCCGATAGGCTCAGAGTAGACCTCGAAGAGGCCACTGACTCGGATCTGGCTGGTCTATGCAGTGGGGAGGAAGGTCTCTGGTCCGAATGTTCCAACGGCTCCGGTGAGAAATGAGGAGACCAGAGCCATGGAGAAACAGGCCTCAAGGTCTTAGATGGAGGGCTGAGAAAGAGCTCCCTGCCTGGGGACCTCTTATGATGCCTGTCCTTTTTCTCCCATTCCTCTCTGCGCCTTTCTTTTTCCTTCTCTTTTTCTTTGTCAGACACGCTGACTGAAGATTTGCCCTTAGAAGACACATCGCCAGAAGAAGAGGGAGGTTGTGTCCCTGTCTGGTTGAAAGGTGGTACACTAGAGACTGAGGCAGATTCCAGCATGGCAGCAGGGAGAAGGCCTTTAGCAACTAGCTTGGACTTACGATCCCCAAGGGCCCTAGGGTTAAAACCTGAACAGACGGCACATTATGTGGATAAATGTGCCACTCCCAAGCAAATTACACAAAGTGTGTGACCATCGGCCGGGGAGAACTTATGGCCACAAACTGTACATTTTTAAAGATATGCTTTGGCTGGTTAGCCATAGTCCTGCACTCCAAGGTACAAACACTACCTCTCCAAAACCACACACACACACACACACACACACACACACACACACACACACACACACACACACACACACACACACGTAGGGAAAGGGCAGGCCTAACTACTACTTTATACAAATTTTTTTTTAATACAGATGACCAAACGAGATACTACATAAAGGAAGGGAAATATCTTACACAAGCACACCTAGGTATCACAAAAACAAATACCACTTACTATCCCTGAGCTCAGAGCAAAGCAGACCACGATGCACACTACTGGTGCAGCAAATGGGATCTGAGGGAAGATAGGAGATGGTAGGGCATTATGAGTAAGGGGAGGAGCTCGGAGCTTGGAGCAGATGTTAGAAAAAAGTTGCTGGCTCGGATCAGATACGGAAACGTATACCCACAGGTTGCAGATAAAATGAAGTTAACTACTTCAGATGTAGAGGTATAGCCAAAAGAAGTTAGGGGGGCTGGAGGGAGGCAACCAGGACTGAAACAGTGAATACACAACTGTACTATGTTCGTGTTCCACTGTTGTAGTCATTACATTTGGGTAGATTCCCAAAGCTATGGTTGGGAGGAGGAGTTTAGATAGCATTAGGGCTAGCTATAAGGCCCTGCAAGACTGCAGTGGCAAAGCCAGCTCTGATTTAGAGAAAACTGGCAAATGATAATGCTTGGCGAAAGTATGTACAGAACTCTAGGTAGCAGCTTCTAGGATGTCCCTGGTAGGGACGCCTCTGAGAAAGGCTGTAGAGCTAGACGCAGCCCTGGTGGAGTGTGGTCTGATCCCCTGGGTGATAGGTTTTCCATGGTGCTTATAGCAGAAATGAATGCAATTGTTTATCCATTTAGAAATGGTTTGCTTTGAAACAGCCTTCCCCTCTGCCCCTGCCACAAATGCTACCAGCAGTTGTTCGGATTTCCTTTGAGGTTTAGTTCTGTCCTAGTAGCATCTAAGTTGTCTGCACGTCTAAGGAATGCAGTATTTATTCCCCTTTATTCTGTGGATTGGGAAAGAAGGTTGGCAAATGAATGGACTGATTAAGAGCCACACTGGATACCACCCTGGGCATGAAGGATGGATTGGTTCTGAGGGACACCCTGTCCGCATAAAAGATGATGAAAGGCTCCACTGCCATAAGGGCCTGTAATTCAGATACCCTTCTAGCTGAAGTGATTGCTAAAAGGAAAGCTATTTTCCAAGAAAGAAAATTTAAGTCTGCAGTAGCAGCTGGCTCGAAAGGAGGTAGAGTGAGTTTCTCCAAGACAAAGTTAAGGTCCCAGGCTGGGTTTGGAGCTCTCCTGGGTGGTCTCAAAATTTTGGCCCCTCTGAGAAACTGCTTGAGCAGTGGATGAGAGAAGGGAGGTTCTGTGTTGCAATGAGCTGAAATGGCTGAGGTGTGGATTTTAATGGAGGAAAAAGACAAGCCCTTGTGAAGCATCTCAGTTAAGGATTGTAAAATCTGAGGTAAACCGGGCGCTGCTGTACTCATCCCTTGAGATTGGTTCCAGGCACAGAATCTTTTCCATTTTTCAGTACAAGATTTTCTGGTACTATGCCTCCTTGCCTCTAAAATGATATCCATCACAGGTTTGCTGAGGGATGGTAAAGGAGAGATTAAGTAATTAGCCAGGCTGCAAGGATCAGTGTTGGAAGCTAATGGTGCAGAATCTGCTTCTCCTGCTGAGACAGCAGGGAAGGGAGTCTGAGGCAGGTGCCATAAAGATAACAGTGACACACTGCGCAGCAGGGGGTACCAGTGTTGGCACTGCCAGTCTGGAGCAATCAAAATCATCCTTGGTTTGATTTTTAGTAGTACTTTGGAGAGCAGAGGCCGGGGGGGGGGGGGCATAAACTGATGTTTTTTTCCAGCTGAAGAACAGAACATCCACTTTCCAGAATTGTTTGTGGGGAGTCCCTGCGCAAAATTTGTCCAATTGATGTTCTGGGGAGACGCAAACAGGTGTATATCTGGCCTCCCCCATTTGCCTGTCAACATGTTGAAAATCCTTGGTTCCAGTTTCCACTCGTGTGGGTTCATGTGGTTTCTGCTTAGTCCGTCTGCCAGTGTATTTAATTTTTTTTGCAGGAATTGAGCTTGTAGGTGCACTTGGTAGCTCAAGGCTATGTTCTACAATGCCATGGCTAGTCTGCAGAGGGGGTAAGAATGTGTACCCCCCTGCTTGTTTATGTACCACATAAGTGGTGTTGTCCGTCTTTACCATTAGTTGTCCTGGAAGGCTGTCAGAGCATTCTGTACAGCTAACATTTCTTTTTGATTGATATGCAGGTGCATTTGACTTGGGCTCCATTTGCCCTGAATGCACTTGCCTGCCAAGTGAGACCCCCGTGGATAGTCTGATGCATCTGTTTGGGCGCCAGAGGGTGGTGTGAAAGGCAGTCCCTTGTTTTGGTGGCAGGCCTCTGCCCACCAAAGGAACTCTAGGCGTAGGCAAGGTATGATAGGAATCCTTGTTTCCAGGTCTTGAGAATGTTGGCACCATAGGCTTTTTAGATACCACTGTAGTTTCCTCATATGCAGTCTTGCATATGGAATTAGAAGAATGCAGGAGGCTATGAACCCCAAGGCTTGCAGTATTTGTCTTGCAGATAGTAGGGTTTTTGTGGCCACTTGTTTGAAGTAGGTTGTCAAATGAATTTGCTTTTCTGGCGTAAGGTAAGCCATCTGGGAAGTTGTATTCAAGCTTGCTCCCAGGAATATAATTTGTTGACAGGGTACTAGGTGTGATTTCTTTTCGTTTATGGTGTACCCAGACAAGTTAGAACCCTTTTTACAAAGGCCAGATGATTCAAAAGTATGTCCTGGCTTTCTGCCTGAATTAGACAATCGTCCATGTATGGGTATATTTGAATATTTCTTTGCCTGCAAAATGCAATAACTGGAGCTAGGCACTTTGTGAATACCCTGGGAGTAGTAGATAAGCCAAAGGGCAGTGCAGAGAACTGATAGTGTGTGTAGCCTGCTTTGAAGCGTAGGTATCCTTCTGCAAGATTCCCTGATTGGGATGTGCAGGTATGCTTCTTTTAAATCTAGTGTTACCAACCAGGCATCTTTGCCTAGCATAGGAAGTAATTGGTGATGAGTCAGCATCTTCAATTTTGGAATTTCTATAAAGGTGTTTAGAGTAGACAGGTCCAGGATAGGACGCCATGAATTGTCTTTTCTGGGTACCAGGAAAAATCTTTAGTAGAAACCTTGTCCCTTTTCCTCTTCTGGTACCAGTTGAATAGCACCCATGCTTAAGAGAGAAAGTACTTGTTTTTGGGCCTCTGCCCACTGATTTGGGGGTAGGTCCAACCACCCACTTGGTGTTGGCAACGTGTGTAAGTAAAATCTGTATCCCTGGGACACTATACTTAAAACCCATTTTTCCTGGGTAATGAGTTCCCAATTCTCTGCATGAAAAGCAATCTTTCCCCCCAAAGGGGCAGTCATTTAAGTGCTTGGAAATTTTAAAAGGAAGTCAATGAGACAGTTTACCATGGGTGGGGGTGGGGGTCTTATTATTTCCAGACTTGGAAGTAGAGGCCCCCCCACTGCTTAGTTCTTAGTCCCCCAGGACTGAAACCTGGGGTTTTTGCTGTGTTTGGGTTTGGCTTGAGAAGACCTGGAGGGGGCTGGAAGGGACCAATTCTTAGAGGGCCAGTGCCTACTAAATCTAGGAGGCTGAACTTGTAAAAAATCTTTAACAGTTTGCATAGATTTAGCTTTATCTTCCATCTTTTTAAGAACTTCCTCAGTCTTGTTGCCGAACAGGTGGTCCTGATTTAAAGGAGCATCCAACAATTTAGCATTAACATGATCAGGCAAAGATTGTTCCTTAAGCCAAGCATGCCATTTCCAAATGGATAGGACATTGCATTTGTTTTTGCTATACCCATTATGGAAAACCAGTTCCTGCTACCATTAGGCCCCAACTCTACCAGGGCAACAGCTACATCAACAGCCTTCCTCAGCAGGGTAACACGATGAACATCTGGCAGTTTAAAGCCCTGATGGCCAAGGTTGCAGAAGTGTAAACCTTCTTACCCCATCTATCCAGCACCCTGGAGTCTCTATCAAAAGGGGTAGGATTTTTAGCAGTAGAAGCCTTAGTGCCCTTGGGCCCCTGTGAAATGGTCTCTGGATCTGCAATAGGATTTTTGAAAAGGAACTTGCGGGACTCAGGGACTCTCTAGTATCTGTCAGGTTTTCTGGGAGCAGGAGGCAGGGAATCAGGGACCAAACTAGATTCCAAGAAAGCATCATCAACAATGTCTAGTACAGGAGGACTAGCTAAAGGCCTACACTGAGGTAGGAGAAGGAAATCCCTAAGCCTCTTTTTTGAATCAGAAATATCCTGGCTTTCCCAGTGGAAATGCTCCCTTAGAGTATGTAAGGTTTCCCCAAAAGAAAAATCCTCAGGAGGGGAAGCAAGGGAATAGTGTCCGCTGCAAGGTAAGGACTAATCCAGATCGTCAGAAGAATCAGAAAAAACAGAATCCTGATCAGAAGATTCATAATCAACCTCAGTCCTAGGCCTCTTACAGGGGGGGAGGGGTTGGCCAGCCCTGATTAGAGTTACTAGATCTTCAGCCATTCTTGTCATTTGTTTTTTCGGCATAGAGGCCTGAGCATGTGGCCTGGGCGTCTGTTTTTTAGACATGGATTGAGACTTAGGCCTAAGTAATAAAGGAGTCGCTGATTTAATATGCAAGTCCGTAGGCCTGAATACACCCTCAGAAGCCGGTGCCTGCAGAGAGGCTCCGGACCCATCCAAGGTAGAGACATCCGCTGGTTCCATAGTTGAAGCATCTCGTGGCATACCGGACTCCGAATGGGTCTCAGTAGAGGCCTGCGAATCAGAACTAGCGGGTATCATGGGCTATGAAAGCGGCTGAGTATCGGCGAACTGGCGACTGGCTTAGGAGAAGCGTCGTCAGCAGTTTTGGACCTCGGAGGCCTGTCTGTCTTTATCTTTGCGTTTTTTTAAGATCCCGGTAGTCGGATGGCTAACCGATATTTCTGGATAATTAAACCGAGAACCGAAATATTTAGAGGCAAAAATGTACTGATGACTGACAGTGCTCTGATTAAATAAAGCACAAAACCAACAGCAAGGTACGTCATGGTCAGGGCCTAGGCAAGAAATACAGTACAAATGAAAATCTTTGAGAGGTATTTTGCTTTCCACAAGTAAATGCAATTATTAACTTTTACTGACATCGGAAAGGAGCAAGAAAAAGTTTCCCCAACGGGGTACTTAGCTTTAGTTGAAGACTTCGGTTCTGAAACTCTAAAACGAAAATTTCAGGAGTCTGCCAACTGGCACTTGCGAACTGCTTCTGCTTCGAGCACCGCACGGCAAGGAAGACTGATGTAATGGCATCGGATGCATGTTTTATACCCCTGACGTCATGGAAGAAGGGACAGCAACTGACGCAGGACCCAAGACTTTGTTAATCAGGCTGACTGAGGGCAAACTGCAAGCAGATAACCCAAATGTAATGACTACAACAGTGAAAAACGAAGAACATCTCCATCCACCCTTTCTCCCCAGCTGCTGATGGAGAGGGCACAAGTTTAGTCTATTTTTTCATTTTAGGTGTGATGTCCGTCTGGATAAGACAAAGAGGTTTGAAACCATGTCTGAACTCAAGTAGAGAGAGCCTGAAATATCTTCCCTAACTAGAATCTGTGATATACCTTGCAGTCCTTCTGAAAAAATAAGGAATGGTTCCCTTGGATGTATCAGCAGTCAGTGAGCCCTCAGGAGCCATACTGGCCTCAGACAGGATCTCGGTAGTGGGCAACAGAACAAAAGTATGATGTACTATGGGTTCTGTTACCTCACCACACACATCAGTGTCGGAAACAATGGACTACTGATCTGTTCGAGGCCTCTCTAGTTTTTTCTTTAGTGGAAGACAGACATCTGAGGATGCAGAGTCAATGATTTTGGACTGGGTCAGGCATTTAAGACACTGGTTCTCAAGAAGGTTAAGCAGAGAGCCAAGACCCAAGGGTTTCTGGAATGAATTGACAAAGTAGGATTTGTGATTGTGTTCTGGGCCTAAGCAAAAAAGAAACTTGATATGCAAGTCTTTGTATGGAATCTGCCTACCGCACTCGTATTTGCCCTTCCCAGCTGACATCTACAACTTTCAAACAGTAAAACTGAAAGTAAAAAAAAGAGGATTTCCCAATGGGGCACTTATCCAGAGGAAGTGGATGAAGATGAGGTGCTAATGACAATACATCAGACGCATGAACATATTGGCGAGATCATCTGAGGATCCACTTTCATAGGTCTCATTCTTCTTACAGTAAAGTTAACAGAAGAGACTTTTCCAGTGAAACTTTTTTATAGTTCCAAACGAAAACTCATGAGAGACAGTAAAAAGCACGGGAGTTGACCAGAAGACTTAGGAGTACCTTGGAGTTGAACCAGTATCTGCTGTTGGGAGATGGAGATGAACAGAAAGTAGCAGCAACACTATTTAATGAATAAATCAGAGACTACAAAATATCACTCACACTTGTGAAATATGGCTTTGCAAGAGTGGCTGAAAAAACTTTGTTAAACATGCGGGTGGACTGTAAAGCATATACACAATTTATGTCATTAATGCTTAGGAGGACACTAAATGGAGGAAATTAAAACTATGTTTGTTCTCATTAGTATTTTATTAAAGCATTTCATGATATAATCTGCATTATATATAATAAAGCAGTTTTGTGTAATGTGTAGTAGGAGATATTTTAAATATGTGGGTGGGACTTTTCAGTGACTATTCTTTACTGCAATATTTTTACCATATAGAAATACTTTCTTTAGTTGTAAGTAGTATAGGTTTTACAGTATAACAAGACAGACTGGACAAAAACAAATTTAATGTTAAAATGCTGTGACCTTGAGCTGCTGTGGTGGAGTTGGTGTAAAAGTGCACCGATAATTCTATATGTAGAATTGAGATATTTTCTTATTTTACAAGGGTGATTGGCTTAAGCTATAAACAAGTGTTTTGTAAGCAAGAAGGCTTTAAAAAGAAGACAAAAAGATAAAAGCCATGAAAATGTCAAGTTTCTTACAACTACAAAGATATTAGCTTTTTTTCTGTCAGCAAATGTTCAGTGGAGTCAAGAAGCCTGCAGCTGCGGGCAGCTGTATATTTTGAGTGAAATTTACAAAGAATCATTGCAGAGTAATTTTCTATGGAGATGATGTGCCGTCAGCAGGTACAACCAGTTAACCTTGAGAGTTCTATGCATTCTTTGAGGGAAATAAAAAAATTTAAAGGTACAATGGCAAGCAGTTCAGGGAAAAATAGTCCGAAATTGTGGGAAATTAAGAGACAGCAGCTGCCCTGGCAGCATTAATATTCTAACACATTTAATAGAACAATGTACAATTCAGTTTTATTGAAAGATAGCCAGTGTGTGTTTTCTGAAAGCATACAAGCTGGTTTTTTTTCATATCTGGGAGGGGAACACAGAGAAGAAAAAAACAGAGAGCAATCACTGTATGTGGGAACACAGGCTGTAGCGTGCACATTAGGATGGGTAATCTTAATTTTACGATGGGTAATGCCTATGGGTGTAGCTGTCGATTTGGGACAATTGTTCCTATATGAAGGGTTAAACTGCACTTTTTGAAGCTGTACATAGCTTGAGTGTTCCTGTACTAAGTTAACAATGAGGGAGTGTAGTTTGAAATTGTATTTAGTTTTTTTTTTTTTTTTTTTTTTAAAGGTTACATTAAGAAAAAATCTTAAAAATCTTACACAGGTTCAAATGGAGATGAGAAAAAAATAAGTGTACAAAAGATCACCCTGTCAGTGTGTGCATGTAACATAAGTTGGAAATACATTAAAAAACATCACGCGCAATAGGTGCGGGAAAATTTTTTTTTTTTTTTTTTTGAACAGCAGCAGCTACTCTATCCATACTGCCTTGGACTAGGAATATGCATGTCCTCCCTATGACATGCAGGTAGGTGCATGAGTGAATGGGTGTGCTTCCCTTGAAGGTTGGGTGCCGGGGCTGGCACCTCGGCACAGTAAAAATCCACTGCCAATCATTAGCGTACTGGAGTTCCGCTGTGGCGGCCCCTAACTGGGAAAAGCCAAAAGAGAAAGACACGTACAGTCAAAAAGGAATGAATATGGAATTTTATTATGTAATGCAGAATGTAAACAGCAACGATGCAGGAGGCAAATTTGGAAGGAAATGAGCATGTGAATTTGACAAAGTAAAAACATGAGGATAAATATTCCGCAGAATATCCGGGGAAAAAGGAAAAAGAGTAATTATACTAATTTCTAGAGGGGCTTCAATAGTGACAGATGAGGGGAAAAACAATAATAGTAGATTTGTGGTAGTAAAGGGCTACTGGCAAGGGAGAATTATACTGGCATGTATTTATATTCCACCCAAAACTGCTATGATGGAGTTTAATATTATTTTGGGAGAAAATCAGCTTTCAGCAGGGAATACTACTTAAAGGTGGGGAATGCAACTTGATTTGCAATACTGAAGATGTACGTATATGTGGACCTAGAAGGAAAAAATAAGAGGAAGATAGATTTCTGAAGAAATTTAAGAAAATAGTTGGTATGGAAGGTGGGCATGCAGTAGTAGGAAAGTACAGTTGTGTACACATCATAAATGTAGATGTTCGAGTGTATTCACTGTTGCAGTCATTACATTTGGGTAATCTGCTGGCAGGTTACCCTCCGTCAATCTGCTGGCAGGTTTCCCTCAGTCGGCCTGATTAACAAAGTCTTGGGTCCTGCGTCAGTTACTGTCCCTTCTACCATGACGTCAGGTCGTCAGGGGTATAAAACATGCAGCCGACGTCATTTTCATCAATTTTTCTTGCCCCAGATGTCAGGTGCCCCTCAAATGGGGAGCAATTTTATATATATGTGTGTGTGTATATATATATATATATATATATATATATATATATATATATATATATATATATATATATATATATATATATATATATATATATACACATACATAAATACATGTAATTTAGAACAAAAAATATACCTCCAAATAAAAGCAAATACAACAAAAAGGCTTTTGAGCATAGTAACAGAAAAAAAGAGGTATAAAAAAAGAAAAGAAAGGGGCTGGCGGGTGGGTAACCAGGACTGCATCAGTGAATACACTCGGACATCTACATTTATGGTAAGTGTACACAACTGTACTATGTTCTTCGTGTTTCACTGTTGCAGTCATTACATTTGGGTAGAATGCCAAAGCTATGGTTGGCAGGATGGAATTATACAGCATTAGTAGCACCTATAAGGCCCTGCAGGACGGCAGTGGCAAAGCCTGCTCTAGATTTAGAGAAGAGAGGTAAATGGTAATGCTTGGTGAATGTATGAACTGAGCTCCAGGTAGCAGCTTCTAGAATGTCTCTGGTAGGAACCCTTCTGAGAAAGGCTGCAGAAGTAGATGCAGCCTTGGTGGAATGGGATCTGAGCCCCTTGGGGACAGGTTTACAATGATGCATGTAGCAGAAACTAATACAATGGCTTATCCATTTTGAAATTGTCTGCTTTGAGATAGCCTTTCCCTCTGCCCCTGCAGCAACTGCCACCAGTAGTTGCTCAGATTTTCTTAGAGATTTTGTCCTGTTCAAGTAGAATCTTAGTTGTCTGGGTACATCCAAAGAATGCAGAATCCGCGCCTCCTTGTTCTGTGGATTTGGGAAAAAAGCTGGCAGATGAACAGTCTGATTAAGAGCCACACTAGATACCACTTTAGGCATAAAGGATGGATTGGTCCTGAGTGCTACACTGTCGGGTAAAAAATAATAAAAGGCTCCACTGCCATGAGAGCCTGTAGTTCTGAGATCCTTCTAGCTGAAGTGACTGCTAAAAGAAAAGCGGTCTTCCAAGACAGAAATTTTATGTCCGCAGTAGCAGCTGGCTCAAAAGGAGGCAGGGTGAGTTTTTCCAACACAAAATTGAGGTCCCATGCAGGAGTTGGTGCTCTCCTGGGAGGTCTTAAATTTTTGGCCCCTCTGAGATACTGCTTTATCAGGGGATGAGAAAAGAGGGGAGGCTCTGTGCTGTAATGAGCTGAAATGGCAGATGCGTGGATTTCTATGGAAGACAAAGATAGGCCATTGTGAAGCATCTCAGTTAAATACTGCAGAATCTGAGGAATATTGGGCATTTCTGCACTTATTCCTTGTGCCTGATTCCAGGCACAGAATCTTTTCCATTTATCAGCACGATTTCCTAGTACTAGGCCTTAGCCTCCAAAATGACATCCATCACAGGTTTACTGAGAGATGCAACTGGTGAAATTAGTTGATTAGCCATGCTGCAAGATTCAGAGTTTGGAGCAGAGTGTGTAGAATTTGGAAGTTCTGCTGAAACAGTAGATAAGATGTCTGAGGCAGGTACCACGGAGGAAGGTGTAACATATTGAGTAGGAGCGGGTACACCAGTGTTGGCGTGGCCAGTCTGGAGCAATCAGAATCATTTTTAGTTTTTCCTAACTTTCAGTAATACCTTGGAGAACAAAGGCAGAAGGGGAAAAGGCATAGACTGATAGGTTTTTTCCAGCTGAAGGATAGAGCATCCATTTTCCAAGCTTTTTTGTGATGGATTCTTGTGCAGAATTTGTCCAGCTGATAGTTTTGGGGTGAGGCAAAATGATCTATGTCTAAGCTCCCCCATTTGCGTGCCAACATGCTGAAGATTTGTGGATCCAGTTTCAATTCGTGTGGGTCCATAAGATTTCTGCTTAGTTCGTCTGCCAGAGTATTTTGCTTTCCTGGCAGGAATTGAGCTTATAGATGTATTTGGTAAGTCAAGGCTGTGTGCCACAAGGCCATCGCTAGTCTGCAAAGTGGGTAGGAATGCGTACCCCCCCCGCTTGTTTATGTACCACATGACTGTGGTGTTGTCAGTCTATCAGTAGTTGTCCTGGATGAATAAAGTCCATGAAAGCTGTCAGAGCATTCTGTACAGCTAGCATCTCTTTCTGGTTGATATGCAGGTGCATTCGATTTGGGCTCCATTCGCCCTGAATGCATCTCTCTGACAGATGCCCCCCCCCCCAAGCATAGTCTGATGCATCTGTAGTCATGGTTTGAGTGGCAGGGGGTGGAATGAATGACCGATCCTTGTTTTGGTGACAGGCCCCTTGCCCACCACAGGAACTCTTGCTGTAGGCAAGGAATGATAGGAATCATGGTTTCCAGGCTGTGAATATGTTGACTCCATAGGCTTTTTAGGTACCATTGACATTTCCTCATATGCAGTCTTGCATATGGAATTAGAAGAATGCAGGAAGCCATGAACCCCAAGGCCTGCAGAAATTGTCTTGCAGATAACTGGGTTTTTGTGGCCACTTGTTTGAACTACGTCATCAATTGGATTTGTTTGTCTGGCGTGAGGTAAGCCATCTAGGCAGTTGTATTCAAGCTTGCACCCAGGCATGTAATTTTTTGAGAGGGTACCAGTTGAGATTTCTTTTCATTTATGGTGTACCCTAGGCAAGTTAGAAGCCTTTTTACACACACCAGATGCTGTAGAAGAGTGTCCTTGTTTTCTGCCTGAATTATAAAATCGTCCAGATAAGGATAAATTTGAATGTTTCTTTGTCTGCAAAAATGCAATTACTGGTGCCAGGCACTTTGTGAAGACCCTGGGCGCAGTAGATAATCCAAAGGGCAGTGCAGAGAACTGGTAATGCAAATAACCTGCTTTGTAGCAGAGGTATCTTCTGCAAGATTCCCTGATTGTGATATGCAAGCAAGCCTCTTAAGTCTAGAGTTACCAACCAGGCATCCTTGCCTAGTATAGGCAGTAACTGTTGTAGCGTCAGCATCTTGAATTTTGGAATGCCCAGGAAAGTATTTAGAATTGATAAGTCCAGAACTGGACGCCATGATTTGTCTTTTCTGGGTACCAGGAAAAGTCTTGAATAAAAACCTTGTCCCTTTTCCTTTCCTAGTACTGGTTGAATAGCCCCCATATTCATGAGGGAACATAAAGTCCAGTTTTGTACCTACCATAAATGTAGATGTTAGAGTCTTCACACTGCTGCAGTCATCACACTTGGGTTACCTGCCGTCAGGTGGTCCCGCAGCCGGCCTGAGTTCCGAAGTCTTGGTCCGGGTGTTGGTTGCGGTCGCTTCTTCCCTAATGTCAGTGCAACAGGGGTATAAAAGAGGCAGCCAACGCCATTTTCTTCAGTTTTTCTTGCCCCAGATGTCAGGTGCCCCCAAATAGGAAGGCAATACATAATCCTAAGTAAAATACGTAAGTAGAAAACAATAGCTACAGCTCACCATATAGAAACACATCATATAGATTGTATAAAACGGGAGGTATAGATAAAACCCAGGTAAGAAGAGGGGATGGTGAGAGGGTAACCTGGACTGCAGCAGTGTGAACACTCGAACATCTACATTTATGGTAGGTACAAAACTGTACTATGTTCATCGTGTTACACTGCTGCAGTCAACACACTTGGGTTGAATCCCAAAGCTAAGGCTGGTCAGTTGGTACTAAACAGGGCTTGGAGAAGCTAGTAGGCCCTGCAGAACTGCAGTGGCAAAGCCAGTTCTGTTTTTTTTGAGTATAGAGGTAAGTGGTAGTGCTTGGTGAAAGTGTGCACTAAACTCCAAGTTGCAGCCTCCAAAATATCCTTGGTTGGTACCGCTCTGACAAAGGCTGCTGATGTTGCTGTAGCCCTGGTGGAATGGGGCCTAATGTTACCAGGCACAGGTTTCCCATGGTGTGTGTAGCAGAAACTGATACAATGTCCTATCCATTTTGAAATGGTCTGTTTTGAGATAGCTTTTCCTTGTGATCCTGCAGCATAGGATACAAAGAGTTGGTCAGATTTTCTGAAAGTCTTAGTTTTATCCAAGTAGAAACATAACTGCCTGTGAATGTCCAAAGAGTGTAGTAGCCTTTCCCCTTTATTCTGGGGGTTTGGATAAAAGGTGGGTAAATGAATGGTTTGGTTTAGAGCCACATTGGATACCACCTTTGGCATAAAGGAAGGGTTAGTTCATAAAGAGACACTGTCTTGATGAAAAAAGATGAAAGGCTCCACTGCCATTAGGGCCTGTAGCTCTGAGACTCTTCATGCTGAAGTTATTGCTAGCAGCAGGGCAGTTTTCCATGATAAAAATTGTAAATTGGCTGAAAAAGCTGGTTCGAAGGGCGGTAGTGTAAGTTTTTCCAAGACAAAATTGAGGTCCCAAGTTGGTGTTGGTGCTCTCCGGGGCGGTCTCATGTTCTTAGCCCCTCTGAGGTACTCTCTTAGTAATGGATGTGAAAATACAGGATGACCTGTGTTGTAATGAGCTGAAATAGCTGAAGCGTGGATCTTAATAGATGAAAAGGAAAGGCCTTTGTGCAACATCTCAGTTAAATATTGCAGTATCTGAGGAATATTTGGGACAAGAGGATTTTGGCCTTTAGCCTGGGTCCAGGCGCAGAATCTTTTCCATTTGTTTGAGTAGGTTTTACTGGTGCTGGGTCTCCTGGTCTCCAGAATGACATCCATAACAGCTTTAGAGAGAAGTGTTGACTGGTTGTTTAGGTAATCTGCCATGCATCCAGATTTAAAGTCTTGAGCTGGCTGTGTAGAATCTGATTGTTTTGCTAAGTCAGCAGTTGAGGAATCTGAAGTAAAATCCAGAGTGGGCCTTGAGCCCATGTTCCTTAATACTGGATACCAGTGTTAGCGTGGCCAGTCTGGAGCAATGAGTATCATTTGTGGCCTCTCTAATCTGGCTTTCAGAAGCACCTTTCCCAGAAGAGGCAGTGGAGGAAAGGCATTCACTGTTAATGTTTTCCAACTGAATGAGAGGGCGTCCACTTTCTAAGTTTGTGTGTGGTATGTCCTTGTGCAAAATTTCCGTAGTTGGTGGTTTAGGGGGGAGGCAAACAGATCTATGTCTGGGCTCCCCCATTTTTGAGTTATCATAGTGAATACTTGTGGATCTAGTTTCCACTCGTGAGGATCCATGATATTTCTGCTTAGTTCGTCTGCCAATGTGTTTTTCTTTCCTGGCAGGAACTGTCCTTGTAGTTGAACTTGGTAGGTCAGTGCTGTGTTCCACAAGGTCATTGCTTGCCTGCATAAGGGGTAGGAATGTGTGCCCCCTTGTTTGTTTATGTACCACATCACTGTGGTGTTGTCTGTCTTTATTAGAAGTTGTCTTGGATGTAGGAGGTCCTTGAAAGCTGTTAGGGCATTTTGTACAGCTAGCATCTCTTTTTGATTGATGTGGAGATGCATTTGATCTGCAGACCATTTGCCCTGAATGCAGTGTCCTGCCATGTGTGCTCCCCAGGCGTAATCCGATGCATCTGTTATTGTTTGCCTGGCTGTGGGTATGGTGAAAGGCTGACCTTTGTTGAGGTGACATGCCTGAGCCCACCATAGGAATTCCTGTTGAAGGCAGGGAATGAGTGGTATTATTGTTTCCAAGCTGTGGATTTTCAGGTACCATTGTAGTTTCCTCATATGCAGTTTGGCATATGGTATTAGTAGCATGCAAGATGCCAAGAATCCCAAGGCCTGCAGAATTTTTCTTGCAGGGAGTTGGGTCTTTGCTACCATCATTTTGAAGTACTGAGTCAGTTGTCCTTGCTTGTCTGGCGTGAGGTAAGCCATCTGGGCCATTGTATTTAAGCTGGCACCCAGGAATATTATCTCTTGTGAGGGCACTAGTTTTGACTTCTTTTCATTTACTGTGTACCCTAGGCAACTTGGTAGGTTTTTACAAACGCCAGATGTTTTAAAAGAATGTCCTTGCTTTCTGCTTGAATAAGGCAGTCGTCCAGGTATGGATACATTTGAATTCCTCTGTCTGCAGTATGCAATTACTGGTGCCAGGTATTTTGTGAAGACCCTGGGTGCAGTAGATAAGCCAAAGGGCAGTGGACAGAATTGGTAATGAGTTGAACCTGCTATAAATCGGAGGTATCTTCTGCAATTTTGTCTGATAGGGACATGCAGGTATGCCTCCTTGAGGTCCAACGTTTCTAGCCAAGCCTTCTTGCCCAGCATGGGAAGAAGTTGCTGTAGTGTGAGCATCTTGAATCTGGGTACTTCCAGGTATGTGTTTAGGATTGAAAGGTGCAAAATGGGTCTCCAGGCTTTGTCCTTTTGGGGAACCAGAAAGAGTAGAGTAAAATCCTTGTCCTTGCTCCTGTGCAGGAACCTGTTGAATGGCTCTCATGTCCATGAGAGCTGTAATTTGTCTTTGAGCCTCTGCCCATTGGTTTGGTGGCAGGTTTGGCATTCCTTTTATCCTTGGTAAAGTGTGAAAGTGGAACCCGTATCCATGAGATACAATATTTAGGACTCATTTGTCTTTTGTGATGATATGCCAATTGCCTACAAAAAGTGCAAGGTTTTCCTCCCAAAGGAGCTGTCAAGAGGGATTTGCTTGGCAGTATGAGGGGTAAGTCATTGTGATTGTCGTCTGAAAGTTTGAGACCTGTCTTCTCCTCCTTTCTGGGTTGTGGCACCCCATTGTCGAGGTATGTAAGAGCCTTGTGGCTGACCTCTGCCCCTTGGGCATCTGTATTTTCCCCTCTGTGGTCTGTCAGAAGTTGGAAAGGACCAGTTTTTGGTTGGCCAATTTCTGCTGAAACGAGGGGGTTGAACCTGTAAAAAAAATGCTTGACCGTCTGCATAGATTTTGCCTTATCCTCCATTTTCTTTAAAACCTCTTCTGCTTTCACACCAAATAAGACCTCCTGCTGTAAAGGTGCATCCAATAACTTTGCTTTAACATGATCAGATAAAGTTTGCTCTTTTAACCAAGCATGCCTACGAATGACAGACCCTGTTACTGCTGCTCTACAAGAAGCTTCCAATGAATCAAATCCACATTGCAAAGTACATTTTCCCACTTGCAATAAAATCTCAACAAACTTTGTAAAACAAAAAACAGCAAAGCAAGCCGGAGCTAAAACCAAGAAAAATTTAATAAATGTAAGCGCTTTCGGAAACGCCAATACGTTTCCTTCCTCAGACATACCACTAAAACAATTTGGGTGTGATTATATAATATACCAACAGCCCAATAAACCAATTAATGTATTTCTCACAATAATTATTAAAGACAAATTCATTGCCACAAGGCTTTTAAACAGTACTATGTGCGATATGTATAGAATATATATTAATACGAAAGTTTCTTATCAAGAAATCTAATAATATAATACAATAGTAAACTAAAAAGCACAATAGTCAGCTCAACAATATTAATATTAAAGCGTACTCCTCCTCCTGTCTAGTCCTTTTGTCAGGAGGGGGATGGGAACCCCTGATTATGGTAATTAAGTCTTCAGCCATCTTAAGCATCTGTTTCTTAGGCATGGGGCCTTGTACTGGAGACTGCTGTACAGGCTTCTTTACTTTTAAAGGAGTTTTCAGCTTTGCATAGGATTTTATAGTAAGTGTAGTCGGTCTGAAGACACCTTCAGCAACTGAAGGCCTTTCAACTACACCGGTATCCCCTTCAGCAATGAAGTCCGAAGGGCCTAAAGATAAAGGCTCTGGAGGCCCAGCAATCTCCGCTTGGGAGTCGGATGCAGCCTGGGGTTCTAAATCAGTGGTCGCCAGGGGCTGCGTAGGCGCCTCACTGAAAACCAGAGAACTGGCGACAGGCCTAGCAGAGGCCTCAGTGTCTGGTTTGGGTCTCGGCTGCCTGTCCTTATCTTTGCAGTTTTTATGCATCCCGGTCGTCGGTTGCTCAGACGGCATGGTGTAATTAAATTTTCTACCAAAATGTCGGGCGAAATCAAACAGACGTTTAATAGTTCGTTTGTTAAACCTAGCACAAAACCGACAACCTGTGATGTTGTGGTCTAGGCCTAGGCAAGGAATACAATAAGAATGAAAATCCTTATGAGGTATTTGCTTCCCACAAGAAATGCAATTAACTATTTCTGACATTGGTCTGAGGCAAGAAAATCTCAGGAGTCAGCCAACCGGCACTTGCGAACTGCTTCTGCTTTGGGCACCGCGCGGCAAAAAAGACTGAAGAAAATGGCATCTGCTGCCAATTTTATACCCCTGTAGCACTGATGTCAGAGGAAGAAGCGACCGCAACAGACGCCGGACCAAGACTTTGGGACTCAGGCTGGCTGCGGGACCTCCTAACAGCAGATAACCCAAGTGTGATGACTGCAGCAGTGTAACACAATGAACATCTTGTTTCTGAGCCTCTGCCCACTGACTTGGAGGCGGATCTGGCCATCCATTTGGGATTGGAAATGAAATATGTATCCCTAGGATACTATATTTAAAACCCACATGTCCTGGGTAATTAGATGCCAATTTCGTGCATGAAGTGCTAGTTTTCCCCCCAAAGGGGCTGCCATAAGATGAGTGCTAGGAAATGGCAGAGGAAAGTCATTGAGACTTTACCATAGGGAGGTGCCTTGATACTTCCAGATTTGGAGGTGGAAGCAACCATTGTTTTGTTCTGTAAGTTCCTTGTGACTGAAACCTGGAGCCTTTGGAGTGTCTGGGTTTAACCTGAGCAGTTCTGGTGGGTACTGGAAAGGACTAATTCTTAGTAGGTCAGTGCCTACTGAACCTGGGTGGCTGCACTTGTAGGAAATCTTTTACAGTTTGCATAAATTTAGCTTTATCTTCCATCTTTTTCAAAACTTCTTCTGCCTTATTACCAAATAGATTGTCCTGCTGCAAAAGAGCATCCAACAATTTTACTTTGTCATGATCGGGCAGATTTTGCTCCTTGATCCAAGCATGCCTTCTTATCACAGATCCAGTTACAGCAGCCCTGCAAGAGACCTCCAAGGAATCAAGACCGCATTGCAAAGTATGCTTTCCAACTTGCTCAGCTGAATGCAATAAATCCTGTAACTCTATTTTCCACACAGACAGAAATCAACATCATTTTCTGTTTAAGTAAGCCCATGACATGCTGCTGATATTTAAGCATATGAAAATGACAGTTTAAAGCCCTGATTGCCAGGGATGCAGACGTGTAAACCGTCTTATCCCATCTATCCAGTGCCCTGGAGTCTCTATCAGAAGGGGTAGGACTTTAAGCAGTATTAGCCTTAACACCCTAGGGAGCCTGAGAAATTGTTTCAGGGTCAGCAGTCGGGTTTAAAAGAAATTTGCGGGAGTCAGGAACCCTGTAATATCTGTCTGGCTTACTAGGAGAGCTGGAGGCAGGGAATCAGGAGCCATGCTGGATTCTGAGAAAACATCAACAATATCTAGAAAAGGAGGTATAGCCAAAGGCCTATGCTGAGGAAGGAGGAGGAAATCCCTAAGCGTCTTTTTGGATTCTGAAAAATCCTGACTCTCCCAATGAAAATGTTCCCTTAAGGTATGCAAAGTTTCTCCAAAAGAAAAATCCTCAGGAAGAGAAGCGGAAGGGATGGATTCTTCTGCATCAGAGTCCTCATAAGGTGGAATAGATAATTCCTGATCAGAACAGGAATCAGAGGAAATGGAAACAAGATCTGAAGATTCATAATCAGTGCCTTGCCTAGGCCTCTTAGCAGGAGGGGGTTGGGAACCCCTGATCAAGTTAATTAAATCCTCAGCCATTTTGATCATTTGTTTTATAGGCATAGGGGCCTGTGCACGTGGCCCATGCGTCGGTTTTTTAGACAGAGAAGTTGGTTTTGGCCTTGTTTTTGAAGATGGCGTCGGTTTAATATACACATCTTTAGGCCTGAAAAATCTCTCGGAAGCCAGTGCCTGCTCAGCGGCTCCGGACCCATCTAAGGTAGAGACATCCACGGGTTCAATACTTAAGTGTCTCGCAGCATACCGGACTCCGAATGGGTCTCAGTAGAGGCCTGCAAATCAAAAGTAGCTGGTATCAGGGGCTGCGAAAGCGCCTCACTGAGTACTGGCGAACCGGCGACTGGCTTAGGAGAAGCTTCGTCATCAGTTTTGGACCTCGGTCTCTATTTCTTTGCGTTTTTTGTGAATTCCGGTAGTCGGATTGCTAACAGATGACATTTCCGGATAGCTAAATCTTGAGCCAAAATATTTAGATGCAAAAATATACCGACGCTTAATAGTGCTTTGGTTAAATTTAGCACAAAACCGACATCAAGGCATGTTGTGGTCAGGGCCTAGGCAAGGAATACAGTACAAATGAAAATCCTTATGAGGTATTTGCTTCCCACAAGAAATGCAATTAACTTTTACTGACATCGGTAAGGAGCAAGAAAAAGTTTCCCCAATGGGGTACTTAGCTTTAGGTTGAAGACTTCAGTTCTGAAACTCGAAAACAAAAATTTCAGGTGTCGGCCGACCGGGCACTTGCGAACTGCTTCTGCTTCGGGCACCGTGCGGCATGAAAGACTGATGAATATGGCGTCGGCTGCGTGTTTTATACCCCTGATGACCTGACGTCATGGAAGAAGGGACAGCAACCGATGCAGGACCCAAGACTTTGTTAATCAGGCCGACTGAGGGCAACCTGCCAGCAAATTACCCAAATGTAATGACTGCAACAGTGAAACACGAAGAACATCTCAAAATAGAATTTAAATATTCTCCAAGATACATTATAACTGGGCTGAACTAGATAGAAAGTAGTATCACGTTTGTGGCAATACTACCTTGTACTTTTTTGTTCTGATCCATCTGACTGCATTTTTTACTTTGTTCTTGGACCTTAGTTATTCTGCACTTGACTTTTACAAATAATTCTACTTGTAGAAACAGATCTGTTTCAATTTTAAACCTTGCTGGGCCAAAGTATTGTAGTTTAATTCACACTTGTGTCAGACCTGCGTACTACTACCAGATTTGTGCCTTCAACATTTATTATTGAATTTTTCCATAAACAGTGTTACGGGTAAGCTGCACAGTCTGAGGTCTTAAATTATAATAGAAGGTCAATGGTGAGAGAATTGTCCCTGCTAATTTGTGCTTCCATGCCATTATATTCTCCTCATCATTTACTGGCTTGCATTTGTCTGCCACATCCCCCACTAACCTACTATGCTAAAGTTTCTGAAAGAGCTCCAACACTGCTTTCATTTGACTGCTAGCCTCTGTAGCTAACCTGCTTGTTCCATGAAAAATTCCCAAGCTTCCCACCCTTCTGCTGTTTCCTAAGGTTCTCTATTCTCCACCCCTTATGATTATCTAATTACCAAAGTCCCTCCCCTCTTTCATTCCTACCGACTGTTATATAAGCCATTTATGCACTCTTTCCACCCACTGTTTTCCACATACCCATGATACTGAGTGCCCACCCAGCAAACCAGTACTGTTCTTGAGAAAAATCTCCTTTAATATATACAGTCTCTGGGTTCCTATTAGCAGAGCGAAAGACCATAATCGCGAATATGGAAAGAGCGACACGTATTGCGCAAAATACGGAAACGCCTAACGTCAGAAATAGAGAAAATGGAAATGTCGAAGTGCAATGTTTGGCCCGTCTGCGGTATAGCTCCGTAAGGTAAGTGTGCGATAGATCGGACTTTAGGGTTAGGATGTGGGTTAAGGTAAGTTAATAGGTAATGTATGTAAGATTTAGTGTAGTGTTAGAAGTAGGGTTTTATTTAGCTGTATGTATGTGTATTATTGATTTGTTTTGGGTGTATGTCTGTAGGGGAAGTGTGCGGTAGTTACGGACCTTAGGGTTAGGGAGGGGTTAAGGATATTGCATAGACAGTTGTGTATGTGGGGTTTAGTGTAGTGTTGGAAGTAGGGTTTTGTTATATGTATGTGTATTTATTTTTTTAGGTGTATGTCTGTAGGGGACTTGTGCGGTAGTTACGGACCCTAGGGTTAGACAGAGGGTTAAAGATAGTGCATAGTTAGTTGTGTTTGTGGGGTTTAGTGTAGGGTTAGAAGTAGGGTTTTGGTGCTTTACTTTAGGTTAGAAGTAGGGTTTGTTTAGTGTATGTATGTGGTTTATTTATTTTGTTTGGGTAGGTAGTATGTAGCGGGTGATGGGGTTGGCAGACTGACAGTTCGTTATTTTATTTTTCGCTCTTTAGTGCGTTCTGGATTTTTGCGGTTCGCGTTGTAGGTGTCGACGTTTAGGTATTCGGTTAAAGGGATTTTTGATTTGCTAATATAGACCCACTGTCTCCTACTCATTTTCCTGGAGCTCAGCAAAGCTTGCAGTCCTAGCCTGCGTTCCAGAAGTGTTTTACTTGCATCTAGTGCAATCCAGGGAAATTTAAGATCCTTGGATTGCTGTTTTCAGCAACTGCTTTTTTTTTTTTGCGTGTGTGTATATCTTCCTCTCACTGTAACGGTCTTGCAATTACCTTCATCAAGGGATTTTTAGTTTAGGTGGTTTGTGTTAGCACTGCACTTGTGGGTCTCTTCTACTGTATTTTCACATCAAGTGGACTGGATTTATTCATCTTGTAGGAAGAGGTGTTTGTCTGGTCTGAGTTAGGGAATACATAAAAGGACTCAGTGTAGTCAATGTTATTGGCCTGAGGGCTCATTACTTTTCTGTGCTGCTATAAATTTTGCATATTGGCATGGGTTAGCAATACCCTGTACAAGCACCTAGAAAGCAAATTTTCTCCGCAGAATGATTCATAAAACTGTACCCTTTAAAGCTACAATATAGTACAAATACCTTGTGTACCAACATGCTTACAGCAGTAGCTGGGCCTCAAGTGGCAATACCTACAGATTTAGTAAAATTCAGTATTGTGCAAGCATTAAAGCTAGTAGAATTTAGTACGGTTTTACTTAATCTGCGCCAACAAAGCACCCTCATTAGTCTGCACAAACCAAGCACCCTTAATACCCTTCTAATCCCAGTATACCACCCCCCTTGTAGCTGACAAATCAAAGGACTAGACATCATGAATATGCAATTTTCTAACTTCTCTGTAGCCAGCTTGATGGATATGGACACCTTGAGACAATGTAGCAATTGTCTCATGTTTACTGACAACCAATTAATCCTTCAAGAATCGGACACAATATGTGAGAGGTGTAATTACACAAGGACAATGGAGGCTAAACTCTCACATATAAGTCCATATTAGGTCAGACTAGCATATACTGAGGCCCTTAAAAGCAATCTTCCTAAACAATGATCACCTAGACCACCTGCTGTCAAAGCTATGCTTCACCAAGCTCAAAGGCATTGAGAAAAAACCTACCACCACACATACAGTCTCCCTCAGTGCAGTTCCAAAAACAAAGCCCCTAAGGCAAGCAGACACTTCCCAGGACCCTCATCGTAGGCGACTCCATTGTAAGATATACCGATGTCCCTCTAACAAGGCTGAATAAGGAAAAGATCACTGTTAGTTGGTTATCAGGAGCCAGGATCCATCAAATTATTCATGACATCAAGCCATTAAGTCACAGGTGCCAGTATAATTCCATCATAGTACTTGTATATGTAAGTTACCCGAGATGTACTTCCTTGGACTACATGAAGCGAGACATTATAGAGTTGTCAGACTGTGCGTCTCAGGCTGGTACGAGCCTGCCACTGAGCAGCATATTACCATCACTGAGGATGATGCCACAATATGAGCAAAATATGACCGATTTCAACAACTATCTATATTTCTGGTGTTATTCGAATGGGATCTAATATTTGTCAGCTTGGGAGGACATGGTCCAACAGGCCATATTGCTTTGCCAAGGATGATTCGCACCTCTTCCCCCTGGGCTTCTGAATCCTGGCTAAGGATTCAGACACCCCATAGTGCTTTTTAAGGTAATGCTAAATTGACAAACCTACCAACAAAGCAAAATCAACTCAAATGAACCTTACTGTTCAATGCCAGGAGCCTAAATTAAAAAAAAAAAAAAAAAAAACCTCTCCCCAAGACCTCATCACAGAATATGCATATTTGTGCAGTTACCGATACACAGTCTAAAGTGCACAGAGTACCTCAGCAGTGCAAGTTTTAGTGCTTATCAAACTTTTAGACCAGTAGCTGCACAGACAAGGGCTTAAGGTGGAGGTGTCTCAATATACATGGATAACCAGCATACCTCTAAGGATGGTAAAACAGGATGATGTGCTGGAGTTCCTCCACATGCAGATCACCTAGACAAAATCCCATACCAAATCCTAGACAGCAATAGGTCACCTTCCATGTCCCAAGAAGCTCATAATGTATACATGGACCTACTGAAGATGCCATCTAACCTAACACCCTACTCATGAGAGACTACTTTACCCCTCTGTAGATTGGGGGTCCTACATGGCCTCAAACCTACAGGCACAGAGATTGCTCGACTTCATAAACACAACCACCCTTGCTGAAATAGTGAATATGACCATTAGAGGCTTCAAGGTACTGGACTTAGTGCTCACAAATATGGGAGAATGGTGCAACCCCCCACCCCCCATGTCTTGTCCACCCTGGTAAGGTCCGACAATAAAGATGTCTCCTTTGAAATTAAACTCCATAATCCCATTAAAACCAGTAAGAACTATTCCATGGCAAATTACCTCAGGTGATAGTTTGTCAAAATTCAATGCCCCTCCAAGCCCAGAGAACACTAGCCAATGCTGAATTGCTCCCAGAAACTCTGTACAACCACGCCAATGGCTGCATAGAGGCTGCTGTATCTACCAGAACTAAGCCCAGAATTAGGCTTAGTAAAACTGCCTTGGTGGCATCACAAAGCAAACATGATATAAAACAAAAAGAAAAAAAATTATGGTAAAAATCAGGAAGGGTAATTCCAATAAAAATAAAAACTCTCTCAAAGTAAACTTGCAAAGGCGATGACTACTTAGGTCAAGCAAAGCCAACTCTGAGGTCAAGATAGACTCCCAGTTGAAAGATAACCATAAGCCCTTTTGCAGCTATGTCAGAAACCTCAAGGGCTGAACACAGTAATGTGCTGAATTTCTGCTTAATTGGTGCCACATTCACAGAGCCTGGTGATGTAGCAAACCTGTTAGTGGACAAATTCAGTATCAACTGTACCGCCCTCTCACCCCCAACCATCCCCTCAAGTTATACCCTCAAACATAACCTCTCCAACTATAACTAGGGAATAAATACTAGCTGCTCTCACTAAAGCTAAGAATATAGCCACAATGGGCCTCAGTGACATTCCAGGACAGGTTTTGAATAGACTAAAACATATGACTTCTCAGGGCCCTTAGATTCATTATTTAAATACAGTCTTAAAACATGCTTTGTGCCACGTGAATGGAAGACTAATGGTCATCCCTCTTAATAAGGGAGGACCCTCAACAAATCCTGGAAACTACAGACCCATTAGTCTGACTAGTCTCATTTGCAAAGCCATGGAAAGAATTATGAAAATTATCAACAAGGACACAGACTGAGACACTGGGACCATCCCAGTCTGGCTTTGTCAAAGGAAGGGCATGCTTACTGAATCTGGTGGACTTCTTTGAAAAGGTCACTAAGGTAACTGATGAGGGGAAAACTGTGCATACTGCCTACCTACATGTAGCTAAGGCATTTGATACAATACCTCACTCAGGCATTGTCAACAAACTTACAAAACTAGGTATAAACCCCTTTATAACACACTGGATAGCTAGCTGGGACAGAAAGGACCCAGGTGGTTAGAAATGGTGAGGCCACCTCTATAAAGAGGCCTGTTACCAGTGGAGTCTCCGATCATTTTGTGCTAGGCCAACTCCTCTTTGGCATCTGCTTTTTGGATGTCAAACCCAATGTCAAAGGGCTTTACCGAACCAAGTTTGCAGATGACTTCAAAGTGGGAGCAATCACGGAATCCTCCCAAGATGAGAACACCCTTCAGGAAGATATAACAGTGACAAATGCTTGGTGTCAAAGCAATAGCTTAAAATTCAATAAAGAACTGCATTAAAGTACCTTTAAGGAGGCCTGCCACCCCAGGTAACTACATCATTAATAAAACACCCTTAAAAGCTGATTCACTAGTCAGGGATCTGGGAATTCGTGCAAATAGCAACCAGGCCTTCAACCAACATGTGTCCACTGTAGTAAGAAAACCCTAATATGCTCAACTTATAAGCAAAGGCATGGCATCTACACGCCCACAGAGGTCATTATTCCACTGTACTCGGCTCCATTAGGTGCACCACAGAGCATAATGCCCCAGTATGTGCCTGGCCAGACGCATGCAGCAACTGGAACATCCACAAAGGTTCCTTACAAAAAGGATATAGGGAGTCAACACAATGTCCTACGCTGTTGGTCTCTGTCTCTACTTGGTAGCATACAGACTTCAGAGAGGTGATCTTTGCCTGGCATACAATGCATCCCTGGACCCTGTTTTGATTAATCTTTGGCACAACAGCATCAGAAAGTACAGCTGTAGAAGATCTTACCATAATGGTAGATGTCCTCTTCACTGTTGTAGTAGCCAGTATACCAAAGCCTTTAGGTTGCTTTAAGGTATGGCTTACATCACACGTATGCTCCCTGCATAACATACAGCATAAAGGTGACATCTGGACATACCATCCTCAGAACTGAAAGCCCCAGTAGAAATACCAGTCCAAAGAGGAAAAAAGAGGTTAGCAGTACATCCAGAAGAGAGAAGGACAAGGGGGAGGAGGGAGTGAACACTGCAACAGTAAAGAGAATGACATCTACCATTATGGTAAGATCTTACACAACTGTACTAATGTCCTTCCATTTCACTGTTGGGAGTATACTTTGCAATAGGGAGAGTGTAAAAGCTCAGGGAGTAGGATGGGGCACAGAGCTCTCAAGGAACTCATGAAGGATGGCGCTAGCAAAACCAGCTCTAGAAATTCCATCCAACTTGCAGTGCTTGGTAAATGTATGCACAGAAGTCCAGGTAGCGGTCACAAGAGAGTTACTATCCAAACCTTTGAAAAAAAGCACCAGAAGAAGTAACGGCTCTAGTAGAATGAGCCTTAACAGGAAAAGGAAGGCTCTTACCATGAAAGGAATAAAATTAGATGGGTTTAGAAATTCAAGAAGAAAGTTTGCTTGGACACAGCCAATCCTGAAGACCAAGGATAAAAAGAAACAAAAAGCCGATCAGAACTACGAAGTCTAAACTGCCTATGCACATCCAATGTGTGCAGCACCTTTTCACTGGCAGATTACAGAGAAGGGAAAAAAGTGGGCAAATGAATAGACTGATTAAGGGACAACTCGTTCATCGCCTTAGGCATAAAAGAAATATTAGTAAGAAGGGATACTTTTCCCTATGAAACATCAAAAAAGGAGGACAAGCCAGAAGGGCTTGAAGATCACACACTCATCTGGCAGAAGTAAGGGCTAACAAAAGTAGTCTTCCAAAAGCAAGGTTGCAAGGAAGCTGAAGTTGCAGAATTAAACAAAAGTAGTCCTCCAAGAGCAATGCTGCAAGGAAGCTGAAACTGCAGGCTCAAAAAGGGGCATGGGTCAGTTTTTCTAAAACAAAATTAAGATCCCAGGGAGGACTAATACAAAAGACATCTTTAAGAAAATGTTTAGCTCCCAGTCTAGAAGCTAAAGGAGGTGATAAAGGCAGACAAGCAGAAATAGCTAATAAGTGGGCCTTAAAAGAACAAGCCAACCCAGCAGTGAGCAGTTCTCACAGACAAATCAGAACCAAAGGAACATCTACAGAAAGTGGATCCAGGTTATAAGAAAGACACCAAACAGAAAACTTATTCCATTTGGATAAGTAGGATTTCCTAATAGTGGGTATCCTGGTCTCCTGCAGGACCCTAAGCACGTCCTCAGAAAAGAAAAAGGTGTCTATATGAAATCAAAATCCTATCACCCACAGTGTCAGTCAAAGAGTTAACAAGATTGGGGACAGATGAGAGATCCCTCGTCTTCTGAGGGTAGGTCTACCCTATGAGGTAACTTGCGATGACTACCCTTGGCTAAACGCAGAAGAGGGAACCAAAGCTGTCTCGACCAAAAGGGGGTCACCAACAAGATTTTTGCTGCATACTGTTGTACTTTGAACAGGACTTTTAGAATGAGGGGTAGGGGTGTGGAGGGAAAGCATAAAGAAACATCCCCTTTCCAAGAAAAAGAGTGTGTGTCCACCTTCCAGACCAGACGACCTAAGACTCTGGCACAAAATAGCAGAAGTTGTCTGTTCCGAGGGGGAGGCAAAATATCCATTTGAAGAATACCCCACTAGCGAACAATGTCCAGAAACACATCCATTCGAAGGATTGAGTTATGGACCTTGCCACAATATTATGACATGAAGGAATGTAAACTGTCTGAAGAGTCATTTGATACCGGAAAGCTACTTCCCACACTAGGAGTACCAACCAGCAAAGAAGACACTCCCCCTCCCCCCCGTTTGTTGACACCACCTCACTGTGATATTGTCTGTAAACACCTTGAGAGGTCCTGGGGCAAAGACAGGATAAAAGACCTAAAGAGCCAGCAGAAAAAACTCATCTCCTTGACGCTGATGTGGTCTTTCTGTTGATGAGGCAACCAGACTCCCTGCACCTTTAGGAAGCAGAAAGCTGCTTCCCATCCCACATTTGAATGTTTGTGAGGATCTCCTGACAGGGAAGAGGTGGACGAAAAGGGAGCCCCCTAGGTTGTGAGTCAACTGCTGAATCCAGCACTGAAGTTCCTGCTTGAGACATGGAAGAGGAGGAACTAAAAATTTGAGAGGATGAGAATGCTGAAGCCAAACTGACTTTAAAAACCACTGACATTTTCTTATGTAGAGTTTGGCAAAAAGGCACATAGGAATGGTGGAAACCATGACCCCAGAGCTCCCAGACATTCCCCTGCTGTTACTCATGTCAGAGAAAGAAAGGAATGAAAAAAGGAAATGAAAGTTAGGGCCTTGGGAGGAGGCAAAGATGCCAGTATAGGAACAGGCTGGATCCTGCACACCAAAAATACATGATCCTGAGGAGTCTGAAAGTGCTTTTTTGAAATTTATAGTGAACCCCAGGATCTGCAGAAGGGAGACTGCAACATGAAGATTTTGCAAAAATGTCTCTGAAGCAGTAGGTCATCCAAGTAGGGAAAGACTTGGATTCCCTTTAGCCTGCAAAAAAAAAAAATCATAGGAGCAAGGCATTTGGTGAATACCCTTGGAGCAGTAGAAAGGCCAAAGGGCAAAGCAAAGAAATGAAAATGCCAAGAAGCAGCAGAGAAATGTAAAATCTTCCTGAAAAGGGGGTGAAGTTGTGATATGACGATAAGCATAATACAGTTGTGTACCTACCATAAATGTAGATGTTCGAGTGTATTCACTGTTGCAGTCATTACAATTGGGTTATCCTGCTGGCAGGCTACCCGCAGTCAGCCTGAATTCCAAAGTCTAGGTCCGGCGTCGGTTGCGGTCGCCTCCTCCCTGATGTCAGTGCGCCAGGGGTATAGAAGATGCAGCCAACGCCATTTTCTTCAGTTTTTCTTGCCCCAGATGTCAGGTGCCCCCCAAATGGGTAGGCTATAAATATGTCTATAAAGCATGCATGCACCAAGTAATAAGTTTCCTTAATCTACAAGCAAATACACCACATAAGTTGTACAGAATAGAGTAGTAAAGATAAGGTCCAGCAAAGAAAAGGGAGATGGAGTGTGGGTAACCTGGACTGCAACACTGAATACACTTGAACATCTACATTTATGGTAGGTACACAACTGTACTATGTTCGTGTTTCACTGTTGCAGTCATTACAATTGGGTTGAATCCCAAAGCTAAGGTTGGGAGGCTGGAACTAAATAGAATTAGGTGCGGTTATGAGGCCCTGCAGGACTGCAGTGGCAAAGACTGCCCTGGATTTGGAGTAGAGTGGTAAGTGGTCGTGCTTTGTAAAAGTATGCACTGAACTCCAGGTTGCAGCCTCTAAAATGTCTTTGGTTGGTACTCCTCTGAGGAAGGCTGCTGAAGTGGCTGCTGCTCTGGCTGAATGTAGCCTAATGCCCTTAGGCATGGATTTGCCATGTTGTGCATAACAGAAGCGGATGCAGTGTCCTATCCATTTAGAGATTGTCTGCTTTGTAATAGGCTTTCCTTGTGATCCTGAGGCATATGCTACAAACAGTTGCTCAGGTTTTCTGAAAGCTTTTGTTTTGTCCAAGTAGAATCGTAGCTGCCTGTGTATATCCAAAGCATGCAGAAGTCCTTACCCTTTATTCTGTGGATTTGGGTAGAAAGTAGGTAAATGAGTGGTTTGGTTTAAGGCCACATTGGAAACTACTTTTGGCATGAATGCTGGGTTTGTCCTAAGAGAAACCCTGTCCTGATGAAAAATGAGGAAAGGTTCCACAACCATCAATGCCTGTAACTTTGAGACTCTTCTTGCTTAAGTTATTGCTAGGAGCGGAGCAGATTTCCATGACAAGAATTTTAGATCAGCTGTGCTGGTTGGTTCAAATGGAGGTAGTGTTAGTTTTTCTAAAACAAAATTGAGGTCCCAAGTAGGTACTGGTGCTCTCCTAGGGGGTCTTATACTTTTTGCCCCTCTGAGGTATTGTTGTAGTAGAGGATGTGAAAAAATAGGAGGATCCGTATTGTAATGCGCTGAAATGGCAGAGGCATGGATTTTAATGGATGAAAGAGATGGGCCTTTGTCCAACATCTCAGTTAGGTATTGCAAAATCTTAGGTCTATTAGGGACAAGTGGTTCGACCCTGGGCGCAGCAGATAAGCCAAAGGGCAGTGCAGAGAATTGGTAATGCACTGAGCCTGCTATAAATCTGAGGTATCTTCTGCACAATTGTCTGATTGGGGCGTACAGGTATGCCTCCTTGAGGTCCAAAGTTACTAGCAAAGCCTCCTTGCCCAGCATGGGCGGAAGTTGTTGTAGTGTTAACATTTTGAATTTTGGAACATCCAGGAAAGTATTTAGGATTGACAGGTCCAGTATTAGTCTCCAGGCTTTGTCTTTTCTGGGTACTAAGAAAAGTCTTGAGTAAAATCCTTGCCCCTGTTCTTCTTGTGGAACTTTTTGAATAGCTCCCATATCCATAAGAGCCACAATCTGTTTTTGTGCCTCTGCCCATTGGTTTTGTGGTAGATTTGGCATACCTTTTGGTTTTGGAAGCGTGTTGAAGTGGAATCTGTACCCCTGAGAAACAATATTCAGCACCCATTGGTCTTGGGTGATCATGTACCAATTTTTTTAAGAAAAGTGCTAGCTTTCCCCCTAGGGGTGCTGTCAACTGGTAAGAGCTTGGCATTTGCAGAGGGAAGTCATTGTGACTGTTTCCTATAAGGTTGTGATTTGTCTTCTCCTCCTTTGGGGGCTGAAGTACCCCCATTGTTAGGTCTGTAGGAGCCTTGGGGCCGAGATCTGCCTCTTGGGCATCTGTATCTGCCACTTTGTGGCCTGTCTGACACTGGAAAGGACCAATTGTTTGAAGGCCAGTTTCTGCTAAATCTAGGTGGTTGAACCTGTAAGAAATCTTTCACCGTTTGCATTGACTTTGCTTTATCCTCCATTTTCTTTAACACCTCTTCTGCCTTAACACCAAACAAAGTATCATGCTGTAATGGAGCATCCAATAATTTTACTTTAACATGGTCAGGTAAACTTTGTTCTTTCAACCAAGCATGTCTTTGAATAAGAGAGCCTGTAACTGAGGCTCTACAAGAAGCCTCTAATGAATCAAAAGAAATAGTTTGTTTGACACAGGCTTGCCCTGTGAACTCAAAGCAAAAGAAATAGTGAGCCTATCAAAATCATCCTTGGCCTGTCTTGTCTGGGTTTTCCAACAATCTGTTTGTGAGCATCCACCCTTTGTTGTGTGGATGAAACCCTGGTGTAGCTAGTGGAGAAGTGGTTGAGTCAGACAGAAGGCTGTTCCATGATGTCTGAGTTCCCCCATGACACTGTCAATTTTTTTTATACATGAAGATCCATCCATGGGATGGGGATCCATGATTTCTCTCTTTAACACTGTGCTAAGGAGTTTGTGTGCCCCCCCAAAACCTTGGCCTGAAAAGCTTAAGGCAGAGTTAGCATCTCTCTCCTGCTAAATCATTGCTTGCCTGCAGTGCCTGCATAGTTCCCCTTTTGCTTGTTGATGACAGTTTTGTTGTCTGTTAGAATCAACACCTGCCTGGGAAACTCAACTCCCTGACAAGCCACTAATGCAAACTGGACTAATCTACTTCATGTTGATATGTATGTGCTGTAGTCTGGCAGGCCACTTGTCTTGTATCCACTTTCCATTTAGATGAGCTTAGAAGAGCTCCCCGAGGCATCTGTGATAATAATCTCCGAAAACCTCTGGCTCTGGTCACAGGAGGTCCTGGAATCCCCTTGTTTCCTGTGCCCTGAGCCCAAAAATTCTTTTTGAAGGCAAGGTTTTATTTGAATGACAGTGTCCAAATCCTCAGTGCTGTGTCCATACATTTTGAGATACCATTGTAGCCTTCCCTCATATCTCATATGCATTGGGAAGCACACCAATACAGAATAAGATGCCAACATGAACCTGAATGCTAAGGGACTGTCCTTGCAGCAGTACGACTGATGATGGAATGAAAGTGAGTAAAGTGATAGACTCTTTTGTTTGTCGGGGGTTAAAAATCTGGGCTGCTGTGCTGTATTCAGTCTCACCAAGAAAGCACACATGAGAGGGTACTAGACTGGACTTTATTTTTATTCACACAGAATACCCTAGGCATCTTAGCTGCTATAACATATTCCCAGATGCTGTGAAGGTCTTTCTTTTCTTGAGCTGCTTACCTACTTGTTCAGACACACAGAACAAATCCAGCAACTCTTTACTCAATATACCTTTCGCCAAAGCATCCACCTTAGATTTTAATTGTGAAAGGAGATAATTCTGATATTTTAGCATGTGAAATCAGATCCTGGCCTTCCCCCATTAAAATGCTCCCTCATCCTGTGCAGCAGAGTCATGAAAAAAAGAAATCCTCAGGAGAGGAGAGAGAGCTGGTGTGGATCAATCACATCAGAATCAGAACAACAAGGGATACTCCTGTAAGTCTTCAGAGAAGACTGAAGAAGCCTCTGAACACTGTTCAAAACTATCAAACTCCTGTTCAGGCTCTACCTACCTGGAAGAGAGGGGAGAAACAGTTACCTGAGAGCCCCCTCAGCACAACGTCGTGCTCAGGCCCTAAACAAGGTATACACAATGTATGATAATCCCACATTGCAGAGTATGCTTTCCCACTTGTTCAACTGCATGCAATAAATCCTGCATTTCTTTACTGTCAGGAATTTCTATGTTTGTAACCATTTTCTGCTTTAACAATGACATGAGGTACTGTTGATATTTAAGCATGTGAAACTGACAGTTTAAAGCTCTTACAGCTAAAGTAGCAGAAGTGTAAACTTTTATCCCCCATCTGTCCAGAGCTCTGGAATCCCTATCTGAGGGGACAGGATTTTTGGCAGTGGAAGCCTTAACCCCTTCAGGGCCCTGAGAAATTGTTTCTGGGTCTGCAGCAGGGTTTTAGTAAAGAAATTTATGAGAGTCAGGGAACCCTGTAGTACCTGTCTGGCTTTACTGGTGCAGGGGGTAAAGAGTCAGGAGACAGACTGGATTCAGAAAAAACATCATCTACAATATCAAGCACGGGGGGGATAGCCAGGGGCCTGTGCTAAGACAATAAAAGGAAATCTCTTGATCCTTTTCTTGGATTCTGAGTAATCCTGGCTCTCCCAATGGAAATGCTCCCTCAGGGTGTGCAGGGTTTCCCCAAAAGAATACTCCTCAGGCGGTGAGGTTGAAGGAATGGACTCTTCAGCATCAGAGTCCTCATAGGGAGGGAAAGAATAGCCCTCATCAGAAGAAGAATCAGAGGAAATGGAAACCTGATCAGAGGAATCATAATCTGTCTCTTGCCTAGGCCTTTTGTTAGGAGGGGGATGGGAGCCCCTGATTAACGTAAGAAGGTCTTCGGCCATTTTAAGCATCTGTTTCTTTGGCATGGATGACTGTTCTGGAGAATGCTGCACTTGTTTCCTTGACTTTAGTGTTTTTGACTTTGCCTTTGCTGCTGTAGAAACCTTAATTGTAAGCTGTAAAGGTCTGAAAACACCTTCAGAAGCTGGTGCCTGCTCAGCGGCTCTGGACCCATCTGAGGGTATAGTTTCCATAGGCCCAATACCTTGAGCACAGGCCTCGGTGTCTCCACGTGGCTGTCTGTTATGGCCTATGGCTCTGAGGTAGCGGGTGTCAGGGGCTGCGAAAGTGTCTCACTGAGAACTGGCGCCTGGCCTAGAAGAGGCTTCGTCGGTTTTGGACCACGGATGCCTGTCTTTGTCTGCGTTTTTATACATTCCGGTCTTTGGTTGTTCCGACAGCACTATTTAATTAAATCTTCGTCCAAATTAATGTAAAGCAAAATCAAACAGACGTTTAATAGTGCGTTTATTGAAGCTAGCAAAAAAAAAAAAAGTCCTTCTGAGGTATTTGCTTCCCACAAGAAATACAATTATTAACTTTTACTGACATCGGTCTGGAGCAAGAAAAAGTTTCCCCAACAGGGTACTTAGCTTTACTGAAGACTTTGGTTCTGAAATTCAATTTTGAAAATCGCAGGAGTCGGCTGACCGGCACTTGCAAACTGCTGTTGCTTCGGGCACCGTGCGGCAAGAAAGACTCAAGAAAATGGCGTCGGTTGCAACTTTTATACCCCCTGGTGCACGGACATCAGGGAGGAGGCGACACAAACCGACACCGGACCAAGACTTTGGAACTCGGGTCGCCTGCCAGCAGGCTAACCCAAGTGTAATGACTGCAACAGTGAAACACGATGAACATCGTATGTATATAAAAACACAGTAAAAACAGAAAATATATACATAAATAATGTATGAGGAGTACGTGCATATATATAAGCAGACACACCTATAATTACTATAAAAGAATGTATATCTAACAGCCAAGGCAAAGAGAGTGTGTTATAAGGGGGGGGGGGGGGGAGTACAGTTGTGTACACTTACCATAAATGTAGATGTTAGAATGTATTCACTGTTGCAGTCATCAGTTGTGGGTTTATCCCTGCTGTGGTAGCCCTTGGCCGGCCCAAATACTGGGGTCAATTTTTTTGGTGCCTGCTGCCGTCGCCTGTAGTCCGTCAGTGCTATAAAGCAAGGCAGCAGATGTCATTACATCAGTTTTTCTTGCCCTAACCCATCAGAAGCACAAGGAAATAAGGAAAAGTGGTCCTGGTGGCTAAAAGCCACTGTGGGAAGCTTATGTTCCCCTCGTAGAAGATGCTATATGGGGGATGGAGGGAAGAAGTAAATATTGTGGAAAGAAATATCCAGGGAATTGTTATGGCTAGGCTTGCATAGGCCCTAGGGCCGATAGCCTAGTACCAACCTATGAAACCAGGAATGCAACAGTGAACACACTAACATCTACATTTATGTTAAGTGTACACAACCGTACTATGTTCTTCGTGTCTCACTGTTGCAGTCATCACCTGTGGGAGGATTCCCAAAACTGAGGAGAGGGGTGGAAGGATAGGTTAGAGTCCTAAGCATGGGTCAGCAGGCCCTGCAGAACTGCAGAGGCAAACCCTGCCCTAGACTTAGAAAAAAGAGGTAGGTGGTAATGCTTTGTAAAAATATGGACAGGGGTCCAGGTGGCAGCTTCCAAGATGTCCTTGGTGAGGACTCCTCTGAGGAAGGCTGTGGAAGTGGAGGCTGCCCTGGTGGAATGGGTATGGATAGACTTGGGGGAGGGGGGGTTCCCATGTAGTCTGTAGCATAAATGGATACAGTGTAATATCCATTTGGAAATGGTTTGTTTGGAAATAAGCTTCCCCTCTACCCCAGGTACAAAGCTGACAAGTAGTTGGTCTTTTTTTCTGAATGGCTTAGTAAAGTCCAGATAGTATCTGAGCTGTCTGTGCACGTCTAGCGAGTGTAGAATACTTTCCCCCTTGTTTTGAGGATTGGGAAAGGTGGGTAGGTGTATGGTCACATCAGATACCACCTTGGGCATAAAGGAGGGGTTGTCCTCAGGGAGACCCTGTCTGCATGGAAAACGAAGTTGGGCTCAACAGCCATTAGAGCCTCAAGTTCTGATACCCTTCTGGCTGAGGTGAGAGCTAGTAGAAAGGCAGTTTTCCAGGAGAGAGATTTCAATTCTGTAGAATTAGCAGGTTCGAAAGGAGGTAAGGTTAGTTTTTCTAGAACATAATTCAGGTCCCAAGGTGGTGTGGGAGGCCTTCTGAGAGGTCTGACATTAGAAGCCCCTCTGAGGAATTGCTTAACCAAAGGATGAGAGAAGAGGGGTGGGTCTGAATCGTAATGGGCAGAAATGGCTGAGTTATGGATTTTGAGAGAGAAGAGAGGCCACTATTGAGCAACTTGGTTAGGTAACCCAAAATAGGAGAGATGGGAGGTACTGGCCCCTTTGGACTACTTCCAAGTGCAGAATCTTTTCCATTTCCCTGCGTATGATTTTTTGGTGCTGGGCCTTCTGGCCTCTGTGATGCCGTCTAGTACCCGTTTGCTTAACAGGGACTCCTTGTTAGCTTTTAAGGTATAAGCCATGCTGAAAGACTGAGAGTAAGTCCAGGTGCAGTATCTTCCCCCTCACCTGGGTCGAGATTAGGGGAAGCTGCTAGGGGGGGGGGGCTGTAAGGTCAGGCTACGCAGTAAGGGGTACCAATGCTGTCTGGGACAATCTGGAGCAATGAGAATGGCCTTTGCTCTCTCCTCCCTTATTTTGATCAGTACCTTGGGAATAAGGGGCAGAGGAGGGAACGCGTACACAAAGAGGGACTTCCAGGGGAAGGTCAAGGCATCCACCTTCCACGCTAGGAGGTGATACTCCCTGGTACAGAACTTTTGCAGCTGGTGGTTGAGGTACAAGGCAAAGAGATCCACTTCCAGAGTCCTCCACTCCTAAGTGATTTGCACAAAGATTTCCCTGTGGAGCTGCCTTTCTTGGGTGTCCAGTAAGTTTCTGCTTAGGTGGTCTGCCAGGGTGCTGTTGACCCCTGGTAGGTATTGGGCAATTAGGTGTAGAGCCATGGAGGTGGTTGTAAGCCAGAGGCTCATGGCTAACCTGCACAGGGTGTAAGACTGCCCCCCCATTTGTTGATATACCACATTACTGTGGTGGTGTCTGTTTTTTATAAGGAAAACCCCTGGCCTGAGATGGGGTTTGAAAGATGTCAGAGGCTTTTGTATTGCCATCATCTCTTTCTGACTGATGTGCAAGTGAAGTTGCTGGGCATCCCAAAGACATTGGGTGCACCTGCCTGCTAGGTGAGCGCCCCAAGCAATGTCTGAGGCGGCGGTGGTGACGGTCTGGCCTGAAAGGTGGAGGATGAATGGAAGACCCTTGTTCCTGGCACAGGCCTCTGCCCACCAGAGAAACTTGGCCGTTATACATGGGATCAGAGGGAGAGAGGTCTCTAGGGACAGAGTGCTGGCACCAAAGGTTCTTTAAATAACACTGAAGTTTTCCCATGTGAAGCCTGGCCAGAGGAATGAGAAGGATGCAAGATGCCATGTATCCCAGGGCTTGCAGGAACTTCCTCGCAATGAGGTGACTTCTGGAAGCCAGCTGGGTAAAGTAGACAGGCCTTGGGATAGAAAGGCCACTTGGGATGCTGTGTCTAGCACAGCTCCCAAGTAAATGATCTTCCTGGTGGGGTTTTGCTTTGATTTCTTCTCGATGGTAAACCCTACGGAAGTTGAGTGATTTGACAAAGAGAAGGTCCTGAAGCAGCTTTTCTTTGCACTCTACCTGAATGAGGCAGTCGTCCAGATAAGGGTAAATCTGTATACTTCTCTGTCTGCAGAATGCTATGGCAGGGGCCAAGCATTTGTTGAATACTCTGGGAGCAATAGATAAGCTAAAGGCAGGAATTTCCTGCAAGATTCCCTGATGGGGATGTGGAGGTAGGCATCTTTTAGCTCTAGGGTCACTAGCCAAGCATTTTTTGTTAGCACACGCAGCAGCTGCTGCAAAGTTACCATTTTGAATCTGGGGACCACCAGGGAGGTGTTCAGAATGGACAGATTCAGGATGGGGCGCCAAGTGCCCTCTTTTCTGGGAACAAGGAAGAGTCTGGAATAAAAGCCTTTGCCTGTTTCAACTGAGGGGACAGGTTCTACTGTCCCCTGGGATATAAGAGTTTGGACCTGTTTCAATGCCTCTCCTCACTGATTTGGGGGTAAGTCTGGATATCCTCTTGGAATTGGGAGTTCGCTGAAACAGAATTTTGAGCCCTGAAAAATAATCTTTAAGACCCATTAGTCTTTTGTTACAGAAAGCCAATTGTCTTTGAAAAAGGAGAGCCTTCTTCATAGTTTTTGATGAGTGAAGTGAGGGGCAGGAAGGGGGGTTCCAAAGTGACTGTTTGCCATAGAAGGTTGGCTTAGAACTCCATGCCTTAGAGATGGAAGTGGTCCATTGTTTGCTTCTCTGTTGGCCCTGGGATAGGGACCTGGATAGTCTGTCCCTGCGGTGATTACATTGGCCCTGTCTGCTAGGTGCAGGGAAGGCCCAGTGCTTAGAGGGAAAGTTCCTGCTGAATCTGGGAGGTTGAACCTGAAAGAAATCTTTTACTGTTTGCATAGATTTTGCTTGGTCTTCAATCTTTTTAAGCACCTCTTCTGCTTTTTCCCCAAACAAGCGCTCCTTATCTAGGTGTGCATCACAATAGGTTTAGACATGACATGATCAGGGAGAGGTTGTTCCTTTAGTCATGTATGTCTCCTAATAACAGATCATGTCACTGCTGCCCTGCTAGAGGCTTCTAGGGCATCATATTCACACTGTAATGAGTGTTTGGCCACTTGACAAGCAGAGTGCAGTAAATCTAACTCTTTTGAATTGGCACAGTCAGGAAAGGTAGCAATCGTCTGTTTTAATAGTTCCAAAGTGTGGTGTTGATATTTTAACATATGGAACTGACAAGTGAGTGCTCTGATAGCTAAGGTTGCAGAGGTGTATACTTTTTTACCCCATTTGTCCAGAACTCTGGAGTCCCTGTCAGAAGGAAGAGGATTCTTGGCAGAACTATTCTTAGCTCCTTCAGGTCCCTGTGTAAAGACCTCCGGGTCTGCAGCAGGATTTCTTTACAGGTATTAGTGAGAATCCAGTACTCTGTAGTACCGGTCAGGTTTACTGGGAGCAGGAGGGAGGGCGTCAGGGGCTAAGCTTGATGCATGGAAAACATCATCTGCCACTTCTAAAATAGGAGGGATGACCAGGTGTCTGTGCTAGGGCAGGTCCAGAAACTCTCCAAGTCTTTTCTTAAACTGTGGGAAGTCCTGAGATTCCCATTGGAAATGTTCCCTGAGAGAGTGAAGGGTTTCCTCAAAGGAAAGGTCCACTGGAGGGGAGGGAGAAGGGATGGATTCCTCTGCATCTAAATCCTCATAAGTAGTTAAGGGATGCTGTTCCTCTTCAAAAACTGAATAGTCAGATTCCTCAGAATCCTGTTCTGTCAATTTCTGGAGAAGGGTGTCTTTTCCTTTTAGAAGTTGTGGCCCGACTACCCCAGATACGGCAGATGAGATCCTCCCATTTTAAGCATTTGAGCTTCGGGTGGTGGAGCAGTAGCAAGATGGTGGCAAGAAGCAGATTTCCTAAGAGTAGTCTGGCTTCTAAGCCTGAGAGAATCAGTCAGTCCAAAAGAAACAGTAGTCGGATGCGAAGACATCAGTTTTTGTCTAGATTCGGTAGAGTGAAAGGCCTCCTCAGAAGCCAGTGCCTGCATCACGGCTCTGGACGCAACCGAGGCGGAGACACCTAAAGGCTCAGAAGACCAAGATTTCTGCGGAATACCAGACTCCGAAAGGGTCTGCATAGATATCGAATCGGGCATCAGGGGCTGTGAAAGTGCCTCACTGAATTCCGGAGAACTGACAACCTCCTTAGCGGTAGCATTGTCGGAAGGCTTAGCCTTGTGTGGTCTTGTCTCTATCTTTATCTCTACTTATTTTGGAATGTCCACAGATTGCTGGCTGACGGACGCCATATAGGAATGTGAAGATGGAACACAAAAATAACGGTCTACAAAAAGAGCTCTACAGAGAATGGTTCTTTCATTAAAGAGGGCACAGAACTGACAACAGGGGACGTTGTGGTCTGGGCCTAAACAAGTGACGCAGTAACAATGAAGTCTCAGAGTGGGATCTGCTTTCCACACGCGAGAAAATTAACTTTTTCGGACATCAGTTAGTGGAAGAAAAAAGGATCCCCAACGGGGTACTTGGCTTTAGACGTTTTCAGCTGAAATTCAACTTCTGGTAGCGACCGAATGGCACTTGTGTGAACTGCTTCTGCTACAAGCTCCATGGCAAGAAAGACTGATGTAATGGCATCAGCTGCCTTGCTTTATAGCACTGATGACATGATGTTGGACTACACGCAATGGCAGCAGACACAAAAAATTACTTTGGTATTCAGGCTGGCCAAGGGCTACCACAGCAGTGATAACCCACAGGTGATGACTAAGTGAAACACAAAACATCTGGTGTTCAATTACAAGTCCTAGACAAAGGACTTTCTTTTATACCTACAGCTAGTCATGTTTTTAATGATGTAATGATAGATTTTAATTTGTTCTGTCATAATGGGATGTTGAATTACATGTTTTCTGATTCTGTTATGCAACCTTCAGCACTGAGGAAACCAAGTCTATTTTGTCCTGATTTTCACCCTTTATCGTAAGCATTTTTACGGATGTGTGAGCATGATTTATTACAGTATTACAATGATCCAGTAAATAAATGTAATATGTTCTATTTCTGCTCTACAGGAGTTACAAGCTAATGAGGACATTACCATCTCTCCCCATCTGATAAAGGGAGAGCTATAATGGTTCTTAACAGTAAAGATTATATAAAAAATATTACTTTAATGTAGTCAGACAGTAGTACTTATAGATTTACTAACCTTACAGAGATACAAAAACTTATAAATAATATTGTGAGTTATTTGACTATATATTAGTAAGGAGTTATAGGACTTCTGCATTGTTGAAAAAAGTACAGGTGTGTACCTACCATAAATGTAGATGTTAGAGTGTATTCACTGCTGCAGTCATTACACTTGGGTTATCCTGCTGGCAGGCAACCCGCAGTCGGCCAGAATTCCAAGGTCTAGGTCCGGCGTCGGTTGCTGTTGCCTCCTCCCTGACGTCAGTGCGCCAGGGGTATAAAAGATGCAGCAGACGCCATTTTCTTCAGTTTTTCTTGCCCCAGATGTCAGGTGCCACTATATAGGAAGACTAAAAACTTATGTCAATAAGTATGCATGCGCAACAATAACACTTCCCTCATCTACAAGCAAATACACCACATAGGTTGTATAGGATGGAGAAGTACAGAAAAGTCCCAGCAAAGAAAGGGGAATGGTGGGAGGGTAACCTGGACTGCAACAGTAAATACACTCAAACATCTACATTTATGGTAGGTACACAACTGTACTATGTTCATCGTGTTTCACTGTTGCAGTCATTACACTTGGGTTGAATCCCAAAGCTGAGGTTGGATGGCTGGGTCTAAATAGGATTAGGAGAGGCTATAAGGCCCTGCAGAACTGCAGTGGCGAAGCCTGCCCTAGATTTAGAGTAGAGGGGTAAGTGGTAGTGCTTGGTAAAAGTGTACACGGAACTCCAAGTTGCAGCCTCTAAAATGTCTTTGGTTGGTACTCCTCAGAGGAAGGCTGCTGAAGTAGCTGCTGCTCTAGTAGAATGTGGCCTAATGGCCTTGGGCATTGATTTACCATGTTGTGAATAGCAGAAACGAATGCATTGGCTATCCATTTTGAAATAGTCTGCTTTGAGATAGCCTTTCCTTGTGATCTTGCAGCATATGCCACCAAAAGTTGCTCAGTCTTTCTGAAAGCTTTAGTTCTGTCCAAGAAGCGTAGCTGTCTGTGTATGTCCAAAGAATGCAGGAGTCTCTCACCCTTATTCTGTGGGTTTGGATAAAAGGTGGGCAAATGAACTGTTTGGTTAAGGGCCACACTGGACACTACCTTAGGCATAAAATTTGGGTTTGTCCTTAAAGAAACCCTGTCTTGATGAAAAATGATAAAAGGCTCCACAGCCATGAGTGCCTGTAACTCCGAGACTAGTCTTGCAGAGGTTGCTAGGAGCAGAGCTGTTTTCCACGATAAGAACTTTATTTCAGCTATGTTGGCTGGCTCAAAAGGTGGCAGAGTTAGTTTTTCCAAGACATAATTGAGATCCCATGCAGGTATTGGTGCTCTCCTTGGGGGTCTTATGTTTTTGGCCCCTCTGAGGTACTGTCTTAACAATGGATGTGGAAAAATAGGTGGTTCCGTATTGTGATGAGCTGAAATGGCAGAGGCATGGATTTTAAGTGATGAAAAAGATAGGCCTTTGTCCAGCATCTCAGTTAGATATTGTAAAATTTGAGGAATATTTGGTAAAATCGTGTCAATACCTTGTGCCTGGTTCCAGGCACAGAATCTCTTCCATTTTTCTGCATAAGATTTTCTGGTACTGGCCCTCCTGGCCTCCAAAATAACACCCATCACTGCTTTAGAGAGAGTTGTGTTATGAATGGCTACATTATCAGCCATGCTGCCAGATTTAGGGCCGCGAGTTTGTTGTGCCAAACCTGATTGTTTCGTTGAGTCACTAAATGAGGAATCAGAGATAATGTCCAGGCTGGGCCTTGAGACAAGATCTTTAGGATTGGATGCCAGTCTGGAGCAATCAGAATCCTTTTTGGCTTCTCGTCTGACCTTTAGGAGTACACCTTGGGGAGGAGAGGCAGAGGTGGAAAGGCATACACTGTAAGGTTTTTCCAGCTGAATGATAGAGCATCCACTTTCCATGCTTGCTTGTGATAAGTCCCTATGTAGTATCTTTGTAGCTGGCAGTTGTGAGGGGAGGCAAACAGATCTATGTCAGAGCATCCCCATTTCTTTGTTATCATGCTGAAGACTTGTGGATCCAGTTGCCACTCGTGGGGATCCGTTAGGTTTCTGCTTAGTTTGTCTGCCAGAGTATTTTTCCTTCCTGGTAGGAATTGTGCTTGTAGGTGTACTTGATAAGTCAATGATGTGTCCCACAAAGTCATGGCTTGTCTGCAGAGGGGGTAGGAATGTGTGCCTCCTTGCTTGTTTATGTACCACATGACTGTAGTATTTTGTCTGTATCAGAAGTTGTCCTGGAAGAAATAGATCCTTGAAAGCTGCTAGGGCATTCTGAACAGCCAGCATCTCTTTTTGATTTATATGAAGATGCATTTGGCTTGTGGACCATGTGCCCTGAATACATTTTCCTGCCATGTGTGCCCCCCAGGCATAGTCTGATGCATCTGTTGTTATTCACTGCCTGGCTGTGGGTAGGGAAAATGGCTGTCCCTTGTTGTGGTGACAGGCCTGTGTCCACCATCGAAATTCCTGTTGCAGGCAAAGAATGAGGATTACTAATGTTTCCAGGCTGTGGCAATGTTGAGTCCAAACACTTTTTAGATACCATTGTAGTTTTCTCATATGCAGTCTGGCATATGGAATTAGAAGAATACAGGATGCCATGAAGCCCAAAGCCTGCAGACTTTTTCTTGCAGATAACTGGGTCTTTGCTGCCAACATTTTGAAGTAAGAAGTTGGTTGCCTGTTTGTCTAGCGTGAGATAAGCCATCTTGGCAGTTGTATGTAAGCTTGCACCCAGGAATATTATCTCAAGAGGGTACTAGTTTTGATTTCTTTTTGTTTACTGTGTACCCCAGGCAATTTAGCAATTTTTTTACAAGTGCTAGATGTTTCAGTAGAATGTCCTTGTTCTCTGCTTGAATAAGGCAGTCGTCCAAGTAGGGAAATATTTGAATTCCTCTGTGTCTGCAGAAAGCAATTACTGGTGCCAGGCATTTTGTGAAGACCCTCGGCGCAGTAGACAAGCTAAAGGGCAGCGCAGATAATTAGTAGTGCATTGAGCCAACTATGAATCTGAGGCATCTTCTGTAAGATTGTCTGATTGGAACATGCAGGTATGCCTCCTATAGGTCCAAAGTTACGAGCCAAGCCTTGTTGCCCAGCATGGCCAGAAGTTGCTGCAGAGTTAACATTTTGAATTTTGGAACTTCCAGAAAAGTGTTTAGAATAGACAGGTCCAGTATTAGTCTCCAGGCTTTGTCCTTTCTGGGTACCAAGAAGAGTCTTGAGTGAAACCCTTGTCCCTGATCCTGAAGTGGTACTTGCTGAATGGCCCCCATGTCCATGAGGGAAGAAACTTTCTTTTGTGCCTCTGCCCATTGGTTGTGTGGCAGGTCTGGCATGCCTCTAGCCTTTGGCAGGGTGTGAAAGTGGAACCTGTAGCAGTGAGACACTATATTCAGGACCCATATGTCCAGTGTAATCATGTGCCAGTTTTGTTGAAAGTGCTAGTTTTCCCCCTAAGGGAGCTTCCAAAGGTAAGTGCTTGGAAGTGGTAGAGGAAAGTCATTGCGACTGTTTCCTATAAGGTTGAGATTTGTCTTCTCCACTTCTGGAGGTGGAAGCACCCCATTGTTTAGGCCTGTATGAGCCTTGGGGCTGGACTCTGCCTCTAGGGCGTCTGTATCTGCCTCTTTGTGGCCTGATACTGGAAAGAACCAATTTTTTGAAGGCCAGTTTCTGCTAAATCTGGGTGGCTGTACCTGTAAGAAATCTTTAACTGTTTGCATAGATTTCGCTTTATCCTCCATTTTCTTCAACAACTCTTCTGCCTTAACACCAAACAAAGTATCATGTTGTAATGGAGCATCTAATAATTTTGCTTTAACGTGATCAGGCAGATTCTGTTCCTTTAACCAAGCATGCCTTCTAATCACAGAACTCATCACAGCGGCCCTACAAGAGGTCTCCAAAGAATCAAAACCACATTGCAAAGTATGCTTTCCAACCTGTTCAGCTGCATGCAATAAATTCTGCATTTCCTTGTTGTCTGGACAGTCAGAATTAGTCATCATTTTTTGTTTTAATAGTGACATTAAGTATTGCTGATATTTAAGCATAAGAAATTGACAATTTAAGGCCCTTACGGCCAAAGTAGCTGAAGTGTAAAGTTTTTTCCCCCATCTGTCCAGTGCCCTTGAATCTCTATCAGAGAGGACAGGGTATTTTGCAGTGGAAGCCTTGACACCCTTAGGACCCTAGGAAATGGTCACTGGGTCAGCTGCAAGATTTTTATAAAAAAATTTATGGGAATCTGGAACCCTGTAGCATCTGTCTGGCTTAACTGGTGCATGAGGTATGGAGTCCTGAGACAGGCCGGACTCTGAAAAAACATCATCCACAATGTCGATCACAGGGGGAATAGCAAGGGGGCTGTGCTGTGGAAGTAAAAGAAAATCTCTGAGCCTTTTCTTAGATTCAGAGTAATCCTGGCTCTCCCAGTGGAAATGCTCCCTCACGGTATGCAGGGTTTCCCGAAAAGAGTAATCTTTAGGAGGAGAAGCTGAAGGAATAGATTTTTCAGCATCAGAATCCTCATATGGAGGAAGAGAGTATTTTACATCAGAAGAAATAGAAACCTGATCTGAAGATTCATATTCAGTCTCTTGCCTAGGCCTCTTATCAGGAGGGGGATGGGAACCCCTGATAAAAAAGTAATAAGGTCTTCGGCCATTTTGAGCATTTGTTTTTTAGGCATGGAAGTTTATCCTGGAGAATGGTGTACTTGTTTCTCTGTCTTTAGAGCTGCTTTAGTCTTTGGCTTTGAAGCTGAAGATGGCTTTACATATAACTGTGATGGTCTGAAAACTCCCTCAGAAGCCGATGCCTGCACAGCGGCTCCGGACCCATCTGAGGGGACTGTTTCCAAGGACGCAATACCTTGAGTTTCCAAAGGCCCAGTCAGCTCCACATGGGAGTCTGAAGCGGCATGCGGCTCTGAGGTAGCGGGTGCCAGGGGCTGCGAAAGCACCTCACTGAGAACAGGCGAACCGACGAGTAGCTTAGCGGAAGCCTCGTCAGTTTTGGACCTCGGATGCCTGTCCTTGTATTTATCCTTGCGTTTTTTTAGAAACTCTGTTCGTCGGTTGTTCCGACGGCATAGTATAATTAAATCTTCGGCCGAAGTAATGAAAGACAAAATTGTTCCGACGCTCGATAGTGCGTTGGTTAAATCTAGCACAAAAACGACAACAAGCAACATTGTGGTCTGGGCCTAGGCAAGGTATACAGTAAGAATGAAAATCCTTATGAGGTATTTGCTTCCCACAAGAAATACAATTAACTTTTTCTGACATCGGTCTGCAGAAAGAAAAAAGTTTCCCCAATGGGGTACTTAGCTTTAATGAAAACTTTGGATCTGAAATTCGATTCTGAAAATCACAGGAGTCGGCCGACCAGCACTTGCGAACTGCTTTTGCTTGGGCACCGCACGGCAAGAAAGACTGAAGAAAATGGCGTCGGCAGCATTTTTTATACCCCTGGCGCACTGACGTTAGGGAGGAGGTGACAGCAACCGACTCTGGACCTAGACTTTGGAATTCTGGCCGACTGCGGGTAGCCTGCCAGCAGGATAACCCAAGTGTAATGACTGCAACAGTGAAACATGATGTACATCTTTTAATACCCCTTTATAAAGGGCTTGCTTAAAATCCATAAATCTTTATTTGACCCAACCTACAGGCCAACTGTGTCAGGGAGAGGTTGGGCCACAGAACCCACATCCATTTATTTAGAAAAAACTCTAGATCCTTCATCAATGAAATCGAATATTTTAAAAGACTTAGCATTTTCTTACTATGCTATATGATAAGTCACAGAAAGTGCCACTGTGAGTTACAGATACGTTAGTTACTATGGATGAATGTTCATTATTTACATGCATACCAAATGATGTAGGCGTCCAATACAGGAGAGATTTTGATAATGGATGCATACAGACTATGTATGTTGATGGAACTGGAGCTTATCAATAATGTATTTGTGTTTGAAGGAAAATTTTACATTCAACAATATGGAGCAGCCATGGGCACAGCATATGCCAACTCCTATGCCAACACTGTAATGGTACAATGGGAAGATACTGTGTTGTTGAATAATGTTACTTATAGTAGAAATTTATTATTGTCGTTTTGTGGATGATATATTTTTTATCTGGAGAGGTTCCACAGAACTATTTGAGCACGCTGTTTCTTTTTTAAATGACAGCACCTCTTTTGTGAAGTTTACTACACATGCATCTCTTTATGAGATAGATTTTTTAGATGTCAAGCTAACAAGAGAAGGGCATGTTCTGCAAACTCAGGTTTATAGGAAAGAATGTAGGAAGTAAGTACAGTTGTGTACCTACCATAAATGTCGATGTTAGAGTGTATTCACTGTTGCAGTCATTACTCTTGGGTTATCCTGCTGGCAGGCTACCCGGAGTCGGCCAGAATTCCAAAGTCTAGGTCCGGGGTTGCTGTCGCCTCTTCCCTGATGTCAGTGCACCAGGGGTATAAAAGATGCAGCCGACGCCATTTTCTTCAGTTTTTCTTGCCCCAAGATGTCACTTGCCCCCCCCCCCCCAAATGGTAGGCTAAATAATTATGCCAATAATTATGCATGCAGTAAAATAAACATTTCCTTCATTTACAAGCAAATACACCACATAGGTTGTATAAGATAGAGAAGTATAGGCAAGTCCCAGCAAAGAAAAGGGGGATGGTGTGTGGGTAACCTGGACTGCAACAGTGAATACACTCTAACATCTACATTTATGGTAGGTACACAAAGTACAGTTTTGTACCTACCATAAATGTAGATGTTTGAGTGCTAATACAGCTGCAGTAATCACAGATGGGTTTTCTGCCGTCAGGCGGGTCCTCGGTCAGCCGAATTCCAAAGTCTAGGTCCGGCATCGGTTGTTGTCGCTTTCTTTCCTGACGTCAGTGTGACAGGGGTATATAAGACACAGCCGACGCCATTTTCTTCAGTCTTTCTTGCCCCAGATGTCAGATGCCCCCAGAAGGAAGGCAATACATAAATTATATATATATAATCATGCAATGCAATATAATCAAAAATCAGTAGTTGCAAGCAAATACACCATAGAAGGATAACCCAATCAGGTTGTATGAGGAGGTGTTAGCCACTAGGCCTTTACCAAGAGGGGAAGGAGGGAGGGAAACCTGTACTGCAGCTGTATTAGCACTCAAACATCTACATTTATGGTAGGTACAAAACTGTACTATGTTCATCGTGCATACAGCTGCAGTAATCACAGATGGGTAGAATTCCAAAGCTACGCACAGGGTGGTAGGCACTAGGTGGAACTGGGAGGAGCCAGAATGCCCTGCAACACAGCAGTGGCAAAGCCTGCACTAGTTTTGGAGTATAAAGGCAGGTGGTAGTGTTTTGTGAAGGTATGCACAGAACTCAAAGTGGCTGCCTCCAAAATATCTTTGGTAGGGACTCCTCTAAGGAAGGCTGTAGAGGTAGCTGTGGCCCTTGTGGAGTGGGATCTGATGCCTGTAGGAACAGATTTGCCATGAAAAGAGTAACAAAACCGTATGCAGTGGCCTATCCATTTTGAAATTGTCTGTTTGGAAATTGGCTTCCCTTGAGCTCCTACAGCATAGGACACAAAAAGTTGTTCTGATTTCCTGAAAGGCTTTGTTCTGTCCAAATAGTAACATAGCTGTCTATGGATGTCTAAGGAATGTAGCAGCCTTTCCCCTTTGTTTTGAGGATTGGGGTAAAAGGTAGGTAAGTGTATGGCCTGATTTAAAGCTACCCTGGATACTACCTTAGGCATAAATGACGGGTTGGTTCATAGGGAAACCCTGTCCTGATGGAAGATGAGAAAGGGCTGCACAGCCATGAGGGCTTGTAGTTCCGAAACCCTACGAGCTAAGGTAATGGCCAGAAGGAAAGCTGTTTTCCAGGACAAATGTTGCAAATCTGTTGAGGCAGCTGGTTCAAAGGGAGGCAATGTTAATTTTTCTAGAATGTAATTAAGATCCCAGGATGGTATTGGTTGTTTCCTTGGAGGTCTTAAATTCTTAGCCCCTCTGAGGAACTGTCTTAAAAGTGGGTGAGAGAATAAGGGTGGATCAGTGTTGTATTCTGCAGGAATGGCTGAGGCATGAATTTTGATGAAGGAAAATGAAAGTCCACTGTTCAACAGCTCAGCTAGATACTGTAATATCTGAGACAAATTCAGTTTTCTAGGGTCCTAGCCTTTTTTCTCATTCCAAGCGCAAAACCGTTTCCATTTTGCGGAGTAAGCCTTTCTAGTAGATGGCCTTTCTGGCCTCCAAAATGACATCCTGCGCCTCTTTGGAGAGTAGGGTCTGTTGTGGTGTTAAGGAATTTTCCATGCAGCCAGACTGAGTAGCTGACTGTGAAGAGTTTTGTAGCTGTGCTGAGTCAGTAGAAGAGGCATTAGAGGTAGGGTCCAGGGAGGAGTATGTGTTAGGCTCCTCAGGAGTGGGTACCATTGTCATCTTGGCCAGTCTGGAGCAATCAGTATCATCTTCGGTCTGTCTGCTCTTGCTTTCAAGAGCACCTTGGGCAGAAGAGGCAAAGGTGAGAAAGCGTACACTGTTCATGCTGCCCAACTGAAAGAAAGGGCGTCCACTCTCCAGGCCTTTGGATGAAAGGTCCTTGAACAGAACTTTTTCAATTGAGGATTCCTGTGGGAGGCAGAGATATCTATGTCTGGCCTTCCCCACGCTTGGATTATCTTTGTAAACACTTGAGGTGCAACTTCCATTCATGTGGGTCTGTCATATTTCTGCTTAGATTGTCTGCCAGCGTGTTTTCCAATCCTGGCAAGTACTGTGCTTGAAGTTCGATTTGCCATTCCAGAGCCAAGTTCCAAAGTGACATGGCTAGCCTGCACAGGGGGTATGAATGTGTTCCTCCTTGTTTGTTTATGTACCACATTGCTGTGGTGTTGACTGTTCTTATCAATAATTGCCCTGGATGCAGGAGGTCCTTGAAAGCTATAATTGCATTTATCACTGCTAGCATTTCTTTCTTATTGATGTGAAGGTGCTTTTCCTTTTGGGACCATTTGCCCTGAATGCACCTGTCTGTCATGTGCACCCCCCAGGCGTAGTCTGAGGCGTCTGTTGTGATGACTTGATTTGCTTGAGGCTTGCAGAATGGAAGACCTGTGTTTGTTTGGCATGCTTGGGCCCACCATAGAAATTCCTTTTGCAAACATGGGATTATTGGTATTATTGTTTCCAAACTGTGGTTGTGTTGAGACCATAGGTTTTTTAGGTACCATTGAAGTTTCCTCATATGCAACTTTGCACATGGGATTAAAAGAATGCAAGATGCCATGAAGCCCAGAGCCTGCAGGATTTTCCTTGCAGTGAGCCTGGTACAATTTGCTAGTATTTTGAAGTACTGAGTTAGTTGCCCCTGTTTTTCTGGTGTAAGATAGGCCATCTGGGTGTTTGTGTCCAAGTTGGCACCCAGGAAAGTTATTTTCTGAGTTGGTGTTAGCCTGGATTTCTCTTTGTTGACTGTGTATCCCAGAGAATTCAATAACAGTGTTACATAAGCCAGATGTTCCAGAAGTATGTGCTTGCTGTCCGCTTGGATCAGGCAGTCGTCCAAATAAGGGTAAATTTGTATCCCTTGAAGTCTGCAGTAGGCAATTACTGATGCCAGGCATTTCGTGAATACTCTGGGAGCAGTAGATAAGCCAAAGGGCAATGCAGAGAATTGATAGTGGATTGAACCTGCAAGAAATCTGAGGTATCTTCTGCAGCTTTGTCTGATTGGGACATGCAGGTATGCCTCCTTGAGGTCCAATGTTACCAGCCAAAACTCCTTGCCCAGCATGGGAAGAAGCTGCTGTAATGTGAGCATCTTGAATTTTGGTACGAGTAGAAGTGTGTTTAGGATGGCTAAGTCCAAAATGGGTCTCCAGTTGGTTCCTTTCCTTGGTACCAGAAATAGTCTGGAATAAAAACCTTGACCTTGTTCATGAGTAGGTATCTCTTGAATAGCTTTCATGTCCATGAGCTTTGAAATTTGTATTTGAGCCTCTGCCCTTTGATTGTGTGGCAGGTTCGGCATGCCTCTCATTTTTGGAAGAGTGTGAAAATGAAATCTGTAGCCTCTGTTTATAATGTCCAGGATCCATTTGTCTGTTGTGATAATATGCCAATTTCTTGTAAATAATGCCAGCTTTCCTACCAAGGGTGCTGCCAGCTGAGACTTGCTTGGCATGAAAAGGGGGAAGTCATTGGGTTTGTTTCCTGTATTGTTGTGCACTGTCTACGCCACCTCTTGGTGCTGGAGTTTACCATTGTCTGCCTCTATATGATCCTTGAGATTGTCCTCTGCCCCTTGTGCGCCTGTATCTACCTCTTTGGGGCTTGTCCGTGGCTGGAAAGGACCAGTTTTTTGAAGGCCAATTTCTGCTAAAACATGGTGGTTGAACCTGTAGAAAAGTTTTGACAGTTTGCATAGATTTAGCTTTTTCTTCCATTTTCCGTAGTATCTCCTCAGCATTAGTACCAAATAGTACATCCTTTTGTAAAGGGGCATCTAGTAGTTTAGCTTTAACATGATCAGGCAAGGTTTGTTCCCTAAGCCAGGCATGTCTATGAATGACTGATCCTGTCACAGCAGCTCTACTTGAGGCCTCTAGGTCATCATAGCCACATTGTAAGGTGTGTTTACCCACTTGTTCTGCACTATGCATCATACCCTGCAACTCCTTCAAATCTGGTTGTTCAGGTTGAGACATTTTATTTCTTAACTGTGATAACAGAAACTGTTGATATTTAAGCATATGGAACTGACAATTTAAGGCCCTCATGGCTATAGTGGCCGAGGTATATACCTTTTTTCCCCACCTTTCTAAGGATCTAGACTCTCTTTCGGAAGGTAGTGGATTCTTAGCAGTAGAGGCCTTCATTCCCTTGGGGCCTGGAGAAATGGTTTCAGGGTCAGCATTATGGCTTTTGTAAAGAAATTGGTGAGAGTTAGGAACTCTGTAGTACCTATCAGGCTTGAGTGGGGCAGGAGGCAGGGAATCCGGATTAAGGCAAGCCTCCGAGTAAACATCAAGTATGTCCAAGACAGGAGGTATCGCCAGAGGTCTGTGCTGAGGTAAGAAAAGAAATTCCCTAAGTCTTTTCTTGGAATCAGAAAAGTCTTGGCCTTCCCAATGGAAGTGTTCCCTCAAGGTGTGCAAGGTTTCCCCAAAAGAAAAATCCTCTGGGGGAGATACAGAAGGAATGGACTGCTCTGCATCAGAATCTTCAAAAGGGGAGTACGAGTATTCCTCTTCATCAGAATGTTCTGAAAAAATGGAGCCCTGGTCAGAAGAGGGAGAATCTTCCTCCACTCTGGATCTCTTGCCTGGAGGGGGTTGGGAACCCCTGATAAGAGTAATTAAATCCTCAGCCATTTTTAGCATCTGCTTTTTAGGCATGGGGCCTGGAGATGGGCCTTGTGCAACAGGCCGCTTGGGATGCATGGCTGATTTGGGCTTAGTAAAGGCCTTTATGGAAAAGGAAGATGAGGGTCTAAAGACACCATGGGTGGAAGTAGACCTGTCCACATTAGGAGGCTCAACACTCACAGTGCTTCGGTGGTTGTAGTCTGGGTATGGGCCGAGGTACCTGCGGTCTCAGTTACAGAAGACACCGCCAAAGAAGTGTCGTCGGTAGTCAGAGGCTGCGTAGGTGTCTCGCTGAGAACCGGACCACGTGTAGCTGGTTTTGGCGTGGTGTCGGTGGAGACCGCGGACCTCGCGTGTCGGTCTTTGTCCTTGTGTTTTTTGGACAAAACGGTAGTTGGAGTCTCAGACGACATTTTATAATCAAAGGCTTTACCAAAAAAGTGCTGGGCGAACTCCGCCCGACGCTTAATAGTGCGTTTATTGAAAGTAGCGCAAAAACGACAGCCTGAGACGTCGTGGACTGGGCCTAAACAAGGTATGCAGAGGGAATGGAAATCCTTATGCGGTATTTGCTTCCCACAAGAAATACAATTGCTAACTGTCTGACATCGGTCTGAGGCAAGAAAAGTTTCCCCAATGGGGTACTTAGCTTTAAAGACGACTTCGGTTTCCAATTTTTTGTAATTTCAGGAGTTGGCCGACCGGCACTTGCGAACTGCTTCTGCTTCGGGCACCGCGCGGCAAAAAAGACTGAAGAAAATGGCATCGGCTGTGTCTTATATACCCCTGTCGCACTGACGTCAGGATACAAAGCGACAACAACCGACGCCGGACCTAGACTTTGGAATTCGGCCGACCGAGGACCCGCCTGACGGCAGAAAATCCATCTGTGATTACTGCAGCTGTATGCACGATGAACATATGTACTATGTTCATCGTGTATCACTGTTGTAGTCATTATTCTTGTGTTGAATCCTAAAGCTGAGGTTGGGTGGCTGGGCCTAAATAGGATTAGGAGAGGCTATAAGGCCCTGCAGAACTGCAGTGGCGAAGCCTGCTCTGGATTTAGAGTAGAGAAGTAAATGGTAGCGCTTTGTAAAAGTGTGCAACTCCACGTTGCAGCCTCTAAAATGTCTTTGGTTGGTACTCCTCTGAGAAAGGCTGCTGAAGTGGCTGCTGCCCTGGTAGAATGAGGCCTAATGCCCTTGGGCACTGATTTGCCATGTTGTGAGCAGCAGAAACAAATGCAGTGGCCTATCCATTTTGAAATAGTCTGTTTTGAGATAGGCTTTCCTTGAGATCCTGCAGCATATGCCACTAAAAGTTGCTCAGTTTTTCTGAAAGCTTTAGTTCTGTCCAAGTAGAAGTGTAGTTGTCTGTGTATGTCCAAAGAATGCAGAAGTCTCTCACCCTTATTCTGTGGGTTTGGATAAAAGGTAGGCAAATGAATGGTTTGGTTAAGGGCCACACTGGACACTACCTTAGGCATAAATGTCGGGTTCATCCTTAGTGAAACCCTGTCTGGATGGAAAATGATGAAAGGTTCCACAGCCATGAGTGCCTGTATCTCTGAAACTCATCTTGCAGAGGTTATTGCTAGGAGCAGAGCTGTTTTCCAAGATAAAAACTTTATATCAGCTGTATTGGCTGGCTCAAAGGGCGGCAGTGTGAGTTTTTCCAAGACATAATTGAGGTCCCATGCAGGTATTGGGGCTCTCTCCTTGGAGGTCTTATGTTTTTGGTCCCTTTGAGGTACTGCCTTAGCAAAGGATGGGAAAAAATAAGAGGTTTCGTATTGTAATGAGCCAAAATGGCAGAGGCATGAATTTTTTTGATGAAAAGGATAGGCCTTTGTCCAGCATCTCAGTTAGGTATTGTAAAATCTGAGGGATATTTGGTACAGATGTGACAATTCCTTGTGCCTGGTTCCAAGCACAGAATCTTTTCCATTTTTCTGCATAACATTTTCTGGTACTGGGCCTCCTGGCCTCCAAAATAATATCCATCACTGCTTTAGAGAGAGAATTGTTTTGAATGGCTACATTATCCGCCATGCTGCCAGATTTAGGGTCCTGAGTTGGCTGTGCAGAATCTGATTGTTTCACTAGGTCAGTAAGTGAGGAATTAGAGGCAATGTGTCAAGGCTGGCCCTTGAGACAAACTTTTTAGGATTGGGTACCAGTGCTGGCGTGGCCAGTCTGGGGCAATCAGAATCATTCTTGGCTTCTCTCGTCTGACCTTTAGGAGCACCTTGGGGAGGACAGGCAGAGGAGGAAAGGCATATACTGTTAGACTTTTTCAGCTGAATGGCAGAGCATCCACTTTCCACGCTTGCTTGTGATAAGTCCTTGTGCAGAAATTCTGTAGTTGGCAGTTGTGAGAGGAGGCAAATAGATCTATGTCTGGGCATCCCCATTCCTTTATCATGCTGAAGACTTGTGGATCCAGTTTCCATTTGTGGGGATCCATGAGGTTTCTGCTTAGTTCATCTGCCAGCGTATTGTTCTTTCCTGGCAGGAATTGTGCTTGCAGGTGTACTTGATAAGTCAATGCTGTGCCCCACAAAGTCATGGCTTGTCTGCAGAGGGGGTAGGAATGTGTGCCTCCCTGCTTATGTACCACATGACTGTAGTACTGTCCGTCCTCATCAGTAGTTGTCCTGGATGGAGTAGATCCTTGAAAGCTGTCAGGGCATTCTGAACAGCTAGCATCTCTTTTTGATTGATATGTAGATGCATTTGGCTTGTGGACCATGTGCCCTGAATACATTTTCCTACCATGTGTGCTCCCCAAGCATAATCTGATGCATCTGTTACTGACTGCCTGGCTGTGGGTAGAGTGAATGGCTATCCCTTGTTGAGATGACAGGCATGTGCCCACCATCGAAACTCCTATTGCAGGCAAGGAATGAGGGTAATTAATGCTTCCAGGCTTTGACAATGTTGAGTCCAGACACTTTTTAGGTACCACTGAAGTTTCCTCATATGCAGTCTGGCATATGGAATTAGCAGAATGCAGGATGCCATGAAGCCCAAAGCCTGCAGAATTTTTCTTGCAGATAACTGGGTCTTTGTTGCCAACATTTTGAAGTAAGACATTAGTTGCCTTTGTCTGGCGTGAGATAAGCCATCTGGGCAGTTGTATTTAAGCTTGCACCCAGGAATATTATCTCGAGAGGGTACTAGTTTTGACTTCTTTTCGTTTACTGTGTACCCCAGGCAAATTAATAATCTTTTTACGAACACCAGAAGCTTTAGTAGAGTGTCCTTGTTCTCTGCTTGTATAAGGCAGTCGTCCAAGTAAGGATATATTTGAATTCCTCTGTCTGCGAAATGCAATTACTGGTGCCAGGCATTTTGTGAAGACCCAGGGAGCAGTAGATAAGCCAAAGGGCAGTGCAGAGAAATGGTAGTGCATTGAGCCAGCTATGAATCTGAGGTATCTTCTGCAATTTTGTCTGATAAGGACATGCAGGTATGCCTCTGAGGTCCAAAGTAACAAGCCAAGCCTTCTTGCCCAGCATGGGAAGAAGCTGCTGTAGTGTCAACATTATGAATTTCGGAACATCCAGGTAAGTATTTAGAGTAGAGAGGTCTAGTATGGGTCTCCAGGCTTTGTCCTTTCTGGGGACCAGGAAAAGTCTTGAGTAAAATCCATGTCCTTGTTCCTGTTGTGGCACTTTTTGAATAGCTCTCATGTCCATGAGGGCTGTAATTTGTTTTTGTGCCTCTGCCCATTTATTTTTGTGTATCTAGAAAAGTGTCAAGGTTAACCGGAGGAACGTTAGCAAGGGCTGGATCCAAGGTAGTATCAACTTGTCTCGTACTGCTAACCATTGTGGAAAAAGTAGGTAGGTCTTGCCCGGAGACAGCTTTCTCCGATGATCTAGTCTGTGATGACGATTCATTGGTCATGTGGCCATTCGAATGTTGATTGCTATTAGTTCTTGGCCAAACAAAAATCTGGCCCAAACTAAAATCATTATAATCTCTTAACTTACATTGTTTAGTTATTTTCAGTCTATCACTGAAAGAGTTGACTTGCATGCAGATATTATCAATTTTATTTAAACAAAAGTCAGAAGTAAAGCGTTCTGAAATGTCTTTGTCAGTTAAGTCTATTTTAGTGTGCAAATCATTTTCAAGTGGTGAGAAATAATCAAGAAGTAGCCTTGTATAACTGAATCCCAACTCTATATTTAGATCTTGCCACTTCTTTAGCAGAGTCGGGTGACTATTTCCATAAGTTGGCATGCAGAACACCCGCATGCCTCTTGGTACAACACGAAATTGCAGCCATGCTTCAAGGTGTTGTCTCTGCCATGCATACTGTTGCAGTCTATATAAATCGTCTTCTAGTTCTTCACATAAATTATTAAAATCATTTAAGTTCTCACCATTAGTTTGTACTGTAAACGGAACGTTAATGTTATTCAAGTCCAGAGCCAATAAAGGGTTTGGATTTTGATGTAGTAACAAATCCCATTTTAGTAATTTATCCCTCGCCTCCGGACGATATTCAAGTTCAACTTCTGTTTGTTCCATCGTGTGCAAACAGCTACAGTAAAAATCTTGAGAAACCAAGTGGTAAAATGCACAAATGAACCTGTTGCTGTATTGCCAGAGAGACCACCCGTAGGAAAACTGAAAAACAATCCACAAAGAAAACTGATGGTCTCACCACGATATGAGTGATGAATAGGCACCAGGAACGTCCAAAAACAAACTCTTTACGCGAAAGCGCTCATCCTTCTTTCGTTATTAGACTCCTCTACGCTTCATCAGATGAATTTACAATAAGAAACAATACTGTTTAAATACAACTCTAGGCGGGAAAATTAAACACTTAATGAGCTTAATTATTAATTAAAAACCAATGACAACTGAGGTAAACAACACGATTATATCCAGTCAGCTCTCCCAATGCTGTAAAGCAGTAAAGACACATGTACAATATTTGAAAACACACACACTGCAACTGAAAACTACTGTTATAAAGCTTGACATTAAAAACAATACACTACAAGCAACCTAAGGACAATCATCCTTGCATGAAACAGCTTTTTATGTATAAAAAATATATATGTATGGAAATATTTGATTCACCGACATAGGAGCAGTGAAACATCGCTGGCTACTTCCTAGAATGTAGCAAGACACTTTTCTCCGCTTACAGCGCAGATCAACTGCATCAAGCCAGGTCTTCAAGATGAAATTAATAAAACTTCAATAAATAAATAAACTATAACCTCCCGTACATGATGAAATTTATGACTTGCTCATGAGTAGGCAAATTAGAGAGACCTATGACTATCTTTTTATTGAGTCCCCGAGTATACCCATCATAAAAGGGTTACCCAAAATACATAAAGATGTTTTACCCATACCCATGAGGCCCATAGTCTCAGGTGAGAAATGGGTCACATCTACTATCTCTAGCTTCACTGAACACCTATTGAGACCTATGGTAAATAAAATACCCTCCATTCTTAGAGATACATACCAAGTATTAGAAGATATAACAGGCCTAGATTTTGAACAGCTCACAACCACTTGTTAATTACGTTGAATGTAAAAAAACTTGTTTATGTCGATACCCACTGAATATGGACTACAAGCAATAAGAGAGCTACTTGTTGGCAACTCTGATTTCAGTAACAAGCAGCAAATTTTGATTTGCCAACTGTTAGATACAGTCCTATATAATAACATTTTCATTTTTAAGGACAAATGTTATCTACAAAAATGGGGGGGTTGCCATGGGCACCCCCTGTGCCAACACTTATGCTAATTTAGCTGTCCACCATTGGGAAAAGAATTTTCTTTTTAATAACAGTTGGTATGAGAGGGTTAAGCTTTATAGAAGGTTTGTCGATGACATCCTTATTGTTTGGGAAGGTACCCAAAAAGATTTTGAACAGTTTTTTACATACTTGAACTCAACTACTACCTTTCTCACTTTCACCATGGAAGCATCCAACAAAAGTATTAACTTCTTGGATGTCACTTTGACAATATCAGACATGGGTTTGATTGTTCCATCTTTATATAGAAAAAGTAGCTGGAAAAACAGTCTTCTATCTTAGGACAGCATGCATCCCAGGCATATCTTTCCTGGGATGGTTAAAAGTCAATTTGTGAGGTTGTCTAGAATTTGTAAAGATTGTATCACACTGAAGAAAGAGACCGATAGAATGGAGAGCTTGTTTTTAGATAGAGGCTATGATTCCAAGCTAGTGAGAGACATTAAAATAAAGACAATAGGTCCAATGATGCATCCTCAAGGCTTAAAGTCCATGAAGGAGCTCGAAGTAACAGACCAGTAAGTTACTTTAATAAGAAATTATCCTATTTTTTGAAATACACTAGTGATGTAGTGTTTGTCAAAAAAGTGATTTCCAAGAATTGGAATGTACTTACCATGGATTTGTCTACCAAAGATATTGTAGGCAACATACCGAGTTTTATGTATAGAAATAGTGACAACTTAAAACATGTAATGATCGAAACCATGTCAAATTGTTCTTGAGTAATAAGCTAGGCACATATTCATGTAACCATTGTACCAGGTGCATGTATATTACCACGATGCAAACTTTTGAGCATCCTACACTGAATATGGCTTTTTTACCCAAGTTCTATGCGACTTGTAATACAAAAAACTTAATCTATTTAGCAACATGTAGGAAATGTGATGCGTTCTATGTGGGTCTTACCAAAAGAAAATTGACAGATAGAATTTATAATCACATATACGATATACGTAAGGGCAATGAACTTAATGCCCTAGCCAAGCATATCTTGGAAAACAAAGGTCATCATTTTTGTTTCAGAGTTCTGCAGGTTGTTTCAGAAAGCCTTAGGGGAGGTGACAATTTGAACCACCTTGCAACAGCAGAACTCAAATGGATCTTGAGACTTAGTGCTCATGTGTCTCCAGGTCTCAACAATTATGTCACAGTTAAACCTGTACTGGATAGTAGGAGACCCTGATAGACATTTCTATTTGTTTTTAGATTTCCATTTAGGCATCTGCCACACTTGCCCTTAGCTCCATATTTCCTCTGTTCTTTGTTTCCCTCCCTAAATGAGCCACATTCCATTGTGGAGTTCATGGTAGGGTTTAGCTTATTTATTTTACTCCATAGACATGGACAAATGTTGTTGATTACTGTATTTACACGTAATAATTCTTTGTTGTTTAGAATGAGGCCAGTAATATCTCTTCATCTCTTTATATTAATGTCAGTCAATAACAAGAGCCTATGTGGTCTACATAGTTAGACACCTTTGGTAGGTTAGTCTTTATCGTTCATTTTTAGACAAGCTCTTGACATTTTATTTCAGTTTTCCATTAACATTTTTTATAGAGGTAGATCTTAAGATGCAGATTCTGAGGATGTTGTTTCTTCATTCTGATCATGCTCTATTTACTAAATTATAGTTATGTTGTCTTTATGCTTGAATAGTCTTTGGAGTTGCCAAAAGTCTCTTCCATTAGTTTTAACGTTATTATTTCATTAGATTATGGGTTAGGCACAATATTTTTATATTTATGTAATATGTTTATATACTCTTGTCAAACTACATAAGTGGTCCATATTTTGTTTTAAGTTTACGGGAGGTTATAGTTTATTTATTTATTGAAGTTTTATTAATTTCATCTTGAAGACATGGCTTGATGCAGTTGATCTGCGCTGTAAGCAGAGAAAAGTGTCTTGCTACATTCTAGGAAGTAGACAGCGATGTTTCACTGCTCCTATGTCGGTGAATTAAATATTTCCATACATATATATTTTTTATACATAAAAAGCTGTTTCATGTAAGGATGATTGTCCTTAGGTTGCTTATAGTTTATTGTTTTTAATGTCAAGCTTTATAACAATAGTTTTCAGTTGCAGTGTGTGTGTTTTCAAATATTGTACATGTGTCTTTACTGCTTTACAGCATTGGGAGAGCTGACTGGATATGATCGTGTTGTTTACCTCAGTTGTCATTGGTTTTTAATTAATAATTAAGCTCATTAATTGTTTAATTTTCCGCCTAGAGTTGTATTTAAACAGTATTGTTTCTTATTGTAAATTCATCTGATGAAGCGTAGAGGAGTCTACGCAAAAGCGCTCATCCTTCTTTCGTTATTAAAGAGTTTGTTTTTGGACGTTCCTGGTGCCTATTCATCATTCATATCGTGGTGAGACCATCAGTTTTCTTTGTGGATTGTTTTTCAGTTTTCCTACGGGTGGTCTCTCTGGCAATACAGCAACAGGTTCATTTGTGCATCCTATGTTATTTACTTTATATTTAGAGCCACTGGCAAAGAAAATAAGGGACTCAGAAATGCAAGTATATAATTGGTATGGTTATCAAATAAAGTTGGTTTTGTTTGCAAGTATCATTTTGTATCTGATAAATCCAGAAAAGGATATCAGTGTTGTATAACATTCTTAGACAGTTTCAAGTCATCTGTTGTATTCATCACAACAGCTCTTCTTAATAAAAACGGGAAGGAGTCCTGCAGAGTGAGCAAACTGGCACAGTGTTTTCTTAGCTACTACTGGATTTTCCTAATGTAAAGCTTTGCTAGGGGATTATCAGGACTGAGGAAGCTACATATCTCTGTGTTCTTGAGAAACTCCCTTGCAGTGATCCAAGCCTGTTGTGCTACATAAATGTAGTTATAGGTCAAGAACAGCACCTTCTATCAGGGGAAAAATGTCCCTGGGTTCAGAGTATCCCAGGAACAGCAGCGGCCTCATTAGTAATACCAAAGACTTCAAAGCTTCAAGTTGTAGTTTCCAGAAGCAGTAAATGTGAACCGTACAGCTGAGTCTCTCTCTACTATGATTTGTGCCTTTCACTCAGTAGGAGTAGATGTGAACACCTATGGTTCTGATGGAGATAATTTCTGGAACCAAAAACTTTGAACACCCTGTGTGCAGTACACAAACTAAAGAACAGGGAAGTCAACTGGAAATGAAAACACACTGCTTCTAAAGTACTGCCTGCTCTGGCTATAGATATGTAGAAATAGATATCTTTCAGATCAAGGGGGTACCCATGAAGACCTGAAAAAAGAGAAGTAAAAGTTTGCAATATTAGCATTTTGAATTATGGAACTTTTGTTTAGCTTTCGCTAATCGAAGACTAGCTTCCATGAGAGATCTTTTCTTTAGACTAGCAGCAATCTTGAACAGAAATCTGTGCCCTCTTCATGTGTTAGTATTTGCTCTATCATTCCCTGGCACATGTTTGATGAATTGTTTTTATTAGTTTTCCCTTACTATCGGAGTATGGGTAGAACATCCAATATTCCTCTTCTGAGCTGATCTGTACCTTAGTGATCAAATTCTTGTGACCTATGAGTGCTGTTTTCCCATACTAAAATAATCCTAGACAACATAATTTGGATTAGCATAGACCAAGGAAGCAGGTTTCAGGAGGGTGGCAGCTGGTATGGGGATTCTAGGAAAAGAAGGAAGTGCTCTACTGAGTCACAGGCTTCTGCTTTTGGACAACTTGTTATTTTATTTTGTTTGGCTCTTCCATTTTAGCTCCTTACCATTGTCTTGACTCCAGTATTAGGGATGACATCTTGGCAAAATAGTTTCTACTACACTTGATTCAGAGGAGTGAAAAGAATAGTTGTGTAAAATCTTACCATAACCATAGATGTTTTTCTCTTCCATGTTGCAGTACTCCAGTTGTGGGAGTTCCTGCCCTCAGGCGACTCGTACCTCGGCTCCTATACAAAAGCTTCAGCTTAGCTGTTGCAGCTGCATGGGATGTCACACGTAGGGGCATAAACCAGGGGGCGTTAAATGTGATGTCTGCACACACAATCTTCAGAACTTGAAGGCCAGCAGGTAGAGAGGAAGGCCCAGTAGAAGGGATTCCAGTGGGGACAGGTGTGTGGCCTTGGTGTCATTTAGTAAATTAATTAGATCCAGAACTTAGTTGGGACTAAAGGAGCAAGAATAAGGGGGTAATGGTGGGTGGGAAGGAATACTGAAACATGGAAGAGGACATCTATGGTTATGGTAAGATTTTACAAAACTATTTTATGTCCTTCTATTCCTATGTTGCAGTATTCCAGTTGTGGGAGAGTACCACAGCTTAGATGCATGAAAGGGAAGTGGATGCTGAAGAGGATTCTACAAAGCCCTGTAGGATGGCACTGGTGAATCCTGCCCTAGCTCTGGAAACTTGGTCCAGTTTGTAAGGTTTGGTGAAAGTATGAATAGTGGATCAGGTGGCTGCTTCCATGATAGATGCAGTGACCAGACCTCTCATGAATGCCTTGGAGGTGGCCACAGCCCTAGTGGAATGGGCCTTTAACTCAAACTGGAGGGTCTTTTCCATAGCAAGCGTAACAGAGACAAATAACTTTCCTGATCCAGCAAGTGATGGTTTATTTGGAGACTGCCTTGCCCAGGGCTTTGGGGTGAAAGGAGGTAAAGAGATGCTTAGATTTCCTAATGGTTCTGGTTTTGCCCAGGTAGAATCTAAGTTGCCTGTGCACATCCAAGGAGTCCAGTATCCTCTCCCCTTCATTAGTGGGGGAGGGAAAGAAAGTGGGTAAGTGGATAGATTGGTTTAGAGACAAGTCATTGACCACCTTGGACATAAAGGAGTGATTGGTCCGCAGGGTGACTCTGTCTTTGTAAAAGGTGTGTGTGTGGGGGGAGGGGCAGGCCATTAAGGCCTGCAGCTCTGAGACCCTTCTGGCTGAAGTGATGGCCACCAGCAGGACGGTTTTCCAAGTACACATCTGTAAGGAAGACGATGCAGCTGGTTCGAAAGGGTGCTGGGTTTGTTTTTCCAGGATGTAATTGAAGTCCCAGGGTGGAGGGATAGGTTTCTTTGGCAGCCTCATGTGTAAGACCCCTTTAAGGAAGAGCTTAACATAGAGCCTGGCTAGCAAGGGAGGATCCAGGGGCAAGCAGGCTGATATAGCGGAAAAGTGTACTTTCATTGAAGAGTAAGAAAGTCCAGTTTTAATCAATCAGTTGACACATAAGGGAGAACAAGGGGGGCATCTGACGAACAGGGCTCCCTTCCCTTGCCCAGACACCACTTAGTAAATCTTTCCCACTTAACTAGGTAAGATTTTCTGGTGGTAGGTTTCCTTGCCTCCCTCAGGACTGAAAGCACGTCCTCGTGAGTAGTGGGGTCTGAAGGGGATCAAAAGTTTATCACCCACAGAGTCAGGGATAACATCTGCAAGTGTGGATGAAGGAGAGGTCATTTGTCTTGTATCAGTAGGTCCATCTTGTAGGGTAACTTGTAGTGATTGCCCCTGGCAAGATTGAGAAGTAGGGAGAACCAGTGCTGCCTTAGCCAGTAGGGTGTCCCTAACAAGATTTTTGGCTTGTCCTTCTGCATTTTAAGGACGACTTTCTGAATCATTGGAAAGGGGGGCATAAAAAAACTTCCCCTCCCAAGACATGCTGAAAGCATCCACTCTCCAAGCCAGAGGGGAGTGCATCTTTGAGCAGGTGGTCTGCAGCTGCCTGTTCCAGGGGGGAGACAAACAGGTCTATTTGTGAAGTACCCCACCGGTGGACTATGTCTAGGAACACCCCCCCTGTCCAGCATCCATTCATGCTGTGGTGAGGACGTCCTGCTTAGGAGGTCTCCTTGGTTGCTGTCCTGCGAGGGGATGTAGGTTGCCTGCAGGACCAGGTTGTGGGAAGAGGCTAGGTCCCACATCAGCAGGGTCAGCCTGCACAGCTGGTAGGCCTTTGTTCCTCCCGGTTTATTCAGATACCACATAACCGTGGTGTTGTCTGTCACTACCCGGAGCACCCCTGGGATCAGAAGTGGAATAAAGGTCTTTAAGGCTAGGAGGACAGCTGTAATTTCCTTGATATTGATGTGCTTGCTCTGTAGAGAAGGGTGCCAGTTTTTCTGGACCCTGCAGGATGCCAGAGTTGCACCCCAACCTGAATCTGAGGCATCTGTATGGATTGTTTGGGTTGGGGTGGGAGGTTGCAGTGGGAGTAACAGGTTTAGATGGACTTGCTTTATCCACCAGCTGATTTCTTTCTTCAGTCAGGGAAGGAGAGGCATCTCCTGTTCTAAGGGATGTAGGTGATGGGACCAAATGTTTTTGAGGTACCACTGTAGCTTGCGCATACGCATCCTGGTCAGTGGTAGCATGGGAATGGTAGCTGCCATTAAGCCCAGGACACGCAGGAATTGCCTTGCCATCAGGGAATGGAGGGTTTCCTGGAAGTGGGCAGTCAGGGATAGAACTCTGTCCTGTTGGAGAAAGGCCTTCATTTTGTCCATCCTGATTCTGCAGCCTAGGAAAATCTTGTCCTGGTCTGGGTTGAAGGAGGACTTTGGGAGGTTGATGGTAAACCCTAGATTTTGCAGGAGGGACATGGAGAAGAGCAGATGCCTTGAGAGGTTATCTTTGGACTCTGCTAGTATTAAGATGTCGCCTAGTTAAGAGTAAGTCTGGATTCCCTGCGTTCTGCAGAAGGCAATTGCTGGGACTAGGCACTTTGTAAAGACTCTAGGGGCAGTGGATAAACCAAAGGGCAAGGCAGTAAATTGGAAATGAGAGAATGGTCCAGAGAAATGCAGAAATCGTCTGTGGGAAGTCCTGATAGGTATGTGAAGGTAGGCTTCCTTTAGGTCTAGGGTGGCCATGAAGGCTCTGGGTGGAAAAAGAGGCAGAAGGGTGGGAAGTGACAGCATTTTGAAGGACGATACCTGGAGATGTAGGTTTAAAAAGGAGATCTAAAATGGGTCTCCCGGGGCCATCTTTTTTGGGTAGCAGGAAGAGACTAGAGTAGAATCCCTTTCCTTCCTGTCCTGGGGGAAACAGGTTTTATGGTGCCTAGGTTTAGAAGCTCTGACAAGACTTGTGGTAGGAGATTAATTTGTTTTTTGGGGGGAAAGGAATACTTCTCCTGGGTGTTTTTTTCTTACCAGGATAGAAAGTACCCTTTTTGGATAATGGATAAGACCCACTGATCTGTGGTAATGGCTTGCCAGAGTGGGAGACAGTGCGGAAGGCATGCAGAGAGTGGAAGGTGCGTCAGGCAGCCAAGCATTATTGGGACCTCCTCTATCCTGAAAGAGTTGTCTGGGTTGAGGAGGTGGAACATTAGGTCTGGACGAAGAAGGCCTTCTTGCCCCTCTTCTAGACCTGGAAGAGGAGGGCACCTTACAAAAGTGGTTTTAGCAGGATAGTTCCTGTAGTATTTGGGAATGGGGGACACCAGCAGGTGCTTGATGTCCTGTAATTATTTACTTTTTTCCTGCAGATTTTTGAAGAGATCTGCAGATTGTTTCCCAAACAGGAAGTTGTGATCCAGGGGGGGCGTCCAAGATTTTGGACTTGAAGTCATCAGGTAGATTCTACAGTCTTAGCCAGGAGCATCTCCTAAGGACAGAAACAGATGCAGCAGAAAGTACAGTTTTGTACCTACCATAAATGTAGATGTTGAGTGTCTTCACTGCTGCAGTCATTACACTTGGGTTATCCTGCCGTCAGGTGGTCCCGCAGTCGGCCAGAGTTTCAAAGTCTTGGTCCGGCGTCTGTTGCTATCGCTTCTTCCCTGACGTCAGTGCGCCAAGGGTATACAAGATGCAGCTGATGCCATTTTCTTCAATTTTTCTTGCCCCAGATGTCAGGTGCCCCCAAATAGGTAGGCAATACATATTGCTAATAAAACATACAAAAAAGGTAAAAATAAAGCCTTCAGTTACCAGCAAATACACTACAAAGGTTGTATAGGGTTGAATGGTACAGATAAGTCCCAGCTAAGAAAGAGGGGATGGCGGGTGGGTAACCTGGACTGCAGCAGTGAAAACACTCGAACATCTACATTTATGGTAGGTATAAAAATGTACTATGTTCATCGTGTTTCACTGCTGCAGTCATTACACTTGGGTTGAATCCCAAAGCTGAGTTAGGGTGGCTGGTTCTACAGAGGATTTGGGGTGGCTATGAGGCCCTGCAGCACTGCAGTGGCAAAGCCAGCTCTGGATCTAGAATAAAGAGGCAAGTGATAATGCTTGGTAATGGTGTGCACTGAACTCCAAGTTGCAGCTTCCAAGATATCTTTGGTAGGTACTCCTCTAAAGTAGGCAGTTGAAGTGGCTGTTGCCCTGGTGGAATGTGGCCTACTGTTACTAGGTACAGGTTTCCCATGCTGTGTGTAGCAGAACTGGATACAGTGTCCTATCCACTTTGAAATTGTTTGCTTTGAAATAGCCTTTCCCTGTGATCCTGCAGCATATGCTACAAACAATTGCTCAGTTTTTCTGAAAGCTTTTGTTTTGTCCAAGTAGAAACAAAGTTAAAAAAGGGTGAGTGTGAAGTGGAGTTTAGGGAAGAGTTAAGACAGGCACTGGGAGGCAGTGGAGAGTTACCGAATAGCTGGGTAACTACAGCAGAACTAGTAAGGGTGACTGCTAGAAAGGTGCTTGGTGTGACATCTGGACAGAGGAAGGAGGACAAGGAGACCTGGTGGTGGAATGAGGAAGTACAGGAGAGTATACAGAGGAAGAGGCTGGCGAAGAAGAAGTGGGATTGTCAAAGAGATGAAGAAAGTAGACATGAGTATAAGGAGATGAGGCGCATGGCAAAGAGAGAGGTGGCGAAAGCTAAGGATAGGGCATATGGAGAGTTGTACGAGATTGGACACTAAAGAGGGAGAAAAGGACCTGTACCGATTAGCTAGACAGAGGGACAGAGCTGGGAAAGATGTGCAGCATGTAAGGGTGATAAAGGATAGTGAGGAAAGGTACTCACAAGAGAGGAGAGTGTGTTGAGTAGATGGAAAGAGTATTTTGAGAGGCTGATGAATGAAGAGAATGAGAGAGAGAGAAGGTTGGATGATGTGGGGATAGTGAATCAGGAAGTGAAACAGATTAGCAAGGAGGAAGTAAGGGCAGCTATGAAGAGGATGAAGAATGGAAAGGCTGTTGGCCCAGATGACATACCAATGGAAGCATGGAGGTGCTTAGGAGAAATGGCAGTGGAATTTCTAACTAGATTGTTTAATGAAATTTTGGAAAGTCAGAGGATGCCTGAGGAGTGGAGAAAAAGTGTTTTGGTACCTATCTTTAAGAATAAGGGTGATGTGCAGAGCTGCAGTAACTACAGAGGGATAAAACTGATTAGTCACAGCTTGAAGTTATGGGAAAGAGTAGTGGAAGCAAGGTTAAGAAGGGAAGTGATGATTAGTGATCAGCAGTATGGTTTCATGCCAGGAAAGAGCACTACAGATGCAATGTTTGCTCTGAGAGTGTTGATGGAGAAATACAGAGAAGGTCAGAAGGAGTTGCATTGTGTCTTTGTAGACTTGGAGAAAGCATATGACAGGGTGCCTAGAGAAGAGTTGTGGTATTGTATGAGGAAGTCGGGAGTGGCAGAGAAGTACGTAAGAGTGGTACAGGATATGTACGAGGGTAGTGTGACAGTGGTGAGGACTGCAGTGGGAGTGACAGATCCGTTTAAGGTGGAGGTGGGATTACATCAAGGATCAGCTCTGAGTCCTTTCTTATTTGCAGTGGTGATGGACAGGTTGACAGATGAGATCAGACAGGAGGCCCCGTGGACTATGATGTTTGCAGATGACATTGTGATCTGTAGTGAGAGTAGGAATCAGGTTGAGGAGACTCTGGAGAGGTGGAGATATGCTCTAGAGAGCGGAGGAATGAGGGTGAGCAGGGCTAAGACAGAATATATGTGTGTAAATGAGAGGGAGGGTAGAGGAATGGTGAGGATGCAGGGAGTAGAGTTGGTAAAGGTGGACGAGTTTAAGTACTTAGGATCAACAGTTCAGAGTAATGGTGAATGTGGAAGAGAGGTGAAGAAGAGAGTACAGGCAGGGTGGAATGGGTGGAGAAGAGTGTCAGGAGTGATTTGTGACAGACGGGTATCCGTAAGAGTGAAAGGAAGGTCTACAAGAGTGTAGTGAGACCAGCTATGTTATATGGGTTGGAGACAGTGGCATTGACAAAAAGGCAGTAGTCAGAGCTGGATGTGGCAGAGTTAAAGATGTTAAGATTTGCAATCGGTGTGACTAGGATGGATAGGATTAGGAATCGGTATATTAGAGGGTCAGCTCATGTTGGACAGTTTGGAGACAAAGCAAGAGAGACGAGATTGCGTTGGTTTGGACATGTGCTGAGGAGGGATGATGGGTATATTGGGAAAAAGATGCTAAGGATGGAGCTGCCAGGTAAGAGGAATAGAGGAAGGCCTAAGATAAGGTTTATGGACGTGGTGAGAGAGGACATGCAGGCGGTTGGTGTGACACAGCAAGATGCAGAGGATAGGAAGAAATGGAAAGAGATGATCCGCTGTGGCGACCCCTAACGGGAAAAGCCGAAAGAGAATGATGATGTCCAAGGAATGCAGAAGTCTCTCCCCTTTATTCTGGGGATTTGGATAAAAAGTTGGCAAGTGAATAGTTTGGTTAACAGCCACACTGGATACCACCTTAGGCATAAATGAAGAGTTTGTTCTTAAAGAAACCCTGTCTTGGTGAAAAATGATGAAAGGCTCCACTGCCATTAGTGCCTGTAACTCTGAGACTCTTCGTGCTGAGGTTATTGCCAGAAGCAGAGCAATTTTCCATGACGCATTTTAATTCTGCTGAATTGGCTGGCTCAAATGGAGGTAAAGTTAGTTTTTCCAAGACAAAACTGAGGTCCCAAGTTGGTGTTGGTGCTCTCTGGGGTGGTCTTATGTTTTTAGCCCCTCTGAGGTACTGTTTTAGCAATGGATTAGAGAAAATAGGAGGATCTGTGTTGTAATGAGCCAAGATGGCAGAGGCATGGATCTTAATGGATGAAAAAGATAGTCCTTTGCATCTCAGTTAAATATTGTAATATCTGAGGAATATTTGGGACAAGAGGATCAAAGCTTTGAGCCTGGTTCCAGGCACAGAATCTCTTCCACTTTTCTGAATAAGATTTCCTGGTGCTAGGCCTCCTGGCCTCCAAAATGACATCCCTAACAGCTTTAGAGAGAGGTGTTGTCTGCTTGACTAAAGAATCTGCCATGCAGCCAGGTTTAAGGTGTTGAGCTGACTGTGCAGGATCTGATTGTTTTGTTGAGTCAGAAGGTGCGGAGTTTGAGGTAAAATCCATGGTGGGCCTTGAGTTAAGTTCTTTAAGATTGGGTACCAGTGCTGGCGTGGCCAGTCTGGGGCAATCAGGATCATCTGCGGTTTTTCCTGTCTGGCTTTTAGGAGAACCTTTGAAAGGAGAGGCAGTGGTGGAAAGGCATAAACTTTTAAACTTTTCCAGCTGAACGAGAGAGCATCCACTTTCCATGCTTGTGTGTGATAAGTCCTTGTGCAGAATTTTTGTAGCTGGCAATTCATTGGGGAGGCAAAAAGATCTACGTCTGGGCACCCCCATTTTTGCGTTATCATGCTGAATACATGAGGATTTCCACTCGTGAGGATCCATGATGTTTCCGCTTAAGTCGTCTGCCAGTGTTTTTCTTTCCTGGCAGGAATTGTGCTTGTAGATGAACTTGATAGGTTAGAGCTGTGTTCCACAAGGTCATGGCTGGTCTGCATAGGGGATAAGAATGAGTGCCCCCTTGCTTGTTTATGTACCACATAAAGTACAGTTTTGTACCTACCATAAATGTAGATGTCCGAACTGGATAGCATCTGCAGTCATAACAGCTGGGTTGTCCTGTCGTCAGGCAGCCCTTCAGTCGGCCGGATTCCAAAGTCCGGGTCCGGCTTTGGCTGATGTCGCACTTCACCCGACGTCATCTCTGTTGGTCTTAAAGGCATCAGCCGACGCCATTTTCCTCAGTGTTTCTTGCCCCAGATGCCAGAAGCCCTCTTGAAGGCTAAAGTTTTGGATAGATGCCAATGTTTCCAAAAGGATAGAGGTAAACACAAAAATAAGCATGTATGTACATATATACAAACAAATACACCATAAAAGACTCCCCCCCACCAGCTAGCTATTAGGAGGGTAAACACCCTAGGAGTACCACAGAGGGGAAGGAGGGAGGGTAATCCTGACTGCAGATGCTATCCAGTTCGGACATCTACATTTATGGTAGGTACAAAACTGTACTATGTCCTTCATGGATGCATCTGCAGTCAGCCAACTAGGGAGGAGGATAAAAGTAGATTATGGTGTGTTTAGGATCCAGCAGTGGCAAACCCTGCTCGGGATCTGGAATATAGAAGCAAATTATAATGCTTGGCAAATGTATGCACGGAGGTCCAAGTAGCCGCCTCAATAATGTCTTTGGTTGCCACGAAGGCTGTGGAAGTGGCTGTTGCCCTTGTAGAATGAGGTCTTATGTTCTGTGGAATTGGTTTTCCATGGAAGGAGTAACAGAATCGTATGCAATTTCCTATCCATTTGGAGATTGTCTGTTTGGAAATAGCTTTTCCTTCCCTTCCTGTTGCATAGGCTACAAAAAGTTGGTCAGTCTTTCTGCTGCTTTTGGTTCTGTCCAAGTAGTAGCGTAGCTGTCTATGTACATCCAAGGTATGCAGTATTCTTTCCCCTCTGTTTTGTGGGTTGGGAAAGAAGGTAGGTAGGTGGATTGCCTGGTTTAAGGACACTCTGGATACCACCTTAGGCATAAATGTTGGATTAGTCCTCATGGACACTCTATCTTGGTGGAAGATTAGGAAGGGTTGCACTGCCATTAAGGCCTGTAGTTCTGAAACCCTCCTTGCTGAAGTAATTGCCAGTAGGAAAGCAGTTTTCCATGACAGGTGTTGTAGGTCTGCTGTTGCTGCTGGTTCAAAGGGTGATAGTGTCAACTTTTCTAGTTTAAGTCCCAAGCTGGTAATGGTGGTTTCCTTGGAGGTTTTACATTCTTGATTCCTCTGAGGAACTGCCTGAGCAAAGGGTGTGAAAAACAGGTGGATCAAAGCTGTATTCTGCTGAAATAGCTGATGCATGTATCTTGGTGGTGGAGTAGGACAGGCCTGACTGGTGAAGTTCGTACAGATACTCCAGAATGTTAGGCATATCTATGTTTGACACATCTTTTCCTCTTTCAGAACTCCAAATGACAAACCTTTTCCATTTTCCAGCGTAGTTCCTTCTTGTTGAAGGTCTGCGTGCTTCAAGAATAATGTCTTTAACTCTTTGGGAAAGTTCTTGATTAGCTGCTGCTATGTGATGTTCCATGCAGTCAGTTGTAACGTTTTTAGGTTTGGATGTATGGTGCTGTAGTTGTTCTGAGTTAGCATCAAAGGCATCAGGGGTATTGGCCACATATTGTTCCGAGACATGCTCCTCAGCAGTGGGTACCAGTGTTGTCTTGGCCAGTTTGGAGCTATCAGGATTATCCTTGGATGTTCTTCCTTGATTTTTAGTAGTACTTTGTGTATCAAGGGAAGAGGTGGGAATGCATATGCTGTTAGGCCTTTCCAGCTGAAGGAGAGCGAATCCACTTTCCATGCTAGTGGGTGGAATGTCCTTGTGCAGAATTTTTTGAGCCGGTGATTGTGACGTGATGCGAATGGATCTATCTGAGGCATTCCCCATTTCTTTGAGATGGTCTTGAAGATGTGCAGCTGCCATTCGTGGGCATCTGATGTGGTTCTGCTTAATATGTCTGCTAGAGTATTTTCTTTTCCTGGTACAAATATTGCCTGTAGCTGGATGTTGTAGCTGAGTGCCAGGGTCCACAGCTCCAAAGTCATTCTGCATAGGGGTATGAATGAGTGCCTCCCTGTTTGTTGATGTACCACATGACTGTGGTGTTGTCTGTCCTCATCATCAACTGGCCCTCTTTGAGAAATGGTCTGAACTTTTGAATTGCCAGTTTTACTGCCAGCATTTCTTTTAGGTTGATGTGCAGGTGAAGTTGATCCTGAGTCCACAATCCTTGCACGCATTTGTCCAGCATGTGGGCCCCCCATCCTAGGTCTGAAGCGTCTGTTGTGATGTTCTGGCTTGCTTGACATCTGCGAAAGGGAAGGCCTGGGTTTGACTGGCATGCCTGAGCCCACCATAGGAAGTCCTGTTTTAAGCATGGAATTAGTGGGATTTCTGTTTCTAGGCTGTGTCTGTGTTGGGACCATAAATTCCTTAGGTACCACTGTAGTTTTCTCATATGTAGTCTGGCAAATGGGACCAAGATTATGCATGATGCCATGAAGCCCAAGGCCTGCAGTACCTTTCTTGCTGTTAACTTGTTCAGTTTTGTTAGTGCCAAGAAGTAAAGAGGAGGTCTTTTGTTTTCTGTAGTTAGGAATGCCATTTGTCTTACTGTGTCCAATTCCGCTCCCAAGAATGTCCTTGTTTGGGATGGTATCAGCCTTGACTTTTGTAAATTGACTGTGTATCCCAGAGCTTGTAGCAAGTAAATGACCCTTTGTAAATCTGTTGTCAACTTGCTTTTGTTGTCCCCTTGTAGCAGGCAGTCGTCCAGGTATGGGTAAATTTGAATTCCCTGTAGTCTGCAATGTTACTGATGCCAGGCATTTTGTGAATACTCTGGCAGTAGATAAGCCAAAGGCAATGCTGAGAATTGATAGTGCTCTGATCCTGCAAGAAATCTGAGGTATCTTCTGCAGATTGGTCGAATGGGGACGTGCAGGTATGCCTCCTTGAGATCTAGAGTTACCAGCCAACACTCCTTGCCCAGCATGGGAAGAAGTTGCTGTAGGGTCAGCATTTTGAATTTTGGGACAATGATGTATGTATTTAAGGTGGACAATTGGTCTCCAACTTTTTTCCTTTCTTGGAACTAGGAATAGTCTGGAGTAGAACCCCTTTCCTTGCTCTGCTGTTGGCACTTTTTCCACAGCTCTCATGTTTGCTAACTCCTTTATCTGTTGTAGAGCCTGTGTTTTTTGATTTGGAGGTAGATTTGGCATTCCTCTTTTGACTGGAAAAGTGTGGAAGTGAAATCGGTAACCTTGATCTATGGTTTGTAAAATCCACTTGTCTTTTGTTATGTGGTGCCAGTTCTTTGAAAATAAGGTTAACTTTCCGCCTAGAGGAGCTGCTATTTGTTCCCGGGTAGGCGGATTTAGGATTAAGTCACTGTGGCTGTGTTGATGTAGTGGCAGTGGTTGTGTCTGTGCCTCTGTTGTTACCTTGCCACTGTCGTCCTCTGTAGGCACCTCCTCTGGATTGGTTTCTGCCTCTGGAACGTCTATTCCTGCCCCTTTGAAATCTTGTGGAGTCAGGAAAGGACCAAATTTTGGCAGGCCAGTTCCTGCTAAACCTTGGGGGTTGAACCTGCAGGAAATCTTTAACCGTTTGAACTGATTTTGCCTTTTCTTCCATTTTCTTCATAACCTGCTGGGCAGGTGTACCAAACAAACTTGTCTTATCCATAGGAGCATCTAGCAACTTAGCTTTAACATGATCCGGTAGAGCTTGCTCCTTTAGCCATGCATGCCTTCTTATCACTGTACCAGTCATGGCTGATCTAAATGAAGCCTCCAGTGCATCATAGCCACATTTTAAGGAATGGTTACTAACCTGTTGTATGTTATTTACCATTTCTAATACATATTTCTTGTCAAGAGATTCATCAGTGGTTAGCTTTTTAGTTAACTGATCAAGCATAAACTCTTGGTATTGTATCATGTGAAACTGACAGTTTAAAGCTCTAGCTGAGAGAGTAGCTGAAGTGTAAACCTTTTTACCCCATCTGTCTAATGACCTTGCTTCCCTTTCAGAAGGAATAGGGTTTTAGCTATGGTGGGACCCTGGGATATAGTTTCGGGGTCTGCAAGTGGGGCCTTGTAAAGGTGGTGATGAGTATCTGGCACCCTGTAAAATCTGTCTGGTTTGGCAGGGGCTGGGGTAATGAATCTGGAGCAGAGCAGACATCATTGAAAGCATCATCTACCACAGAGAGAACAGGAGGTATAGCTAAGGGCCTGTGCTGTGGAAGGTGCAGAAAGGTTCTAAGTCTTTTTCTGGAATCTGAAAAATCTTGTTGCTGCCATTGGAACTGCTCTCGCATGGCATGTAAGGTTTCCCCAAAGGAGAATTCTTCTGGAGGGCAAGCAGCTGGAATGGATTCTTCAGCATCAGAATCTTCAAAATTGGAGAAAGGAGCCTCTGGCTGGTCAGTTATGTCTGATTCATCAGCAGAATCATCAGAGGACACTGGCTCAGGGGGCTCTGTCCTAGGTCTCTTCTCTGGGGGCTGAGAGGCCCTGTCTGGGTGAGATTGAGATCCTCTAATTAATGAAATTAAATCTTCTGCCAAAGTAAGCATTTGAGAACTAGAAGAGGGCCTGGTTGAGGGGGGTTTAACAGGCACTGTTTTAGTAGTCTTGGCTGCTTTAGCCCTGGCGAAGGCCTTAATGGACATGGCTGCTGGAGGCCTAGCAGCACCACGTGCTGGGGTAGAGACATCCAAGGGAATGGTGTCTGATAAGTCAGTGGCAACCACCGTAGTGGATAAAATTTCTGAGGCCGATTCAAGAGTTGTAGCAGGGGCCTCAGCTGTAGAGATAGATTCAGCTGTACTTTGATCAGTTTTCGGTTTCGGCGAAACCGAGACACTGTTTGCTTAAGCATGGTTTCGGCCGAAACCGCGAAAGTGTCGGTCTTTATCTTTGGCAGAATGCGAGTCGGAGGATCCGGCGGCATAATGTACGCAAAATCAGAACCGAAAAACTGTTCTGCAAACTCCGACCGACGCCTAAGCGTCGTCGGTTGAAAGAAGCACAGGCGAACAGGCTGCTACGTCGTGGGCTGGGCCTAAACAAGGCAGACAGTAAGAGTGGAAATCTTTATGAGGTATTTGTTTCCCACAGGTTAAACAATTATTAACTTTTTCTGACATCGGCTGAGGCAAGAAAGAGTCCCAACGGGTACTTAGCTTTAGAAGTCTTGTAGTATTCGGTAGAAGTAATCTCTGGATCCGACCGACCGGCACTTGCCAACAGCTTCTGCTTGCAAGAAAGACTGAGGAAAATGGCGTCGGCTGATGCCTTTATACCGAAGACCAACAGAGATGACGTCGGGTGAAGTGCGACATCAGCGAAGCGGACCGGACTTTGGAATCCGGCCGACTGAAGGGCTGCCTGACGACAGGACAACCCAGCTGTTATGACTGCAGATGCATCCATGAAGGACATCTGTGGTGTTGTCTGTCTTTAATAATAGTTGTCCTGGATGCAGAAGGTCCTTGAAAGCTGTTAGGGCATTTTGTACAGCCAACATCTCTTTTTGATTGATGTAAAGATGCATTTGGTCTGCGGTCCACTTGCCCTGAATACATTTTCCTGCCATGTGTGCTCCCCAGGCATAATCCGAAGCATCTGTTGTTAGTGTCTGCCTGGCTGTGGGTAGAGTGAAAGGCTGTCCCTTGTTGAAGTGACATGCCTGTGCCCACCATCAAAACTCCTGTTGTAGGCAGGGAATTAGTGGTATTACTGCTTCCAAACTGTGACAGTGTCGAGTCCAAACACTTTTTAGGTACCATTGTAATTTCCTCATATGCAGTCTGGCATATAGAATTTGTAGTATGCAGGACGCCATGAATCCCAAGGCCTGCAGAATTTTTCTTGCAGGGAGTTGAGTTTTTGTTGCCATCAATTGGAAGTACTGAGTCAGTTGTTCTTGCTTGTCTGGCGTGAGATAAGCCATCTGGCCAGTTGTACTTAAGCTGGCACCCAGGAATATTACCCTCGAGAGGGTACTAGTTTTGACTTCTTTTCGTTTACTGTGTACCCCAGGCAAATTAATAATCTTTTTACGAACGCCAGAAGCTTTAGTAGAGCGTGTCCTTGTTCTCTGCTTGAATAAGGCAGTCGTCCAGGTATGGATATATTTGAATTCCTTTTTGTCTGCAAAATGCAATTACTGGTGCCAGGCACTTTGTGAAGACCCTGGGTGCAGTAGATAAGCCAAAGGGCAGTGCAGAGAATTGGTAATGCGTTGAACCAGCTATCAATCTGAGGTATCTTCTGCAATTTTGTCTGATAAGGACATGCAGGTATGCCTCTGAGGTCCAAAGTAACAAGCCAAGCCTTCTTGCCCAGCATGGGAAGAAGCTGCTGTAGTGTCAACATTTTGAATTTCGGAACATCCAGGTAAGTATTTAGAGTAGAGAGGTCTAGTATGGGTCTCCAGGCTTTGTCCTTTCTGGGGACCAGGAAAAGTCTAGAGTAAAATCCATGTCCTTGTTCCTGTTGTGGCACTTTTTGAATAGCTCTCATGTCCATGAGGGCTGTAATTTGTTTTTGTGCCTCTGCCCATTGATTTTGTGGCAGGTCTGGCATTACGTTTAGCCTTGGTAGGAGTGTGAAAGTGGAACCTGTAACCTTGACACACAATATTCAGAACCCATTTGTCTTGGGTGATTATATGCCAATTTTGAGAAAGAAGTGCCAGTTTTCCCCCTAAGGGAGCTGCCAAAAGGTAAGTGCTTGGCATTCAAAGGCGGAATTCATTGGGACTGTTTCCTGTAAGGTTGTGACTCGTCTTCCCCTCCTTTTGGGATTGAAGCACCCGACTGTCGTGGTCTGTAACAGCCTTGGGGCTGAGATCTGCCTCTTGGGCGTCTGTATCTGCCTCTTTGTGGTCTGTCTGACACTGGAAAGGACCAATTCTTTGAGGGCCAATTTCTGCTAAATCGAGGTGGCTGTACCTGTAAGAAATCCTTCACTGTTTGCATAGATTTTGCCTTATCCTCCATTTTCTTTAATACCTCTTCTGCCTTAACACCAAATAAAATATCCTGCTGTAAAGGAGCATCCAATAATTTAGCCTCAACATGATCAGGTAAACCTTGTTCTTTTAACCAAGCATACCTTCGAATCACAGATCCTGCAACTGCTGCTCTACAAGAAGCCTCTAATGAATAAAAACCACATTGCAGAGTAGGTTTTCCCACTTGTTCAGCTGCATGCAATAAATAGTACAGTTTTGTACCTACCACAAATGTAGATGTTAGAGTGTATACCCTGCTGCAGTCATCACACTTGGGGTTATCCTGTCGTCAGGCGGTCCCACAGTGGGCCTGCATTCCAAAGTCTTGGTCCGGCATTGGTTGCTGTCGCTTCTTCCCCGACGTCAGTGCGCCAGGGGTATACAAGAGGCATCCAACGCCATTTTCTTCAGTTTTTCTTGCCCCAGATGTCAGGTGCCCCCCCCCCCAAAAGGTGGTCAGTAGATAGTACCAATAATAAAAGTTTAGCACAAACAAAGCACCCCTCCAGCTATAAGCAAATACACCACAAAGGTTGTATCAGATTTTAAGGTATTGAAAGGTTTTAGTTAGGTCAGAGGGGATGGAGGGAGGGTAACCTGGACTGCAGCAGGGTATACATTCGAACATCTACATTTATGGTAGGTACAAAACTGTACTATGTTCATCGTGTTACCCTGTGCAGTCATCACACTTGGGTAGAATCCCAAAGCTAAGGATGGGAGGTGGAGTCAAACAGGGTTAGAGGAGGCTAGAAGGCCCTGCAAAACTGCAGTGGCGAAGCCAGCTCTAGTCTTAGAGTAAAGTGCTAAGTGATAGTGTTTGGTGAAGGTGTGTACTGAACTCCAAGTTGCAGCTTCCAGAATATCCTTGGTTGGCACCCCCCTAAGGAAGGCTGTAGATGTAGCTGCTGCCCTGGTAGAGTGGGGCCTTATGCTAGCAGGAACTGGTTTTCCATGGTGGGTGTAGCAAAAATGTATGCAATGTCCTATCCATTTGCAAATGGTCTGTTTTGAAATAAAATAAACCACAGTGCCTTCGACCAGGAATAACTCCTCACTTTCCTTGTGATGCTGTAGCATAGGATACAAAAAAAGCTGGTCAGACTTTCTGAAAACCTTAGTTTTATCCAAGTAGTAACGTAGCTGCCTGTGAATGTCCAAGGAATGCAGGAGTCTTTTTCCTTTGTTCTGTGGATTGGGAAAGAAGGTGGGTAAAATGGATGGTTTGATGTACAGCCACACTGGATACCACCTTAGGCATAAAGGAGGGGTTAGTTCGTAGAGAAACTCTGTCTTGATGAAAAATGAGGAAAGGCTCTACTGCCATTATGCCTGAAGCTCTGAGACTCTTCTGGCTGAAGTAATTGTTAGCAGCAGGGCAGTCTTCCATGCTATAAACTTTAAGTCAGCTGAGAAAGCTGGCTCAAAAGGAGGTAGCGTAAGTTTTTCCAGAACAAAATTGAGGTCCCAAGCAGGTGTTGGTGCTCTCCTGGGAGGCCTAATGATTTTGGCCCCTCTGAGAAACTGACGTAAGAGTGGATGTGAAAATAAGGGAGGATCCGGATTGTAGTGAGCTGAAATAGCGGAGGTGTGGATTTTAATAGATGAAAAAGGAAGCCCTTTGTGTAACATCTCAGTTAAATATTGTAGAATCTGAGGTATGTCCGGCTGAAGGGTATTTTGGCCTTTAGCTTGGTTCCAGGCGCAAAACCTTTTCCATTTGTCTGAGTAGGCTTTCCTGGTGCTGGGCCTCCTGGCCTCCAGAATAACATCCATAACAGCTTGTGAAAGAGGAGCTGGCTGGTTGCTTAGGTGATTTGCCATGCAGCCAAGTTTAAGGTTTTGAGCTGGCTGTGTAGAATCTGACTGCCTTGCTGTGTGAGCAGATGAGTAATTTGAGGTAAAATCCATGGTGGGCCCTGGGCCATATTCCTTAATAGTCGGTACCAGTGCTGGCGTGGCCAGTCTGGGGCAATGAGTATCATCCGGGGTCTCTCCATCCAGACTTTCCGCAGTACCTTTGTGAGAAGGGGCAATGGAGGGAAGGCATATACTGTCAGCATTTTCCAACTGAATGAGAGTGCGTCCACTTTCCAAGCTTGATGGTGAAAAGTCCTTGTGCAAAATTTTGTTAGTGGATAGTTTTGGGGGCTGGCAAACAGGTCTATGTCTGGGTGCCCCCATTTCGGAGTTATCATTGCAAATACTTGTGGATCCAGTTTCCACTCGTGGGGATCCATGATGTTTCTGCTTAGGTCGTCTGCCAATGTGTTCACTTTTCCTGGCAGGAATTGAGCTTGTAATTGAACTTGGTATGCCAGTGCTGTGTTCCACAAGGTCATTGCTTGCCTGCATAGAGGGTAGGAGTGTGTACCCCCTTGTCTGTTTATATACCACATTACTGTGGTGTTGTCTGTCCTTATGATAAGCTGTCCTGGATGTAAGAGGTCCTTGAAGGCTGTCAGAGCATTCTGTACAGCTAGCATTTCTTTTTGATTGATGTGCAGATTCCTTTGATCTGCAGTCCATATGCCTTGAACTCACCATCCTGCATGCGTGCACCCCCCCCCCCACCCCCAAGCACAGTCCGATGCATCTGTTGTCATAGTTTGCCTGGCTGGGGGTAAGGTGAAAGGCTGACCCTTGTTGAGGTGACATGCCTGTGACCACCATAGAAACTCCTGTTGAAGGCAGGGAATGAGAGGTATCATTGTTTCCAAGCTGTGGCTGTGTTGAGTCCATACACCTTTTAGGTACTATTGTAATTTCCTCATATGCAGTTTTGCAAATGGTATTAGTAGTATGCAAGATGCCATGAAGCCCAAGGCCTGCAGAATTTTTCTTGCAGGGAGTTAGGTATTTGTTGCCATTGTTCTGAAGTAGTGAGTTAATTGTAATTGTTTGTCTGGCATCAGATAAGCCATCTGGGCCACTGTATTCAAGCTGGCACCCAGGAATGTCATATTTTGTGAGGGTACTAGTTTTGATTCTTTTCGATTACTGTGTACCCTAGGCAACTTAGAAGGTGTTTTACAAAAGCCAGATGTTATAAGAGAATGTCCTTGCTTTCTGCTTGGATGAGGCAGTCGTCCAGGTATGGGTATATTTGAATTCCTCTTTGTCTGCAGTATGCAATTACCGGTGCCAGGCATTTTGTGAAGACCCTGGGCGCAGTAGATAAGCCAAAGGGCAGTGCAGAGAATTGGTATTGGGTTGAACCTGCAATGAAACGGAGGTATCTTCTGCAATTTTGTCTGATAGGGACATGCAGATATGCCTCCTTGAGGTCCAACGTTACTAGCCAAGCATTCTTGCCCAACATGGGAAGAAGCTGCTGTAGTGTTAGCATTTTGAATTTGGGTACTTGTAAGAAGTTGTTTAGAATTGAAAGGTCCGGAATGGGTCTCCAAGCATTGTCCTTTCTGGGGACTAGAAAGAGCCTTGAGTAAAATCCTTGGCATTGCTCCTGTGCAGGTACCAGGTGAATGGCTCATGTCCATGAGAGCTGTAATTTGTTTTTGTGCCTCTGCCCATTAATTTTGTGGCAGGTTTGGCATTCCTTTTATCCTTGGCAAGGTGTGGAAATGGAATTTGTATCCTTGTGAGATAATGTCTAGGACCCATTTGTCCTTTGTGACGATACGCCAGCTGTCTGCAAAAAATGCTAATTTTCCTCCCAAGGGAGCTGCCAAGAGAGTTTTGCTTGGCAGTTTGAGGTTTAAGTCATTGTGTTTGCCTTCTAGTAGTTTGGGACCTGTCTTCTCCTCCCTTCTGTGTTGCAGTGCTCCATTGGCAAGGTTTGTAAGGGATTTGTGCTTGTCCTCTGCCCCTTGGGTGCCTGTATTTACCCCTCTGTGGTCTGTCAGAAGCTGGAAAGGACCAATTTTTTGTTGGCCAATTTCTGGTGAAGCGTGGGGGCTGTATCTGTAAGAAATCTATGACAGTCTGCATAGATTTTGCCTTATCCTCCATTTTCTTTAAAACCTCCTCTGCTTTAACCCCAAATAAGACATCCGACTGTAAGGGTGCATCTAGTAACTTTGCTTTACAATGATCAGGCAGAGTTTGTTCCTTTAACCAAGCATGCCTACGTATAACAGACCCAGTAACAGCTGCTCTAGAGGAAGCTTCCAAGGCATCAAAACCACATTGCAAAGTATGTTTGACCACCTGTTCAGCTGCGTGCAACAGATCCTGCATTTCCTTGAATTCAGACTGTTGAGGGTGCGTGCTCATCTTTTGTTTTATTTGAGACATTAGGAATTGCTGGTATTTAAGCATGTGAAATTGACAATTTAGTGCTGTCATAGCTAGAGTAGCTGAGGTGTAAACCTTCTTCCCCCACCTATCTAGTGCTCTGGGGTCCCTTTCAGAGGGTACAGGATTTTTAGCCATAGAAGCCTTAGCCCCTTTGGGACCCTGGGAGATTGTCTCTGGATCAGCAACAGGGCTTTTGTAAAGGAATTTGTGAGAGTCAGGCACTCTATAGTATCTATCTGGATTGGCTGGAGCAGGAGGCAGAAAATCTGGATTTAGACTAGATTCTAAGAAAACATCATCCACAATGTCTAAAACTGGGGGGATAGCAAGTGGTCTGTGCTGGGGGAGTAAAAGAAACTGAGCCTTTTCTTTGAGTCGGAGTAGTCCTGACCTTCCCAGTGGAAATGTTCCCTCATGGCATGCAAGGTTTCCCCAAAGGAAGGGTCTTCAGGGGGAGAAGCTGAGGGAATGGAATCTTCAGCATGGGAATCTTCATAAGGGGGAAAAGGAGTAATCCTGTTCCTCAGGGGAGCCTGAGGAAACAGACACTTGATCAGAGGAGGCATAATCCTCCTCTTGTCTAGGCCTTTTGTCGGGGGGGTGGGAACCTCTGATTAAAGAAATCAAATCTTCAGCCATTTTAAGCATCTGTTTCTTAGGCATGGGGCCTTGAACTGGAGACTGAAGTGCAGTCTTTTTTTAGTTTTAGAGGAGTCTTAAGCTTAGCATAAGATTTTATGGCGAGTGTAGTCGGCCTGAAGACATCTTCAGAAACCGAAGGTGTTTCTACAGCACCGGCTTCTCCTTCTGCAATGTCGTCGGTAGGTCCTAAAGAAAATGGCTGTGTCGGCCTAGAACTCTCTGCTGGAGAATCCGAAGCGGTCTGGGGATCCAATTCTGCAGTAGCCAGGGACTGTGTAGGCGCCTCACTGAAAACCGGAGAACCGGCGACTGGCCCAGCCGAGGCCTCGGAGTCTGGCTTGGATCTAGGCTGCCTGTCTTTATCTTTGCATTTTTTATGCACGCCGGTAGTCGGTTGCTCAGACGGCATAGTGTAATAAAATTTCCTACCGAAGTAGTGTCGTGCGAAATCAAAGCGTTGCTTTATAGTTCGCTTATTGAATCCGGCACAGAACAGACAACCAGTGACGTCGTGGTCTGGGCCTAGGCAAGGTATACAATAAGAATCTTGACCTGTGGATGGGAGATCGTAGGTTTACCCCGGGAATCATCTCTGTGTCACTGCTGGACAGAAGCACAACAAACTAATGGGTACAGTATTTTTTTCATATAAGGGGTGGCGTAAGCCACAAAAGTTTGGGCTAGGCTTATAAATGCCTTAGGGCAGATAGCCTAGTATAAACCTATGAACCTATAAGAAGGAAAGTCCTTATGAGGTATTTGCTTCCCACAAGAAATGCAATTGTTAACTTTTTCTGACATCGGACTGAGGCAAGAAAAAGGTTCCCCAACGGGATACTTAGCTTTGAAGACTTCGGACAAACTCGATTCGAAAAATCTCAGGTGTCGGCCGACCGGCGCTTGCAAACTGCTTCTGCTTTGGGCACTGCACGGCAAGAAAGACTGAAGAAAATGGCATCGGATGCCTCTTATATACCCCTGGCACAATGACGTCAGGGAAGAAGCGACAGCAACTGACGCCGGACCAAGACTTTGGAATTCAGGCCGACTGCGGGACCGCCTGACGACAGAATAACCCCAAGTGTGATGACTGCAGCAGGGTAACACGAACATCCTGCATTTCCTGTTCTGAACTTGTAATCATTTTCTGTTTTAACAGAGACATTAAATATTGTTGGTATTTAAGCATGTGAAAATGGCAAGTTAAAGCTCACTGCTAAAGTTGCAGAAGTGAAAACTTTCTTTCCCCATCTGTCTAATGCTCTAGAATCCCTGTCAGAGGGAACTGGATTCTTAGCCGTAGAAACCTTTACCCCTTTGGGACCCTGGGAAATAGTTTCTGGGTCAGCAGCAGGGCTTTTATAAAGAAATTTGAGAGAGTCAGGGACTCTGTAGTACCAGTCTGGCTTGACTGGAGCAGGGGGCAAAGAATCAGGGTTTAAACTGGATTCAGAGAACACATCATCCACAATATCTAATACTGGTGGAATAGCAAGGGATCTGTGCTGAAGTAATAAAAAAGTCTCTGAGCCTTTTCTTCGATTCTGAGTAATCCTGGCCCTCCCAGTTGAAATGCTCCCTCATGGTATATAAAGTTTCCCCAAAAGAATAATCCTCAGGAGGAGAGGCTGAAGGAATTGATTCTTCAGCATCAGAGTCCTCATAGGGGGGGTAAAGAGTATCCCTGGTCTGAAGAGGAATCAGAGGAAATGGAAACCTGGTCAGAGGAATCAGTCTGTATCCTGCCTAGGCCTTTTATCAGGAGAGGGATGGGAACCCCTGATCAGAGTAATTAAGTCTTCGGCCATTTTGAGCATTGTTTTTTAGGCATGGAAGCCTGTCCAGGTGATTGCTGTACTTGCTTCTTTGTCTTTAATGGAGTTTTAGACTTGGCTGTAGTTTTTATGGTAAGCTGTGAAGGTCTGAAAACACCCTCAGAAGCAGATGCCTGCTCAGCGGCTCTGGACCCATCTGAAGGGTTAGTTTCCGTAGGAAAACACCAACGGCCAGCAAGGTAGTTCTAAAGCTTTATTCCTATACGAAACAGGACATAAAAATGCCCAGCACAACACTTCTATTGTGATTCAAACCAGTTTCGGCATCAAGCCTTCATCAGTGAGACAGTTTCCGTAGGCCCAACACCTCGAGTATTCAGAGGCCTAGACATCTCCACGTGGGAGTCGGAGGCGGCCTGTGGCTCTGAGGTAGCGGGTGTCAGGGACTGCGAAAGCACCTCACTGAGAACCGGCGACTGGCCTAGAAGAGGCCTTTTCTGGTGCAAGTAATCCTGGAGAGAATTTGGTTATCCACTTGACTGTCCTCAGGAAAATGGGGACAGGAAGAGGCACTGTGCTCCTATCCCAAGCAACGCACACATTGATTCTGAAGTGCTTAACGGAGATCTACTTCCTACAGATTTGCAACTAACTTTACATTCTGACACTTGTAGTCCTTGATGCCCAAACTCTCCTAGGCTTTTATAGGCAAAAGAAAATAAGACTTTAGCCCACTCTAATACTATATATAGACTCAGACCAAACTGACAGATAAACGATGCTTTAGTACTACTTGCATGTCTTATCTACTGCAAAATGAAAAAAAAAAAGGCAAGAAAAAAAAGAGAGAAAAGAAATCCATGGCATGGGTGGATGTCTGTAATGCTACAGACATGCTGATGTCTAAGTAGGAAGGCACCCAACCTGGCCTATATGGGGAAACGTGGAAATCCCTGGAAGTTGGGCCAGACATTGGGCCTTTTGCAGCTTTCCCAGTTAACACTGCTGAAACAAAATATTAAACATCTACACATTTATCACAAGAGATTACAGGATAATAATGCATGTTTTGGCATTTTTATTTCATCACTTTGTGCAATCATATTCCAATCATTTTTAAAGACATGCAAAGTATTTCTAATTCAGTGATCTTGGTAAATTAACATATTCACTCCCAAGCAAATAAAACAAGACTACTGACTTTTTTAATTCAACATCTCAAATTTAATGCAAAAAAATCATATCACCTGTACCAAAAACTGGACTGTCAATGTATTAATTAGTAAGACAAAATCTAAAATAATGACTTTTTTTTGCCAAGTTTTCAACTTGCTGAGCATGCTTTCTGAAGAAACAGAGTATAAACCACTAAATACAAATTTAGTTTTAACCATAGTTTATAGCATTATATGTTATTAGATCAAAATAATACTTCCCCCGTTGTAGAACACTTATTAACTGGACAGATGCCAATACAATGTGCAAAAGTAAACAGACAAAAATAAACTGTAGCCTGTCTACTTGTACATATCAGTGATTTTATTTTTCTTTATTCCAACACTGTTGCCTCTATTACACAAAGTCTTGCAATGCTTAATTGTACTATATGATTTTTATATATCTATGATTCTGTTATATGTTAATGACTGTATTTTTCTTCATACACCTTTGCCGCTATATACCAGTCTCATGCAATGTTAACTGTATTGTACTATCTTGTTTTTCTTAGTGATTTTCACTCTAATTGTATGTCTGCATCATTGTGGAGCTTTTATCCCCTGGCCTCCACTGAAAATGGGCTCTTTACAGGCCCAGTGGATTTTCCCGGTTAACAAATGCAATAAATAAATAATAAATGAACTAAAACATTCGTTAATGTCTGATTTCTCAACATTAATTTGTTCATACAGACAGGATAGTTTCCATCCCAATTAATTATATTTATGTGCAGCTGTGAGACTTACAGTTTGAACTATAAAAGGAAAAAATTTTTTTTTGTTCTTTCTTGGGACAAAGATGAGTTCTTAATCAGACTACAAGAGAAACATTCATTACCTGAGTGATGTCAGCAAGGGGTTCTTCATCCTGTACCAACATCTGAGCAAACTGCTGACCTTGGTCTGGGCTTATCCTCATCACATTCCTCAGCAAGAAAATCCAGTCTGGAGTGTACCCAACCTGAAAAGCAAACATGTCCAATGTTTCAGTTTGTCAAGCATTGGTCAAAGGATAAAAATATTTTAATGAATGTTTTAATAGCGCACTGGGTCTAGTTTTATTCTAAACTCAGTGTCTACTTCACAGATACTTTTACATAAAGGCAATCAAGATAGGGTGTAAAACGAGCAGTGGTATATACTAGGTTGATATTTACTAGTCTCCTAACAAAAGAAGCTTAACTTCCATAACAATAACCTAGGTACCCGAGTAGCTTTAAGGCACAATACTGGCAAATTGCAGGAATGAATTAGCTAAAATGATGTGGGACGTGTTGGAGGGGTGTGCGCGCATACTATTTTTTTTTGGGGGGGGGGGGGCAGAAAAGAATGAAAAATATCCAAATGCAACTGATCAAAGGTTCAGAAAATAACAGCAAGACTAAAGTGAGAAGAGAAACTGGCAATCATATCATATACCAATAATGCAGAACTGATCGCAAGTCATCACCACAATATAACCATGCTTCCAGGAAGTTATAAGACTATGAGAAAAGAAATGTGTGTACAACCCCCTTCAATCTGCACAGATGTGTGCATTCCTAATGGGACTGTCATATGAAAATCCATTACACCATGCTTAAAATAACCTTAGTGACAGGTCATCTGACTGAAGGAATGGATTTGCACATAATGGATGGAAGTACTTGCTTGTGCATATTCCTCAACTCCATTAGTTAACGAATATTCATGAACCTCTATTAGTGAATATTCATTAACTTCATTAGCCAATGAATATTAATAAAAACAGGACTCCCGTGTTGGTGCTGCCTGCTGTAACTTTAAAATATTACAGAAAATAAAAGCATGTAGCAAAGCAACAGTTCATGCTATTGAAAAAATTTACTTTGTAGACAAAGGACAGATGTGTAAGAATTTACTATAACAGTAGATGTCCTGCTGATCACTCTTGCAGTTTTCCAGACTGTTGGGTACCAAAGCCAAAACCTTCCATACACCCATACATGTGATCTACGACTTAAGCTTGCAGGTGTAAGCAGACACAAACATGCTAACCTCAGCCTATCTCAAGGCAAGAAGACCTGAAAACACTGCAGGATATAGACAAAAAGGTCAGCTAAGAGGGGAGAAGGCAAGGAATAGCTCCCACTTGGTCAGTGACAAAGGCAATACCTGGTTAAAGGTACTTAAGGGGAATGGACAGATTGGAAGGAACAATGAAACGGTGATCAATAAGACATCTAACGGTACAGTAAGTTCTTGTACAACTATGCTACGTCCTTCCTTAGATCACTGTTGCAATATTCCAAACTGCTGGATGATTCCAAAGCTTAGTAAGTGTTACGGGTGGATGTATTAGTGCTAGAACTGCCAATCAATCCAGAGAATTAACTTGGCAAAGGAGGTACTGGATCTAGAGAAAACATCTACCCTGTAGTGTCTGATAAAGGTATGTACAGAAGACCAAGTTACTGCTTCTAGGATGGCTCAAGTCAGTACCCTTGTAAAAAGCTTCAAAGAAAACCACAGCTCTAACAGAATCTGCTTTTCTATCAGAAGGTAAAAACTTCCCATGATGAGAGTAACAAAAGGAAATGGACTTAGAAATCCAGTTAAGGATAGTTTGTTTGGCAACCGGGTTTCTAAACTTAGCGTCCTTGAAAGAAAACTGGTCAGTCTTGCAAATGGACTTGCTCTTGTCCAAGTAAAATCTCAGCTGCCTGAGTGCATCCAGAGTGTATAGGATTCGATTTCCCTTGTTCTGAGGATTGGAGAAAAAAACATGAAGATTGATGGCCTAACTGAGGGCCAGCTCATTGAGCACTTTAGGCATAAAAATAAAGGGTTGGTCCTCAGAGTCACAAAGCAGTGATGACATCAGGGCTTGGAGCTCAAACTCTTCAAGATGAAGTAAGGGCCACTAGAATTATGGTTTTCAAAGTACAAAAACTAAGAAAGGCAGGACCTGCTGGTTCCAAGGGAGGAACAATAAGCTTTTCAGTGATAAAATTAATATCCCAAAAAGGGGGAATAGCTTTACTAGGAGGTTTTAAATGAAGACTGCCTTTTAAAAATTGTAACCTCTAGCCTGGAAAGAATGGTGGTGGGTATCTAGAGGTAAGCATACAGAAATGACCAATAAGTGAGCCTTAAATCGAGGAGCAGGTAAAACCAGCTTTAAGTAGCTCACACAAATGAGATGATAGTAGGGACCCAGCTCGTACTGGGTCCTGTTTTCTAGCATGACACTAGACAAAAAATCTTTTCCATCTGGATAAAATTTTCTAGAGGGAGGTTTTCTTGCCTCCTGAAGAACCTGTAGCACCATCCTCAGGATTCATATTCCTTTTAGACACCACTTTTCTATCATCCATAAAGTCAGGCTGAATGATGATAGGTTTGGATGGAAAAAGTGAGCTCTTGTTGCACCATAGAGTGGACTTGCTCACACACCACTTGTGGTGCTGAGCACCGGCTAGGTGGTAGAGAAGGGAGGATCAATGCTACCTAGGCCAAAAAGATGCCATCAACAAGATTTCTGGATTGTAAGACCTTGGGAAGTACAATCAGATGAGAGAAGGCATAAAAGTTCCTTTTCCAGAGAAAGGACATGGCATCCATCTTCCATGCCTAAGGACAAGGAATCCTGGAGCAAAATAACTGTAGTCGTCTGTTGTGGATGGAGGCAAACAAGTCTGAGGAATACTTAATTTGTGGATGATGTCTAGGAAGACCTCACTGTTTGGCAACTATTTGTGAGGGTCTTCCCTTGATCATCTTAAACTCCACCAGGACGTTGTCCTGAAAGGAAATGTAAACTGCTTGCAGCAACAGGTTTGCTTTTATAGCCTGTTCACACACCAGAAGAGTCAATCTGGGTAGGTGACTGGATGTTGTCTCACCCCCCCCCCCATTTATGTACCATATGACTGTAGTGTTGTCTATGTCTAGGATGGAGGAAAGCCTGCATGAGTTGTGTGTAAAGTCCGCAGCCAAGAAAGACCATGTCTTGGGTAGGATTCAAAGTGCACTTTTTTAAACTGATGGTGAACCCCAGACTCTGACTAGGAGAAATAGTTAAGATGAGATGCTGCAGAAGAATCTGCTGAGAGGAAGTCTGTATAAAATGGTCCTCTAGATACAGGAATATCTGAATTCCCCAAGTTCTGCAAAAAGCAATGGCTAGTGCAAGGCACTTAGTGAAGACCACTCAAAACGGTTCAGCAAGGAAAGTACAGTTGTTTACGTTGAACTAACCAGAACAGGAGATGTTCGAATGATCACTGCTGCAGAAGCTTTAGCTACATGGGTTACATCCTGCCAAGGATATAATGGCCAGCCAGCTTCAAAAGCTTCAGGGCACTTTCCATGTACCCAAGCTATCAAGCAACTCATGGGCAGATTAAATAACTTTGGGGGCATTCCTGCCAGCAGAAAGAGGAAGGCTAAGCCCTGAAAGGACTATGCTAGGAACAACAAAACAAACGTCCACACAATGGCAGAAAAAAACACAACAAAAAACAAGGGGGTGGAGGGAGGGAGCAGCTACTGTAGCAGTGATTTTTTTGAACATCTACCATTACGGTAAGTTCAGCTTACACAACTGTATTACACTTCCATCACACTGACCACTGCTGCAGTACCCTTAGTTATATGGGTTGATTACCATAGCAAACTACATTTGGGAGGTGGAAGGAGAATGGTCCTAGAAAAGCTTGATCTGGACCAAGAGAAGGAATCAAGCTAGTAGTGCAATGTAAAAGTATGTATAGAGGACCAGCAGATGAAGCCAAGACGCTATAGAGAGGGCCTTGAACCTGCCTGGAATAAATTTGTTATGCAGAGTATAACAAAAGGTAATACCCTTAGACAACCATTTGGAAATGGCCTGTTTTGACACAGGTTGTCCCTCCTCCTTACCGTCACAAGAAAATAAATGATTAATGCAAAGATAAGAGAAACAGTTCTGTCAAGACAGTATCAGACTTGATTGTAAACATCGAAGGTATGGAGTATCCTTTCTCCCTCATTTTTAGATTCAGTAAAGAAAATGGGGATATAGATAGTTTGGCTTAAAGTAAACTTGGCTGCCACTTCAGGCGTAAAATAATTAGTTCCTCAAAAAAACCCTGTCCCTATGGAAAATGAGGTAGGGTTGACACATTCCAAGAGCTTTCAACTTTGATAACCTTCTTGCAGTGGTAAAGCAATCATTAAAAACTTTTCCATGTTAAAAATCTCAAGTCAGCCAGATTAACTGGTTCAAATGGAGCAAATAGTAGCTTCTCTAACACAAAATTAATATCCCAAGGAAAGGTCACCAATTTTATTGGTGGTCTTATGTAAAATCCCACTCAAGAACAATTTGACATGAGACTGCCTTGAACAAGGAGGATCTACTGGCAGACATGCTAAAATGGCTGATAAACAAAACTTAATAGAGGAATAAGAAAAGGCATAAAATAACAATTCTCGCAAATATTTTGAGACCAGAGAACATCTAGCTCTGAATGGATGCTGGTTTATGTTATTGGCACTAACCTGAAAACCTTTTCCATTTGCTAATGCAGGCTTTTCTAGTAGGAATTTCTTGCTTCTGTTAGCTTTTGCTGCATATCCTCAGTAAACAGCTGCCAAAAAGGAATTAATACCTTATTATCCAGGCACTCAACTGAAAATGACTGCCGCTGGAGTGTATCAAACACCCCATGTTCTTGTGTGAGTAGATCCAGTCTGTGAGGAAGCTTGTGGTAATTGCCCCTGGCCATTTCTCAAAGAAGGGAAAGAGTACAGTCATGTATACACTTACCATAAATGTAGATGTTCAAGTGTATTCACTGCTGCAGTCCAGTCTTGAGATTTCCCATCATGGATGCCCTTGGCCAGATGGACTACCAGAGACTATTTTTCCTTCCTCCTGAAGCCAGCAGATGCCTTACCTGATGTCACTATGTCCGAGTATAAAGGGAGTCAGCCAGCACTATGATCTCAGTTCTTGAGTGCCACCTGAGCCCAAAGCAGATTGCTAGTCAGTGCATCAATCGGTCTGCACCAGAGAAGGATGATGTCTAAAGCCAAGTACCTTGGTGGGAGACTTTTCATGTGCTTTTTGACTAATGTCAGAGAAAGTTAATAACTGTCTCTGCTGTGCCAAACAGATACCACACTGGGACTTTCATTCCATTAGTGTGACTTGTTTGAGGCCAGAACAAGACGTTTCTGTTAAGTTTGTGCTCACTTTAATAGTGGAGCTATCAAGAGTAGGGCTGAGATTCTAGCTAAACATTTCAGTGAGTGGTCAGGGCATTTGCATACCATGTTGTCAGCTAGTTGAGCCGATGAGGATATCCCTAGCCAGAAGAAATAAAAGGACTGCAGATTTAGGACCTTGGATAAAGCTCGTTCGCCATTGGCCTGTCCTCCTAGGATTGTGATTGCTGGTGACGGTGATGTGCCTTTGCAGACCCTTCAACGTCTGAGGTGGTGGCACAAGCCCCTATCATGACCTGTTTAAAGTCCAATATGCCTCCGGGTCCCTCCACTTCCTTACAAGCTGAAGGACTTAACTCATTGGTTAGGTTTGGAACCGCTTTGTAGGCTCCAGCTTCCAATGATCACCCTAAAACTAACAGTGGTATTGTCTGAATACACTTTGAAGAGGTTCCAGGAGCCAAAGATGGTTCAGACAGTTGAGTGCTTTGATCTGGGTATGCATCTCCTTGATATTTATGTGCTTGCATCTGTTGTTGGTGGCCCACATCCATGCACTTTTATCCCTCTTGAAAATGACCCCAAGCAAATTCTAAAATGTCTGTGGTGACTGAATGATTTGGAACACAGGAGACCAGGATTTAAGGGTATCTGTCTCCATGAAAAGGTTTCTTTTCTGAAAACCCCCAACTCTGGGATTTGAAAAGATAAAGGGTGTTCATTCTGGGGACCAAAGAGATTCCAGATACCACTGTATCTTTCTTATGTGGAGTCTGTGCTGGGGGTATCATGAGAATCACAGATGCCATGAGACCTAAAATCTTGAGGTATTCTCTTGCACTGACAGAAGTCTGAGTGAAAACCTTAGAAACCGATCTAAATAAGTATCTGTTTTTCCTGTGGAAGAAGAAATCTTTGAATTGAGGTGTCTAACTGACATTCCAGGAACAATCCTGTGTGACAGAATCAAGAAAGATGTTTGACTGTTCTCTTGGAATCCCAGCTTGTGCAAGAGATCTCACACCCAAGAAAGAGATTCTGGACACTTTGAAAGACTCTGCAAAGATAAGCAAGTCGCCGAAATATGAAAAAATGTCGACAGCCTGCAATGAACTATTACTGTTGCTAGATACTTTGTGAACACTCTTGGTACAGTGGATAGTCCAAAGGTTAAGGCAGAAAACTGAGAAGGTTTTGTATGTCTGAATCACGTTAAGAAATGTCTGAAGCCTGGATGCATAGGGGGATGCAATGATAAGCATCTTTTAAGTCTAGTGCTACCTGGAAACTTGAAAGAGGAAGACGTAACAGGTTGAAAATTGACATTTTGAATATGGGCACCATCACAAACAGATTTAGGAAAAGAATTCTGAACTTGTCTCCAAGCATTTTTTTCCTTTGGAATTAGAAACATCCTTGAATAAAATTACCTTCCCCACTTGAGGAGGAGGAAATGGATAGTACAGTTGTGTACACTTACCATAAATGTAGATGTTAGAGTGAATTCACTGTTGCAGTCATCACATTTGGGTTATCTGCTTGCAGTAGCCCTCAGTCGGCCTGATTACCAAAGTCTTAGGCTGTGTCGGTTGCTCTCTCATCTTCCGTGACGTCAGGTAGTCAGGGGTATAAAGCATGCAGCAAACACCATTACATCATTTTTTTTCTTGTCCAGATGTCAAGTGTGTGTGTGTGCATATATATATATATATATATATATATATATATATATATATATATATATATATATATATATATATATATATATATATATATATATATATATATATATATATATATATATACACATACATATATATATATATACACACACACACACACATATATATATATATATATATATATAGACACACACACACACACACACACAATTATATATATATATATATATATATATATATATATATATATATATACACACACACACACACACACACACACATATATATAAATATATATATATATATATATATATATATACACACACACACACACACACACACACACACACACACAAGGATATACCCCCCAAGAAAAAAAGCAAATACACCAAAAAGCTTTTAAGCATGGTAAAGGACAAAAGAGGTATAGCCAAAAGAAGTCAGGGGGCTGGAGGGAGGGTAACCAGGACTACAACAGTGAATACACTCGAACATCTACATTTATGGTAAGTGTACACAACTGTACTATGTTCTTCATGTTTCACTGTTGCAGTCATCACATTTGGGTAGATTCCCAAAGCTAAGGATGGGAGGAGGACTTTAGATGGCATTAGGACCAGCTATAAGGACCTGCAAAACTGCAATGGCAAATCCAGCTCTGGATTTAGAGAAAATTGGCAAATGGTAATGCTTGGTGAAAGTATGTACAGAACTCCAGGTAGCAGCTTCTAGGATGTCCCTGGTAGGGACACCTATGAGGAAGGCTGTAGAGGTAAATGCAGCCCTGGTTGAATGTGGTCTAATCACCTGTTGGATAGGTTTTCCATGGTGCTTATAGCAAAAATGAATGCAATGGCCTATCCATTTAGAAATGGTTTGCTTTGAAATAGCCTTCCCTCTGCCCCTGCAGCAAATGCCACCAGCAGTTGTTCAGATTTCCTTTGAGGTTTAGCCCTGTCCAAGTAAAATCCAAGTTGTCTGTGCACATCTAAGGAGTGCAGTATCCGTTCCCCTTTGTTCTGTGGATTAGGGAAGAAGGTTGGCAAATGAATGGACTGATTAAGAGCCACACTGGATACTGCTTTGGGCATGAAGGAGGAATTGGTCCTGAGGGACACCCTGTCCGCATGAAAGATGATGAAAAGCTCCACTACCATAAGGGCCTGCAATTCCGATATCCTTCTTGCTGAAGTGATTGCTAAAAGGAAGGTTGTTTTCCAAGAAAGGAATTTTAACTCTGCACTTGCAGCTGGCTCAAAAGAAGGAAGAGTGAGTTTTTCCAATACAAAGTTAAGGTCCCAAGCTGGAGTTGGGGCTCTCCTGGGTGGTCTTATGTTTTTGGCCCCTCTGAGGAACTGCTGGAGCAGTGGATGAGAGAAGAGAGGTGGTTCCGTGCTGAAATGGCTGAGGCATGAGTTTTGATGGAGGAAAAAGTAAGGCCCTTGTGAAACATCTCAGTTAAATATTGAAGAATCTGAGGTAAATTGGGCGCAGCTGTGTCCATCCCGTGAGTTTGGTTCCAGACACAGAATCTTTTCCATTTTTCAGCATAAGATTATCTAGTACTAGGCCTTTTTGCCTCCAAAATGACATCCAACACTTGTTTACTGAGGGATGGAAACAGAGAGATTAGGTAATTAGCCGGGCTGCCAGGTTCAGGGTTTGAAGTGGAGGGTGCAGAATCTGGCTCTCCTGCTGTGACAGCAGGGTAGGGGGTCTGAGGCAGGTGCCATGGAGCCAGCAGTGACACACTGTGCAAGAGGGGGTTACCAGTGTTGGCGTGGCCAATCTGGTGCAACCAGTATCCTTGGTTTGTCCTATTTGACCTTAAACAGTACTTTGGAGAGGACAGGCAGAGGAGGAAAGGCATAAACTGATAGATTTTTCCATCCACTTTCCAAGCTTGTTTGTGAGGAGTCAATGTGCAGAATTTGTCCAATTGGTAGTTCTGGGGGGAGGCAAACAGGTCTATATCTGGGCTCCCCCATTTGTTTATCAACATGTTGAAAGTCTTTGATCCCAGTTTCCACTTATGTGGTTCCATTAGATTTCTGCTTAGTTCGTCTGCCAATGTATTTAGCTTTCCTGGCAGGAATTGAGCCTATAGATGCACTTGGTAGCTCAAGGCTGTGTTCCACTGAGCCATGGCTAGTCTGCAGAGGGGGGTATGAATGGGCACGCCACTGCTTGTTTATGTACCACACAAAACAGTGGTGTTGTCCGTCTTTACCATTAATTTTCCTGGAAGAATGTGGTCCGTGAAGGCAGCTAGCATTTCTTTTTGATTGATATGCAGGTGCATTTAACTTGGGTTCCATTTGCCCTGAATGCACTTCCCTGCCAGGTGAGCCCCCCATGCATAGTCTGATGAATTTGTTGTTACGGTTTGGGCGGCAGGGGGTAGAGTGAATGGTAGACCTTTGTTTTGGTTGCAGGCTTCTGCCCACCAAAGGAACTGCAAACAAGGAAAGATAGGAATCATTGCTTCTAGGTCCTGAGAATGTTGACACCATAGGCTTTTTAGATACCATTGTAGTTTCCTCATATGCAGTTTTGCATATGGAATTAGTAGAATGCAGGAGGCCATGAACCCCAAGGCTTGCAGTATTTGCCTTGCAGATAGCAGGGTTTTTGTGGCCATTAGTTTGAAGTAAGTTGTCAAATTAATTTGTTTCTTTGGTGTGAGGAAAGCCATCTGGGAAGTTATGTTCATTTATGGTGTACCCCAGACAAGTTTGCATCTTTTGTACAAATGAAAGATGATTCAAAAGTATGCCCTGGCATTCTGCCTGAATTAGACAATCGTCCAGGTATGGGTATATTTGAATATTTCTTTGCCTGCAAAAAGCAATGACTGGAGCTAGGCACTTTGTGAATACTCTGGGTGCAGTAGATAAGCCAAAGGGTAGTGCAGAGAACTGATAGTGCATGTAACCTGCTTTGAAGAGCAGGTATTTTCTGCAAGATTCCCTGACTGGGATGTGCAGGTAGGCTTCCTTTAAATCCAGTGTTGCCAATCAGGCATCTTTGCCTACCATGGGCAGCAACTGGTGAAGAGTTAGCATATTGAATTTTGGAATCACCAAAAGGTGTTTAGGATAGAGAGGTCCAGGATAGGACGCCATGAGTTGTCTTTTCTGGGTACCAGGAAGTCTTGAGCAGAACCCTTGTCCCTTTTCCTCTTCTGGTAAAGTCTGAATAGATTTTAATCTTAAGAGAGAGAGTACTTGCTTTTGAGCCTCTGCCCACTGATTTGGGGGTAGATCTGGCCAACCGTTTGGAGTTGGTAACGTGTGGAAGTGAAATCTGTATCCTTGGGAAACTATGTTTAAAACCCATTTGTCCTGGGTAATGAGTTCCCAGTTTTTTGCATGCAGGGCGATCTCTCCCCCTAAAGGAACAGTCAGTTGAGAAGTGCTCGGAAGTTTGAAAGTTAAGTCATTGAGACAGCTTACCATAGGGGGGAGTGTTACTACACCCTGATTTGGAAGTGGGAGCCTTCCACTGCTTAGTCCTGTGTGTACCCTGGGACTGAAGCCTGGATTTTCTGCTGGTTCCGGGTTTGAACTGAGAAGGCCTGGAAGAGGCAGGAAAGGGCCAATCTTTTTAAGGGACAATGCCTACTAAATCTTGAAGGCTGCACTTAGAGATTTAGCTTTTTCCTCCATCTTTTTAAGAACAACTTCTGCTTTGTTGTCAAACAGGCGGTCCTGATTTAAGGGAGCATAGAGTAATTTAGTTTTAACATGATATGGCAAAGATTGCTCCTTAAGCCAAGCATGCCTTCTAAGTATAGACCCAGTGACAGCAGCCCTTCAAGATACCTCTAGTGAATCAAAACCACATTGCAAAGTATGTTTTCCAACCTGTTCAGCAGAATGCATTAAATCCTGTAAATCCTTATTTTCAGCACAATCAGGAATCATTTTCTGTTTAAGCAATCCAATAATATGCTGCAGATACATTAACATATGAAGCTGGCAATTTAAGGCCCTGATGGCCAAGGTTGCAGAGGTGTATACCTTCTTACCCCATCTATCCAGGGCCCTGGAATCTCTATCAGAGGGGGTAGGATTTTTGGCAGTAGTAGCCTTAATGCCCTTGAGTCCCTGTGAAAAGGTCTCAGGATCCGCAGTAGGAATTTTAAAAAGGAACTTGTGAAAATCAGGAGCCTTGTAATATCTATCAGGTTTTCTGGGAGCAGGAGGTAAAGAGTCAGGGGCCAAGCTAGATTTCAAAAAGGCATAGTCAACAACGTCCAGCACAGGAGGGATCGCTAAAGGCCTGTGTTGGGGCAGGAGTAAGAAACCTCTAAGCCTCTTTTTAAAATCAGATTAATCCTGGCTTTCCCAGTGAAAATGCTCCGTAAGAATATGCAAGGTTTCACCAAAAAAAAAAAAAATCCTCTGGGGGAGAAGCAGAGGGAATAGAGTCCTCTGCATCAGAATCCTCATAGGTAGATAAGGGTAAATCCTGGTCATCAGGAGAGAGAGAAATTTCAGAATCCTGGTCAGAAGTATCATAAGCAAATTCAGTCCTAGATTTCTTAGAAGGGGAAGGTTGGCTTCCCCTGATTAAAGTAATAAAGGTCTTCAGCCATTATCGTTTTTTAGGCATAGAGGCCTGATCATGCGATCCGGGCGTCAGTTTCCTAGGCATGGTTCGAGTTTTAGGTCTTGAAGATGACGACATCTGTTTAATATGCAAGTCAGTAGGCCTGAATACACCCTCAGAAGCCGGTGGCTGCACAGCGGCTTCAGACCCATTCAAGATAGAGACATCCGCAGGTTCCACAGTTGAAGCATCTCGTGGCATACCGGATTCCGAATGGGTCTCAGTAGAGGCCTGCGAATCTGAAGTAGCAGGTATCAGGGGCTGCGAAAGTGGCCCAGTACCGGCGAACTGGCGACTAGCTTACGAGAAGCATCGTCGGCAGCTTTGGACCTAGGCGGCCTGTCTTGGTCTATCTTTGTTTTTCAGATTGTCGGTAGTTGGTTGGCTTACCGAAGACATATCTGGATAATTGAACCAAGTACCAAAATATTTAGAAGTGAAAATATACAGACAAATAGTTTGTGGTTTAAATAAGGCACAAAACCGACAGCGAGGTACGTCATGGTCAGGGCCTAGGCAAGGAATACAGTACGAATGAAAATATTTCTGAGGTATTTACTTTCCACAAGAAATACAATTATTGACTTTTACTGACATCGGTTTAGAGCAAGAAAAAGTTTCCCCAGAGGGGTACTAAGCTTTAGTTGAAGACTTCGTTTCTGAAACTCGAAAATGAAAATTTCAGGAGTTGGCTGACCGGCACTTGCGAACTGCTTCTGCTTCGGGCACCACACGGCAAGAAAGACGGAATGACATCGCCTGCATGCTTTATACCCCTGACTACCTGACTTCACGCAAGATGAGACAGCAACCAACGCAGGACCCAAGACTTTAATAATCAGGCTGACTGAGGGCTACTGCAAGCAGATAACCTAAATGTGATGACTGCAACAGTGAAACACGAAGAACATCAGTCCTTGGGACAGCATGTGACGAACAAGTGGAATGAGAGAGTCTGACCTGGAGGAGGAATAACGAGCCCTTGAAAAAGGCATTTCTGCCCGCTGCCATCTGTAACCTTAATTAATGAAATTCAGAAACTTTGTCTGAAGCAATCTGTTGCCCAAGAGAAAAATAAAGATAAAGTCTTTCTGAAAGAAAAAAGATGGCCAGGGTGGGACTGAGTCACAAGATCTCTTGAACAGTCATTCGTACATACTGGACAATCCCTGGTTTTGGGAGGTTACAGACTTCTTTTTTGGAAGTCCCTTGTTCATTCTTGTTAAATGTCTATTTACCTGAATTTTGTTGAGACTGTTCATTCTGCTTTCTGCCAAAAATGGAACAGGAGAAAAAATCCACTGGACAATCTGGAAAAGGAGAGCTGCAAAATCTTAGATCAGCTTGCCCCTTTCTCGCATTTTTTGTATCACCTCTGCAGAAGAGGGGAACACTATCAAGGGAGAATTTAAAACCTCATTTTATCATCTGGAAGGTTCTCAGAGTACAGCCACACAAGCCTACTTAAAACAGTACCAGTGGCCATTGCCCTGGAAAAAGTATCAGTGATGCACACTGCAAACTAGGAGTAATGACGTATACAAAAGAAGAAACTACGTTATTCAAGTAGATTTTTCCTCAAAAACATTGCTCAAACTTTGACAGTTTGTCAAATCAAACATGAACCTGACAGTTCAAAATTCTGAAAACCAAAGTTGCAAAAGTATACACCCTTTCTCCCATACCTATCAATAATTTTCTCATCCTCATTAAAAAGAGTAGGATTGGAATTAAGTGCTTAGAAGCAGCGGGATCAACTAAGGCTATAGCAGCTGGGTCAAGTTGGGATAGTGTACACAAATGTAAAAGACTGAGAAATCTTATACATACCTGCCTTTTTAGGTACAGCTGGCTGGCTAACTGGAAAATTGCAAGCAGTGGCGCACACATCCTCTAAAGCCGACAGAAGTGGAGGAATTGGTGTATAATGTGGAAAATCCTTATACAACTCCTCAATGTTTTCTGAGGAACAGAGAAACTTCAGTATTCTCCCACTGAAAACACTGGCACATTCTAGGAATAGTCCCAGAGAAAAAGAACCCACCACAAGGAGAATCAAAAACTGAGCTCTCTTCTGTGTCTGAATCAGACGAAAATCCCTGAATGTCATTGCATCTTCCTGCTCAGATTCATAATCTTAAATCTCTTCAGGAAAAGAGGAATCTCTCTTTTACCAGAAAGAACTTTACAAGAAGGATCAGTAGCATGAATTAAACCCTCAGCCAAACCCAGTAAACTACTCTTACCTAAAGAAATTTGAGGAGTACATACATGCTTGGTTTATTGTTTGACAGGAAAAATAGGGCCAACAGTGTTACTAATGGCAGTAGCTGCTGCCCCAGGGATGGGCACAAAATTCTGGCAAAAAAGGGAAACCTTCCCTGTTCCCTCTACCAAAACTGACAAGAGTGGCTCTCCCTCGCCCACTAAAGAGACTCCCAACAGCTGCACAGGATGGTGTTAACCCCCAGTCCATAGTGGCTGTAAGTGCTACACCACATGGGTCCGAGGTAAAATAAGAGTGGTCCACGGTACAACAAATGGCCACAGCACAGCCACCCACCTGTGGCAGAGGCAAACTGCTAGCTTGCTGTGGTGGCAAAGGTTGTGGGACCTACAGTGGGACTGGTAGTCGGCTCCATGGTTAAGCCAAAAATGGTGCCTCTTTCCCGGGGAAGATGAGCAGCAAATGCCAGTAAACTATTGGCTCACAAAAGTTACTTTTTTTTTTTTTAAATGGCATAAAAGCACTTTAAAAACACAATGGCAGTCCAACCAAGGAACAATAAACAATTTCGACAGAAAATATGTTTTCAGTTAGTTAAAACTAACTTTAAACTGACAGGAAAAAAACAAGTGCTCTGTTTAAAAGGTTGTTACAGTCGAGACATTCTGTTAAAACACAACTCTTAATCTTAAAGTTTCCTGAAGAGGAAAGTAATAAATTAATACATTTACGAAAAATGGCAGGGTTTTTCCCCAAAAGGGAACTTCTCTGCCCAACAGAGAAAAACACAAGCCAACCTTCACTTGCCTCAGAGGAGGATACTCACACTACAGTAAAGCTCTGCAGATCTCCATGTCAGATTTATTTTTAGTCAGTTCAGCTTGAGCTGTTTGAAAGTTTAGCACGTGGAACATATCCTAAAGCTTTGGAAACTGCCCTGCCATTACATTGTTGGCAGGATATGACACCTACAGCTAAGGCTACTTCAACAGTGATCAATATGATGAACATCTGAAACGGTGATAAATACGCTGAAAATCTTAGAAATACCCTGAAAGAGTGAAAGGGGATTTGTACATAAGCATCCTTCAGATCTAAAGACACTATGACCACCTGAGAAAGGATGAAAAGCAAAACAATCTGGAGTGATAAGAATTTGAACACTGGACCTTGGGAAAAGTATTGAGAGGAGACAAATCCAAAACTCCATTCTCCTTTTCTGGGTACTAGAAAGTCTGGAATAAACCCCTTTTCCTTAGCACTGTTGTGGAACAGCTTCGATTGTATCTGGGTTAAGAAGGGCTTGCAGGACAGGAGACAGGAGTCTTATCTGATTGGTGGAAGGAGCTGCCTTTGAAAGATGGAATTCCGTCCACATCATTTTATAGGCCTGCTGAATAATGGAAAGGATCCATCTGTCTGAAGTTATGGGCTGCCAGTTTTAAAGAAATGAGCTTTAGTCCTTTTGCTAGAAAGGCAGATGAACAGAGGGAGTCGGGACAAGACAAAAAAGCAGTCAGGCCAACTTGTTTGGATAGGGAGACCTCCCAAACACAGTCCCTGTCTGGTTTATCTTGAAATCTCTTAAGTATTTTCTTTCCCTTGTATGGGGGGGGCCTACATTCCCTGCAAGATGAGGTGATCTGGGGTTTATCAGGATAGTTTCTCTGATACCTGGGAACAGAAGTGAGAAAAATATCTGCAACCCGTTATACTTTTACCCTGTTCTTACAAGGCTTTAAACAAGGTGGATGACTCTGGGCCAAATAATAGGTCCTTATTCAAAGGTGAATTTAGTTCCATAGCTTTAATACCTTCCAGTAAGGACTGTGGATAAAACCATACATATCTACTGACAGATCCAGTAGCAGCTGCTCTGGAAGAGTCTTCCACTGCATCATAACTGTTTTGATGCTTTGTCTATCCACCTGTGAAGCCTTAGCCACCACAAACATGGCCTGTATAGAAAATGGCACTTTCAGAGAAAAAGAGCAGTTTTGTAAAACCTTACCATAACCATAGATATCCTTCTTTTCCATGTTGCAGTATTCTTACCATGGAATCCTCTGCCTCAGGTGACCCGACAGTCAGCTCCTATGCAAAGCTCAAGCCTGGCTGCTGCTAGTATGTGGGACGTCACATGCAGGGCCATAAACCAGGGGCCTTAAATGCGACACCTGCATGCACAGACCTCAGAAAGTACAGTTGTGTACACTTACCATAAACGTAGATGTTCGAGTGTATTCATTGTTGCAGTCATCACATCTGGGTTATCCCTGCCAGAGTAGCCCTCAGACGTCCCGAATACCAAAGACTTAGTATTTCTGCGTCGGTTGCTGTCGTTTCAGGACTGACGTCAGGTCGTCAGTAGTATAAAGTAAGGCACCAGATACCATTACATCAGTTCTTTTTGCCCTAACCTGTCAGGAGCCCCCAAGTAGGAGCTAGGTTGCGGTGAAAGAACCCCACCAGTAGAAAATAAATACCAATATGTCCCTTGTAAGGAAAATAAAGGAGAATAAAAGGGTGGATGGAGGGAGGGAAACCAGGACTGCAACAGTGAATACACTCTACCATCTACATTTACGGTAAATGTACACAACTTTACTATGTTCTTCGTGTTTCACTGCTCCAGTCTTCACATTTGGGTTGATTCCCAAAGCTGAAAAGGGTGAAGGCAGTCATGGAAACTAGGGGCTGGCTAGGATGCCTTGCAAGACTGCAGATGCAAACCCTGCCCTGTATTTGGAGAAGAGAGGCAGGTGGCAATGCTTGGAAAAAGTGTGAACAGATGTGCAGGTGGCAGCCTCCAGTATGTTCCTGGTGGGGACGCCTCTGAGGAAAGCAGCAGAGGTGGAGGCTGCTCTGGTGGAGTGTGTCCTGACCCCCTGGGGGGAGGCCTTCCATGTTGTTTGTAGCAGAAGTGAATGCAGTGTGCTATCCATTTGGAGATGGTTTGTTTGTACATGGCTTTGTTTTCTGCTACTGTAGAAAAGCTAACCAGCAATTGATCAGACTTTCTAAAGGATTTAGACCCGTCTAGATATAATCTGAGCTGTCTGTGCACATCCAGAGAGTATAGAATCCGTTCTCCCTTGTTCTGTGGATTAGGGAAAAAGGTGGGCAAATGAATGGATTGGTTGAGAGCCACACTGGACACCACCTTGGGCATGAAGGATGGGTTAGTTCTGAGGGATACCCTGTCGGCATGGAAGATGATGAAGGGTTCCACAGCCATGAGCGCTTGTAGCTCAGAGACTCTTCTGGCTGAAGTGATGGCCATAAGGAATGCCGTTTTCCAGGAGAGAAATTTTATCTCTGCAGAAGAAGCTGGTTCAAAAGGAGCAGGTGAGTTTTTCCAGTACAAAGTTAAGGACCCAAGCTGGTGTTGGTGCCCTTCTGGGGGACCTCAAGTTGCTGGCCCCTCTTAGGAACTTGTTTGATCAAGGGGTGTGAGAAAAGGGGCTGCTCAGTGGGAAAATGAGCAGAAATAGCAGAGGCATGAATTTTTATAGAGAAGTCAGTTAAGTAATCCAGGATGAGAGGGAGAGAGGGCTGTGCTGTATTGGCTCCCTTAGCCTGTATCCAGGTGCAGAACCCTTTCCATTTGTCAGCATAAGACTTTCTGGTGCTAGTGTGTCTGGCCTCATGGATAAGATCTAGAACCTGTTCACAGGTTCATAGATTAGTACTAGGCTAACTGTCCTTGCAAGCCATTTTAAACCTAGCCAATTATCCCTTGCAAAACTAAATCCTGCACCTTGTGTTTGTAAGGCAAAAACCTTAACCATTAGGCCACTCTCCCCCCTTTACTGAGGTTGGCAGATTGGTTGGGGGTAGGAAATAAGCCAAGCTGCGAAACTGAGTGTCTGCAATTGGGTATACATGAATTCCCCTTCCCTCTGGGTCAGGAGGTTTGGAATCTGAGGAAGATGCCATAGGGGAAGTGGGGAAAGGCTGCGGAGCAAGGGGTACCAGTGCTGCTGGGGCCAGTCTGGAGCTATAAGAATGGTCCTTGGTTTTTCCTCCTTTATTTTGAGCAGTACCCTGGGGATGAGAGGTAGTGGAGGAAAGGCATAGACCAATAGATTGACCCAGGGGAAGGACAGGGCATCCACTTTCCAAGCCATGCAGTGATGCTCCCTGGTGCAGAATTTGCTGAGCTGATGGTTGGTGTGGGAGGCAAAGAGGTTGACCTTCGGTGTGCCCCATTTCTGAGTTATTAGGGTGAAGGTTCTTTTGTTGAGCGGCCACTCGTGTGGGTCCAGAAGATTTCTGCTTAATTGGTCTGCCAGAGAGTTGAGAGAGCCTGGTAGGGAATGTGCTAACAGGTGTAGTTGCATGGCAGAGGCTGTGTGCCAAAGGGTCATGGCCAGCCTGTATAGAGGGCAGGAGAGAGCAACTCCCTGCTTGTTGATATACCACATCACAGTGGTGTTGTCTATGTTGATCAAGATAGCCCCTGGAGAGAAGGGGCTTGAAGGGTATCAAAGCGTGCTGCACAGCCATCATCTCTTTTCGACTGATGTGTAGAGGGATTTGCTGTGGGCTCCACTGGCCCTGTATGCACCTGCCGTCCAGGTGTGCACCCCAAGCATAGTCTGATGCATCTGTGGTGAGGGTCTGGGTGGCGAGGTGTGGTGAGAAAGGCATTCTCTTGTTGTGGGAGCATGCTGTTGCCCACCAAAGAAAATCTTTCTGAGGCAAGGAATTATAGGTAGAGTTTCCAGGTTGACACCAAAGGCTTTTTATGTACCACTGAAGTTTCCTCATATGCAGTCTGGCATATGGAATGAGTAGTATGCAAGATGCCATGAACCCCAGAGCATGCAAGATCTTCCCTGCAGATAAGCTGGGGCCTGGTGGCTACTTGAGAGAAGTAGGGTTTCAGGAAAATTTATTTCTCTGGTGTAAGGTATGCCATCTGGGATGCTGTGTCCAGGCTTGCTCACAAGAAGATAATCCTTTGGGTGGGGCACCCGTTTGGATTTCTTTTCCTTGATTGTGTACCTTAGGGAGGTTAGTAGTGTCTTTACAAAGGCCAGGTGTTTGAGTAGCTTTTCCTGGCTGTCTGCCTGAATAAGGCAGTCGCCTAAGTATGGGTAAATCTGAATATTTCTTTGTCTGCAAAAGGCAATGGCCAGAGCCAGACATTTTGTGAAATCTCTGGGAGCAGTAGATACGCCAAACGGAAGTGCAGAAAACTGAAAGTGTTGAGATCCTGCCCTGAAACGGCGATATTTCCTGCATGATTCCCTGATAGGAATGTGGGGGTAGGCCTCTTTTAGATCTAGAGTGGCTAGCCAAGTGTCCTTGGAAAGCATGGGAAGCAGCTGTTGGACAGTGAGCATTATGAATTTTGGGATCACCAGGAAGGTGTTTAGAATGGATAGATAAGAGGATGAGGTGTCAGGTGCCCTCTTTTCTGGCCACCAGAAAAAGTCTGGAGTAGAAACCTTGGCCTATCTGTTCTACAGGAATGTGCTCTACTGCCCTCGTAGAGAGCAGGGAAAGGATTTGCTTTTGAGCATCTGCCCACTGGTTTTGGTGGTAGATCTGGGAACCCTTTTGGGGTTGGAAGGGTATGGAAGGAAAATTTGTATCGCTGAGACACTATGTTCAGAACCCAGTGGTCGTTGGTAATGGTGGCCCAGGTGCTTGCATGAAAGGAGAGTTTTCCTCCTAGGGGTAAGAGAAGGTGGGCAGAGGTGGGAGGATAGTCATTGTGAGTTCTTACCATAAGGGGCTGGCTTAGAACTCCCTGGTTTTGAAATGGAGGAAGTCCACTGCTTAGATCTCTGCATTCCCTGTGGCTGCTGTCGGGGGGTCTGGTTCCCCTGGGTCTAGGCTGGACTGGCTTACTGGAAGCAGGAAAGGACCAAGGTTTGGTGGGAAAATTCCTGCTGAACCTAGGTGGCTGGACCTGCAAGAAATCCTTAACTGTTTGCATAGATTTTGCTTTTTCTTCCATCTTTAAGACCTCTTCTGCCTTAGTGCCAAATAAGCTATCTTTGTGCAAGGGGGCATCCAACAGTTTAGATTCTGATATGGTCTGTCAAGGGCTGTTTCCTTAAGCCATGCTTGCCTTCTAATTACAGATACAGTGACTGCTGCCCTGCAAGAAGCTTCTAGGTCGTCAAAACCACAGTGCAAGGTGTGTTTAGTTGCTTGACTTGTAGAATGCATCACCTCTTGTAATTCTTTTGTTTCTGCCCAAGCAAGAAAGGAAGACATTTTTTGTTTAAGGAGTTCCAGGATATGCTGTTGAAATTTCAGCATATGGAACTGACAATTTAGTGCCCTGATAGCAAGAGTAGCTGAAGTGTATACCTTTTTACCCAATCGGTCCAGTGCTCGGGAATCCCTATTTGAGGAGGTGGGATTCTTAGCAGAGGTTGCTTTACTTCCTTTAGGCCCTTGAGAAATTACCTCAGGGTCAGCAGTATGATTTTTAAAAAGAAATTTGCGAGAGTCAGGGACTCTATAGTACACGTCTGGCTTTCTGGGTGCAGGAGGGAGGGTGTCAGGAATCAAGCTGGACTCCAGGAAAACATCCTCCACAACATCCAGGACTGGGGGGATGGCCAAGGGTCTGTGCTGTGGAAGATTTAGGAATTCCCTGAGTCTCAGACTGGGAGCAGTCTTGACTCTCCCATTAGAAATGCTCCCTTAAGATATGCAAGGTTTCCCCAAAGGAAAAATCCTCTGGTGGAGAGGCTGAAGGAATGGAATCCTCTGCATCAGAATCCTCATAAGTAGAGAGGGGTTGCATGTCTTCATATTCAGATATATCAAATTCATCTGACTCTTGGTTCAGACAAAACTACAGAGGACAGATCTCTTTTCCTTTTGGAGGGGGAAGCTTGGCTTCTCCTGATCAGCATAAAGTCTTCCGCCATTTTAAGCATTTGAGACAGAGGCAATGAAGCAGGCTCCTGAGAGTGGGTCGGTGTCTTGGGTGTGGTTTGTACTCTGGGCATTAGAAACTTGGTCATACTAGAAAGAACGGTACCGGACCCATCTGAGGGAATAGTTTCCGCAGGCCCAATGTAATGTCGTGGTCAGGGCCTAGGCAAGGGATGCAGTAAGAATGGAAGTCCTTATGAGGTATTTGCTTCACACAAGAAATACAATTGTTAACTTTTACTGACATCGGTCTGGAGCAAGAAAAACTTTCCCCAACGGGGTACTTAGCTTTATTGAAGACTTCGGTTCTGAAATTCAGTTTCAAAAATCTCAGGAGTCGGCCAACCGGCACTTGCGAACTGCTTTTGCTTCGGGCATCGCGCGGCAAGAAAGACTGAAGAAAATGGCATTGGTTGCATCTTTTATACCCCTGGCGCACTGAAGTCAGGGAAGAGGTGACAGCAACAGACGCCAGACCTAGACTTTGGAATTCTGGCCGACTGCGGGTAGCCTGCCAGCAGGATAACCCAAGTGTAATGACTGCAACAGTGAAACACAAACATCGGTAGTCGCGAAAGACTACGTCAGTTTGTGTCGAGAATCGGTAGTGCGAAAAACCTCCTCGGAAGCCAGTGCCTGCTCAGCGGCTTCGGACTCATCTAAGGTAGAGACTGCAGGTTCCTTAGTCAAAGATGAGTTTTGCGAAAGGGTCTTGGCAGCGACCTACGAATCCACAGAAGTGGGCATAAGGGGCTGCAAAAGCGCCTCACTGAGGACCAGAGAACTGACAACTAGCTTAACGGAAACGCCATCGGTAGGTTTGGACCTGTGCTGTCGGTCTCTGTATCTTTACGTTTTTTTCGGTAGATCTGCTGTCGGGTGGCCTACCGAAGCCACATCGGAATTAGAAGACTGTACGCGAAAGTATCTGGCAACAATAAGGGCCCTATGACGGATAGTTCTGGCGTTGAACAAAGCACAGAAGCGACAGCGGGGGATGTCGTGGTCTGGGCCTAAAAAAAGTGACACAGTAAGAATGGAAGTCTCGGTGTGGTATTTGCTTTTCACAGGCGAGACAATTAACTTTTTCTGACATCGGTTAGTGCATGAAAAAAGGATCCCCAATAGGGTACTTCGCTTTAGAAGACTTCAAATTCAATTTGGAAGACAAAAACTCAGGTAGCGGCCGACCGGCACTCATGCAAACTGCTTCTGCTTCGGGCTCCACTGCAAGAAAGACTGATGTAATGATGTCAGCTGCCTTCATTTATACTACTGACGACCTGACATCAGTCCTGAAGCGACAGCAACCGACGCAGAAATACTAAGTCTCTGGTATTCAGACCGGCCGAGGGCTACCCTGGCAGGGATAACCCAAATATGATGACTGCAACAGTGAAACACGAAGAACATCTGACTGCTCAGTCGGACAACAGTCTAGGTAGTGGCAAATGATGTCCTCTAGACAGTTGAAATGCAACTGATTGCCCAGTGTGACCATAGCCTAGGTATTGCCCAATGATGCCCTCTAGACAGGCGAATGTAATGAGGGGGGATAGCTGGCAGAGAAGGAATACTGCAACATGGAAGAGGAGGACATCTATGGTTATGGTAAGACTTTACACAACTGTTCTATGCCCTTGTATTCTCATGTTGCAGTACTGTTACTGTGGGAGAGCACCACAGCTTAAGGAGGAGGAAGGGCAGAGGAAGGAGTAGCAGATTCTAGGAATCCCTGCTGGACTGCCCTTGCAAATCCTGCTCTGGAAATATGGTCCAGTTTGTAGTATTTGTTGAAGGTATGTACAGAGGACCAGCTGGTTGCCTCAAGGATGGATGTTGTGTCTAGGCCTTTGAGGAAGGCCCCAGAGGAAGCTACAGCTCTTGCAGAGTATGCCCTGACCCCATGAGGCAATAGTTTTCCATGGTAGGAATAGCAGAAGCAGACAGTTTCCCTTATCCAGCAGGAGATAGCTTGCTTGGCTATCATCTTGCCCAGGGCCCTGGGATGGAAGGACACAAAAAGCTGATTAGACTTTCTGATGGTCTTGGTTTTGTCCAAATAGACAGCTGTGGACATCAAGGGAGTGTAGTGTTCTCACTGCCATTTTTAGGAGAGGGAAAGAAGGTGGATAAGTGAATAGACTGATTGGTGGGTAAGTGAACAGACTGATTTAGTGACCACTCACTGACCACTTTGAGCATGGAGGAGGGTTGGTGTGCAGGGCTACCCTATCTTTTTGGAAGACAGTGTAGGGTGGGGATGTCAATCGCCTGTAATTCTGAAACCATTCTGGCTGAGGTAAGGGCTACCAGTAGGACTGTTTTCCATGGGCACATTTGCAGGGAGGTAGAGCTGGCTGGCTTGAATGGGGCAATTGTAAGTTTTTCTAGAACAAAATTTAGGTCCCAAGGAGGTGGGATAGGTTTCTTTGGTGGCCTAATGTGCAGGAGTCCTTTTAGGAAAAGTTTAACACCCAATCTGGAGAGTAGAGGAGGATCCAGAGGTAAGCAGGCAGAGATAGCAGGTAAGAGAACCTTCACTGAAGAATATGAAATGTCTGATTTTATTAGCTCACACATAGGCTAAGATGAGGGGAACATCTGCTTAACAGGGGGTCCCCTATGCCTTTGGAGACACCATTTGGAGAACCTTCCCAATTTGGAAACGTTGGACCCCCTGGTATTGGGCTTCCTGGCCTCCTGCAGGATAGACAGCATGTCTTCAGTGTAGTGGTGTCTGAAGGGAATTAAATGTTTATCACCCTGAGGGTTAGGCGAAGCATCTCAAAGGTGTGGATGGATGAGAGATCCCTTCTGTTGTGTGAGTAGGTCCACCTTGTGAGACAACTTGCGGTGATTGCACTTGGCAAGTGTTTGAAGGGGAACCAATGCTGCCTCAGCCTACAGGGAGTCATCAGCAAGATTTCTGACATGTCCCTCCTGATTTTTAGGAGGACTTTCTGAATGAGAGGGAAGGGAGGGGAAAGCATACAGAAACAGTCCCATCTAAGAGATGGTGAAGGTGTCCACTATCTCAGCTAGTGGAGAGGGGTCCCCTTGACAAACAAGGTTGTCAATTGTCTGTTCTGGGAGGAGGAAATAAATCTACTAGGTGTGCCTCATTGATGAACAACGTCTAGGAATACATCTCTGTGCAACATCCACTCGTGATGCAGAGAGAATGATCTGCTGACAGCATCTACCTGACAGTTGTCCTGGGATGGATTGTAGACTGCTTGCAGTGATGTCATTCCGAGAGGCTAACTCCCAAGTTTGCACTACTGGCTTGTAGAGCAGTAAGACTTGGTCCCTCCCTGTTGGTTGATGTACCACATTACAGTGGTGGTGTCCATGAGGATTTGCAAGCAGCCTGGCTGCATGAGACAGAGGAAAGGCCTGCAGGGCAAGTTGGACTGCAGTCATCTCCCTTACATTTATGTGCTTTCTATGGAGGGATGGTTCCCATAGGGCTTGCATCTTGAGACCATTTATGGCTGCTCCCCAGCCTAGATCTGAGGCATCTGTGTGCATTAGTTGTGTATGAGTGGGGGTTGTAGGGGTAGGGCCTGGGTTTTGTTGTACCTGCTGAATCCACCACACCAATTCGGTCTTTAGGCATGGAAGGAAGGGTATCTGAAAGTCTACTAGGTGGCTGTGTTGAGACCACAGATTCTTCAGGTACCACTGTAACTTCCTCATGTGTAACCTGACTAGTGCCAGCATAGGAATGGTGGCTGCCATAAGACCTAGGAGGTGATTGAATTGTCTGGCTGACAGACTTGACCAGCAGAAGGTCCTTAAAGTGGTTATCAGGGAAGTTACCTTGTCCTGAGGGAGGAAGGCCTCCATCAGGTTGGTCCTTATCCTGCATCCCAGGAAGGTTTTGTCCTGTGCTGGAGAGAGGGATGATTTTGTGAGGTTGAGTGTAAATTCTAACCTCTGGAACACTGACATGGAGAATTGCAAGTGATTTCCAAGCATATCTTCCCCCTTCTGCAAGGATGAGGACGTCGTCTAGGTAGGAGTAGATTTGGATGCCCTTGGTCCTGCAGTACGCTACTGATGGGGCTAGGCACTTTGTGTGGACACTTGGTGCAGTAGATAAACCAAAGAGCAAGGCAGTGACTTGAAAGCATGAATAGAGCCCAGTAAAGTGTTGGAACTTCTTGTGGTTTGGGTGAATAGGGATGTGGAGGTAAGCCTTCTTCAAGTCCAAAGTGGCCATGACAGCCTTGGATGGCAAAAGTGGGAGAAGGTTTTGAAGGGATAGCATTCTGAAGGAAGGGACCTTCAGAAAGAGGTTTAGGAAGGATATATTCAGGATGGGCCTCCATGAGCCATCCTTTTTTAGTACCAGGAATAACCTAGAGTAGAATAATTTTCCTTCTTGGCCTGGGGGGATGGGTTCTATGGTCCCCTGAGTGAGAAGGTCTTGTATAATCTGTAGGATTAGGTGTAAATGGTTCTTGGGAGGGAAGGTGATGCCTAGTGGAAAGAGTTTTTCCTACCAAGACATGAAGTATCCTTTTTCCACTATTGCCACTACCCAGCGGTCCGAAGCGACTTCTTTTCAGAGGGAGAGATAGTTAGAGGCAGGATGACAAGGGAAGGTGGCTGAGGCAGACATTATTATTTCTGCCCTGAAAAGGATGCCTTTTGGGGGGCTGAGAGGAGGCTGCCCTAGGGGAGGTTGGTTTCCTGGACCTGTTCTATGTCTGGAGGAGCTAGAGTCGGCTGGGGCGAGGGCTTTCCTGAAAAAGGAAGTCTTTGCAGGGTAATTCCTATAAAATTTAGGTACTGGAGAGACCAGTGTTTCAGGTTCTGTAATTCCTTACTCTTCTTCCTGGAGGCTTTTAAACAGATCAGCAGACTATTTGCCAAACAGGAAATTATTATCTAAGGGTGCGTCCAGAATGTTGGTCTTAACGTATTCAGGCAGGGACTGTAGTCTACGCCATGAATATCTGCGAAAAACAGAAGCCGAAGCAGCAGATCTTGCTGAGGCCTCCGCTGCATCACAGCTGCACTTAAATGATGGGACAGCTAAGATGACATTTGAGTCTTGTCTGGAGAGTCTGGCATCAAAGACAGTAAGGATGAAGCCTGAGAAGCCAAATCTAGGGCAAATTTGACCATGTGGGTCTGGTAATTAATTGTCCTAAATGCTAGAGTGGAAGTATGCATCTTCTTCCCCAGCCTGCCCATTACCTTGCTATCCTTGTCTGAAGGCAAGAGTGGAGGAGGAAGGAATGAGTCTGGACTGCTTGTCAGGGGACACTACTGTAACTGCAGGGTCTGCCAAAGGGGGATTTTCCAGGAATTTGTGCTCATCAGGGACCTTACAAAAACGGTCAGGTCTCTTAGGAGCGGGAGGTTGTGAATCAGGAGTCTGATGCTGACGCAAATGCATCCAGGTATGCTGGAATCACAGGAGGAATAGCTGATGGGGAGGGTGATTCCACCTGGAGCAACTCAGAATACCTTTTCTGAATTTCAGTCATTTGAACAGTATCCTATTTAAAGTAATCCCTTTATTTTAGTAATAGTTTCCCCAAATGTAATATCCTCGTTGAATTGAGTCCTCATCTGGGAAGTAGTACTTCAAGGGAGAAGCTATTTGAGAGGAGTAAGTAACTGATTCATCAGAGGAGGAGGATGATGTTTCTTCCTGGGAGAAGGTAGGAGGCTTACAGGTAGCTGAGGCTGGCCTGGGGCTTAGCACAGGCAATGTGGATGCTGAGGGGCTAAGGGCCATGAAGGCCTGCAGCAAGGACTGGGACAAGGACTACCAGTCAGGTTATTCCTCAGAAGGAGCAGAAAAATGTTTACTTTTTTGTTTCTTTTTTTAGAGGAGCTGATTTGGCAGAAGCTGAGGGCCTAGACTCAGGGATCTGGCCTATGGGTGAGGTTTCCGATTCTTGGATGGTAGATGGGCGTCTGGTGGTGCTTGGTTGGCTCCCCCTCGACATCAGCAGTAGCAGATGCCTGAATAACCTCAGAGGATGTGTCTACCAGTACATTGGAAGTGGCTTCCTTGAGGGTAGTGAGGGTGCCGGTTCTATCGGACGTCTCTCAACCTCTATATCGGCGGTTGGCGGGGCATCCAACATCAGAGAAGCAGAAGTGGTAGGCCTAGAAACTTTGGCCTTCTTTTTAGGCGGCTCCACTTCACAGGCCAACTCCGCATCCATTTGTAAAGCTAGCCTTTTTAACCTTTGGTTCTCTAGGTATAAATTAAGGGCTGGCAAATGACTTTGGAGAGTTTTGGGAATGAATGACTGGCAGAACCTACAGGTGATATGGTTATGTTCCCAGCCGAAACAGAACAAAGTTCATGGGAATCTTTGTGCAGAATTTGATGTCCGCACTTACATTTCCCCTTCCTAGTGGACATCACCTAAGGAAACAAACAACCAAAGCTCAAGTAATAACGATAATAAGGTTTCCCGAACAGGATACTTAACTTTAGACATCTTGAAGACAGCGAAACGATCGATCTGATGTTTGACTGCAGCAGAAAAGTTTTCTGAGGTCTGTGCGTGCAGACATCATATTTAAAGCTCCTGGTTTATGGCCCGGCATGTGATGTCCCATGCACTAGCAGCAACCAGCCTTGAGCTTTCGCATAGGAGCAGACATTCAGGTCACCTAAGGCAGAGGATCCCACAGTAAGAATACTGTAAATATGAGAACAGAAGGTCACCAGAGTTTTATTTAAATTGCCCAAAATATACTGTATATATTTTGTCGTTTGAGTTTGACAAATCGGAGCTGTGAAAGCCAAAGTGGAAGAGGTGAATACGTTTTCCCCCAAGACGGTTACTGCCCTGCTGTCCTTATCATAGGTGAGGGTTTTATAATAAGCAGGTAGGAGTTTGGAGGGCTTGCCCATAGAAATAACAAAGGTAGAGGGAATGTGCCAAAGGGTTCTTATAGACACACAATTTTCAGACACACTATAAAAATCTATAAGGCCTTTAAAAAGTGCTGCGAGCTGAGAATTAGGAGCAGTGGAGGTAGTGACAGATATCCAGAAAGGCCCCTGGGACAGGAGGGACTAATGCAAGCATGGGGTGCCTACCTCTAGCAAGTTGTAATACCTTCTGTGCACATCAGAAACTGTTATGGATTTCCCCCTTCACCATGTCAGAAATGGATTATCCAAAGGAAGGTTCCCCCACAAGAGAATCAGGGGATAAGGAGTCAGAGGCCACTTGGTCTGAGACTGAATCTGGAAAGGAGTAGGCCAGGGAATGTGCATCTGAATCAGACATTGCCTGGTCATCCTCAGAAAATGATTCCAGATGTCTCTTGTGAGGAATAGCAGGAGTAAGAGCAGGAGAGACTAAGGACAGAAGTTTGAGCACCAAGACAGCCTTAAACAGGCTTTTGGAAAAATCCATCCACTCCTTTTTCTGGGATGTCTGAGGAGATGAGAGAAAACATTTTTGTTTTTTCATCTTTGGAGTGATCCAACCCCTGACATACCATGATTAAGGAAGCAGGCACTTTTTTCCTTATTAATACATGGGTCCTTATGAAATTATTAGATGGGGTCCCCCCTCCTCACCAACGGTGTCATCAGCCATTTCAGATGCGAGTGAATCGGACACCATCCTGGCCTCCAGCAGGGTAATGGTAGCGGGAGTCACGAGAAATCGCTGAACATACTGCCAGTCCGAAATCTCAGTGGATATGTCAAGAGTCCGACTAGGCAGTCATAGCATCAGGCCTAGACCTCTTCAACAAGTTTAAGATAGGCAGGACATCAGAAATGGAAGGATCTGCCACTAACTTTGGAAGGCCTCCCAGAATTTGAATCCCTGTCTAGGAGGGCTGCTTAAGGTGTTTTGAGTTTTCATGCAAGTCTTAAGACATGAAAAGCACGTATGTAAGCTTTTAGATATGAAAGACTGGCAAACAGTGCAATTTTTATAATCGCACTCTGCACTTTAGGCAGAAAAGGCACTGGGAGTAGAGATCCCGTTTAGGAATCTGCCTACCACATTTGCACTTTCCCCTTCTAACTGACATCTAATACAATTGCAAACACCAAAACCTTTAAGAAAAACAAGGAAGGTTCCCCCAAAAGGGAACTTATCTGAAGCAGTGATTACAAAGGATGTCCAGAACCACACACAGAACAGACCATTGTGTGCAAGACATGCATTCAGATTAGTGGCAATATAGTCGGTTTTCACGCACAAGCTTAGATCATATCTTAGATATACAGTGGATATAAAAAGTGTACACATGTTAAAATGCCAGGTTTTCATGATATAAAAAAAATGAGACCACAATAAATCATTTCAAAATTTTCCCACCTTTAATGTGACCTATAACCTGTACAATTCAACTGAAAAACAAACAAATCGATTAGGGGAATAAATATAAAAAAATTAAAAAAATGTACAATAAGCTGGTTGCAGAAGTGTGCACACCCTTAAACTAATACTTTGTTGAAGCACCTTTTGATTTAATTACAGCATTCAGTCTTTGGTACGTACCTGCCATCAATTAAAGAGACGGATTAACCCCAAATAAAGTTCAGCTGTCCTAGTAGGATTTTTCTGACATTTACTCGGTTACCTGCTACAGTAAAAGCCATGGTTAGCAGAGAGCTTACAAAGCATCAAAGGGATCTCATTGTTGAAATGCATCAGTCAGGAAGAGGGTACAAAATTTCCACAGCATTGGATATACCATGGAACACAGTGAAGGCAGTCACCAAAAAGTGGAGCAAATATGGGACAACAGTGACATTGCAAAGAAAGTACAGTTGTGTACACTTACCAAAAATGTAGACGTTAAGAGTGTCTTCACTGTTGCAGTTATCACATTCGGGTTATCCCTGTTGGGGTAGCCCTCGGCTGGCCTGAATACCAGAGACTTAGTATTTCTGCGTTGGTTGCTACCGCTTGAAGACTGACATCAGGTTGTCAGTGGTATAAAGGAAGGCAGCTGATGCCCTTACATCAGTTTTTCTTGCCCTAACCAGTCAGGAGCCCCTAAAGCAGGAGGCCAGGGTCTGGTGGCAGGACGTCACCAGTGGAAAAAAAATACCAATAAGTCCCTTCTAAGGAAAGGAGTACAAAGAAGTAAGGAAACAAAAAAGGGGGGGGGCAAGACTGCAACAATGAAGACACTAACATCTACATTTATGGCAAGTGTACACAAATGTACTATGTTCTTTGTGTTTCACTGCTGCAGTCATCACATCTGGGTAGATTCCCAAAGCTGAGGAAATGGGTGGAGGCAGTAAAGGAAGCTAGGGGCTGGCTAGCATGTCCTGCAAGACTGCAGAGGCAAACCCTGCCCTGGATTTAGAAAAGAGAAGCAGGTGGTAATGTTTCGTAAAGGTGTGAACAGATGTCCAGGTGGCAGCCTCCAGGATGTCCCTGGTGGGGGACTCCTCTGACGAATGCTGCAAAGGTGGAGGCTACTCTGGTGGAGTGGGTCCTGACCCCCTTGTGGGGAGACTTGCCATGCTGTTGGTAGCAGAAATGGATGTAGTGTGCTATCCATTTGGAAATGGTTTGTTTGGAGATGGCTTTGCCCTCTGCCCCTGAAGCAAAGCTAACCAGCAGTTGGATCAGATTTTCGGTAGGGTTTAGTCCTGTCCAGATAGTATCCGAGCTGTGTACATCTAGAGAGTGCAGAATCCTTTCCGCCTTGTTTTGAGGGTTAGGAAAGAAGGTGGGCAAATGGATGGACTGGTTGAGAGCCACAATAGATAACACCTTGGGCATGAAGGATGGATTAGTTCTGAGGGATACTCTGTCTGCATGGAAGATGATGAAGGGTTCCACTGCCGTGAGTGCTTCCAGCTCACAGACACTTCTGGCTGAAGTGATGGCCAGGAGGAAGACTGTCTTCCAGGAGAGAAATTTTAGCTCTGCAGAAGAAGCTGGTTCGAATGGAGGCAGGGTGAGCTTTTCCAAGACAAAGTTAAGGTCCCAAGCTGGTGTTGGTACCCTTCTGGGGGGGGCTCAAATTGTTAGCCCCTCTGAGGAACTGCTTGATCAGAGGGTGTGTGGGAATGAGAGGAAACAGCAGAGGCATGAATTTTTACAGAGGAGAAAGAGACCACTGTGTAGTAGGTCAGCTAAATAATCGAGGATGAGAGCGATGGAGGGATGTGCCGTATTGGCCCCCTTAGCCTGGATCCAGGTACAGAACCTTTTCCATTCATCTGCATAAGATTTCCTGATGCTAGGGCGTCCGGCCTCTAAGATAACATCCAGCACCTGTTTCCCGAGGGCAGATTGGTCAGGGGTCAAGATATAAGCCAAGCTGCCAAATTGAGTGTCTGCAACTGGGGGTGCATGAATTCCCCTTCCCTCTGGGTAAGGAGGTTGGGAATCTGGGGAAGATTCCATGGGGGCAGTTGGGACAGGCTGCGCAGCAAGGGTTACCAGTGCTGCCTGGGCCAGTCTGGAGCTATGAGAATAGTCCTTGGTTTTTCCTCCTTTATTCTGATCAGTACCTTGGGAATGAGGTAGGGGAGGAAAGGCATAGACCGAGAGGTTTACCCAGGGGAAGGACAGGGCATCTACTTTCCATGTCATGCAGTGATGCTCTCTGATGCAGATTGTGCCGAACAGATGGTTGGAGTGGGTGGCAAAGAGGTCGACCTCCAGGGTTCCCCATTTCCGAGTTATTAGTAAGAAAGTGTTTCTGTTGAGCTACCACTCATGGGGGTCCAACACTTTTCTGCTTAATTGGTCTGCAAGGGAGTTGAGAGATCCTGGCAGGTATTGTGCTAACAGGTGTAGATGCATGGAAGATGCTGTGAACCAAAGAGTCATGGCCAGCCTGCACAGGAGGTAGGAGTGAGTCCCTCCCTGCTTGTTGATGTACCACATTCACTGTGATGTTGTCTGCTTTGATCAGGAGAACCCCTGGAGAGAGAAGAGGATTAAAAACTACCAAGGCCTGCTGCACAGCCATCATGTCTTTTAGACTGATGTGCATGGGGAGTTGCTGGGGGTTCCATTGGCCCTGCATGCCACTGTCATCCAGGTGTGCACCCCCAAGCATAGTCTGATGCATCTGTGGTGAGGGTCTGGGTGGCAAGGTGTGGGGAGACGGGCAGTTCCTTGTTGTGGGAGCAGGCTGTTGCCCACCAAAGAAATTCCTTCCTCAGGTAAGGAATGATAGGTAAAGAGTTTCCATATCTTGAGAGTGTTGACACCAAAGGCTCTTTAGGTACCACTGAAGTTTCCTCATATGCAGTCTGACATATGGAATAAGGAGTATGCAAGATGCCGCGAACCCCAGGGCTTGCAGGATTTCCCTTGCAGAAAGCTGGGGCCTGGTGCCCAGTTGACAGAAGTAAGCTGATAGGAAACTGTTTCTCTGGTGTTAGGTATGCCATCTGGGATGCTGTGTCCAGACTTGCTCCCAGGAAATTATCCTTTTGGTGGGTACCTGTTTGGATTTCTTTTAGTTGATTATGTACCCTAAGGAGGTTAGTAGGTCCTTTACAAAGGCCAGGTCTTTGAGCAGCTTTTCCTGGCTGTCTGCCTGAATAAGGCAGTCTTCTAAGTAGGGGGTAAATTTCAATATTTCTTTAAGTCTGCAAAAAGCAATGGTCGGAGCCAGGCATTTTGTGAAAACTCCGGGAGCAGGAGATAAGCCAAAGGAAAGTGCAGAGAACTAAAAGTGTTGAGATCCTGCCCTAAAGCGAAGATATTTTCTTTAGGACTTCCTGATGGGAATGTGGAGGTAGGCCTCTTTTAGGTCCAGGGTGACTAGCCAAGCACCTTTGAACAGCATGGGTAGCAGCTGCTGGAGGGTGAGCATTTTGAATTTTGGGATCACCAGGAAAGTGTTTAGAATGGATAGATCGAAGATGGGGCAGCAGGTGCCCTTCCTTTCTGTGTACCAGAAACAGTCTGGAGTAAAAGCCATGGCCTATCTGCTCTGCAGGAATGTGTTCTACTGCTCCAGTGGAGAGCAGGGTATGGATTTGCTTTTCAACCTCTGCCCACTGATTGGGTGGAAGATTTGGGAACCTTTTTGGGTTGGAAGGAGAATCTGTACCCCTGAGACACAATGTTCAGAACCCATTGGTCCTTGGTAATTTTGGCCCAGGTGCTTGAGTGAAAGGAGAGAGTTTTCCTCCTAGGGGCATGTGATGGCGGGCAGAGGCGAGGAAGGGAGCAGGTAAGTCATTGTGAGCTTTTACCATAAGCGAGTGGCTCAGAACTTCCTGGATTTAAAATGGAGGCAGTCCACTGCTTAGATCTCTGCAATCCATGGGACTGCTGTCTAGGAGGTCTGTTTCCGCGGGACCTAGGCTGGCCCTGTTTACTAGGTGCAGGAAAGGACCAGTGTTTGGAAAGAAAATTCCTGCTGAACCTAGGGAGCTGAACCTGTATGAAATCTTTAACAGTTTGCATAGATTTTGCTTTTTCTTTCATCTTATTTAACACCTATTCTGCTTTAGTACCAAATAAGTTATCTTTGTGCAAGGGTGGATCCAACAATTTTGATTTGACATGGTCTGGCAGGGGTTGTTCCTTAAGCCATGCATGTCTTCTAATGACAGATCCAGTGACTGCTGCCCTGCAAGAAGCTTCTAAGGGTGTCAAAACTGCAGTGCGTTTAGTTACTTGACGAGCAGAGTGCATTAATTCCTATACTCTTTAGATTCTGCCCATGCAGGAAAGGACATTTTTTGTTTAAGGAATTCCAAGGTATGTTGCTGATACTTAAGCATGTGGAACTGAAAATTTAGTGCCCTGATAGCAAGAGCAGCGGAAGTGTATACTTTTTTACGCCATATGTCCAGTGCTCTGGAATCCCTGTTTGAGGGGGTGGGATTCTTAGCTGAAGTAGCTTTAACCCCTTTTGAGCCTTGAGTAATAACCTCAGGGTCCGCCTATTGGGTTTTTAAAGAGATATTTGTGAGAGTCAGGGACTCTAGTACCTGTCTGGCTTTCTGGGAGCAGGAGGGCGTCTGGAGTCAAGCTGGATTCAAGGAAATCATCATCCACCACATCTAGGACTGGGGGGGATGGCTAAAGGCCTGTGCTGTGGAAGGTCCAGGAACTCTCTGAGTCTCTTTTTAGACTGTGGGTAGTCTTGACTCTATCTGAAATGCTTCCTTAAAGTATGCAGGGTTTCTCCAAAGGAAAAAATCCTCTGGGGGAGAGGCTGAAGGAATAGATTCATCTGCATCAGAATCCTCATATGTACAGAGGGACTGCATGTCTTCATAGTCAGATGCATCAGATTCATCAGACTCTTGTTCAGACAAAATTACTGGAGACAGATCTTTTTTTTTTTTTGAGGAAGTGGCTTAGCTTCATCTAATCAGCACAAGGTCCTCTGCCATTCTAAGCATTTGTGACTGAGGCAAGGGAGCAGGTGCCAAAGAATGGCTGGAAGCCAGTTTCTTGGGGGTGGTTCGACCCTTGGGCTTAAGAAACTCTGTAGTTTTAGAAAGAACAGTAGTCATGAAAGAAGGTGATGGTTTAAGTCTGGATTCGGTACTGCGAAGGACTTCCTCGGAAGCCGGTGCCTGCACAGCGGCTCCGGACCCATCCAAGGTAGAGACTACCGCAGGATCCTAAGATGAAGAATTCTGCAGCATACCAGACTCAGAAAGGGTCTCAGTAGAGGCCTTCAAATTAAGTGAAGCGGGCATCAGGGGCTGCGAAAGCTCCTCACTGAATTCCGGAGGACTGACTACCAGCTTGGCAGTAGCATCGTCAGAAGGTTTAGTCCTGTGCTGTCTCTGTCTAAGTTTTTCCGGAAGATCTGCTGTCGGATGGCTTACGGAAGCCATATTGGAATTACAGGACTGTAAACGGAAATATCTGGCTACAAGAAGGGCCCGACGACGAATAGTTCTGGTGTTAAACAAATCACAGAACAGATAATGAGGGGCATTGTGGTCAGCGTCTAGACAAGTGACGCGGTAGCAGTGGAAGTCCCAGTGTGGTATTTGCTTTCCACAGGCGAGACAATTAACTTTTTCTGACATTGGTTAGTGCAAGAAAAAAAGGATCACCAACGGGGTACATAGTTTTTGAAAACTTCAACGTCAATACAGAGCCGACCGGCACTTGTGCAAACTGCTTCTGGCTCCACGGCAAGAAAGACTGGTGTTAATGGCGTCAGCTGCCTTTCTTTATACCAGTGATGACCTGACGGCAGTCTTTAAGCGACAGCAACTGATGCAGAAATACAAAGTCTCTGGTATTCAGGCTGGCCGAGGGCTACCCCAGCAGGGATAACCCAAATGCGATGACTGCAACAGTGAAACACGAAGAACATCTGGACATCCCTCCAAAATTGATGAAAAGACAAGACAAAAACTGATCAGGGAGGCTGCCAAGAGACCTACAGCTACACTGAAGGAGCTGCAGGAATTTCTGGCAAGTACTGGTTGTGTACTACATGTGACAATCTCCCGTATTCTCCATATGTCTGGACTATGGGGTAGGGTTGCAAGACGGAAGCCTTTTCTTACAGAGAAAAACAAGGAGGCCTGGCTAAAATTTGCAAAACAATACATGAAGTCTCCCAAAAGCAAGTGGGAAAATGTGTTGTGGTCTGATGAGACCAAAGTTGAACTTTCTGGCCACAATTTCAAAAGGTACGTTTGGCGCAAAAGCAACACTTCGCATCACTAAAAAAACACCATCCCCACGGTGAAGCATGGTGGTGGCAGTATCATTCTTTGGGGTTGCTTTTCTTCAGCTGGAACTGGAGCTTTAGTGACGGTGGTGGGAATTATGAACAGTTCGAAATACCAGTCACTTTTGGCTCAAAACCTTTAGGAGTCTGCTAGAAAGCTGAAGATGAAGAGGAATTTCACCTTTCGACACAATGATCTCAAGCATACATCCAAATCAACAAAAGAATGGCTTCACCAGACGAAAATTGAAGTTTTCGAATGGTCCAGCCAGAGCCCATACCTAAATCCAATAGAAAATGTGTGGTGTGGAGTGACCTGAAGAGGGCTGTGCACAAGAGATGCCCTCGCAATCCGACAGATTTGGAGCGCTTTTGCACGGAAGAGTGGACAAATATAGCTAGGAAAAAATGTGCCATGCTGATAGACTCCTACCCAAGAGAGCTTCAGACAGCTTGAAAGGGAAGCACTGTGGAAAAATTACAATTTAATCCCCACTGGCCATGAGGCACAGAAAAGGACTCTCATTACACACTCAAAGTCATAACATTGGATTTTTTAATTAAAAAAAGGAATGTTTCTTCAGTGTAATCTACCTAGATTTTTCTCACTAAGATGCAGTACTCGTACAAAAAAGAATGTTTGAAATTTACTTTTACAGCTGTAGAAAACTGTTAAATACTCCAAGACCTTCTGTATTTGGATAATGAAATCGGAGGTTCATTAGGAAGTACACTTGACCTTCAATTCTGGGAAGATCAAAAGGCAGTGTGGGATCAAATTCTGCACCAATTGTCTAGATTTATGCTCCAGTTTGACACGCCTACTCCTAAGCAGTATGAAGGGGATATTGCTCTCTTTGAATGTTGTGCCCTCATTTGAGATTGACCAACAAGGATTTTTATGCTTAAATCCAAAAGAATTAAACAGGTTACCAGCAGAGTTTTATAACCACTCCTAGCCAAATTTCCCCTTGTTAGTTCAAATATCACCTCCAGTCCCCCCCACCCGAATACAGCTGAGAAGCCAAAATTGCAAAATCAAAATAAGCAAGTAAAACAGGTGTTAATTTTCTATGCCAAGAATAAATCCAGAAATCATAAAAGTAGCTACAAATTATTCATAATGGAGCTTACCTTTTTGGCATAAAGCACAATCTTCTGAACTTGTCCAGTCTCTGCAAAACACTGGATGACTTTGTTTGGAACATTAGCTCGCAAATAAACACTTAGTGCTAATGTTGGGTCTACAGACTTCACTAAATCACCAAGTTCTTCTGAACATTCCAACTGAAAAAACACGGAAACAAAAACTGTTAACAATCACTGAAGTTTTTTTTTTTTTTTTTTTGGGGGGGGGGGGTAATTTGGATGGATGTAAATGAATCACACAGGTAACAGTTCTGATCCTCATGCTGTGAAAATATTTCAAGCTTTTCCCCACTCCCAGAGCAGCATATGTTTTTTTAACACAATTTATACAGCCAACCTAACATAAGTCAAAACTTAGCTTGTGCACTCTACTTGCACAGATGTACATTATCCCATATGGTAGACATACTCAGGCTCTCCACAAACTAACCTTGCTTCTGCATGCAACTTGAAATTGAAAGTTATATATTTATATATTTGGTCTAGAAAAGCAACACAAACCACTGGAGATTAAAAAATAAGAAGTTATGTACCTACCATAACATTCCATGTTAGTTGTCTTCTTCTCGCCTTCTTTCTTGCTGGTTGGGTTTGGAGCCGACCCTTGGCTCCGACTCGGCCATTTTCTAAAGCTCAATAGCTACTTACAGGCTTGAGGCCTCCCTATATCCCACAATGCCTGGTGGCCAGACCCCCAGATCTCATTTGGAAGACCTAACACCAAAATAATACAAGAGGACAACTGTCCCAAAAGCAAGACTTCAGCTAGAGGGCTGAAGAAAAGGGTAGAGGACATAAAACGGTAAAGACTCAGCCAGTGACAAGACTCGTAGGAAGACTCTTCTCGGTCCATCTAGGCTAGGGGGATGGAGGGTGGGATGCAAGAAAGAAGGCGAGAAGAAGACAACTAACATGGAACGTTATGGTAGGTACATAACTTCTTAATGTTAAGTTGTCTCTCTCGCCTTCATTCTTGCTGGTTGGGACAGCGTCCCTAGCAGCTTAGTCCTGGGTGGCTCATCGGAACAGACTCTTGAGCACAGTGGAACCAAAATCAACTCTACTCCTAGAGGCCACATCCAATTTATAATGTGAAATGAAGTTATGAGGGGTGGCCCATGTAGCCGCCGCACAAATGGCTTCCATTGGTAGTCTTGCTTGAAAGGCTATCGACGTAGCTAAAGCCCTAGTAGAGTGGCTTTTAGGTTTAGCAGGGAGTTCTTTATGCCTCAACTGATAAATAAGGGTAATAATAGAGGACAACCACCTAGATAAGGTTACTTTAGACACTGGTCGACCCTGCTTACCCTCCGCATAGGACAGGAAGAGTTGGTCTGATTTCCTTATTTGCTCAGTCCTATGCAAATAGAAACATAATTGCCTATGAACGTCCAAACTGGTGTAATTTGTGTTCAGCTTTGTTGGAATTTGGAAAAAAGACTGGCAGATCGATGGATTGATTCAAATTGTTCTCGGAGGGGACCTTAGGAAGGAACGAAGGATTAGTCCTGAGTGAAACTCTATCCTTATGGAAAACTAGATAAGGAGGACGAACACAAAGGGCATTAAGTTCAGAAACTCTCCTCGCTGAAGTAATGGCCAAAAAAAGAGGGTTTCCAAGTAAGTGATTTCAAGGAACAGGAAGCTGCCGGTTCAAAGGGAGGACGCATCAAGGAAGCTAGGATCAAATTTAAGTCACACGGAGGCAGGGGATCTCTCACTGGAGGCCTGAGCAAGATTGTTCCTTTCAGAAAGGCTTTGCAAAGCTTATGGGACATGATGCTGGCTTCTGACAGGCCCGTATGGAAATTACAGATTGCCGCTAATTCAACTCTAATGGTGGCCGACGAGGAGCCCACTTGAAAAAGTTCTACTAAGAAGTCCAGAACGTTATGGACAGGGGCCGTGAAGGGATCTATACTTCTAGCCTCTGCCCAGAACGAGAAACGTTTCCACTTACTAGCACAAGTCTTCCTGGTAGTAGGTTTGTGCGAGGAAAGGATAATCTCACGCACTGAATTGGAAATCCTGGGAAGCCTGACTAAGGTTAGAAGTGGAGCAGCCAAGCAGTGAGGTTGAGAGACTGAAGAGACTGATGCAGCCTGCCCGACTGATGGATCAGGAGGTCTGGAAATGGGTCCAGATTCCAAGGCTGCTCGAGAAGGTGACGATGCAGGAATGGGAACCAGATTTGTCGAGGCCAGTAGGGGGCAATGAGGATCATCCTGCAACCCAGCACGGTAGCTTTCTGAATTAGTTTGGGAATTAGTGGAAAGGGTGGGAATGCATACAGTAGTCTCTGGGGTCAATCGTGAACTAGAGCGTCTCTGGGGGAATGTCCGGGAAGAGGTAACAGAGTGAAGAAACTGTCGCACTTGCTATTGAGAGGAGTTTAGAAAAGGTCGCAGCAAGGCTGACCCCATTTGCGGAAGATTCTGTCCGCTACTGTCCGGTCGAGGGACCACTCATGAGGCATGAGAATAGCTCTGTTTAGCCTGTCCGCTATGACGTTGGACTTCCCAGGGATGTGCTTTGCAGTCAGAAACCGTTGAGAGGAGATCGCCCACTGCCATAGTCTGAGTGCTTCTCGACATAATGGATATGACTTGGTTCCGCCCTGCTTTTTTATGTACCACACTAGAGACATACTGTCTGTCTGAATTGCAATGGTCCCAGTGGGTAGAGAGTTCTGAAGAGCTTGCAACGCTAAAAGCACTGCCCTCATCTCCAAGACGTTTATGTGCAAGTGGTACTCGTGGGGTTGCCAGGTGCCCTGGACAGTCCTACTGCAGTGAGTGGATACCGGAGTAAAAGGCCAGCAGTAACAAAAAAGAACCCTAAATTTGGCAAAGTCTGAAAGGTAGAAGACTTCAGCATTCAGCTCATGCAGATAATCCTCAGTCTACACTGCCTGAAAAAAATGCACAAACAGGATCAGCAGCTGAGCTACATACTAGTCCCAGACTCTAATATTCTAAACAGAATGGATCACAGATCTTAAATGATAATTTTCAGGCTCAGCCCTGACAGCATTAAAAATAAATCAACGCATGTGCTATAAAGCTGATAGTCATTATAAGTAATGAGCATAACTGATTTTATAACAGCAAAGTAAAAAGAAGTTATATCTTACCATAAAGTTTCATCTGTACTGTCGATCTTCAATAATCTTTGACTGTGGGCCTCGGCTCCGCGCCTCGGAACAGACTCAGCTGTTTATATCAGCTCGCGCCTTCCAAACACTCGAGCTAGGCTTTACCCATAACGCCCCTCTCAAAATTACCTCAGATCAAGTTTGCCCAAAACAGTGGCAGAAAGTTAGCAAGTAATAATAAGAGATCAGACATGTGTCCCTAACATGAAGCCAGTTCTGGAAAAATTCGATCGATTAAGAGTTGTAGGCTGGGGGAATGAGGAGGGAAATGTCAAGGATTAGTGAAGACAGACAACACAAATGGAACATTATAGTAAGACATAACTTCTTTATCTGATGTTGTCAATCTTCACATAATCCTTGACAGTGGAACAGAGTCCCTAGTTACCCGAATCTTGGGACATCTCATGGAAGAATACTCTTAAGCACCATCAAACCAAATAAAGCTAGTCCCCTAGAGACTTGATCCAATTTGTAATGAGTGATAAAAGTATGAGAAGACCAAGTGGCTGCTGTACAAATATCACCTAAACAAGCTGGCATGAAAAACTGCAGAAGCTGCCACCGCACTAATTGAATGGGCTTTTACTGGGTGTGAAAGGCAATTCCATTTCATTAGCAGACAAATGTGATACAATCTTTAAGTCATTTTGCCAAAGTAACCTTAGAAAAGTACAGTTTTGTACCTACCATAAATGTAGATGTTAGAGTGTACACCCAGCTGCAGTCATCACACTCGGGTTATCCTGTCGTCAGGCGGTCCCCGCAGTCGGCCTGAACTCCAAAGTCTTGGTCCAGCTTCAGTTGCTGTCGCTTCTTCCCTGACGTCAGTGCACCAGGAGTATATATGATGCATCCAACGCCATTTTCTTCAATTTTTCTTGCCCCAGATGTCAGGTGCCCCCAAAAAGGTGGTCAGTAATTAGTACCAATCTAATAAATTTAGCACAAACACAACATCCCTCCAGCTATAAGGAAATATATCAGAAAGGTATTGTAAAGATTTAGTCAGAGGGGATGGAGGGAGGGTAACCTGGACTGCAGCAGGGTGTACACTCGAACATCTACATTTATGGTAGGTACAAAACTCTGCTATGTTCATCGTGTTACCCTGCTGCAGTCATCACACTTGGGTAGAATCCCAAAGCTAAGGATGGGAGGAGGAGTCAAAGAGGGTTAGAGGAGGCTAGGAGTCCCTGCAGAACTGCAGTGGCGAAGCCAGCTCTAGTCTTAGAGTAAAGTGGTAAATGGTAGTGTTTGGTAAAGGTATGTACCGAACTCCAAGTTGCAGCTTCCAAAATATCCTTGGTTGGCACCCCCCTGAGAAAGCTGTAGATGTAGCTGCTGCCCTGGTAGACTGGGGCCTTATGGTAGCAGGAACAGGTTTTCCATGATGGATATAGCAAAAACTAATGCAATGTCCTATCCATTTGAAAATGGTCTGTTTTGATATAGCCTTCCCTTGTGAAGCTGCAGCATAGGATACAAAGAGCTGGTCAGACTTTCTGAAAACCTTAGTTTCATCCAAGTAGTAATGAAGTTGCCTGTGAATGTCCAAGAAATGTAGGAGTCTTTTCTCCTTTGTTCTGTGGATTTGGAAAGAAGGTGAGTAAGTGAATGGTTTGATTTAAAGCCACACTGGGTACCACCTTAGGCATGAAGGAAGGATTATTTCGTAGCGAAACTCTTGTCTTGATGGAAAATGAGGAAAGGTTCCACTGCCATTAGTGCCTGAAGCTCTGAGACTCTTCTGGCTGAAGTTATTGCTAGCAGCAGGGCAGTCTTCCATGATATAAACTTTAGATCAGCAGAGAAAGCTGGTTCAAAGGGAGGTAGTGCAAGTTTTTCCAGAACAAAGTTGAGGTCCCAGGTTGGTGTAGGTGCTCTCCTGGGGGACCTAATGTTTTTTGCCCCTCTGAGGAACTGCCTTAGAAGTGGATGTGAAAATAAGGGTGTATCCGTGTTGTAGTGGGCTGAAATAGCTGAGGCGTGGATTTTAATGGATGAAAAAGAAAGTCCTTTGTGCAACATCTCAGTTAAATACTGTAGCATCTGAGACATGTAAGGCAGAATGGTATTTTGGCCTTTAGCTTGGTTCCAGGCGCAAAACCTTTTCCATTTGTCCGAGTAAGCCTTCCTGGTGCTGGGCCTCCTAGTTTCCAGAATAACATCCATAACTGCTTGAGGAAGAGGAGCTGGCTGGATGCTTAGGTGATTTGCCATGCAGCCAAATTTAAGATTTTGAGCTGGCTGTGTAGAATCTGATTGTCTTGCTGTATGAGCAAATGGGCAATTTGTGGTAAAATCCAAGGTGGGCCCTGGGCCATATTTCTTAATAGTGGGTACCAGTGCTGGCGTGGCCAGTCTGGGGCTATGAGTATCATTCGTGGTCTCTCCTTTCTGACTTTCAGAAGCATCTTTGAGAGAAGGGGCAATGGAGGGAAGGCATATACTGTCAGGTTTTTCCAACTGATTGAGAGTGCGTCCACTTTCCAAGCTTAATGGTGAAGTGTCCTTGTACAAAATTTTGTTAGCTGATAGTTTTGGGGGCTGGCAAACAGGTCTATGTCTGGGTGGCCCCATTTTTGAGTTATCATTGCAAATACTTGTGGATCCAGTTTCCACTCGTGGGGATCCATGATGTTTCTGCTGAGATAGTCTGCCAATGTGTTCTTTTTTCCTGGCAGGAATTGAGATTGTAGCTGAACTTGGTAAGCCAGTGCTGTGTTCCACAAGGTCATTGCTTGCCTGCATAGGGTAGGAATGTGTAGCCCCTTGTTTGTTTATGTACCACATTACTGTGGTGTTGCCCATCCTTATTGTAAGCTGTCCTGGATGTAAGAGGTTCTTGAAGGCTGTCAGAGCATTCTGTACAGCTAGCATCTCTTTTTGATTGATGTGCAGATTCCTTTGATCTGCAGTCCATATGCCTTGAATGCACTGTCCTGCCATGTGTGCCCCCAGGCATAGTCCGATGCATCTGTTGTCATAGTTTGCCTGGCTGGGGGCAAGGTGAAAGGCTGACCCTTGTTGAGGTGACATGCCTGTGACCACCATAGAAACTCTTGTTGAAGGCAGGGAATGAGAGATATCATTGTGTCCAAGCTGTGGCTGTGTTGAGACCATACGCTTTTTAGGTACCACTGTAATTTCCTCATATGCAGCTTTGCAAATGGTATTAGTAGTATGCAAGATGCCATGAAGCCCAAGGCCTGCAGAATTTTTCTTGCAGGGAGTTGGGTCTTTGTTGCCATTGTTTTGAAATATTGAGTCAGTTGTAGTTTGTCTGGCGTCAGATAAGCCTTCTGGGCCGTTGTATTCAAGCTGGCACCCAAGAATGTCATTTTGTGAGGGTACTAGTTTTGATTTCTTTTCGTTTACTGTGTACCCTAGGCAGCTTAGAAGATGTTTTACAAAAGCCAGATGTTGTAAGAGGATGTCCTTGCTTCCTGCTTGGATGAGGCAGTCATCCAGGTATGGGTAAATTTGAATTCCTCTGTCTGCAGTATGCAATTACTGGTGCCAGGCATTTTGTGAAAACCCTGGGCGCAGTGGATAAGCCAAAGGGCAGTGCAGGGAATTGGTAATGGGTTGAACCTGCAATGAAACGGAGGTATCTTCTGCAATTTTGTCTGATAGGGACATACAGATATGCCTCCTTGAGGTCCAACGTTACTAGCCATACTTTCTTGCCCAACATGGGAAGAAGCTGCTGTAGTGTTAGCATCTTGAATTTGGGTACTTGCAAGAAGGTGTTAGAATTGAAAGGTCCAGAATTGGTCTCCAGGCATTGTCCTTTCTGGGGACTAGAAAGAGTCTTGAGTAAAATCCTTGGCCTTGCTCCCGTGTAGGTACCAGTTGAATGGCTCTCATGTCCATGAGAGCTGTAATTTGTTTTTGTGCCTCTGCCCATTGATTTTGTGGCAGGTTTGGCATTCCTCTTTTCATTGGCAAGGTGTGGAAATGGAATATGTATCCTTGTGAAATTATGTCTAGGACCCATTTGTCCTTTGTGACGATGTGCCAGTTGTCTGAAAAAAGTGCTAATTTTCCTCCCAAGGGAGCTGCCAAGAGAGTCTTGCTTGGCCATATGAGGTTTAAGTCATTGAGTTTGCCTTCTAGTAGTTTGGGGCCAGTCTTCTCCTCCCTTCTGTGTTGCAGTGAACCATTGTCGAGGTTTGTAGTGGATTTGTGGTTGTCCTCTGCCTCTTGGGCATCTGTATTTACCCCTCTGTGGTCTGTCAGTAGCTGGAAAGGACCAATTTTTTGTTGGCCAATTTCTGCTGAAGCGAGGGGGATGAACCTGTAGAAAATCTTTGACCGTCTGCATAGATTTTGCCTTATCCTCCATTTTCTTTAAGACTTCTTCTGCTTTAACTCCAAATAGGACATCCTGCTGTAAGGGGGCATCTAGAAGCTTTGCTTTAAAATGATCAGGGAGAGTTTGTTCCTTTAACCAAGCATGCCTACGTATAACAGACCCAGTAACCACTGCTCTACAGGAAGCCTCCACAGAATCAAATCCACATTGTAAAGTATGTTTGCCCACCTGTTCAGCTGCATGCAACAGATCCTGCATTTCTTTCAATTCAGATTGTTGAGGGAGAGTGCTCATTTTTTGTCTTAAGACATTAGAAATTGCTGGTATTTTAGCATGTGAAATTGACAATTTAGTGCTCTCATAGCTAGAGTGGCTGAGGTGTAAACCTTTTTCCCCCACCTGTCTAGTGCTCTGGAGTCCCTTTCAGAGGGTACAGGATTTTTCGCCATAGAAGCCTTAGCCCCTTTTGGACCCTGGGAGATGGTCTCTGGGTCAGCAACAGGGCTTTTATTAAGGAATTTGTGGGAGTCAGGCACTCTATAATATCTGTCTGGTTTGGCTGGAGCAGGAGGCAGAGAATCTGGATTTAAACTAGATAAGCAAACATCTGTTGATGAACCCGAAGTTTTGATGGACGACTTTGAGGTTCTGGGCGAGCAATTAAAACCTATCATAATGTTTAATGGTAATAAGGACTTCAAAGTTTATAATTTTTCCTCATTTCCATTGTCTAACGATCTTGTAGATCTATTATCTAAGGGGACCACTTCTGTTCCTTATACTAAACTTAACGTTACTTCTGTGATTGTGGACCTCAAAAAATATACTAGAAAACTGAATTTCCAACATTTATTGGGTAACACTAACAATGTAGGTTCCATAGGCGAGTACAGTATACCTAGTACATTCAATCCACCACTTCACCCTGTTATACAAACTTTTGAGAATGTCTGCGAGTTAGATTTGAGATTCCTGGCTAATGTAAAAAGGAAAACACCTAGTAACCAGGATCAACTGGATTTAATTAAACTTGTCCACTCACAGAAAATTAGATTATGTAAACCAGATAAGGGGGGTGGTATGGTTATTTTTGATACTGATGACTATAATCACAGAATGAATTCTTTACTTAAAGGAGATGCTTATGCCATTAGTTCTAGGTCGGAGGTAAACTCTGCTTATGGGTTAGTTAAATCTTGTATTAATGATTTATTCATTGAGGGACACATTGATAGTGAACTTTTAAATTACTTAACTACTTCATTCCCTGTCTACCCTAGTTTCTTTGGAATTCCAAAGATTCACAAAGATCTGCATGAACCACCTATGAGACCATTGGTGGATGGCAGGGGATCACCATTATATGTTTGTGCCAAAGTAATAGATGTTACATTACAGAAAATAGTTACTCAAGAAAAACAAATTTGCAAAGATTCCTGGTCTTTCCTGGGTGAGATTAACAAACTGAAATTTGAAAGAGACTCTAATTTTTTAACAGTGGATGTAAAGGACTTGTACACCTGTATACCCCATGATATTGCTATTGAATGGGTCACACTTATGATGTACAAACATAAACTTCCAAAAAAGGAAATTTACTTAGTTTCCGAACTTTTAGACCTTGTCCTTTCTTACAATTTTTTCATGTTCGAGTCTCTATTCTATAAACAGAAAATAGGAATAGCTATGGGCTCACCGTGTGGAGCTAGCGTAGCTAACCTAGTAATGGCCTTTTGGGAATCTGATTTGGTCTTTAAATCTGATTTACACAAGAAATCAGTTGTTTTCTATACTCGATTTCTGGATGACATCTTTATGTTGATTAGAGGTAATGACCAAACTGCATCCAATATAGCTGACTTTCTTAACGAGTCTACAGATTTCCTTGAGTTCACACACACCTATGACCACCTTGCTATTTCCTATTTGGACATTATATGTTATCTAAAAGCTTCGACTTAAATGGCTATGTTTCAAGAATTTATCGTAAAAAAACATATTCTAACTCTTTCCTTCACTTTTCAAGTCGTCACCCATTTCACCAAAAGAAGGCTGTTATTAAAGGGCAATTAGTCAGAGCGGCCCGGATTGTAACTCTCAATAATGAGTTTGACGATGAATGTTTGTTTTTAAAATCAGCTTTTCTGAAGAGAGAGTACCCGGTTGAGCTCATTGACGAAATTATAGCCGAGGTCAAATTTAAAAGGGAAACCAACCATTTTAGGCCTTTATTGGCTATACATAGTTCTAGCCCTCAAAACCTATTAGACAACTTGGAGAGTGAATGTATTGACCAGGTCCATTTGGAACACAACTTTGTTGGTTTAAAGGACGTTGAAATTGGCCACTCGTCCGATCATGGTTTAAACACCAAGACAAACCTTGAAAGTCCATTTAACATTTCCAAGATTGACAGAAATAGAGTTGTGTCATTTACCACCACATATACCAAACTGAGTCCTGAATGTATTAACATCTTGAACAAAAATTGGAATTTGTTGAAAAATAACACATCTTTAATAAATAAATTAGGTTATAAACCTAGCGTCACATTTAGGCGTGGTTTGAATTTGAAGGACTCTAAGATTTCGGTCTGACTCGCTGAGAAAGTCAACAGGGATGTTTAAATGTGAGTCATGCAGTATGTGTAAACATGTTTTGGTTAGTAGTACATTTACTTTGGATAAGGTACTATATAAATTAAGTGACAAATTTAATTGTAATTCTAAAGGAATAATTTACCTGGCCAAATGTTCACTATGTGCCGCCTTCTATGTGGGCAAAACTGAACGTAGGCTCAGAGACAGGGTGTATGAACACATCTATGCTGTCACCCACAAAAAGGCGGACAATGCATTAGCCAAACATATTATGTGTTTCCCCGACCATTCATTTAAATTCTTGATTATTGATGGGCTAAAAATCAACCTTGGGGGGGGGGGCCCTTATTCGTAAAAATTGCTGGAACTTGAATTAAAATGGCAAATTAAATTGAACGCTAGCAACTACCCAGGTCTCAATGAAGCTTTATCAACAGGTGTTTTATTAAAGTTAAGAAGCTTGGCGAGAACTTAAAGATTAAATTCAATCATTTTTTTACATATATAAATAATTTAAAAATAATTTGAATAAATTTAACAAATATAGTTAATCATCTATGAACTAGTTTGTTTCTATGAAGTTTACTCAAATGTACAAGAAACATATTTAGATTTTTAGTTTTTATATACATCGTTGAATTTGAGTATCCTTTTGGTTATTTTACTTGGTTCTTTATATATATATATATATATATATATATATATATATATATATATATATATATATATATATATATACATTCCTTTGACAAGTTAATTTAATTAAGTTATGAACTACACATCCACTTTATTTTAGTTTACTTTTAATATTTATAAATTAGAGGTATCTAGTGATTTCTTTGTTTAACTGAATAAATTAACATATGCCTGTATTTTTAGGGGTTTAAATGAAGTCTTTTGATAAAATGGGCCGAAGTTGCTGTTATTTCCATAGAGGTCATTGTTTCAATGTCACGGTGCATCTTTTTTAGTATCATATTCTTAGTAACATATGTTTAGTAATATACCCTTAAGTTTAAAAATCATGTTTTTTGAGTATGATTAGGTAATTACTTAATTAAATGATTGCTTAATTTTGGCGCCTTTTGTTGTATAAAAGGAAAGAGATGTATTTGTGTTTTTTATTCTGAAGAAGGCTGTTTTACTGTGAGCCGAAAAGCGCTTTAATTAAACTACTCTGTGTTCCTGTGCTGACTGGTCGTGGATTTTATTTCCTAGTGCTCTGGAGTCCCTTTCAGAGGGTACAGGATTTTTCGCCATAGAAGCCTTAGCCCCTTTTGGATCCTGGGAGATGGTCTCTGGGTCAGCAACAGGGCTTTTATTAAGGAATTTGTGGGAGTCAGGCACTCTAATATCTGTCTGGTTTGGCTGGAGCAGGAGGCAGAGAATCTGGATTTAAACTAGATAAGTAAACATCATCCACAATGTCTAAAACAGGTGGGATAGCAAGAGGTCAGTGCTGGGGGAATAAAATAAATTCTGAGCCTTTTCTTTGAGTCAGAGTAGTCCTGACCTTCCCAGTGAAAATGTTCCCTCAGTGTGTAAAGTTTCCCCAAAGGAATAGTCTTCAGGGGGAGAAGCTGAGGGAATGGAATCTTCAGCATCAGAATCTTCATAAGGGGGAAAGGAGTAATCCTGTTCCTCAGAGGAGCCTGAGGAAATAGACACTTGATCAGAGGAGGCATAATCCTCCTCTTGTCTAGGCCTTTTGTCGGGGGGGGGGGGGGTTGGAAACCCCTGATTAAAGAGATAAAATCTTCAGCCATTTTAAGCATCTGTTTCTTAGGCATTTGGCCTTGAACTGGAGACTGAAGTGCAGTCTTTTTTGGTTTAACAGGAGTCTTGAGCTTAGGATACATTTTTATAGTGAGCGTCGGTCTGAAGACACCTTCAGAAACCGAAAGTGTTTCTACAGCACCGACATCTCTTTCTGCAATGTCGTCGGTAGGGGCTAAAGAAAATGGCTGCGTCGGCCTAGCACTCTCTGCCAAAAGCTCCGAAGCGGTGTCAGGTTCCAATTCTGCGGTAGCCAGGGGCTGCGTAGGAGCCTCACTGAAAACCGGTGAACTGGAGAGCAGCCCAGCCGAGGCCTCGGAGTCTGGCTTGGGTCTAGGCTGCCTGTCCTTATCCTTGCGTTTTATTGTGCACGCCGGTAGTCGGTTGCTCTGACGGCATAGTATAGTTAAATTTTCTACCGTAGTGTCGTGCGAAATCAAAGCATCTTTTTATAGTACACTTATTGAACCTAGCACAAAAGTGACAACCAGTGACGTCGTGGTCTGGGTCTAGGCAAGGTATACAATAAGAATGAAAATCCTTATGAGGTATTTGCTTCCCACAAGAAATACAATTGTTAACTTTTTCTGACATCGGTCTAAGGCAAGAAAAGTTTCCCCAACGGAGTACTTAGCTTTATTGAAGACTTCAGATCTGAAATTAGACTTCGAAAATCTCAGGAGTCGGCCGACCAGCACTTGCGAACTGCTTCTGCTTCGGGCACCGCGCGGCAAGAAAGACTGAAGAAAATGGCATTGGATGCATCATATATACCCCTGGCGCACTGACGTCAGGGAAGAAGCGACAGCAACCAACGCCGGACCAAGACTTTGGAATTCAGGCTGACTGCGGGACCACCTGACGACAAGATAACCCAAGTGTGATGACTGCAGCAGGGTAACACGATGAACATCTGGGTTACCTTGATAAAGTGAGGAAAAGGCAACAGTTGGTCAGATTTCCTGAAATCCTTCATTCTTTGGAGATAAAAACGTAGCGGTCTGTGGACGTCTAATAAATGAAGGAAATACTCTCTTTATTAGAAAAATTAGGGAAAAAGACTGGTAGTTGAAGTGTCTGACTAATATTAGATTCTGAGACTACCTTTGGTAAAAAGGATGGATTAGTCCTAAGGAAGACCGTGTCTTTGTGAAATATTATGTAGTGTAGTTTGCAGAACAAGGCCTGAAGTTCAGAAACTCTTCTGGCAGATGTAATGGCCACTAAAAATAAAGTTTTCCAAGTCAGAAACTTTAAGTTACGTGTAGATGATGGTTCAAAAGGAGACGATGTAAGGGACTGAAGAACTAGTGTTAGATCCCAAGAAGGAATGGGTTCTTTAAATGGATGTCTTAACATTAGGGCTTCCTTTAAAAAATGCTTTATAAAGTTTGTGTGACATAAGGGATGACTCATCAAACCCCATATGGAAGTTCGAGATTGCCATTAGATGGACTTTAACTGTTGAGGTAGAGAAACCAGACTGATCGAGGTTAGCTAAAAAATCCAAAACTTTATGGACAGGGGTCGTATAAGGATTAAGTTCATTCATAAGTGGCAAACTTGCAAATTTTTCCCATTTACTTTGATATAGTGTTCTAACTGAAGGTTTGTTATGGGCCACAATAATCTGACTGACAGGAGAGGAAAGGGAAGGATGCCTGCTAATCATGGGACTTGGAGAAGCTATGCTGGGAGCTTGAGATGATGGGAGGTTCGGTTGAGACAGCAAATCTGGATTTGGGTCCAGTATCCATGGTTTCTGAAGAGGAGGCCAAAGGAAGGGAAACCACGCTTGTCGAGGCCAAAAGGGTGCTATGAGGATTATTGAGTTCTCTGACTGCTTGGCTTTCTTTAGAAATGGGGATAGTAAAGGAATCGGGGGAAAGGCATAGAGGAGACCAGGGGGCCAATTGTTGAAAAAGAACAGTTGTGTACACTTACCATAAATGTAGATGCTCGAGTGTATTCACTGTTGCAGTCATCACACTTGGGTTATCTACTTGCAGGTAGCCTTCAGTCAGCCCGAATACCAAAGTCTTGGGATTTCTGCAATGGATGCTGTCACCTCTTCCATGACATCAGGTCATCAGGAGTATAAAGCATGCAGCCGATACAAGTACATCAGTTTTTCTTGCCCTAGATGTGAGGAGCCTCCAAAATAGGAAGCTATTACATACATGGTGTGGAACACCTCCAGTAAAAAGTAAATACCCCTGCCATAAAAGATGGCCATAAAGAGGATAGGTAAAAAAAGGATAGAAAAAAACAGGGGGCTGGAGGGAGGGAAACCAGAACTGCAACAGTGAATACACTCGAACATTTACATTTATGGTAAGTGTACAGAACTGCACTATGCTCTTCGTGTTTCACTGTTGCAGTCATCACACTTGGGTTGATTCCCAAAGCTGAGGAAGGGTGAAGGCAGTCAAGAAGTGTTGGGGCTGGCCAGCAGGCCGTGTAAGACTGCTGTGGCAAATCCAGCTCTGGATTCAGAAAAGATAGGTAAGTGGTAATGCTTGAAGGTGTGTACAGAACTCCAGGTTGCAGCTTCGAGGATGTCCATGGTGGGGAGGCCCCTGAGAAATGCTGTACAGGTTGAAGTAGCTCTAGTGGAATGAGTTCTGATCCCCAGAGGGGTAGGTTTTCCATGGTGCTTGTAGCAGAAATGGATTGAGTGTACTATCCATTTGGAAATGGTTTGCTTCGAAATGGCCTTACCCTCTGCCCCTGTAGCAAAACTGACTAGTAGCTGATCAGATTTTCTAAAAGGCGTAGTCCTGTCAAGGTAGAACCTGAGCTGTCTGTACACGTCCACGGAGTGCTGGATCCTTTCCCTGCTATTCTGAGGATTAGGGAAAAAGGTTGGCAAATGGATGGATTGGTTTGATACCACACCTTGGGCATAAAGGAAGAGTTAGCCCTGAGGGAAACCCTGTCAGCATGGAAAATAAAGTGCTCCACCGCCATTAGTGCCTGTAACTGACACTCTTCTTGCTGAAGTAATAGCTAAAAGTAAGGTCGTTTTCCAAGAGAGGAATTTTAACTCTGCTGAAGCAGCATGTTCAAAAGGGGGAAGTGTGAGCTTTTCCAGTACAAAGTCAAGGTCCCAGGCCGGGGTGGGAGCTCTCCTAGGGGCCTTAAATTGTTAGCTCCTCTCAGGAACTGCTTGATGAGAGGGTGAGAAAAGAGAGGAGGCTCAGTAATATAATGAGCTGAGATGGCAGAGACATGAATCGTAGTGGATGAGAAGGATAGGCCTTCTGTGGAGCAGCTCTGTTAGGTAATCAAGAATTTGAGGTAAGTTGGGCACAGCTGTGTCCTTTCCTTGAGACAGACTCCAAGAACAATATCTTTTCCACTTTTCAGCATAGGATTTCCTAGTACTAGGCCTTCTGGCCTCAAGGATGACATCCAGCACCTGTTTGCTGAGGGATGCTGGTGGTGAATTCATGGGATAAGCCAGGCTGCAATGTTTAGGGTTTGCAGCTGTGGATGCAAAATCTGTCCCTCCTGCTGAGACAGCAGGGAAGGTGTCTGATGTAGGTGCCAGGGTGGCACTGACGTCCGACTGCAAAGGAGTGGGTACCAGTGCTGGCATGGCCAGTCTAGTGCAATAAGGATTGCCCTTAGCCTGTCCTGTTTGATCTTGAGTAGTACTTTTGAGTAGAGGGGCAGAGGAGGAAAGGCATAAATTGCGAGGTTTTCCCATCTAAAGGATAGGGCGTCCACCTTCCAGGCTCTGCTGTGAGGGTTCCTGGTGCAAAATTTGTTCAATTGGTGGTTTTGGGGGAGGCAAAAAGGTCCACCTCCAGAGTTCCCCACCTCTGGGTTAGAAGTTTGAATGAGTTGGGTTCCAGTTTCCACTCGTGAGGGTCCAGCAGATTTCTGCTCAAGTCGTCTGCCAGTGAATTTTGCTTGCCTGGCAATAATTGAGCTTGTAGGTGCACTTAGATGTTCAAGGCTGTGTTCCACAGAGCCATGGCTAACCTGCAGAGTGGGTAAGAATGAGTCTCGCCCTGCCTGTTTATGTACCACATAACTGTGGTGTTGTCTCTGTCTTTATCAGGAGCTCTCCTGGAACGATAAGGTATTTGAAGACTGTCAGAGCATTCTGTACAGCTAGCATCTTTTTTTTTGACTAATACGCAGGGAATATGTTCTGGTCTCCATTTGCCTTGAATGCATTTGCCTGCCATGTGAGCCCCCCATGCATAGTCTGATGAGTCTGTTGTCAGGGTTTGGGCGGCGTGGGGTTGAGTGAAAGGAAGTCCCTTGTTGTGGTTGCATGCTTTTGCCCACCAAAGGAACTCTGCCCTTAGACAAGGTATGATAGGAAACAGTGTTTCCAGGTCCTGAGAATTTTGACACCAGAGACTTAAGTACCACTGAAGTTTCCTCATATGCAGTCTTGCATATGGAATTAGCAGAATGCATAAGGCCATGAACGCTAGGGCTTGCAGTATTTTCCTTGCAGATAGCTGGGTTTTGTTGGCCATTAGTTTTAAATAGCTTGTCAAATGGACTTGCTTTTCTGGAGTGAGGAATGCCATCTGGGAAGCTGTGTTCAAGCTTGCGCCCAGGAATACAATTTGTTGGCTGGGCACCAGTTGTGATTTCTTTTCGTTGATGGTGTATCCCAGGGAAGTTAGAAGTCTTTTTACAAATGCCAGGTGCTGAAGTAGCAATTCCTGACTGTCCGCCAGAATCAGGCAAACGTCCAAATATGGGTAGATTTGAATATTTCTCTGCCTGCAGTATGCAATGGACAGAGCCAGGCATTTTGTGTAAACTCTGGGTGCAGTACATAAGCCAAAGGGAAGTGCACAGAACTGCATAGAGCCTGTCCTGAATGTAGATATTGCCTGCAAGACTCCCTTATGGGGATGTGCAGATAAGGTTCTTTTAAGTCTATCGTGACTAACCAGGCATCCTTGCCTAGCATAGGAAGAAGCTGTTGCAGTGTAAGCATTTTGAATGTTGGGACCACCAGAAAGGTGTTGAGGATTAATAGATCTTGGATCGGGCTCCATGAGCTCTCTTTTCTGGGCACCAGGAACATTCTGGGGTAGAAACCTTGTCCCCTTTGTTCTACTGGAACAGGTTAAATAGCCCAGATATGGAGAAGGGAAAGTACTTGTTTTTGAGCCTCTGCCCACAAGTTTGGAGGAAGGTCTGGCAACCCGCTTGGTGTTGGCAGTGAGTGGAAGTAGAATTTGTATCCCTGGGATACAATGTTTAGAACCCATCGGTCCTGAGTAATGGAAATCCAGTTTTTTGCATGAAGGGTGAGTTTTCCTCCTGGGGTGCAAGTACTTGGGCATGGCTGGGAAGGATAATTGGAAAGTTATTGTGAACTTTTTCCATAAGGGGTGGCTTACCACTCCCTAGTTTTGAGGTGGAAACACTCCATTGCTTAGATCTCTGCATACCCTGAGACTGTAGTCTTGGTGGTCTGTTTCTCCTGGGTTTGGACTGAAGGCCTGAGAGGGACTGGAAAGGACCAGTTTTCTGAAGGCCAATGCCTACTGAATCTAGGTGGCTGCACCTGTAAGACATCTTTGACTGTTGGCATAGATTTAGCTTTTTCTTCCATCTTTTTAAGAACTTCTGCTTTTGTGCCAAACAAACGCTCCTGATTTAATGGAGCATCTAGTAATTTTGCTTTGACAAGGTCAGGCAAGACTTGTTCTTTTAGCCAAGCATACCTTCTCAGTACAGACCCAGTGACAGCAGCCCTGCAAGATGCTTCTAAGGCATCAAACCCACATTGCAAAGTACATTTACTAACTTATTTTCTGCACAATCTATAAGTAACACCATTTTTTGTTGAATTAGTTCCAAAATATGTTGCTGGTACTTCAACATGTGAAACTGGCAATTCAAAGCCCTGCTGGCAAGAGCTGCAGAGATATATACCTTCTTACCCCATCTGTCTAAAGCTCAAGAATCCCTGTCTGAAGGGGTAGGGGGTTTCTGGCTGTAGTAGCCTTAATGCCTTTAGGTCCCTGGGAAATGGTCTCTGGATCTGCAGTAGGATTCTTAAAGAGAAATTTGTGAGAATCAGGTACTCTGAAGTACCAGTCAGGTTTTCTAGGAGCTGGTGGTAAGTTCTCAGGAGTAAGAATGGACTCCAAGAAGATATAGTCTACAATATCCAGGACAGGGGTATAGGTAAAGGCCTGTGCTGTGGCGATTCTAAAAATTCCCTGAGTCGCTTTTCGGACTGAGTATAGTCCTGGCATTCCCAGCAGAAATGCTCTCTTACGATTGGCAAGGTTTCACCAAAAGAGAAATCCTCTGGAGGGGAGGCAGAGGGAATGGATTCCTCTGCATCTGAATCCTCATAGGTACATAAGGGTATGTGTCCTGGTAATCAGAAGGGTCACAGTCAGACTCCTGGTCTGTAGAATCACAGAAGGAAATTCAATTATTTGTCTTTTGGCAGGGGAAGGCTGGGATCGCCCTAATTAGAGTAATAAGGTCTTCAGCGATTCTAAGCATTTCTTTTTGTGGCATGGGAGGATGAGCATGTGCTTTGGACGTCGGTTTTCTAGGCATAGTGCAAACTCTGGGCCTCAGAAACACAGTAGTTTTAGTAGGAAATGAAGTTGTCGGTTTAATATGAATATCAGTAAGTCGGAATACACCCTCAGTAGCCGGTGCCTGCAAAGTGGCACCGGACCCATCCAAGGTAGAAACATCTGCAGGTTCCATAGTCTAAAAAGCATCTTGCGGCATACCGGACTCTGAATGGATCTCAGCAGAGGCCTGCGAATCTGTAGAAGCGGGCATCAAAGGCTGCAAAGGTGCCTCACTGAGTACCAGCGGACTGGCGACAAGCTTAATGGAAGCATCATTGGCAGTTTTTGACCTATGCAGTCTGACTGTGCTTTTTTGGAAGACAAGTAGTGGGATGGCTTACTGAAGCCATTTCGGAATACGGAGAACGAGAGCAAAAGAATTAGCTACAAAAATAGCCTTGTTTGAGCGTTAAACAAGGCACAAAACTAACAGCTAGGGACGTCGTGATTTGGGCCTTAACAGGTGACGCAGTAAGAATGAAAATCTCTGAGGTATTTGCTTTCCACAGGCAAGACAATAATTTTTTCTGACATCGGTTAGAGCAAGAAAAAAGAATCCCCAATGGAATACTTAGTTTTAGAAGACTTCAGGTCTCAAACTGGAAAAAACAAAAATTTCAGGTAGCGGCCAACTGGCACTTGCAAACTGCTTCTGCTTCGGGCTCCTTCTCAGCAAGAAAGACTGATCCAATGGCGTTGGCTGCGTGTTTTATACCCTTGACGACCTGACATTATGGAAGAAAAGAACAGTTGTGTACACTTACCATAAATGTAGATGTTTGAATGTATTTACTGTTGCAGTCATTACATTTGGGCTATCTGCTTGCAAGTAGCCCTCAGCCGGCCAGTCTCAGGTCCTGCATCGGTTGCTCTCTCTTTTTCCATGATGTCAGGTAGTCAGGGGTATAAAGCATGCAGCTGATGCCATTACATCAGTTTTTCTTGCCACAGATGTCAGGTACCCCCACAGATGTCAGGTGCCCCCATAATGGGAAACAATTATATACCAGGTTACACCTCCAATTATAAGCAAATACACCAGAAAGCTTAAATACAGTAAACAAGAAGACAGGTATAGCAAATATAAGTCAGGGGGCTGGAAAGAGGGTAACCAGGACTGCAACAGTGAATGCACTCTACATTTATGGTAAGTGTACACAACTGTACTATGTTCTTCGTGTTTCACTGTTGCAATCATTACATTTGGGTAGATTCCCAAAGCTAAGGAAGGAGGCAATTAGAGAGCATTAGGACCAGCTATTAAGCCCTGCAAGACTGCAGTGACAAAACCAGCTCTGGATTTGGAGAAAATAGGCAAGTGGTAGTGCTTGGTGAAGGTACGAACAGCACTCCAGTTAGCAGCTTCTAGGATGTCCCTGGTAGGAACACCTCTGAGAAAGGCTGCTGAAGTAGATGCAGCCTTGGTGGAATGTGATCTTATCCCCTGTGGCTGTGGGATAGGTTTTCCATGGTGCTTATACTAAAAATGACTGCAATGGCCTATCCATTTAGAAATGGTTTGCTTTGAAATGACCTTCCCCTCTGCCCCCACAGCAAAGGCAACTAGCAGCTGTCCAGTTTTTCTGAGAGGATTAGTCCTGTCTAAATAAAATCTAAGTTGTCTGTGCACATCCAAAGAGTGTATTATCCGTTCTCCTTTGTTCTGTGGATTAGGAAAGAAGGTTGGCAAATGGACTGATTAAGGGCCACACTGGATACCCCCTTGGGCATAAAGGAAGGATTGGTCCTGAGGGACACCCTGTCTGCATGGAAGATAATGAAGGGCTCCAATGCCATGAGGACCTGTAATTCAGACACTCTTGCTGAAGTGATGGCTAGAAGGAAGGTTGTTTTCCAAGAAAGGAATTTCAACTCTGCAGTTGCAGCTGGCTCAAAGGGAGGTAGAGTGAGCTTTTCCAATACAAAATTAAGGTCTCAGGTTAGAGTAGGGGTTCTCCTGGGTGGTCTTAAATTTTTGGTCCTTCTGAGGAATTGCTTCAGCAGTGGGTGAGAGAAGAGAGGTGGCTCCGTATTATAATGTGCTAAAATGGCAGAGGCATGAATTTTAATAGTAGATAAGGAAAGGCCCTTGTGAAGCATCTCTGTTAAGTATTGAAAAATATGCTGTAAACTGGACACTGTTGTGCCCATCCCCTGAGTTTGGCTGCAGGAACAGAATCTTTTCCACTTTTCAGCATAGGATTTTCTAGTACTAGGCTTCCTTGCCTCTAGAATGACATCCAGCACTTGCATACTGAGGGATGGTAATGGAGAGCTCAGGTAATTAAGCCAGGCTGCAAGGTTCAGGGTTTGAAGCTGGGGGCGCAGAATCTGGCCCTCCTGCTGGGACAGCAGGGAAGGGGTCTGAAGCACGTGCCATGGTTCCAGCAGTGACACACTGCGCAAGAGGGGGTACTAGTGTTGGCATGACCAGTCTGATGCAATGAGTATTGTCCTTGGTTTGTCATGTTTGATCTTTAGTAGAACTTTGGAGAGGAGAGGCAGAGGAGGGAAAGGCATAAACGGAGAGGTTTTCCTAAGTGAAGGACAGGGCATCCACTTTCCAAGCTTGTCTGTGGAGTCTCATTGTGCAGAATTTGTCCAATTGGTAGTTTTGAGGGGAGGAAACCCGATCTATCTCTGGGCTCCCCCATTTGTTTCTCAACATCTTGAATATCTTTAGTTCCAGTTTCCACTCGTGTGGGTCCATGAGATTTCTGCTTAAGTTGTCTGCCAGTGAGTTTAGCTTGCCTGGCAGGAACTGAGCCTGTAGGTGCACTTGGTAGCTCAAGGCCGTGTTCCACAGAGCCATGGCTAGTTTGCAGAAGGGGTATGAGTGGGTCCCCCCTCCCCGCTTGTTTATGTACCACATAACACTGGTGTTGTCTGTTTTTACCAATAATTGTCCTGGAAGGACGTGGTCCTTGAAGGCTGTCAGAGCATTCTCTACAGCTAACATTTCTTTTTGACTGATATGCAGGTGCATTTGACTGGTTCCATTTGCACTGAACGCACTGCCTTGCCAAGTGAGCCCCCCCATGCACAGTCTGATGCGTCTGTTAGGGTTTGGGCGGCAGGGGGTACAGTAAATGTCAGTCCCTTGTTGAGGTAAGCAGGCCTCTGCCCACCAAAGGAATTCTGTCTTTATTCAAGGGATGATAGGAATCACTGATTCCAGGTCCTGAGAATGTTGACACCATAGGTTTTTTAGATACCATTGTAGTTTCCTCATGTGCAGTCTTGCACATGGAATAAGTAAGATGCAAGAGGCCATGAACCCCAGAGCTTGCAGTATTTTCCTTGCAGTTAACTGGGTCTTTGTGGCCAGTAATATGAAGTAGGCTGTCAGATAAACTTGTTTCTCTGGCATGAGGTAGGCCATCTGGGAAGTTGTGTTCAAGCTTGCTCCCAGGAATACAATTTGTTGGCAGAGTACTAGATGAAATTTCTTTTCGTTTATAGTGTACCCCAGTGAGGTTAGCAGTTTCTTTACAAATGTCAGATGATTTAATAGTATGTCCTGGCTTTCAGCCTGAATTAGACAAATGTCCAGTTATGGGCATATTTGAATATTTATTTGCCTGCAAAATTTAATGACTAGAGCTAGGCATTTTGTGAAAACCCTGGGTGCAGTAGATAAGCCAAAGGGCAGTGCAGAGAACGGATAGTGCATGTAGCCTGCTCTGAAGCGTAGGTATTTTCTGCAAGAATCCCTTATTGGGATGTGCAGGTAAGATTCCTTTAAATCCAGTGTTGCCAATCAGGTATTTCTGCCCAGCATGGGAAGCAGCTGATGAAGAGTTAGCATTCTGAATTCTGGAATTACCAAAAAGGTGTTTAGGATAGATAGGACGCCAGGAGTTGTCTTTTCAGGGTACTAGGAAAAGTCTGGAGTAAAAACCTTGTCCCCATTCTTCTGCTGGGACAGGTTGAATAGCCCTGATACTTAGAGAAAGAACCTGCTGTTGAGCTTCTGCCCACTGATTTGGGGGTAGGACTGGCCAACCTTTTGGGGATGGTAAGGTGTGGAAGTGGAATCTGTATCCTTGGGAGACTATATTTAAAACCCATTTATCTTTGGTAATGAGTTCCCAGTTTTCTGCATGCAGGGCGATCTTTCCTCCTAAAGGTGCGGTCAGTTGAGCAGGGTTTTAAGGTTTAAGGTGGTCATTGAGACAGTTTACCATAGGGGGGTGTCTTACTACTTCCAGCTTTGGAAGTAGGAGCCCCCCACTGCTTAGGCCTGCGAGTACCTTGAGACTGTGGCCTAGGTGGTCTGCTGTTCCTGGATTTGGACTGAGAAGGCCTAGAAGAGACAGGAAAGGACCAATTCTTAGAAGGCCAATGCCTACTAAATCTGGGACGCTGTACTTGCAGGAAATCTTTAACAGTTTGCATAGATTTAGCTTTTCCTCCATCTTTTTAAGAAATACTTCTGCTTTGTTGCCACACAGGCAGTCTTGGTTTAAGGGAACATCCAGTAATTTGGCTTTAACATGATCTGACAGAGTTTGTTCCTTAAGCCAAGCATGCCTTCTAAGAACAGACCCAGTAACAGCAGCCCTATAAGATGCCTCTAAGGAGTCAAAACCACATGGCAAAGTATGTTTACCAACTTGCTCAGCAGAATGCATTAAATCCTGTAATTTTTTATTTTCAGCACAGTCAGGAATCAACATCAATTTCTGTTTAAGTACTCCAATAATATGCTGCTGGTACTTTAAAATATGAAACTGGCAGTTTAAGGCCCTAATGGCGAAAGTAGCAGAAGTGTATACCTTCTTACCCAATCTGTCCAGAGCCCTGGAATCTCTATCAGAGGGATTAGGATTTTTGGCAGTAGTAGCCTTAGGGTTCCTGTGAAATGATCTCTGGGTCTGCAGTAGGATTCTTAAAGAGGAAGTTGTGAGAATCAGGTACCTGGGAGCCAGAGGCAAGGTGTCTGGGGCCAGGCTAGATTCCAAGAAGGCATCATCTACAATATCCAGTACAGGGGGGAATAGCTAAAGGCCTGTGTTGAGGCAGGAGTAAGAATTCCCTAAGCCTCTTTTTGGAATCAAAGTAATCCTGGCTTTCCCAGTGGAAATGCTCCCCAAGAATATGCAGTTTCACCAAAAAAGAAATCTTCTGAAGGGAAAGCAGAGGGAATTGAGTCCTCTGCATCAGAATCCTCATAGGTAGATAAGGGGAAATCCTGGTCATCGGGGGAAACAGAAATTTCAGAATCCTGATCAGAATAATCAGAAGGAAAATCAGTTCTAGGTCTCTTAGAGGGAGAAGGGTGGCTTCCCCTAATTAGAGTAATAAGGTAGTCAGCCACTCTTATTTGGTTTTTAGGCACAGTACAGTTTTGTACCTACCATAAATGTAGATGTCCGAACTGGATAGCATCTGCAGTCATAACAGCTGGGTTGTCCTGTCGTCAGGCAGCCCGTCAGTCGGCCGGATTCCAAAGTCCGGTCCTTCGCTGATCTTCATCCGGCGTCATCTCTGTTGGACTGGTATAAAGGCATCAGCCGACGCCATTTTCCTCAGTGTTTCTTGCCCCAGATGCCAGAAGCCCTCCTGAAGGCTAAAAATTTTGGATAGATGCCAATGTTTCCAAAAGAATAGAGGTAACCACAAAAATAAGCATGTATGTACATATATACAAACAAATACACCATAAAAGACTCCCCCCCATCAGCTAGCTATTAGGAGGGTAAACACCCTAGGAGTACCTCAGAGGGGAAGGAGGACTGCAGATGCTATCCAGTTCGGACATCTACATTTATGGTAGGTACAAAACTGTACTATGTCCTTCATGGATGCATCTGCAGTCATAACAGCTGGGTAGAATACCATAGCCAACTAGGGGGAGGAGGATAAAGGTAGATTATGGTGTGTTTAGGATCCCTTGCAGTACAGCAGTGGCAAATCCTGCTCGGGATCTGGAATATAGAGGCAAATTATAATGCTTGGCAAATGTATGCACGGAGGTCCAAGTAGCCGCCTCAATAATGTCTTTGGTAGCCACTCCTCGTAAGAAGGCTGTGGTAGTGGCTGCCCTTGTAGAATGAGGTCTTATGTTCTGTGGAATTGGTTTTCCATGGAAGGAGTAACAGAATCTTATGCAATTTCCTATCCATTTGGAGATTGTCTGTTTGGAAATAGCTTTTCCCTCTCTTCCTGTTGCATAGGCCACAAAAAGTTGGTCAGTTTTTCTGCTGCTTTTGGTTCTGTCCAAGTAGTATCGTAGCTGTCTATGTACATCCAAGGTATGCAGTATTCTTTCCCTCTGTTTTGTGGGTTGGGAAAGAAGGTAGGTAGGTGGATTGCCTGGTTTAAAGACACTCTGGATACCACCTTAGGCATAAATGTTGGATTAGTCCTCATGGATACTCTATCTTGGTGGAAGATTAGGAAGGGTTGCACTGCCATTAAGGCCTGTAGTTCTGAAACCCTCCTTGCTGAGGTAATTGCCAGCAGGAAAGCAGTTTTCCATGACAGGTGTTGTAAGTCTGCTGTTGCTGCTGGCTCAAAGGGTGATAGTGTCAACTTTTCTAGTACGAAGTTTAAGTCCCAAGCTGGTAATGGTGGCTTTCTTGGAGGTTTTACATTCTTGATTCCTCTGAGAAATTGTCTGAGCAGAGGGTGTGAAAAACAGGTGGATCAAAGCTGTATTCTGCTGAAATAGCTGATGCATGTATCTTGATGGAGGAGTAGGACAGGCCTGAATGGAGAAGTTCGCCAGATACTCCAGGATGTTAGGCATATCTATGTTTGACACATCTTTTCCTCTTTCAGAACTCCAACTGACAAACCTTTTCCATTTTCCAGCGTAGTTCCTTCTTGTTGAAGGTCTGCGTGCTTCAAGAATAATGTCTTTAACTCTTTGGGAAAGTTCTTGATTAGCTGCTGCTATGTGATGTTCCATGCAGACAGTTGTAAGGTTTTCAGGTTTGGATGCATGGTGCTGTAGTTGTTCTGAGTTAGCATCAAAGGCATCAGGGTATTGGCCACATATTGTTCGAGACAAGCTCCTTAGTAGTGGATACCAGTGTTGTCTTGGCCAGTTTGGAGCTATCAGGATTATCCTTGGATGTTCTTCCTTGATTTTTAGGAGTACTTTGTGTATCAAGGGAGGTGGGAATGCATAAACTGTTAGGCCCTTCCAGCTGAAGGAGAGCGAATCCACTTTCCATGCTAGTGGGTGAAATGTCCTTGTGCAGAATTTTTTGAGTTGGTGATTGTGTGGAGATGCAAATAGATCTATCTGAGGCATTCCCCATTTCTTTGTAATGGTCCTGAAGATGTCCGGGTGCAGGTGCCATTCGTGAGCATCTGATGTGGTCCTGCTTAAAATGTCCGCTAGAGTATTTTCTTTTCCTGGTACAAATCTTGCTTGCAGCTGGATGTTGTAGCTGAGTGCCAGGGTCCACAGTTCCAAAGTCATTCTGCATAGAGGGTATGAATGAGTGCCTCCCTGTTTGTTGATGTACCACATGACTGTGATGTTGTCTGTCCTTATCAGCAGCTGGCCCTCTTTGAGAAATGGTCTGAACTTTTGGATAGCCAATTTTACAGCCAGCATTTCTTTTAGGTTGATGTGCAGGTGAGGTTGATCCTGAGTCCACAATCCTTGCACGCATTTGTCCAGCATGTGTGCCCCCCATCCTAGGTCTGAAGCATCTGTTGTAATGCTCTGGCTTGCTTGACATCTGTGAAAGGGGAGGCCTGGGTTGGACCGACATGTCTGGGCCCACCATAGGAACTCCTGTTTTAAGCATGGAATTAGTGGAATTTCTGTTTCGAGGCTGTGCCTGTGTTGGGACCATAAATAGGTACCACTGTAGTTTTCTCATATGTAGTCTGGCAAATGGAACCAAAATTATGCATGATGCCATGAAGCCCAAGGCCTGCAGAACTTTTCTTGCTGTTAATTTGTTCAGCTTTGTTAGTGACAAGAAGTAAAGAGGGAGCTCTTTTGTTTTTCTGTAGTTAGGAATGCCATTTGTCTCACTGTGTCCAATTCCGCCCCAAGAATGTCCTTGTTTGGGATGGTATCAGTCTTGACTTTTGTAGATTGACTGTGTATCCCAGTGCTTGTAGCAAGTAAATGACCCTTTGCAAATCTGTTGTCAACTTGCTTTTGTTGTCCCTTGTAGCAGGCAGTCGTCCAGGTATGGGTAAATATGAATTCTGTAGTCTGCAGTATGCGATTACTGATGCCAGGCATTTTGTGAATACTCTGGGCAGTAGATAAGCCAAAAGGCAATGCTGAGAATTGATAGTGCTCTGATCCTGCAAGAAATCTGAGGTATCTTCTGCAGATTGGTCGAATAGGGACGTGCAGGTATGCCTCCTTGAGATCTAGAGTTACCAGCCAACACTCCTTGCCCAGCATGGGAAGAAGTTGCTGTAGGGTCAGCATTTTGAATTTTGGGACAATGATGTATGTATTCAAGGTGGACAGGTCTAGAATTGGTCTCCAACTTTTTTCCTTTCTTGGAACTAGGAACAGTCTGGAGTAGAACCCTTTCCTTGCTCTGCTGCAGGCACTTTTTCCACAGCTCTCATGTTTACTAACTCCATTATCTGTTGTAAAGCTTCTGTTTTTTGATTTGGAGGTAGATTTGGCATTCCTCTTTTGACTGGTGTAGTGTGGAAGTGGAATCGGTAACCTTGATGTATAATTTGCAGAATCCACTTGTCTTTTGTTATGTGGTGCCAGTTTTTTGCAAATAAAGTTAACCTTCCGCCTAGTGGAGCTGCTATTTGCTCCCTGGTAGGCGGTTTTAGGAGTAAGTCACTGTGGCTGTGTTGAAGTAGAGGCAGTGGCTGCGTCTGTGCCTCTGTTGTTACCTTGCCACTGTCGTCCTCTGTAGGCACTTCCTCTGGTTTGGTTTCTGCCTCTGGAACGTCTATTCCTGCCCCTTTGAAATCTTGTGGAGTCAGGAAAGGACCAATTCTTGGCAGGCCAGTTCCTGCTAAACCTTGGAGGTTGAACCTGCAGGAAATCTTTAACAGTTTGAACTGATTTTGCCTTTTCCTCCATTTTCTTCATAACCTGCTGGGCAGGTGCACCAAACAAACTTGTCTTATCCATAGGAGCATCTAACAATTTAGCTTTAACATGATCTGGTAGAGCTTGCTCCTTAAGCCATGCATGCCTTCTTATCACTGTGCCAGTCATGGCTGATCTAAATGAAGCCTCCAGTGCATCATAGCCACATTTTAAGGAATGGTTACTAACCTGTTGTATGTTATTTACCATTTCTAATACATATTTCTTGTCAAGAGCTTCATCAGTGGTTAATTTTTTAGTTAACTGATCAAGCATAAACTCTTGGTATTGAATCATGTGAAACTGGCAGTTTAAAGCTCTAGCTGAAAGAGTAGCTGAAGTGTATACTTTTTTACCCCATCTGTCTAATGCCCTTGCTTCCCTTTCAGAAGGAGTAGGGTTTTTAGCTATGGTGACGGCAACTGCCTTGGGACCCTGGGATATAGTTTCTGGGTCTGCAAGGGGGGCCTTGTAAAGGTGGTGATGAGTGTCAGGCACCCTGTAAAATCTGTCTGGTTTGGCAGGGGCTGGGGGTAATGAGTCTGGAGCAGAGCAGACATCATTAAAAGCGTCATCTACCACAGAAAGAACAGGAGGTATAGCTAAGGGCCTGTGCTGTGGAAGGTGCAGAAAGGTCCTAAGTCTTTTCCGGGAGTCTGAGAATTCTTGTTGCTGCCATTGGAACTGCTCTCGCATGGCATGCAAGGTTTCCCCAAAGGAGAATTCTTCTGGAGGGGAAGCTGCTGGAATGGATTCTTCAGCATCAGAATCCTCAAAATTAGAGAAAGGGGCCTCTGGCTGGTCAGTAATGTCTGATTCATCTGCAGAATCATCAGAGGACACTGGCTCAGGGGGCTCTGCCCTAGGTCTCTTATCTGGGGGCTGAGAGGCCCTGTCTGGGTGAGGTTGAGATCCTCTAATTAAAGAAATCAAATCTTCTGCCAAGGTGAGCATATGAGAACTAGAAGAGGGCCTGGTTGAGGGTGGTTTAACAGGCACTGATTTGGTAGACTTGGCTGCTTTAGCCCTGGCGAAGGCCTTAATGGACATGGCTGCTGGAGGCCTAGCAGCACCACGTGCTGGGGTAGAGACATCCAGGGGAATGGTGTCTGATAAGTCAGTGGGTAAAGTTTCAGAGGCCGATTCAAGAATTGTAGCAGGGGCCTCAAGTGTAGAGATAGATTCGCTGTACCTAGATCAGTTTTCGGTTTCGCCGAAACCGAGACACCGCGGTTTGCTTAAGCGTGGTTTCAGCCGAAACCGCGGACCGCGAGTGCCGGTCTTTTCTTTTTGGCAGAAAGTGTAGTCGGAGGTTCCGACGACATAATGTAAGCAAAGTCAGAACCGAAAAACTGTTCTGCAAACTCCGACCGACGCTCGGTTGAAGGAAGCACAGGCCGAACAGGCTGCTACGTCGTGGGCTGGGCCTAAACAAGGCAGACAGTAAGAATGGAAATCTTTATGAGGTATTTGTTTCCACAGGTTAAACAATTATTAACTTTTTCTGACATCGGCTGAGGCAAGAAAGAGTCCCCAACGGGTACTTAGCTTTAGAAGTCTTCAAGTAGTATTCGGTAGAAAAATCTCTGGATCCGACCGACCGGCACTTGCGAACAGCTTCTGCTTCGCCACGCGCAAGAAAGACTGAGGAAAATGGCGCCGGCTGATGCCTTTATACCAAGTCCAACAGAGATGACGCCGGATGAAGAGACATCAGCCGGACCCGGACTTTGGAATCCGGCCGACTGACGGGCTGCCTGACGACAGGACAACCCAGCTGTTATGACTGCAGATGCATCCATGAAGGACATCTGGGCCTGACCATGCCGTTTGGACGTCGGTTTTCTAGGCGTGGATAGAGTCTGAGGCCTTGAAGAAGATGGGGTTGGTTTGACATGCAAGTCAGTAGGCCTGAATACACCCTCAGAAGCTGGTGCTTGCACAGCGGCTCTGGACCCATCCAAGGTAGAGACATCTGCAGGTTCCATAGTCGAAGCATCTCGCGGCATACAGGAGTTCGAATGGGTCTCAGTAGAAGACACTGAATCTGAAGTAGCGGGCATCAGGGGCTGAGAAAGCACCCGAGTACTGGCAACTAGCTTAACGGAAGCATTGGACCCATGCGGTCTGTCTCTGTCTTTATCTTTACGTTTTTTCAGAATGTCGGTAGTCGGACGGCTTACCGAAGCCATTTCTGGATAATTAGAGTACCGAAATAGTTAGATGCGAAAATGAACCGATGAATAGTACGAGGATTGAATAAGACACAAAACGTTGTGGTCTGGGCCTAAGCAAGGAATGCAGTACGAATGAAAATCTTTATGACTTACAAGAAATATAATTGTTAACATCTACTGACATCTGTTTAGAGCAAGAAAAAGGATCCCCAAAAGGGTACTTAGCTTTTTTGAATACTTTGGTTCCGAAATTCGAAAATTAGAAGTTATGTACCTACCATAACGTTCCATGTTAGTTGTCTTCTCTCGCCTTCTTTCTTGCTGGATGGGTTCGGAGCCAATCCTCGGCCCGACTGCACTTGCTAAGCTCGAGAGTCACTTTTACCAGCTCGAGGCAGCCCCATATCCCATGATGCAAGGCGGTGATTACCCAGATCTCGTTTGGTATCTAGAGGAAAAACTGCCTATAAACTTTCCACCAAGGAAAGAACAACTAACCTGAGAAGGGTGTAAGGGGAACCCAGGTAATTAAGGTTCAGAACTAACTGGTTGTCCAAGGAAGAACAATCTTCCAGAGAAAATAGGAAGTTCAAGGTCTGTCCAGGCTAGGGGGACAGGAAGGAGGGACGCAAGAAAGAAGGCGAGAGAAGACAACTAACATGGAACGTTATGGTAGGTACATAACTTCTAAATGTTAAGTTGTCAATCTCGCCTTCATTCTTGCTGGATGGGACCGCGTCCCTAGCACCTCTATCCTGGGTGGTTCAATGGAACAGACTCTTGAGAACTGTGGAACCAAAACTTGCCCTGTCCCTGGAGGCCAAATCCAATTTGTAATGAGAAACGAAGGTATGAGGAGTGGCCCAAGTGGCTGCTGCACAAATAGTGTCTAAAGGTAGCCTAGCCTGAAAAGCTGTAGATGTGGCTAGACCTCTTGTAGAATGTGCTTTAGGTTTTGAGATCAGTTGTTTGCCCCTAAGCTGATAAATGTCAGAAATGGTGGAAGACAGCCATCTGGATAAGGTCACTTTAGAAACAGGGAGACCTTTTTTATTTTCAGCATAAGAAAGGAAGAGCTGATCAGACTTCCTAAATTGCTTCGTTCTGTCCAAGTAATATCTGAGTTGGCGATGAACATCTAGGTAATGCAATCTTTGTTCCGCCCTGTTAGAATGATTGGGAAAAAATACAGGAAGATCAATGGATTGGTTTAAATTTGTAACAACTTTGTAACAACAAATTTGTAATAACAACTCTACATATCTCACAATCTAATACACTACTTCTACCTAGATGTATCCAGTTGCTATATATATATATATATATATATATATATATATATATATATATATATATATATAGTGTCCCCTATATTCTATACTCCTCTATTCTAATACCGCTATTCTATTAACTCTTCCACATTATGCTCTCTAAACACTCCATCTTCCTTTCACTATTACTACTATTCTTCCTTATCCTCTTTCTACCATCTCTCCCAACCCACAATTTCCACCCACTCCCAACCCTTTCATGTAACTAATCCTCACAACACATCTTTCTCACCCTCATACTCTTATTTCCCCCCATTTATACTCCTCAGAAAACCTCCTTCTTTTTCGAGACAAACTTATCTCCTACCATGCTAACTTTTCCACCATAACTGTTAGCAAACCCCTTCAATTCACAAAACAACCCAATCTCATCTCCTTGCTAACTACTCACCTAAACTATTACATACTACACCTGATTAGCGCTCTTATATCTGGAGACATCCATCCTAATCCAGGCCCCACCACTACAACCGCTATAAATAAATCCCTATTATTCACTTCCTTAAACTCTCAAAGTGTAGTAAACAAAGTCCCAAACCTACATGCTTGGCTCATACACAATAAACCTGACATCCTCACTATTTCAGAAACCTGGCTAAAACCACACATTAGAGACTCTGAAATAGTTCCTCCTAACTACTCCATCATAAGAAAAGACAGACCTCACAAAAAAGGCGGAGGAGTAGCCCTTCTATACTCTTCCTCCCTAGTAGTTACTCCGTACAACAAACCTACTCCACACTAACAACGCCGAACTTCTCCTTACCCTGCTACAAATCAATAATTATAAACATATATGTATAGCTTCCCTTTACATCCCCCCAGGGGATAATATCTCCACACTTGAACTTATCCTTTCCTGGCTATCCAGTAACATTAGTAATGAAACCATAATCCTAGGAGATGTAAATATTAACTGGGCCCTTATCCAATCTCCTACAAACCCCATTAACATCAACCTCTACAATTTCTCACAACTGATCACTTTGGTAACCCACCCTGCCAAAAACCCCTCCAATGGGAGTATATTGGATTGGATTCTAGTCTCCCATCCTCACTACTTCACCAACAGTGGCACTCTTCCCGACCCACTTGGTGACCACTTACCCACCGGCTTCCCACTATCCTTCAACGGACTCATAACCACATTACAATCCGTGACCATATTCTATACCATAATACCATATCCTTCGACCCATTAATCTTTTCAAACTCACTACAAGCAATTAATTGGAACGGTTTAAAAACACTATCTCTTGACAATGCAGTCTCATACTTCAACTCAACTTTCTTAAAATTACTTGACTCCCAAGCTCCCTTACGGACAAAAAGAATAAAAACTAAATCAGCCCCATGGCTCTCCAAAACTGGGCACGCTACCAAAAACATAAGACAGCACCACTCCTTAACGAATATAAAATGCTCCGAAATAAAGTAAAGAAACTGATTACTTCTGATCGTCAAAACTACTTCTCTACACTCCAAAACCAAAATAAAAACAACCCTCAAAAATTCTGGAAAGGGATCTCTACTCTCCTCCACCCCAGCAAACCAGATACTCCTACCCCAGACCCAAATGCTCCAGAACATGATTTAGCCACCCAATTTAATTCTTTCTTTATTGACTCCATCTCCAAATTGACCTCCTCATTCTCCAACACCTCTCTACTATCTAATACCCCCTCATCCACCCCCACTCTCTACTTCTATACCCTACTCCCCACCCACTGACTCCTCTACCCCATCTCCTACACAAACTCTATCCTCATCTCCACCACCCCAAAATCCCCCCCCCTCCTGACTGCCCCCTCTTCTCATTAAATCCCATACCGACATCTACTATAAAGAAACTTCTTCAGAAATTGAAACCATGTACCAATGCTCCTGATAATATCCCTTCTTACTTTCTCAGTATAGCCGCTGAAACTCTTGCCTACCCCATTAGTATTTTAATTAACCGCTCCCTACAAGAATACACAGTTCCCCAAATCTGGAAACAAGCCTTTATTATACCTCTACACAAAGGTGGTAACAATAATAACATTACTAATTTCCGTCCCATAGCCATCCTGTCCCCCATTTCTAAACTCCTAGAAAAATGTGTCCAACTTCAACTCCTTCCTCACCTCCAAACCATCTTATAACTCCCACACAGCACGGTTTCAGACCTAATCATAGCACCATGACAGCCCTCCTCTCCTTCCTTGAGATTGTAAATAAAGCCCGTGACTCTGGACAAATTGTTTCCACCTTGCTTCTTGACCTCTCCAAAGCCTTTGATACTATCTCACATAGCCTGCTCTTAAACAAACTCTCCAAACTTCACCTATCTTCCTCCTCATTGAACTGGTTCTCTAGCTACCTATCTAACAGAAGTCAAGCTGTAAAATGGAAAAAAGCTACCTCCTCTTTCCTTAGTACCCCTACAGGAGTTCCTCAAGGCTCCATACTGGGTCCTCTTCTCTTCAATATCTTTATAAATGACTTCCACAAATCAATCCCTTTCTCTAGCATCATCCAATATGCGGATGATTCAACTATCATCTTTTCTGCCTCTTCTATCGCTACACTACAAAAACTTACTCAAGATGCTTTCTCTTCCACAGAGCAATGGATGCTATGTAATCATCTAGCTCTCAATGCTACCAAGACCAAACTAATGTTATTTACTCCTAAAGTCATCCCTCCCGACATGAGTACATTCTCAATTACTACTCAACACAACTCACCTCTTGAAATAGTGTCAGAGACCAAACTACTTGGGGTCCAAATCGATAACCTACTTAAAATTTAACTCCCACCTGCAAATAAACATAAAAAAAAACACATCAAAAACTTGGCATGCTTTATAGACAGAACGCCTACCTCACATCTGCCACTAAAATCACTCTCTCTACTTCCTTCCTTATCCCATCCCCTCTCTATGGCGCCCCACTACTAACTAATCTTCAGTCCTTGTTAAAAAAACAGCTTACCTCCTGCTATAACAAAATTCGCCACCAGCCAAAAGTCCTCCACTCACCACTGTTTCTCCCTCCATAAGCTAAAATGGCTAGAACTTCCCAATCAACTAACTTACACTCAACTAACTCTAGCCCATAAGCTTATTCTCAACCCCTCCCTCTGTCCCTCCCCTTTCCTCTGCCTTTAAAATGCACCTACCTAACAGAGTTCTAAGGTCAAATAAGCAAAATCTACTAGAAGTACACAAACCTACTCATCCCCCAGGCAAAAACCTTCTTTCCTTCAGCCTTGCTCGCCTCTGGAACTCCCTACCTCCACTCATCCGCACCACCTCTAACCACTCTGCCTTCAAAAAGTCTCTTTTCCTACATCTAGCATCACAGTGGGAATGCTCTTGCTCCCACCCCACATAACTAACTCTACTTAATTCTCCTTCAATACCATATCCTACTTTCGTAGTTATGATATTTGTTCTCTAATCAGTATTAATGTTTACATTTATTTAATGTTTACATTTATTCTATTACTAGTAGGCTTCTTCTTAATGTATTAACTGCTATGACTGCTATTCTATATTTGATTAGTTCTACTTTTATTCTGTTTACATAATATTAATAACTCTGTACCTAGATGGTTACTGTTAAATGTTGAATATACCTTTTGTTTTGGAGCTTTTCTCCCCAGGACTCCATTGAAAACGGGTTCTTTATGGCCCTGCAATAAATAAATAAATAAATAAATAAAATTGTCTTAGAAGCAACCTTGGGCAAAAAGGATGGATTGGTTCTTAAGGATACTCTGTCCTTGTGGAAGACCAAGTAAGGAGGACGAACACAGAGGGCATGAAGTACAGACACTCTTCTAGCCGAGGTAATAGCGACTAGAAAAAGTGTCTTCCAAGAAAGAAATTTTAATGAGCATGAAGCAGCCGGTTCGAAAGGGGGAAGTATCAAGGATGCCAGCACTAAATTTAGGTCCCACTGTGGTGGAGGATCCCTAACAGGGGGTTTAAGAAGGAACACCCCTCTGAGAAAGGCTTTACAAAGTTTGTGAGACAATGTTTTGGTCTGCAAATCCGACATGGAAATTCGAGATTGCTGCCAACAGTGGAAGAAGAACCTGGGTGAAAAATTTCAGCTAGAAAGTCCAAGACTGACTGAATAGGGGCAGTAAAATGGTCTATGTTCTTAAACTTTGCCCAAAAGGAGAAACGTTTCCATTTGCTAGAGTAAATCCTCCTGGTAGAGGACTTTAGAGAAGCTACTATGATATCTCTAACGGGGTTAGAGATGATAGGAAGCCTGGCTAAGGAAGGAAGTGGAGCAACCAAGCGGTGAGGTTGAGGGAACGAATGGATTGGTGCAGTTGACCCGACTGGTGGGTCAGAAGATCTGGAACTGGGTCCAGATGCCAAGGCTGCACCACGAGATGGCGATGAAGGAACGGGAACCAAATTTGTCGAGGCCAGTAAGGGGCAATGAGAATCATTTTGGCTCTCAAGACGGTAGCTTTCTGGAGTACTTGTGGTATTAACGGAAAGGGGGGAAAGGCATAAAGAAGTCCCCGGGGCCAATCCTGGGTAAGAGCGTCTCTGGGGGAATGGTCCGGAAGTGGAAAGAGAGAGAAGAAGTCTGGGCATTTGCTGTTTTGGGGTGTAGCAAAAAGGTCGCAGCATGGGCGGCCCCACTTCTGAAAAATCTCCTCCACTATAGATTGTTTGAGAGACCACTCGTGAGGCATGAGTATAGCTCTGCTCAACCTGTCCGCTATTATGTTGGTTTTCCCGGGGATATGCGTTGCAACCAGAAACCGAAGAGAGGAGATTGCCCATTGCCAAAGTCTGAGAGCGTCTCGCCACAAGGGATAGGACTTGGTTCCGCCCTGCTTGTTGATGTACCATACCACGGACATGTTGTCCGTGTGAACTGCAATTGTCCCTAAGGGAAGAAAGTCGTTGAGGGCTTGCAACGTTAAAAGCACTGCTCTCATCTCTAGGACATTTATGTGCAGGTGGTATTCGAACGGTTTCCACGTGCCGTGGACCATCCTGCCCTGATAATGCCCCCCCCCACCCGATCAGGGAGGCATCCGACGTGACCGTGGCTACCGGGGCCGAGGGAACAAATGGTCTGCCCTGATGGACTAGGGGGGAAAAAATCCACTAGGAGAGATGGCCCTTGCAGGTTTGAGTCACAAGGATCTTGTGACGCATGGGTAACTGTTGGAAAGACCACTGGGTAAACATCCACTGCAGGAGACGCATGCAAAAACAGGCCAGAGGAAGAAGTGTGATGGCAGCTGCCATAACGCCTAACACTTTCAGAACCAATCTGGCTTGCACCCTTTTGCTGCGAAGGACCATTCGAACATGGTTTTGGATATCTAGGATTCTCTGGTTTGTTGACATCCGAGTAGTGTCTAGATCTGCGCCTATAAAGGTAATAGATTGGCAAGGCGATAAGGAAGACTTTTCGAAGTTGACTGAAATCCATAAGTCGCTGCAGAGACGTAGTGTGTAATCCCTGGCCTGGAGAAGTTAATGCCTGGTAGTGGCTGAGAGGAGCCAGTCGTCTAGGTATGGAAACACCTGGAATCCCTGACGTCTCAGGTGAGCCGTGAACGCTGCCATGCATTTGGTGAACACTCTGTGGGCTGTAGTGAGACCAAAGGGCAGGGCTCTGAACTGAAAATGACTGGTCCCCAACCGAAAGTGGAGAAACCTTCTGGAGCGTCTGGATTTTTATATGATAGTACGCGTCTTGAAGGTCTATGGAGCACATCCAGTTGTTTTTGCCCAGACAGGGCAAAATCGATTGAAGTGTGACCATACGAAATCTTGCCTTTTTGACAGACTTGTTTAGCCTGCTGAGGTCTACTAATGGTCTCCAATCTCCCGTCTTTTTGGGGACCAAAAAGAACCTCGAGTAGATTCCGGATTCTAAATGATCTGTTGGAACAGTCTGGATGGCCCTTTTCTCTAGAAGCTTTGAAACCTCTAGCTTTGCAATTTCCCTTAGACCGGGTGGAACGTCTGGAAGGGATCCTTTTTGAGGGAAGGGGCTTTTTTTGAAAGGTATTTTGTAACCCTTGGATATGATCGACTGTACCCATTTGTCTTGAGAGAGGGAAAGCCAGGCTTCTGGGTACAGTGCAAATCTTCCCCCGACTGCCTCCAAGGATGGGCAGTCGGGCAACACCTCAGGGATGCTGGAAAGGCTTGTCAGAGAGAGGCTCTCTGCTGCCTTGGTCCTGCGGACCCCCTCTGCCCCTAGGGTGGCGTCTGTTATTACCCCCTCTGCCTCTGTGGGTAAACTGACCACGTGCGTCAGGCGTGACTCCCTGTGATTTTCGGAACCACATTTTCCCTCCCTTCTGACCTTTGGGGTAAGGTCTAGAAGGGGTGGAGAAATGGACTCCTACGGCAGAAAGAGTCTTGCCGTCTTGCTCGCACCTGGTCAAAGTGTCCTTCACCTGAGGGCCAAACAATGTTGTCCCATCAAAGGGAGAGTTTGTGAAGGACGCCTTAAAAGGGTCTGCAAAATTACAAAGCTGCATCCAGGACTGACGTCCGAGAGCCACTCCTGTGCCTGCAGCTCTACTCGCCCGATCGGCTGCATAAGAAATGAGCCGCATGGAGGAGTTGGTTATGGAATTCAGGATTCCCAGCTGAGAGCCAATCTTTTCTTGAGCCCCTGCCGCTGACGGATCCTGTACTACTTCACCTAATTCTTTGAGGATGTCTCTTTGAAGTCGGGTGAAGTGACATAAATAATTCAGCGAACGCATAGCAAAGGTCACTGAGGAAAACATCCGCTTGCCATACCTGTCCATGGTCCTAGACTCCTTGTTAGGAGGATGGACTGGTACGGAAGGATCTGCAAGTTCCTTTTTGGTGGCGGCCGCCACCACCATGGCATCAACCGGGACACCTTTAGTGAGAAATTGTTTTTCAGTGGGGGCCGTGATAAATTTTGAAGGCCTCCTGGGGACTGGTTCCACCGAATCAGGAGATGCCCACGCCTTTCGAGCTATGACCTCCATGAGGGGGTCGAAAGGCGGAGACACCCAGGAGGTGGAGGGTCGAGATCCAAAAGTCTCCAGGTATACAGATTCATCCTCTGAGGGGATTAATGGAGGGCCAGTTCCCCCTCTGTTTTAGGAGTTCAAGGATGTCTGAAAAGGAGACATCCTCAGAGGGGGATCTTGGGGACCCCTCCGACTCATCTAAATTGGTATCTGATGTCGTAGACTCAAGGGAGTCTAAGTGCTTCCTCTTGCAGGTCCTCTTACGCGGGGGTTCTCCTGAAGGATCAGGAGAAACCTCGGAAGAGGAAGTTCTTCCCAATGGGGTAACCTGGGGCGATGGATCTCTGGGTCCGGGAGCAAGAGAGTGGGAAGAGACATCTACAGGCACCATATAGAGGGAGGAGCTAAAGTAACCGACTGCTGACTAAGCTCGGGGGCAGCACACTCCTCATCACCTTGAAGGCTCCCCTCCCAGGGAGGGCCGAGAGACCCCGCTCCGGAGAAACAGGGATCCCCGGCCCCACCGAAAGGGAAGGCTCCGAAGCAGATGTCGGCGCCGAGCTCACCAAGGCCAAAGCTCCGAGAGGGAGAACGGGGTCGGACAAGGGTCCGATGCCACTCGCCCCCTCGGAACCGACCAGGGAAGCCCGACGACCGGATCCCTCCAAGGACGGTCTCAAGGAGGAGATAGGAGTCGAGGCCGACGGAGCCGAAAGGTGTGGTATCGGCTCCGAAGCACCAACAGTCACGGTACCAATAATCTCCGGCTCCGAACTCTGTAGGAGAGTCGAAGGAGGAATTTCAGGAGGGTGTGGAATAGCGGTCATCTGCTGAGACGGGCTATGGAGCATCTGGGCCAGTGCCTGTGATTTTAGTAGCCTACTCACCACTCTCTCCAAGTCATGGTCTGAGAGCCTGGAAGACCTTGATCGACTCCGATGGCTCCGCTCCGAAAGTAAGGGGGAGGCTGGAGCCGAGTGGATAGACTCCAATGAAGGAGATCTAGACCTCTTTCTCGACGGAGCCATCGGAGCCTACGAACCTTCGGTTCCAGTTGGAGCCGACAGCATGTCGGCTCCGAGCGGAGATAAAGCGCTCCAGCCGAGCCGAAACATGCCAGAGAGTCGGCTCGCTGGAGCCGGCACAGGTGCCGGGTTAGGTATCGGTGCCGATCGGCACCGGTACTGAAACTTCCAAGAAGGAAGGATCGGCTCCGGACGGAGCCGATGTCGACTCTGGAGGAGTCAGAACCAAGGACACAGACTTGGACACCGAAGTCTGGGTCTTGGATGGCTTAGAGGGCTTCCTGGAGCCAACCTTAGCTGGGGAGCTCTCAGGCTTGAGAAGACCCCTGAGGATCAACTTATTTCTACGTTCCTGCAGGACTCTCTGGCTGAAAGAATGACAAATAGCACAGGAGTCCTGCAGGTGTAGGGGTCCCAGGCAATAAATACAAGAAGTGTGACCGTCTGTCAGAGACATTTTCTGACAGCACGAGTCACACTTCTGGAAACCTGAGACCCTAGTGTCTTTGGACATGTCTGAGTCCTAACAGACACACACACACCAATCAGACCAAAAATTGACACTGACTAAATAAAATTAAGTACAGTGAAACAACAACACACACACACCTAAAGAAATCCTGACAGAAATTGTGTGGGAGGGTAAGGCCTAAGGCCTGAAAACACAGAAAATATGGATAAGGGGACGGGAAGGTAACGGGAATGGAGCTAAGTGAATAAGGTAAACTAAAAAACTATAAAGAGTAAAAATTTAGGGTACTGGGATATCTATTTTTTTTCAAAAAAAGAGTAATGAAAATCACTTACCAGGAGCTGGTAAAAAGGATGACCTCATTAGCGAAGCGGCAAACGAGATCTGGGTAATCACCGCCTTGCATCATGGGATATGGGGCTGCCTCGAGCTGGTAAAAGTGACTCTCGAGCTTAGCAAGTGCGCTCCGAACCCATCCAGCAAGAATGAAGGCGGGATTGACAACTTAGCATCGAAAATTTCAGGAGTCGGCCGACCGGCACTTGCGAACTGCTTCTGCTTCAGGCACTGCACTGCAAGAAAGACTGATGTAATTGTGTCGCCTGCATGCTTTATACCCCTGACTACCGGATGTCATGGAAGAAGAGACCACAACAGAGACAGGACCCAAGTCTTTGATAATCAGGCCAGCTGAGGGCTACCTGCAAGCAGATAACCCAAATGTAATGAATGCAACAGTGAAACACGAAGATAATCAGCATCCGACGCAGAAATCCCGAGAGTCTGGTATTCAGGCCGACTGAGGGCTACCTGCAGGCAGATAACCCAAGTGTGATGACTGCTACAGTGAAACATTTAGAACATCAGCATCTCTGGGTGACTCCACCCGAGACAGGATTAGGGCAAATAACTGCTGTACTTATCATTTAGAAGGGATGTAATAAGATTGCAGTAAGATTGGCCTCAGTGACAAAAAATCTCTTTCACCACCACAGGACTGGGAGACCACTTGTGAGGCATGAAAATGGTTCAGCTCAGTTTGGTCGCCATCATGTTGGAGCTCCCCAGAATGTGCACTTCTGTGAGAAAGCGGTTGGAAGAAATCATCCATTGCCAGACTCTGAGGGCTTCTCGACACAATGGGTAAGATTTGGTTCCTTCCTCCAGACTACCGAACATGTTGTCTGCCTGAATTCCTACTGTTCCTAGAGGAAGGGCATCCTGAAATTCTTGCAATGCTAACAGCACTGCCCTCATCTCTAGAATACTGATGTGTACGTTGGCCTCCAGCTGGGAGCACATGCCTTGGACGGTCCTTCTCAGATGATGCCCCCCCCCCCCAAAATCTGGGAGGCATCCGTGTTCACTATGATATCTTGCTAAGGGTACAGCAGTGATTGAGGCTGCCATCAAGCCTATTGCTTGAAGGACTAGTCTGGCAGGAACACTTTTGTCTGGATAATTTGATTGACCCGAGATCTGATCCTTGTAGTCTTTCCAGTGGATGTGAAGCAATTCTTGAAAGTGTCCAAGAGGGCTCCGATCAATTCTAGTTGTTGAGGGCTGTAAATCTGACTTTTTGTAATTTATTGTGATGCCTAGAGATGCCGAGTGTAATCTCTTGCCCATTCTGAAACCTAGTGGTAGCGGTGAGGTGCCAGTTGTCGATATACGGAAAAACCTGAAATCCCTGCAGTCTGAGATGAGCTGTCATGCATTTGGTGAACACCCTGGTGACTGAAGAGAGTCCAAACGGCAGTGCTCTGAATTGGAAATGACTGCCTCCCAGACAGAAGTGCAGAAACCTCCTGGAGCGTTTGTCCATTTTTATGTGGTAATACGTGTCCTGGAGATCTACAGAGCACATCCAATCGTCTCTTTCCAAGAATGAAAGTATTGACTGCACCCAGACCATCCAAAATTTGGTTTGCCAAACTGCCTTGTTGAACTGGCATAGATGCAAAATGGGTCTCCAGTCCCGTTTTTTTTTTTAGGCACTAAAGAACCTTGAGTAAAACCTGGATCCTATATGGTCTGGTGGGACTTTTTGGATGGCTCTTTTGTCGAGTAGTTTTTGAACTTCTGCTACTGCTGCTTCCCTGTAACTGGTTGGGACATCCAGGAGTTTTTTTGGGGGTTTTGGATTTATGGAAAGTGGGATTTTGTAACCTCTGGATAGGATTCCCTGCACCCATTTGTCCAAAGTTTAGTTGCCAGGTGGGTTTGGTGCAAGGATAGACATCCTCCAACTGCCTCCACAGGGTCACAATCAGGCCTCCCTTCAGGAGTGCTGGTAGAAGTACCAGAGAAAGAATCTCTAGACTCATAGTTCTGCAGGCCACTTCTGCCTCTGGGGCAGCATCTTCCATTACTTCCCACTCTGCCCTGGGGAAAGTCTTTGCCACGTGAATCCTGAAAAGGCCCTTGGGATTTTTTAACCATAGTCTCCCACTTCTCTGCTTCCTACAGTAAGGCCACTGAGGCGTGGAAAAACGTATGCCTATGGCAGAGAGAGTCTTCCCATCTTTTTCACATCTGGCCAGAATGTCTTTAACCTTGGGATCAAACAGGTATGATCTGTCAAACAGAGCACTGACGAATGACATTTTGAATGGCTTAGCAAAATCACATAAGCGCATCCAGGAGTGCCTTCTAATGGCTATGCCTGAACCCGCTGTTCTTGTCATCCCTTCAGCTGCATGGGCAATCAGCCTCATGGACAAGTTAGAAATCACTTCAAGGGTGGTGAGCTGAGAAGCAACTTTGTCCCGTACCCCTTCAGCTACTGCTCCTGAGAGGGTATTTGAGAGCTCTTTCAGTAGATCTCTCTGTAACCTTGTGAAGTGCACCATGTGGTTCAAAGACCTGACAGCATAGGTCAATGAAACAAACACGCTTCCCAAACCTATCCATAGTCTTTGACTCCATGTTAGGAGGATGTTTAGTCGGACTTTCCTCAGCAAGTTCCTTCTTTGTGGCTGCCGCTGTGGTGTCTACAGGTATGTTTTTCGACCAATGTTGTTCTTCCATGGGGGCTGAAAATCTGTTGGGGATCTGTTCGATGCAGTTTGGCATCTTCCACGCCTACTGAGCGATCAGTTTAATGACATCAACGGTGAAGAGATACAAGAGGTAGAAGACTGGGCACAAGAAGCCTCCAGGTATACCAACTTCTCCAAGGAAGGTTGAATGGATGACCAGACAACCCTTTGTTTCAATACCTCTAGAATGTCCCTGAAGGGTACATCAACAGGGTGTGACCTGGGGGAACCCTCCCCTTCATCAAAGTTGGTATCTTCAGCGAAGGACTCCTATGGGGAGTCTAAGTGCTTCCTTTTGCATGTTTTCTTCACAGGAACTTCCACGGGGGGGGGGGGTGTTAGGGGGAAGTGTCTGAAGAGGAAACTACCCAGCTGGGTCTTTCCTGAGGGATATGTGCCCCCTGTCCCGTGGAAGAGACGGATGGAAGCTCAGGACGAGATGTGGAAGTCTGTCCCAACAGAGATAGCAGAGAACAAGTCTCCAATGGAAAAGGCCTTCTCCATGATTCGGAAGCCCCCCCCCAATAGAGGGATGGGAGCCCGGAACAGAGATCCCACCCCACACTGAGGAGCTGACCCATGAAACCAGAGCCTGGGTTGATCCTACGAAAACTGAAGCACAGAGGGTCATGGATGGCTCTGAAATTAAAGAAGTTAATCCATGCACCTCGGAACCGGCCAGAGAGTCTCGACCATGGGAGGCCTCCTGTGCTGAAGACCTGGAGGAAGTCAAGGCAAGTCAGACAGTCGATGACGGGAATGTCAGAACTGAGGGCTCCAATGACTCAGTTGGAGGAGGAAGAACGGACGGCATCGTAGTAGGGTCAGTTCTAATGCCAGCTTGGCTAGGAACTAAAAACAAAGCCCTTGCCCATCAGAAGCTGATCCACTAGTCTCATGACGTCAGCTTCAGAGAGACTCGTAGTGGACTGAACTGAAGCAGTTGAAGGAGAGCTTGGGGGGGGGAGGTCTCTGATAGACAAAGAGGGTCGGTAGTCTATCTTTGAAAGGATCAAAAGATGGAGAATATGTGGATCTTGGGACAAAAAATAGGTGCAACTGCTCTGGTACCAATGTATCTCTTGGTCCTGAGGTACTTGAGGTCGAATCTGAAGTTCTGGTAGGTGTTGAATCTTTTTTGCCATTCGGTGCCGTGGAACTCTGATACCGAAGGTTGTTCAGAAACCTTCTTGAGCAGTTCTGAGGTACTGGGAACAGAAGAAGGTAGTTTCTTAAAAGAGGAAGATGAACTTGCTTCCTTTTTGGACCAGGAAATGGCCTCATCAAAATCACTTTTAAGCAGACCTTTAAGAATCAACTTGTTTTTCCATTCGTTGAGCGCCCTGGCAGAAAACAACATGGCAGACTGAACAGTTCTCTTGCAGGTGAAGTTTTCTTAAGCAACAAATGCAAAGGATATGATCGTCTGAATTGGGCATTTTTTTTTCACATTTTTGGCACCTTTTAAACCCCAATGTGCCCTTAGAGGATTTGGCTGGAGATTCTGACTTGTCAACCATAATACCAAATAGATCAATGCACGCACACACACGGAAAAGAAGAAAGATCGACTTTTTTTTTTTTTTTAAGAGAGAGGAAGAGAAAAAAAAAGTAAAAAAAATACTAATGATGGTAAAACACAATACCTTAAAAATAAAGTGCCAAAAATGGTACTTAGAACTACCAACAGTAGTGCAGAGAGAGAGAAACACACTAAACGGCAGAGTCAGTTCCAAGGCTCAGAACTGATCCCCACAGTCAAGGATTATGTGAAGACTGACAACATCAGATCATGAGTTATCCTTGATAGCAGATGTGACATCCCCACTCTGGGCCTGAATCCTCACCAGTGACACTGTAATGGGACGTTCACTTGGAATAAAAATGGGTACACTCAGCATTTCCAGATGCAAACCTCTCGGCATTAAGCACAATGTTCCTTAACAGCAGACAGGGAACACACTCAGCCAGGGATCTGGGTTTCTCTCCGTCTCCCTCAAGGTCCCTAATAAGATTCCCCACTGGCACAGCTGTAGGGTTAAGTCCTCAGCAGTGTGTCCAAGCCAAGTCCTCCAGCACCCTCTCTGTGAAACCAGTGCTTCGTGTCCCTGTCCCAAGTAACTGATGTGCACACTGAGATTTGATTTTCACACACACACACAACACACTCACACCTGGGAAAGGCTGGCATGGATTACCCGCTCTACCAACTTTGCCCAGACTATAAGGCAGATTCACTGCCACCAGTCAGTTACTATAAGGCGCTTATAAGGGTATCCAATTATACCAAGTGAAATTGATATTAATACAAATAGTAATGTTGACCAAACATCCAGGCTTCCAGGAGTGACCACAGTTATCATCAAATAAATATATGCAAATACTCTCAAAGGTTAAAATATGTCCTAATAGGACCAACCACAGTGAAAAGTTTAAATATATTTAATAATTAAAAAAAAAAAGAAAATATTAAATATATATTTACAGTAAATACCAGAGTTTCAGCCACAGGAAATACTAAAAATAACAGGTGGACAGGTTCAGACAGTTACAGAAAAATAAGTTATGTCTTACCATAGCGTTCCATCTGTGTTTTCAGTTTTCCCTTTCCTTGACTGAGGGTTCGGTTCCAAACCACAAAACCAACTTGGCCGTTATTCCAGCTCGCTCCTTCCAAAAACTATCTAGCTAAGCTTTACCCATAATGCTCCTCTCAGGATTAACCCAGACTTAGTTTGCACAAGATACTGACAGTAAATAATCCAGCTACCAGGAGCAGCAGCACCTTCACAGAGACCAGTTTCTTCAGGAAGACCAATATTGACAGCACAGACATCAACCACCACACCAATACCAAAGCCGGCACCAGTACCAGAACAAGGACAAGGACGACCACCACCAGAGCCCCAGAGCTTGTCCCTCTCACCAGGTCCCCCCATACCACAGCCACAGCAAGGAATACTACTACAACCCACCGAGATTCCAGAAAGCAGAGGAGGAATTCCAGAGGTCTCATACTCTATCCACGAACTCCCAGGGAGACAGGAGAACCAAACAGTGGACAGGGGTGAGGGAAATACAACACCTGGGCAATCCCGACTGGAATCCAGACTACAACCCAGGTTCAGACGGAGAAACAAGCCAGCCACAATAACAGGTACAATAACAACAGGTACCACAATAACAGGTGCTCCACTTATCTGGAGCCACTCTGTTAAAGCACTGACTGAAGAGGAAAAAAATGTGTTGTCCAAAGGACTTTTGTACCAAGCTGCAGGAGTGAGGTTGCTCAGGTACTGACAGACCTTAAAATGTTTGTGAGGAAGCTCACCTTAAGGGTACAGTTTCATGGCAAAAGTAATGACACTAAAAATAAGCCTATTGATGAAATTATAAAAAGGCCTAGCAGCTATTGTCCACCACTACATCAAACACTAGCTGCTTTCGAAGTGAAATGTGAGATGGATATCAGGAAACTGCTTAAAAAACCTCCTAAGAAAAAACTTTATAACTTAACACAGGGAGAAAGAAAAGCATTGCTTGAGCTAGGCAATGAAATCCAGGCATGTAATGAAGGCAGACAAGGGAGGAGATATACTTGTGACTGATACCACCAGCTACAACCAAAAGAGAGAGAACATGCTGGAGGATAACATTTTATGAGTTATTTACCATGGATGACATAAAAAGAGCATATGATTTATGGAACACTAATCTCACCACATTATGGGAAGAAAAACTTATCACTGAAAATCTTTATAATTATTTATGGAGCCCATGCCCACGTTTACCTTACTTTTTTGGAATACCAAAGCCACACAAGAACAGAGAAGACCCACCTTATAGACCAGTGGTAGCAAGTGGAGGTTCCCTTACTGAAGCCACAGCCATTTATCTTGATCACTTGCTGAAACCTCTATCAGAAAAGAATAAGTCATACATAAGAGATTCAATGGATTTTTTGAAGAAAATAAAAAACATTACAGTGGAAGCTGACAGTATTTTGGTAACTATTGATGTGGAATCCTTGTACACAGTGCTCCCTCACAATTACTGTATAACAGCAGCTATGGAGTCTTAAGAAACAATCAGGGCACACAGGCACAACTGCAAAAGTTAAGCAAGCTCATTAATCTTGTAATGGACTTCAATTTCTTTACTTTCAATGGCAAACACTACAAACAAAAAACTGGTATAGCAATGGGGGTTGCCATGGCTCCCAGCATAGTTAACATAGCCCTGGGCAAATGGGAGGAGGACTTTGTGTTAAACACAGATTACATGCAGCATTTCACATGCTATTTACGTTTTACTGATGATGTATTTACCGTGTGGGAAGGTGACACCTTGCAGCTTGGAGATTTTACCACTGACCTCAAACCCCCTTCCTGAAGTTTACCTCTTCCCATAGCTGTACTTCAACCACTTTCTTAGATATGCTGATTTCCAAGGACACCAACAATAACAGAATCACCACTGATCTATTCAGAAAACCAACGAGAGTTAACTTATTACTCCACAGTAAAAGTCTACATCCTACAAAAAACAAGTATAATGTAGTGAAGTCCCAAGGCTATATATTAGCTCGAATTACCACAGAGATGGAACCATTTTTGAGAAACCTGAACAACTTAGAGAATGATTTTCTAGTGAGAGGCTATGAAAGTCAGATGTTAAACATCCTGGAACCCATTATAGAACTGAAAAGGACTGAAGCACCTTCACTCAACCTCCCCAGTAGAAAAAATGTTAAGTAATTCCACAGAGAATAACAAATGCAAAATTTATTTATTTTTATTTATTTTACATTTGTTGACTGGGCTAGTCCAGCTGGATTTGTGTCCATTTTCAGTGGAGGCCCGAGGAGAAAAGCTCCAAGGATACAAACAAGATAATAAACATGACACATTTTACAAAGGCAATAAACAAGAATGCAGTGATTTTAGTACAGGTAATGCAAGTGTAAAAAGAAGACAAGTAAAACATCTAAGTAAAAGGAAGGCATTAGCTGATTTCTGTGCTAAGTTAGGTGATATAAAGTTCAATATATAATACATTGTTGATAAACCCAGAAGTATATAATTGGTAGTTTTTTTTTTTTTTTTTTTTAACTATAGAGCTATTAAGTTATTTGTAGTCAGATAGAATATTGTAGTTATGACTAGAGAATTATAATAGTGAAAAGATGGAAGTATTTAGTCAGGATTGGTAAAAAATAGCTGCATCCTGACATACACTTTGGATTATCACAGTATCAAAAATATTATTGAAGAAAACTGGGACACTGTCACAGGAAACCCTTTTTTTGATTAACATCTTAGGTGAAGCCCCATCATTTGTTTATAGGAAGGCCAGGAACATTAGAAGTTTTGTTTAATTTAAACCGAGACCATGTGAGAAAAGCACTAAAAGATGTGAAACTAATTGTACATTTTGTATATTTATACAGCAAGGTGATAGTTTTTATTGCCCTTATTTAAGGAAGATCATTAAAACCAGTGCAGGGGGTGACTAACACTAAAGAAGTAATTTACAGGGCACAGTGCAATGAATGTGATGCATTCTATGTGGGCAAGACTGTAAATAAACTCAAACTCAAGCGTAGGATTTCATGTCATCTGTCAGAAATCCGCTCTGGATGTAAAAATAATGCACTAGCCAAACACCTTTCTCTTCATAAAAGAGATACAGGTTTTAAGTTCCAGATCCTGGATCGCATAGAAATGGGTGATCTTGAAGGAGACATTCCGAATATTCTGGAGAAACGAACTCATGTGGCAATTAATGCTGAACTCTTTTAGGAAGCCTGGACTAAACTAATACTGTTCAATTAAAAGTGCACTGGAACTTAGAAAATTGCCACATTGTTTACATGACTAATTGTATTTTATTTTATTCTTCAGATGGGTTTTAAATACCATTTTAAATCAGTTGAAATGTAAATGTATATTTTGTTTCCATCATCATACATACATTTTTTCTTATTTTTTTCTGGTTCTTTTTTCCACTTTATTCAAAATAATGTGTAATAACAATACTAACTAATTATACAATTATATAAGTTTTTAGGGTTCTTGTACACAGACCTGAAGTCTAGAAGGACGAAAGCGATCTTTGTTAATAGGTTATAAAAATAGAAATTGATTTTTACTTGCAAAATGTGTATATCTATATATATATATATATATATATATATATATATATATATATATATATATATATATATATATATATATATATATTTTTTCTTTTTTTTTTTTTTTGACTGTCAAATGAACTAAGGTTGATATATTTCCAGCCATGTAGTATATTGCCTTGGATAAAATCACAGACGTAATAATCTACTTAATAATCTGGTTAAATAAGAGGTACCACATCATTATAAAATTTTATTTAAAGTACATAATATTATTATGACAGCTACTAAGTAGGTCAGGACCAGCTCGAATGTCACACTGATGGGGGAAGGGATGTGAATTTAACATGTGTACCAATAAAGTACAGTTTTGTACCTACCATAAATGTAGATGTTCGAGTGTACACCCTGCTGCAGTCATCACACTTGGGTTATCCTGTCGTCAGGCGGTCCCGCAGTCGGCCGGAATTCCAAAGTCTTGGTCCAGTGTCGGTTGCTGTCGCTTCTTCCCTGACGTCAGTGTGCCAGGGGGTCTATATAATGCAACAGACGCCATTTTCTTCAGTTTTTCTTGCCCCAGATGTCAGGTGCCCCCAAAAAGGTGGTCAGTAATTAGTACCAAATTAATGAGTAAATTTTGCACAAACACAAAATCCCTTCAGCTATAAGCAAATACACCAGGAAGGTATTGTAGAGATTTAGCCAGTTAGATCAGAGGGGATGGAGGGAGGGTAACCTGGACTGCAGCAGGGTGTACACTCGAACATCTACATTTATGGTAGGTACAAAACTGTACTATGTTCATAGTGTTACCCTGCTGCAGTCATCACACTTGGGTTGAATCCCAAAGCTAAGAATAGGTGGAGGAATCATAGAGGGTTAGAGGAGGCTAGAAGGCCCTGCAGAACTGCAGTGGCAAAGCCTGCCCTAGTCTTAGAGTAAAGTGGCAAGTGATAGTGTTTGGTAAAGGTGTGTACTGAACTCCAAGTTGCAGCTTCCAAAATCTCCTTGGTTGGAACCCCCCTGAGAAAGGCTGTAGATGTAGCTGTTGCCCTGGTAGAGTGGGGCCTAATGGTAGCAGTAACTGGTTTTCCATGATGGGTATAGCAGAAACGTATGCAATGTCCTATCCGTTTGGAACTGGTTTGTTTTGATATACCCTTCCCTTGTGAAGCTGTAGCATAGGATACAAAGAGCTGATCAGATTTTCTGAAAGCCTTAGTTTTGTCTAAGTAGTAACGAAGTTGCCTGTGAATGTCCAAGGAATGCAGGAGTCTCTCATCTTTGTTCTGTGGATTTGGGAAGAAGGTGGGTAAGTGGATGGTTTGATTTAAAGTCACACTGGAAACCACCTTAGGCATAAAGGAAAGATTAGTTTGTAGAGAAACTCTGTCTTGATGAAAAATGAGGAAAGGTTCCACTGCCACTAGTGCCTGCAGCTCCGAGACTCTTCTAGCTGAAGTTATTGCTAGCAGCAGGGCAGTCTTCCAGGATAGGAACTGAAGATCTGCAGAGAAAGCTGGTTCAAAGGGAGGTAGTGTCAGTTTTTCCAGAACAAAATTGAGGTCCCAAGTTGGTGTAGGTGCTCTCCTGGGGGGCCTAATGTTTTTTGCCCCTCTGAGGAACTGCCTTAGAAGTGGAAGCAAAAATAAGGGAGGATCCGTGTTGTAGTGGGCTGAAATAGCTGAAGCATGGATTTTAATGGAGGAGAAAGAAAGTCCTTTGTGCAACATCTCAGTTAAATACTGTAGAATGTGAGGCTGAATTGTCTTGGCCTTTAGCTTGGTTCCAGGCACAAAACCTTTTCGATTTGTCCAAATAAGCCTTCCTGGTGCTTGGCCTCCTAGCTTCCAGAATAACATCCATAACTGCTTGGGAAAGAGGAACTGGCTGGATGCTTTGGTGATTTGCCATGCAGCCAGATTTAAGGTTTTTAGATGGCTGTGAAGAATCTGATTGTTTTGTTGTGTGAGCAAATGGGTAATTTGTGGTAAGATCCAAGGTGGGCCGTGGGCCATATTCCTCAATAGTGGGTACCAGTGCTGGCGTGGCCAAGTCTGGAGCTATGAGAATCAGTCGTGGTCTCTCCTTTTTGACTTTCAGAAGCACCTTTGTGAGGAGAGGCAATGGAGGGAAGGCATATACTGTCAGGTTTTTCCAACTGAAAGAGTGCGTCCACTCTCCAAGCTTGATGGTGAAGTGTCCTTGTACAAAATTTTAGTTGATAGTTTTGAGGACTGGCAAACAGGTCTATGTCTGGAAGGCCCCATTTTTGAGTTATCATTGTAAATACTTGTGGATCTAGTTTCCACTCGTGGGGATCCATGATGTTTCTGCTGAGGTCGCCTGCCAATGTGTTCTTCTTTCCTGGCAGGAATTGAGCTTGTAACTGAACTTGATAAGCCAGAGCTGTGTTCCATAAGATCATTGCTTGCCTGCATAGAGGGTAGGAGTGAGTACCCCCTTGTTTGTTTATGTACCACATTACTGTTGCCCGTCTTTATTGTAAGTTGTCCTGGATGTAATAGATTCTTGAAGGCTGTCAGAGCTTTCTGTACAGCTAGCATCTCTTTTTGATTGATGTGCAGATTCCTTTGATCTGCAGTCCATATGCCTTGAACGCACTTGTCCTGCCATGTGTGCCCCCCAGGCTTAGTCTGATGCATCTGTTGTGATAGTTTGCCTGGCTGGGGGAAAGGTGAAAGGCTGACCCTTGTTGAGGTGACATGCCTGTGACCACCATAGAAACTCCTGTTGTAGGCAGGGAATGAGAGATATTGTGTCCAAGCTGTGGCTGTGTTGAGACCATACGCTTTTTAGGTACCACTGTAATTTCCTCATATGCAGCTTTGCAAATGCTATTAGTAGTATACAAGATGCCATGAAGCCCAAGGCCTGCAGAATTTTTCTTGAAGTTAATTGGGTCTTTGTTGCCATTGTTTTGAAATATTGAGTCAGTTGTAGTTGTTTGTCTGGCGTCAGATAAGCCTTCTGGGCCGTTCTATTCAAGCTGGCACCCAGGAATGTCATATTTTGTGACGGTACTAGTTTTGACTTCTTTTCGTTTACTGTGTACCCCAGGCAATTTAGTAGATGTTTTACAAAAGCCAGATGATGTAAGAGAATGTCCTTGCCTTCTGTTTGGATGAGGCAGTCATCCAGGCATGGGTATATTTGAATTCCTCTTTGTCCGCAGTATGCAATTACTGGTGCCAGGCATTTTGTGAAGACTCTGGGCGCAGTAGATAAGCCAAAGGGCAGTACAGAGAATTGGTAATGGGTTGAACCTGCAAAATGGACACTTGTTCAGAGGATGCATAATCTTCCTCTTGTCTAGGCCTTTTGTCAGGAGGGGGCTGGGAACCCCTGATTAAAGAGATCAAATCTTCAGCCATTTTGAGCATCTGTTTCTTAGGCATGGGGCCTTGAATGGGGGACTGAAGTGCAGTCCTTTTAGATTTAATAGGAGTCTTCGTCTTAGGATACTTTTTAATGGTGAGCGTCGTCTGTCAGAAAACGCCTTCAGAAACCGATGGTGTTTCTGCAGCACTGACATCTTTTTCAGCAATGTCGTCGGTAGGGCCTGAACAAAATGGCTGCGTCGGTCTGGTACATTCCGCCAAAAGTTCCGAAGCGGTCTCGGATTCCAGATCTGCAGTAGTCAGGGGCTGCGTCGGAGCCTCACTGAGGACTGGAGAACTGGAGACCGGACCAGCCGAGGCCTCTGAATTTGGCTTAGGCCTGGGCTGTCTGTCCTTATCCTTGCTCCAACGGCATAGTGTAGTTAAATTTTCTACCGAAGCAGTGTCGTGCGAAATCAAAGCGTCTTTTAATAGTACTCTTATTAAACCTAGCACAAAAACGACAACTAGTAACTTCGTGGTCTGGGCCTAGGCAAGGTATGCAATAAGAATGAAAATCCTTATGAGGTATTTGCTTCCCACAAGAAATACAATTGTTAACTTTTTCTGACATGGGTCTGAGGCAAGAAAAGTTTCCCCAACAGGGTACTTAGCTTTCTAGAAGAATTCGGTCTGAAATTAGAATTCGAAAATCTCAGGAGTCGGCCAACAGGCACTTGCGAACTGCTTCTGCTTCGGGCACCGCGAGGCAAGAAAGACTGGAGAAAATGGCATCGGTTGCATTATATATACCCCTGGCGCACTGACGTCAGGGAAGAAGCGACAGCAACCGACGCCAGACCAAGACTTTGGAATTCCGGCTGACTGCGGGACCGCCTGACGACAGGATAACCCAAGTGTGATGACTGCAGCAGGGTAACACGATGAACATCACGGTTTTACAGCACAATAAACCACTCCCATGCCTGATAAAAAGTATATATATATATATATATATATATATATATATATATATATATATATATATATATATATATATATATAGATAGAAAGCTTGCTTGTGAGGAAATTACTCTATTTTTGTTTTACTTGGATCGCTTGTTTGTGTACTTAAAGGATTTTCGACTGGAAACAGACTGCCTGCCTTGCTTGGATTACTTTTGAATACTTGGTAATGCTGTACAATCATCTATTTTCTATTACTTTTTGTTTTGTTTTGACTTGAGACGAGTTTACGTTCGCTACTTCTACTATTATTGTCTGATCTGATTAATATACAGTGATTAACTAGAAATATATGGACTGAAAATCTTCCACACAGAGAAGTTTCTTGCACTGTTTTGTAAATAACAGATTAGAGACCATATCAGTGTTCAAACAAATCCAATCAAGTGTTGTAGATCCGGTTCCACCAAGAAGGCTGAAAGGCAGGGGGAGGATGGTGGCAATGTCAAGGATAAGTGAAAATCAACACAGATGGAACGTCATGGTAAGACATAACTTCTTAAACTGATTATGTCAATCTTCACTTAATTCTTGACTGTGGGACAGAGTCCCCAGCTACCTAAATTTTGGGAGGTTTCACGAAAGAATATTTGAGAGCACCATCGAACCAAAAAATGCTCGACCCCTACACACCAGATCCAGCTTGTAATGCGTAATAAAGGTATGCAGAGATGTCCAAGCAGCCGAAGCACAGATATCATCTACAGAAGCTCTGGAATGAAAACCCGCAGAAGCAGCTGGCTACGGCCCTTGTTGAGTGTGCCTTTATAGGACCTGGTAGTTGCACTTTTCTTTTAGTATAATTATTAGTTATGTACTTACCATAACTAGGTATCTGTGTTGTCCTCCGCTCAATCTGCTTCACGTATGGGTCTCCGATCCGAACCTCGGATCCGGTTCGGCCACCTGCCACAGGCTTGAACTTCCAGGCTCAAACCCCTCCACTACCCATAATCCATTAGCTCTCACCCCATCCTCCTCAGATCGAGTTTGCTGCCCCCAAAGCCAAGGAAGAAAGAAAGATAACCAGGAGCTCAACCTGGAACCAGGGTTCTGACAAAGGCTATCTAGATCTTTTCCAAGCATATCCAATAGGAGGGGGATGGTTGGGCAGGAAGGTGAAGCAGAATGAGAAGAGGACAACACAGATACCAAGTTATGTTAAGTACATAACTAATAAATATGATTTAGTTCCTCTCAGTCTGCTTCACATATGGGTCAGAGTCCCCAGCAATATTTCTTGGGTGGCCTCAAGGAAGGATATGCCAAGAGCACTCATGAACCAAAGGACATCCTGCTCCTGGACATGACATCCAATTTATAGTGGGACAGAAAGGTGCGACAGCTACACCAAGCACAATATCAATGAGAATCCTAAAACAAAAAGCAGCAGATGCAGCAATAGATCTTGTTGAGTGAGCTTTTGGAGGACCTAGTAACTGCCAACCATTCTTTTCATAAACAAAGGGAATACAGTTAGTAATCCACTTTGCAAATGTCACTTTAACTGCCTGACCCCTATGATTAGGGGAAAAAGAAGGAAATAACTGTTCCAACTTCCTGAACTGCTTTGTCCTATGGAGGTAGGACCTAAGCTGCCTGTGGACATCCAAGGAATACAAAAGGTATTCTCCTTTTCTTAGAATAATTAGGAAAGAGCACCAGCAATTGAATACATTGGTTGATATTGGAAGATGTAGCCACCTTCTGCATGAAAGAAGGATTAGTGAGCTACGACAGCCTATCCTTGTGGAAAATGATGCAAGGTTGTTTGGAAGTAAGTGCTTGCAACTCTGAAAACCTTTTTGCTGATGTAATGGCAACAAGAAAAGCAGATTTCCAAGACAAAAACTACAAGTCATGATTCTTAGCCGGCACAAAGGGACTCTGGGTTAAGGCTTGCAGAACCAGAGTGAGACCCCACGGAAGCATAGGATCTTTAATGGGAAGCCTCAAAAGAAATAAAAAAAAAACTTTCAATAAAGCTTTACATAACCTAGCAGAAGCAATAGATCCTGAAGGCAATCCTGAATGAAAGTTGAAAATAGCCACTAAATGAAATTTAATGGTAGCAAAACTAGAACCTTGCTTATATAAATATTCCAAAAATGACAAAAGAGGGAATCAGAGCTGAAAAAGGATCAATGCTATTGTTGATTGCCCAAACTGAGAACCTCTTCCACTTACTCTTGTATACCTTCTTAGGAGATTGTTTCTGAGGGGCCTAAAGCATAGCTTTGACTGGACAGGAAAACCTGGGCTCTCTAGCAATCATAGGAAAATACAGTTGTGTACACTTACCATAAATGTAGATGTTAGATTGTATTCACTGTTGCAGTCATCACTTGTGGGTTATCCCTGCTGGGTGCCCTCGGCCGGCCCGAAAACCAGAGTAAAGGATTTCCCTCCTGCGTCAGCTGCAGGTCACCTAAGACTGACGTCAGGTTGTCAGTGCTATAGAGAGAGGCGGCTGATGCCATTACATCAGTTTTTCTTGCCCCCAACTCCTAGGAGCCCTTCCAAGAAGCCCAGAAGAAGGCCAACCTGGGTAAGGCCATAAGATAAATGGAAAAGAGAAAGGGGGAAAGGTGGGAGGGAAACAGGACTCCAAGAGTGAATACACTTCAACCTCTACATTTATGGTAAGTGTACACAACTGTACTATGTTCTTCGCATTTCACTTTTAGAGTCATCACTTGTACGAAGATTCCCAAAGCTGAAAGGTAGGGTGGTAGGAATGCAGTGAAGGAGCTGCAGAATAGGCTTGTATTGTTTTAAATGAAGCTACAATGCCCTGCAGGACTGCTGAAGCTAAGCCTGCCATGGATTTGGAAAAAAGCCAGCTGGTAGTGTTTTGTGAAGACGTGGACAGTTGTCCAGGTGGCAGATTCCAAAATGTCCCTGGTAGGGACGCCTCTGAGGAAGGCACCCCTGGTAGAATGGGTTCTGACCAACTTAGGAGGTACCTTTCCATGAAGAGAGTAGCAGAAATGGATGCTGTGCAATATCGATTTGGAAATGGTCTGTTTGGATATAGGTTTCCCCCTCTGCCCCAGGGGCAAAGCTAACCAGCAGTTGGGCAGTCATTCTGGCAGACTTGTTTCTATCTAGGTAGTACCCAAGCTGCCTGTGCACATCTAAAGTTTGGAAAATTCTTACCCCCCTATTTTGTGGGTTTAGAAAGAAGGCAGGGAGATGGATGGCCTGATTAAGAGCCATGTCAGATACCACCTTAGGCATAAAGGAGGGGTTTGGTCCTAAGGGATACCCTGTCTGGATGGAAAATAATGAAAGGTTTGATGGCCACGAGAGCCTGTAGTCTGGAAACTCTTCTGGATGAGGTTATGGCCAGCAGGAAGACAGTCTTCCAAGAGAAGTGTTTTATTTCTGCTGAGGCAGCTGGTTCAAAAGGGGTAAGGTCAATTTCTCGAGGACAAAGTTCAAATCCCATGCTGGGGTGGGAGGCCTCCTAGGAGGTCTAATGTGTAATACCCCTCTAAGGAATTGTTTTAACACGGGATGGGAGTATACATGTTGCTCTGTTGGGAAATGAGCAGAGAACTGAGGAATGGATTTTGATATAGGAGTAAGATGGTCCCTTTTGCATGAGCTCTGCTACGTAGTCCAGAATCAAGGTGAGAGAGACATGGGCACCGTTTTCAACCTTATTTTGGCACCATGTAGTGAATCTTTTCCATTTAGCAGAATATGATTTTCTAGTATTGGGCGTTCTGGCCTCTTTAAAGATATCCATGACCTGCTTGCTCAGTAATGGCCTGTTATCTGCCTCTGGGATATAAGCCATGTGGATAAACTGGGTGTGTGAAGACTTTGGTGCAATACTGACCCTTTCTCTTGGGTTTGCAGCTTTTCTGAGAGAGGCAGGCTGATGGGTAAATCCTTGGTTAGGGCTGAGGAGTAAGGGGTACCAGTGCTGTCTGAGCCAGTTTGGGGAAATGAGGATAGTCCTTGGCCCTTCCTCCCTGATCTTTAGAAGTTCCCTGGGAATCAGTGGTAAGGGAGGGAAAGCGTACACAAACAGGTTGCTCCAGGGAAAGGAGACAGCATCCACCTTCCACGCCCATAGATGGAATTACCTGGAGCCGAACCTGTTTAGCTGCCTGTTTTGAAAAGTTGCAAAGAGGTCTACCTCTAGTAATCCACAGAGGTGTGTGATGTAGAGGAAGGTGTCCTTGTGTAGCTGCCACTCGTGTGGGTTCAGGACACTCCTGCTGAGGTGATCTGCCAGGGTGTTGTGCTCCCCTGGAATGTACTGGGTTATTAGATGCAGACCCATCGTTGAAGCTGTCTGCCAGATGAGCATAGTTAGGCAGCACAAGAGGTAAGTGTGCCCCCCCCCCGCCCCATTTGTTATTGGACCAGATGACTGTGGTGTTATCAGTTTTGATCAGGATGACTCCTGGTCTGAGGTGGCTTCTGAATGGTATTATAACTCTGTGTACCACTAGCAATTCCCTCAGGTTGATGTGGAGGGCAAAGTCTCCCTGATCCTAAGTGCCCTGAGTACACGTCTCCTAGATGAGCACCCCCCCCCCCCAGGCTGTGTCTGAGGAGTTGGTGGTGATGGTCTGGGCCTTGGGGAATGGTGATGAAGGATATCCCCCTGTTCCGGGTACAAGCTTCTGCCCACCATAAAAATTCCTTCCTTAAGCAGGGGATCAGAGGAAGCTGGTGTTCCAGTGATTGGGAATGTTGGCTCCATAGGGTCTTGAGATACCATTGTAGTTTTCTCATGTGGAGAAAGGCTAAAGGCACCAGAAGGATGCAGGAAGCCATGTACCCAAGCACTTGCAGGCCCTTCCTTGCTGTGAGACGTATCCTGAGAGCTAGCTGAAAAAAGTAAAGTAGGAGAAAGCTCTAATTGTCTGCAGAGACGAAGGCTCTTTGGGCAGTTGTGTCCAGGAGAGCTCCTAGAAGGTAATCTGCTTTGTGGGTTGGAAATGGGATTTTTCTCTGTTGAGGGTGAAGACTTTGGACAAAGGAAAGGTCTTGGGGTTTTTCCCTGGTGTCTGCCTGAATGAGGCAGTCATCCGGACAGGGGTAAAACTGGATGTTTTGCTGTCTGTGAAAAGCAATGACTGGGACCAAGCACTTCAAGACTCTGGGAGCAGTAGATAAGCCAAAGGGCAGAGCAGAGAATTTAAAGTGTTCTTAGCCTGCTCTCTGAAACGTAGGAAACTCAAAGCATGACTCCCTGATTGGGATATGGAGGTAGGCATCTGAGATCTAGGGTTACTAGCCAGGCTTCTGCAGCCAACACAGGTAATAGGTTTTGAAAGTTCAGCATTTTGAATTTTGGCACTTGGAGGGACCAATTTAATGTGGATAGGTCTCGAATGGTGAGCCAGGTGCCCTCTTTTCTGGGTACCAGGAACAGCCTTGAGTAGAAACCTTTTCCTGCTTATTAATCTGGCACTGGTTCTACTGACCCCTGAGCACACAGCTTTTGAATTTGGCAGAAGGCCTCTGCTCTTTGGTTTGCAGGTAAGTCTGGGAATCCTGAAAATCTTGGGGTTTCTTTGAAAATGAATCTGTACCCCTTTGAAATGTTTAGTACAAACCGATCTGTTGTGATGGTTTGCCACTTGCCTAAGAATAGGGACAAGCCTTCCTCCTGGCTTGGTAGGGGTGGTGGAGGGGCAGAGGGGAGTCATTGTAGGTCCTTGGAGTAGGGAGTGGATTTAGAATTCCCTTGCTTAGGCATAGTAGAGGACCATTGCCTGGGTCTTTGCTGCTGCTGTCTGGATGGCCTATCTCTGCACCCCCTCCTAGGCACAGCTTTAGATTGTGCAGGAAAGGACCGGCGTTTTGTTGGAAATTTCCTGCTGAATCTGGGAGGCTCTACTTGCAAGAAGTCCGACTGTCTGCATAAACTTAGCCTTGTCCTCCATTTTTTTAAAGACTGCCTCTGCTTTTGGGCCGAACAGTAGTTCCCTATCCAAGGGGGTGTCTAAAAGCTTAGATTTTACCTGGTTAGGCAAAGGCTGCTCTCTCAGCCATGCATGCCTTCTGATGACTGACTCTGAAACTGCAGCTCTGCTAGAGGCTTCTAGAGCTTCAAACCAGGAGTGCAGGGAATGCTTTGCCACTTGAGAGCTGGAGTGGATCAAACCTCCTATTTCTCTGGTAGTACTACTCTCTGGCAAGGTGGAAATTTTTTGGTTTATTAATTCCAGCGTGTTTTGTTGAAATTCGACCATGTGAAATTGGCAACAGGGATCTAATGGATAAGGTAGCCGAAGTGTATACCTTTTTGCCCCATCAGTCTAAGGCTCTGGTCTCCTTTGTCAGAGGATATTAGGTTTTTGGAGGAGCTGGTCCTAGCCCCTTTGGGACCCTGGGTAATGACTTCTGGGTCAACTGCAGGGTTCTTAAACAGATACCCATGGGAGTAAGGTATCCTGTAGTATCTGTTAGGTTTTCTGGGTGCAGGAGGTAGGGCATCAGGGGTGATGCCAGATTCCAGGAAAGCATCTTCCACCACATCCAGGATGGGTGGAATGGCTAGGGGCTTGTGTTGAGGCAGTTCCAGGAACTCGCTCACTCTTCTTTGATTGGGGGTAGTCCTGGGCCACCCAATGGAAATGCTCCCCAAGTGAATTTAAGGTTTCCCCGAAAGAAAGGTCGTCGGGGGGGGGGGGGGGGGCTGAAGGAATGGATTCCTCAACATTTGAATCCTCAAAGGCGGTCAGGGGCTGTTCAGTGTCTGAGCCAAGAAATTCAGAGTCCTCAGACTCAAAGCACTTCAGGAGAATGATCCCTTTTTCTTTTGACTGGGGTAGACTAGTTACCCCTGAGGAGGGTAATTCAATCTTCCACCATTCTAAGTAACTTTTGAGACTGGGCATGTTGGGTGGGAGGAAACTGGTGACTGGGCATTGAAGGGGCTCTTCTAAAAGTGGCCTTGTTCTTAGGCCTCAGCGATTCGATGGGTCTAGTAGTTTTTGCTGGTGGCGTGGCTGTCGGTATAGGCCTGGTGTCAGTTACCCGAAAAGCCTCCTCGGAAGCCGGTGCCTGCACAGCAGCTCTGGACCCAGAGGTGCTGACAACTGTAAAAAAGTACAGTTTTGTACCTACCATAAATGTAGATGTTCGAGTGCTAATACAGCTGCAGTCATAACAGATTGGGTTCTCCTGCCGTCAGGCGGGTCCTCGGTCGGCCGAATTCCAAAGTCTAGGTCCGGCGTTGGTTGTCGTCGCTTCTTCCCTGCGACAGGGGTATAAAAGAACCAGCCGACGCCATTTTCTTGCCCCAGATGTCAGGTGCCCCCAGAAGGAAGGCAATACATAAATTTATTTAATAATGCAGTGCAATATAACCAAAAAACTGTAGTTGCAAGCAAATACACCATAAATGAATACCCCAATTAAGTTGTATGAGGAGGTGTTAGCCAATAGGCCTGTCCCAAGAGGGGAAGGAGGGTGGGAAACCTGGACTGCAGCTGTATTAGCACTCGAACATCTACATTTATGGTAGGTACAAAACTGTACTATGTTCATCATGCATACAGCTGCAGTCATAACAGATGGGTAGAATCCCAAAGATAAAAAAGGGGTGGTAGGCACTAGGTGAAACTAGGAGGAGCCAGGATGCCCTGCAAGACTGCAGTGGCAAAGCCTGCTCTAGTTTTGGAGTATAATGGTAGGTGGTAGTGCTTAGAGAAGGTATGCACAGAACTCCAAGTGGCTGCTTCCAAAATATCTTTGGTAGGAACTCCTCTGAGGAAAGCTGCAGTGGTAGCTGTGGCCCTTGTGGAGTGAGATCTGATGCCTGCAGGCACAGTTTTACCATGAAAAGAGCAACAAAAGCGTATGCAGTGGGCTATCCATTTTGAGATTGTCTGTTTGGAAATTGGCTTTCCTTGAACTCCTATAGCATAGGACACAAAGAGTTGTTCTGATTTTCTGAAAGGCTTTGTTCTGTCCAAATAATAATGTAGCTGTCTGTGGATATCCAAGGAGTGTAGTAGTCTCTCCCCTTTGTTTTGAGGATTAGGGTAAAAGGTAGGTAAGTGAATAGCCTGATTCAAAGCTACCCTGGATACCACCTTTGGCATAAAGGACGGATTGGTTCGTAAAGAAACTCTGTCCTGATGGAAAATGATGAAAGGCTGCACAGACATGAGGGCTTGTAGTTCGGATACCCTGTGAGCTGAGGTGATAGCCAGAAGGAAGGCTGTTTTCCAGGACAAATATTGCAAATCTGTTGAGGCAGCTGGCTCAAAAGGAAGTAAGGGTCAGCTTTTCTAAAATGAAATTGAGGTCCCAAGCAACTATTGGTTGTTTCCTTGGGGGTTTTATATTCTTAGCCCCTCTGAGGAACTGTCTTAAGAGGGGATGAGAGAATAAAGAAGGATCAGTGTTGTATTCTGCAGAAATGGCGGAGGCATGGATTTTGATGGAGGAGAATGAAAGTCCACTGCTTAGCAGCTCAGCTAGATACTGTAATATTTGAGGTAAATTCAGTATTCCAGGATTCTGGCCCTTTTTCTCATTCCAGGCACAAAATCGCTTCCATTTTGCGGAGTAAGCTTTCCTAGTAGAAGGCCTTCTGGCCTCCAAAATGACATCCTGCACCTCCTTGGAGAGTAGGGTCTGTTGTGAAGTTAAGGAATCTTCCATGCAGCCAGATTGAGTGTTTTCAGCTGACTGTGAAGAGTTTTGAAGCTGTGCTGAGTCAGAAGAAGAGGCATTAGAGGTAGGGTCCATGGTGGGGAATGCGTCAGGCTCCTCAGGAGTGGGTACCAGTGCTGTCTTGGCCAGTCTGGAGCAATGAGAATCATCTTTGGTCTGTCTGCTTTGGTTTTTAATAGAACTGTGGGCAGCAGAGGAAGAGGTGGAAAGGCATAAACTGTCATTGTTGTTCAACTGAAAGAGAGCGTCCACTCTCCAGGCCTGTGGATGAAAAGTCCTTGAGCAGAACTTTGTCAATTGGTGATTTTTGTGGGAGGCAAAGAGATCTATGTCTGGCCTTCCCCATGCTTGAATTATTTCTGTAAAAACTTGAGGGTGCAACTTCCATTCGTGTGGGTCTGTCATATTTCTGGTTAGGTTGTCTGCCAGCGTGTTTTCCTTGCCTGGCAAGTACTGTGCTTGAAGTTCGATTTGTAATTCCAGAGCCATGTTCCAAAGTGATATGGCCAGCCTGCATAGGGGGTATGAATGGGTTCCTTCCTGTTTATGTAGCACATTACTGTGGTGTTGTCTGTCCTTATCAGTAGTTGGCCTGGATGCAGAAGGTCTTTGAAAGCCATAATAGCATTTATTACTGCTAGCATTTCCTTTTGATTGATGTGTAGGTGCTTTTCTTTTTGGGACCATTTGCCCTGAATGCACCGATCTGTCATGTGCGCCCCCCCAGGCGTAGTCCGAGGCGTCTGTTGTGATGACTTCATTTGCTTGAGGCTTGCAGAATGGGATATCTGTTTCTTTGGCATGCTTGAGCCCACCACAGAAATTCCTTTTGAAGACATGGAATCAGTGGTATTATTGTTTCCAAACTGTGGCTGTGTTGAGACCATAGGTTTTTCAGGTACCATTGAAGTTTCCTCCTATGCAGCTTTGCACATGGGATTAGTAGGATGCAAGATGCCATGAATCCCAGAGCCTGCAGGATTTTCCTTGAAGTCAGCCTGGTGAAATTTGCAAGTTTTCTGAAGTATTGAGTTAGTTGCCCCTGTTTCTCTGGCGTGAGGTAAGCCATCTGGGTGTTTGTGTCCAAGTTGGCACCCAGGAAAATTATTTTTTGTGAGGGTATTAGCCTTGATTTCTTTTTGTTGACTGTGTACCCCAGAGAATTCAACAACATTATTACAAAAGCCAGATGTTCCAGAAGTATGTGCTTGCTGTCCGCTTGGATCAGGCAGTCCAAATATGGGTATATTTGTATCCCTTGAAGTCTGCAATAGGCAATTACTGATGCCAGGCATTTCGTGAATACTCTGGGCGCAGTAGATAAGCCAAAGGGCAATGCAGAGAATTGATAATGTGTTGAACCTGCAAGAAATCTGAGGTATCTTCTGCAATTTTGTCTGATTGGGACATGCAGGTATACCTCCTTGAGGTCCAATGTTACCAGCCAAGACTAATTGCCCAGCATGGGAAGAAGCTGCTGTAATGTGAGCATCTTGAATTTTGGCACGAGTAAAAATGTGTTTAGGATGGATAGGTCCAAAATAGGTCTCCAATCTTTTCCCTTCCACGGTACCAGGAATAGTCTGGAATAAAAACCTTAACCTTGTTCTTGAGTAGGTACCTCTTGAATAGCTTTCATGTCCATGAGATCTGAAATTTGTCTTTGCGCCTCTGCCCTTTGATTGTGTGGCAGGTTTGGTATGCCTCTCTTTTGTGGAAGGGTGTGAAAATGGAATCTGTAGCCTCTGTTTATAATGTCCAGGATCCATTTGTCTTTTGTGACAATATGCCAATTTTTCGAAAATAATGCCAGTTTTCCACCTAAGGGTGCTGCCATTTGAGCCTTGCTTGGCATGCAAAGGGGAAAGTCATTGGGTTTGCTTTCTGAATGGCTGTGAACTATCCTCACCACCTCTTTGTGTAGGAGCTTGCCATTGTCTGCATCTAAACGATCCTTGAGCTTGGCCCCTGCCCCTCGGGCGCCTGTATCTACCTCTTTGGGGTCTGTCAGTGGCTGGAAAGGACCAATTTTTGGAAGGCCAATTTCTACTGAAACGTGGAGGTTGTACCTGTAGAAAAGTTTTCACTGTTTGCTTTGATTTAGCCTTTTCCTCCATTTTCTTTAATACTTCCTCAGCTTTAACACCAAATAATACATCTTTTTGTAGAGGGGCATCTAGTAATTTAGTTTTGACATGATCTGGTAAGGTTTGCTCCTTGAGCCAGGCATGTCAACGTATGACTGATCCTGTAACAGCAGCTCTACATGAGGCCTCTAGAGCATCAAAACCACATTGCAAGGTATGTTTACCCACTTGTTCTGCACTATGCATCAAATCCTGCAACTCCTTCAAGTCTGGTTGTTCAGGTTGTGACATTTTGCTTCTCAACTGTGATAACAGAAACTGTTGGTACTTTAACATATGTAACTGGCAGTTTAATGCCCTCATGGTTAAGGTGGTCGAGGTGTATACCTTTTTTCCCCACCTTTCTAAAGCTCTGGAATCTCTCGCTGAAGGTAATGGATTTTTAGCAGTGGAGGCCTTAATTCCCTTGGGGCCCTGTGAGATGGTTTCTGGGTCAGCCGCATGGCTTTTGTATAAGAATTGGTGCGAGTCAGGAACCCGGTAGTACCAGTCAGGCTTGACTGGGGCTGGAGGTAAAGAGTCTGGGTTAAGGCAGACCTCCGAATATACATCATCTAGTATGTCTAAGACAGGAGGTATAGCCAGAGGCCTGTGCTGAGGGAGCAAGAGAAAATCCCTAAGCCTTTTCTTGGAGTCTGAGTACTCTTGGCCTTCCCAGTGGAAGTGTTCCCTCAAGGTATGCAAGGTTTCCCCAAAAGAGTAATCCTCAGTGGGGGAGACAGAGGGAATGGACTCCTCTGCATCAGAATCTTCAAAAGGGGAGTAAGAATGTTCCTGTTCATCAGAGTGCTCTGAAATAATGGAGGCCTGGTCCGAGGAGAGGGATTCTTCCTCCACTCTGGGCATTTTGTCCAAGGGGGGGTGGGGGTTGAGAACCCCTGATAAGAGTAATTAAATCCTGAGTAATTAAGTCCTCAGCCATTTTAGGCATCTGTTTTTTAGGCATGGGGCCTGGAGAAGGGCCGTGTGTAGCTTGTCTCTTAGAATGCATGGCTGCTTTAGACTTAGTGAAAGCCTTAATGGAAAAAGAAGAGGAAGGCCTGAAGAAACCTTGAGAGGAGGCAGACCTGTCTACATTCTGAGTTTCACCGCCTAGAGTGGCTTTGGTATCTGTAGTCAGGGTGTGGGCTGAGGAGCCTGCGACCTCGGGCACAGGAGACACCGCCAATGAAGTGTCGTCGGTAGGCAAGGGCTGCGTAGGCGCCTCGCTGAGAACCGGACCACCTGTAGTCGGCTTTGGTGTGGTGTCGGTCCTTATCTTTGCGTCTTAGTCAAAACTGGAGTCTGAGTATCCGACGACATAATGTAGTTAAATTTTTTGTCAAAATAGTGCTGGGCAAACTCCGCCCGACGCTTAATGGTGCGTTTGTTGAATGCAGCACAAAAACGACAGACCAAGATGTTGTGGTCTGGGCCTAAGCAAGGAATGCAGAGGGAATGAAAAATCTTATGTGGTATTTGCTTCCCACATGAAATACAATTATTAACTTTGTCTGACATCGGTCTGAGGCAAGAAATGTTTCCCCAACGGGGTACTTAGCTTTCAAGAAGACTTCGGTTGCAAAATTTTCGTAATTTCAGGAGCTGGCTGACCGGCACTTGTGAACTGCTTCTGCTTCGGGCACCGCGCGGCAAGAAAGACTGAAGAAAATGGTGTCTGCTGGTTCTTTTATACCCCTGTCGCACTGACGTCAGGGAAGAAGCGACGACAACCGACGCCGGACCTAGACTTTGGAATTCGGCCAACCGAGGACCCGCCTGACTGCAGGAGAACCCCATCTGTTATGACTGCAACTGTATGCACGATGAACATCGGTCGAAGGAGGCTGACCTGGCAGACTCCAGAAGGGTCTCAGTAGAGGCCTGTGATGGTTCAAAAGCTGTCGTCAGGGGATTGAATGCACCTCACTGAGTTCTGCTGAACTAGTGGAAGGAAGGCTGGCTGACTTCTGATTTGTGTCTGCGGGCCTAACCTTCTGAGGTCTCTCTCTCCCCTTATCTTTTCTCTTTTTGGGAATTTCGACAGTCGATTGACCGACAGATGCCATTTCGCATGAGTAGCTAACCTCCCTGAAATGCCTAGCTACAAAATCAGCTCTTGTACAGATGGTCCTAGCATTAAATAAAGCACAGAACCGACAACCGAGGACATTGTGGTCTGGCCTAGACAAGTTAAACACAGATTATGAAAGTCTTGGTGTGGTATGTGTTTTCCACAATGGAGACAGTTATTTACTTTTGTTAGGTGCATGAAACAGGATCCCCAATGGGGCACTTAGTTTTAGTAGTATTCTCCCTCACTCTGGCAACAGGAGACAGACACACTTGCAAACTGCTTCTGCTTTGGGCTCCATGGCAAGAAAGACTGATGTAATGGCGTCGGCTGCCTCTCTTTATAGCACTGACGACCTAACGTCACTCTTGGGTGACCTGCAGCTGATGCAAGAGGTTAATCCTTTACTCTCGTATTGGGGGGCCGGTCGATGGCTACCCAGCAGGGATAACCCACAAGTGATGACTGCAACAGTGAAACATGAACATCTGGAGAAACCAAGCATCTTGAGTGTGTGGAGATCTGGATTACGTCCTAGCATCGGGTGAGAAAGGAGGTCTGGTTTGGGTTCTAACATCCATAAAGGATGTCCAAGATGAGACCAGAGGAAGGGGAACCACACATGAGAAGGCCAGAAGGGGGCAATGAGGATTAGTGAGCTATTCGACTGAAGAAATCTTGGGATCAAAGCAAGAGGAGGATAGGTATAGAGCATCCCTGGGTGCCAATCGTGGACCACAGCAACCCTTGGGGAGGCCCCTGAAGGGGCAATCTGAGCAAAATAATGGCTGCATTTGTTGTTCTTTGCCACTGAATGATTGAAAGACCAGTCATGAGGCATCAGACTAGACCTGCTGAGCCCATCTGATAACATGTTGGATTTCCCCGTTACGTGTGTTGCAAGAAGAAAGCGGTTTGAAGAGATCACCCATTCCCAGATCCTCATGGCCTCTCTGCAGAGAGGGTAAGAACAGGTTCCCTCCTTGCTTGTTCATGTACCAGACAGACAGGTTGTTGGTGTGAATCACAAGTCCCTGGAGGTAGATGTCCTGAAAGGCTTGCAATGACAGAAGAAAGTACAGTTGTACACACTTACCATAAATGCAGATGTTTGAGTGTATTCACTGTTGCAGTCATCACATTTGGGCTATCCCTGCCAGGGTAGCCCTTGGCCAGCCCGAATACCAGAGGCTTAGTATTTCTGCTTCAGTTGCTGTCACTTCAGGACTGATGTCAAGTCGTCAGTTATATAAAGTAAGGCAGCCGATGCCATTACATCAGTTTTTCTTCCCTAACCTGTCAGGAGCCCCCAAGTGGGAGCCAGGTTCTGGTGGAAGAGAGCCAGGTTCTGGTGGAAGAACCCAACCAGTAGAAAGTAAATACTGGTATGTCCCTTGTAAGGAAAGAGAAAAAAGAAGAGGGGAATGGAGGGAGAGGAAACCAGGACTGCAACACTGAATACACTCAAACGTCTACATTTCGGTAAGTGTACACAACTGCACTATGTTCTTCATGTTTCACTGTTGAAGTCTTCACATTTGGGTCGAGTCCCAAAGTTGAGGAAAAGGGTGGAGGCAGTCAAGGAAACTAGGGGCCGGATAGGATGCCCTGCATTTGGAGAAGATAGGCAGGTGGGAATGTTTGGTGAAGGTGTGACCAGGTGGCAGCCTCCAGGATGTCCCTGGTGGGGACTCCTCTGAGGAAAGCTGCAGAGGCAGCTCTGGTGGAGTGAGTTCTGACCCCCTGGGGGAAGGTTTCCATGTTGTTTGTAGCAAAAATGGATGCATTGTGCTATCCATTTGGAGATAGTTTGTTTGGAGAAGGCTTTGCCCTCTGCCCCTGCAGCAAAGCTAACTAGCAACTGATCAGACTTTCTGAAGGATTTAGTCCTGTCTAGATAGAATCTGAGCCGTCTGTGCACATCTAGAGAGTGCAGGATCCTTTACCTCTTGTTCTGTGGGTTAGGGGAAAACGTGGGCAAATGAATGGAATAGTTGACAGCCACAATGGACACCACCTTGGGCATGAAGTATGGGTTAGTCCTGAGTGATACCCTGTCAGCATGGAAGACTATGAAGGGCTCCACAGCCATGAGTGCTTGCGGCTCGGAGCCCTTTCTGGCTGAAGTGATGGCCAGAAGGAAAGCTGTCTTCTAGGAGAGAAATTGCAGCTCTGCTGAAGAGGCAGGTTTGAAGGGGAGAGAGTGAGCTTTTCCAACACAAAGTTAAGGTCCCAAGCTGGGGTTTGTGCTCTTCTGGGTGGCCTCAAGTTGCTAACCCTCTCTTAGGAACTGTTTGATAAGAGGGTGTGAGAAAAAGAGGCTGCTCAGTGGGAAAATGAGCAGAGATAGCAGAAGCATGAATTTTAATAGAGGAAAAGGAGAGTCCAGTGTGTAGCAGGTCAGCTAAGTAATCCAGGAAAAGAGGGAGGGAGGCCTGTGCTTATTGGCTCCCTTAGACTGAATCCAGGTGCAGAAACCTTTTCATTTGTCAGCATAAGACTTCTTAGTGCTAGGGCGTCCGGCCTCACGTAGAACATCTAGAACCTGTTTGCTGAGGTAGGCAGACTGATGGGGGGTTACGGAATAAGCCAAGCTGCCAAATTGAGTGTCTGCAACTGGGGATGCATGAATTCCCCTTCCCTCTGGGTCAGGAAGTTTGGAATCTGAGGGAGATGCCAAGGTGGCAGACGGGACAGGCTGCGCAGCAAAATGTACCAGTGCTGGCGAGGCCAGTCTGGAGCTATAAGAATTGCCCTTGGTTTTTCCTCCTTTTTCTCGAGGAAAACACTGGGGATGAGAGGTAATGGAGGAAAGGCATAGACCAACAGACTGACCCAGGGGAAGGACAGGGCATCCACTTTCCAAGCCATGCAGTGATGCTCCCTGATGCAGAACTTGCTGAGCTGATGGTTGGTGTGGCAGGCAAAGAGGTCGACCTTCAGGGTGCCCCATTTCTGAGTAATTAGGGCAAAGGTTCTTCTGTTGAGCTGCCACTCGTGTGGGTCCAAACGATTTCTGCTTAAGTGGTCCGACAGAGTTGAGAAAACCCGGTAGGAAATGTGCTAACAAGTGGAGTTGCATGGCAGAGGCTGTGTGCCAAAGGGTCATGGCCAGCCTGCATGGAGGGTAGGACTGAGTCCCTCCCTGCTTTTTGATATACCACAACACAGTTGTGTCTGTTTTGATCAGGAGAGCCCCTGGGTAGAGAAGGGGCTTGAAAGCTATCAAGGCGTGCACATGGATTTGCTGTGGGCTCCACTGGTCCTGTATGCACCTGTCGTCCAGGTGTGCACCCTAGGCATAATCTGATGCTTCTGTGGTGAGGGTCTGGGGCAGCACGGGGTGGTGAGAAAAGTAGTCCTTTGTTGAGGAAGCATGCTGTTGCCCACCAAAGAAAATCTTTTCTGAGGCAAGGTATTACAGGTATAAGTCTCCAGGGTCTTGAGATTGTTGATACCAAAGGCTTTTTAGGTACTGTTGAAGTTTCCTCATATGCAGTCTAGGAAATGGAAGGAGTAGAATGCAAGATGCCATGAACCCCAGAGCTTGCAGGATTTTCCTTGCAGATAGTTGGGGTCTGGCGGCTAGCTGAGAGAAGCAGGCTGTCAGGAAGGTTTGCTTTTCTGGTGTAAGGAATGCTATCTGTGATGCTGTGTCCAGGCTTGCTCCCAGGAATATAATTCCTTTGGGTGGGTACCTGTTTGGATTTATTTTTGTTGACTGTGTATCTTAGGGATGTTAGTAGGGACTTTACAAAGGCAAGGTGCTTGAGCAGCTTGTCCTGGCTGTCTGCCTGAATTAGGCAGTGGTCTAAGTATGGGAAAATCTGGATATTCCTTTGTCTGCAAAAGGTAATGGCCGAAGCCAGATATTTTATGAGAACTCTGGGAGCAGTAGATAAACCAAAGGGAAGTATAGACAACTGAAAGTGCTGAGATCCTGACCTGAAACAGAGACATTTCCTGCATGATTCCCTGACAGTAATGTGAAGGCAGACCTCCTCCAGGTCTAGGGTGGCTAGCCAACCATCCTTGGAGAGCATGGGTAGCAGCTGCTGGAGGGTGAGCATTTTGAATTTTGGGATCACCAGGAAGGTGTTTAGAATGGACAGATCGAGGATGAGCTACCAAGTGCCCTCTTTCCTGGGTACCAGAAAAAGTTTGGAGTAGAAACCTTGCCTTTTCTGTTCTGCAGGAACGTGCTCTACTGCCCTCATGGAGAGCAGGGAATGGACTTGCTTTTGCACCTCTGCCCACTGGTTTTGAGGTAGATTTGGGAACCCTTTTGGGGTTGGAAGGGTGTGGAAAGAAAATTTGTATCCCTGGGACACTATGTTGAGAACCTAGCATTGTTGGTAATTGTGGCCCAGGTGCTTGCATGAAAGAAGACATTTCCTCCTACGGGTAAGTGGAGGTGGGCAGAGGGAGGGGGTGGGGGAGGACAGTCATTGTGAGTTCTTACCACCATAAGTGGATGGCTTAGAACTTCCTGGATTTGAAGTGGAGGTAGCCCACTGCTTAGATCTCTGCATTCCCTGTGGCTGCTGTCTGTGGGGTCTGGTTCCCCGGGGTCTGGGCTGAACTGACCTGGTGGGAGCAGGAAAGGACCAGTGCTTGGAGGGACAACGCCTGCTGAACCTTGCTGGCCGGACCTGTATGAAATCCTTAACTGTCTGCATCGATTTTGCTTTTTCTTCCACCCTTTTTAAGACCTCTTCTGCCTTAGTGCCAAATAAGTTATCATTGTGCAAGGGGGATTCCAACAATTTAGATTTAACATGGTCTGGAAAAGGCTGTTCCTTAAGCCATGCATGGCTTCTAAGGACAGAACCAATGACTGCTGCCCTGCAAGAAGCTTCTAGGGCATCAAAACCACAGTGCAAGGTGTGTTTAGTTACTTAACTTGCAGAATGCATTAACTGTTGTAACTCTCTAGATTCTGCACAAGCAGGAAAGGAAGACATTTTTTGTTTGAGGAACTCCAGGATATGTTGCTGAAATTTTAGCATATGGAACTGACAATTTAGTGCTCTGATAGTAAGTATACTTTCTTATCCCATCTATCTAGTGCTTGGGAATCCCTGAGGGGGTGGGATTCTTAGCAGAGGTTGCTTTAATTCCTTTAAGCCCTTGAGAAATTACCTCAGGGTCAGCAGTAGGATTTTTAAAAAGAAAATTGTGAGAGTCAGGGATTCTAATACCTGTCTGGATTTCTGGGTGTAGGAGGGAGAGTGTTAGGAATCAAGCTGGATTCCAGGAAAACACCCTCCACAACATCCAGGACTGGGGGGGATGGCCAGGGGTCTGTGCTGTGGAAGATATAAGAATTCCCTGAGTCTCTTTTTAGACTGAGGGTAGTCCTGACATTCCCATTGGAAATGCTCCCTTAAGGTGTGAAGGGTTTCCCCAAAGGAAAACTCCTCTGGGGGAGAGGCTGAAGGAATGGAATCCTCTGCATAAGAATCCTCACAAGCAGCGAGGAGTTGCATGTCTTCATACTCAGATGCATCAGAGTCATCGAAGACCTGCTCAGACAAAACTACAGGGGACAGATCTTTTTTTTCTTTTGGAAGGGGTAGCTTGGCTTCCCCTGATCAGCATAATAAGGTCTTCCGCCATTTTAAGCATTTGAGACTAAAACAAGGAAGCAGGTGGCAGAGATTGGGTCGTCGGTTTCTTGGGTGTGGTTCGTAACCTGGGCCTAAGAAAATTGGTAGTTTTTGGAAGAACGATAGTCGCGAAAATAGTAGTCAGTTTGTGTCGAGAATCGGTTGTGCGAAGGACTTCCTTGGAAGATGGTGCCTGCTCAGCAGCTCTGGACCCATCCAAAGTATAGACGACCGCAGGATCGTTAGTCGAAGAGTTTTGCGGCACACTGAAATCCGAAAGGGTCTCTGTAGTGGCCTGCAAATCCACAAAAGCGGGCATCAGGGGCTGTGAAAGCGCCTCACTGAGGGCCAGAGAACTGACTATCTTAATGGGAGCGTCATCGGTAGGTTTGGACCTGTGCGTTCTGTCTCTCTTTACGTCTTTTTGGAAGATCTGCTGTCTGATGGCTTACCGAAGCCATATCGGAATTAGAGGACTGTAAGCGAAAATATCTAGCTACAATAAGGGCCCCACAACATACAGTTCTGGCGTTGAACAACACAGAAGAGACCATGGGGGATGTCGTGGTCTGGGCCTAAGCAATTGACGCAGTAAGAATGAAAGTCTCTGTGTGGTATTGGCTTTCCATAAGCGAGACAACTGTTAACTTTTTCTGTCATCGGTTAGTGCAAGAAAAAAGGATCCCCAACAGGTACTTAGCTTTATAAGACTTCAGCTTCAATCTGGAAAGTAAAACTCAGGTAGCAGCCGACCGGCACTCGTGCGAACTGCTTCGGCCTCCACAGCAAGAAAGACTGATGTAATGGCGTCGGCTGCCTTACTTTATACTACTGATGACCTGACATCAGTCCTGAAGAGAAAGCAACAGACGCAGAAATACTAAGCATCTGGTATTCGGGCCGGCCGAGGGCTACCCTGGCAGGGATAACCCAAATGTGATGATTGCAACAGTGAAACACGAAGAACATCTGCCCTGATCATCTCCAAGATGTTGACATGCAGACTGGCCACTATTGCAGTCCATGTGCCTTAGACCATCTTCCCCTGGAAACACCCCCACCTCAGATGGGGATCATCCGCGGTCACAGTGGGTGAGGGTAAGGGAAGAATGAATGGCCTGCAATTGTCAGATCTGCCTGAATCCACCACCTTACATGGGACCTACAAATGTTTGTCAACCTTAAACAGCTAGTTATGAAAACAAAACTGCCACTGTTTCTAAAGACAACCACAAAACATTCTATAGCTATGTCAAGAATCGCAATGGCAATAATCTGATCTGCTCTGAGTTACAGCACAATGGCACTAAATATACAGAATCAACTGATATTGCTAACATCCCGTCAGATAGGTTCAGTCCCCCCCCTCTCATCCCCTAAAGGGCCCATCTCTATAGAGGAAGAATGTAAAGTTCCTGTAATCACAGCTGCACAGGTGAAAACCACACTCTCCAAAGCCAAGAACACAGCATCCACGGGAACTGACAACATCTCAGGCTGCATTCTACATGAACTACAGAACGAACTGGCACCCTACCTAAGTACCATGTTCAATCATAGCCTCAGCTCAGGCTTTGTGCCCATTGAATGGCGCACAGCAACGGTTATCCCACTCCACAAAGGGGGAGCCATCACAGAGCCCAGGAACTGCTGCCCCATTAGCCTGATAAGCCTGGTCTGCAAGGCTATGGAACATATCATCACGGCACTTATAAACAATGACATTGGTAATCTCCAAACTCTGGACCCTACCCAGTTTGGGTTTGTAAAATGCAGATCATGTCTCCTAAACCTGATGGACTTCTTTGAAGCGGTCACCAAAGCCGTAGATAAGGGTAAGGTGGTTCACACAGCCTATCTAGATCTCACCAAGGCTTTTGACACCATCCCCCACTCTGGAATTATAGATAAATTCACTAAACTAGGTATAAATCCCTATGTCACAAGATGGGTTGCCAACTGGCTCAATGACAGAACCCACAGTGTGAAAGTAGCAGACTCCAAATCCAACTTCTGACCAGTGATAAGTGGAGTACAACAGGGTTCGGTCCTGGGTCCTCTTCTGTTTGGTATCTACTTCTCTGAAATACCGGCTAACACAGATGGACTTTGGCTAACCAAGTTCGCAGATCACTGCAAACTAGGAGCCATAATCAAAACTCCTAACAATGAGGAAGTCCTGCAAAAGGGCCTCACTGAGACAGATGCCTGGTGTCAAAGCCATGGTCTCAGAGTCAATGCCAAAAAGTGCATTGTCATCCCTTTTGGTAAAAACTCTGTACCCATGAACTACCACAAAGGTGGTAGTCTACTTAACACCGAAAGTGTGACAAGAAACCTTGGGACACAGGTGGACAGTTGTCACTCCTTTGATATTCACATCGCCACAGTAGTCAGGAAATCATTCTACATGGTACATCTCATCACAAAAAGTTTTTCATCCAGGAAAAAAGAGGTTATTGTTCCCCTCTACTCATCACTCATTAGACCCATTAGAGAGTACAACGCCCCTTTTGGTATTTACCTCACAAGACATCAACAACTGGAAAGGCCGCAGAAATGCCTCACAATGAGGATTACCGGCCTCAAACAGATGCCCGATGCAGCCAGTCTCAAAAAACTCCAGCTTTACTCCCTCGCATATCGCCTACTCAGAGGCGATTTCTGCCTAACATACAAAGCTATATCAAACCCAGAGCTGTTGGACATGCTCCACTTAAAGAAAACCCAATCCCTCCGAGCTATAAGTTTTAGGGACCTAAACCTTGTTACCACAAAAAAAATAGAGTTGTGTACACTTACCATAAATGTAGATGTTAAGAGTATATTCCCTGTTGCAGTAATCACACTTGGATTATCTGCCTGCAGGTAGCCCTCAGTCGGCCCGAATACCAAAGTCTTGGGATTTCTGCGTCGGATGCTGTCACCTAATTCATGACGTCAGATAGTCACGGGTATAAAAATATACAACAGACGCCATTACATTAGTTTTTCTTGCCCCATATGTCAGGAGCCCCCAAAACAGGAAGCAATCAAATGGTGTGGAACACCTCCAATAAAGAGTAAATACCATTTCCATAAGATATGGCCAAAAAAGAGGATAGGTAGAAAGTATAAAAAGACAGGGGGCAGGAGGGAGGGTAACCAGGACTGCAACTGTGAATACACTCAAACTTCTAAATTTATGGTAAGTGATGATGCAAAATCTGTCCCTCCTGCTGGGACAGCAGAGAAGGGGTCTGCTGTAACTGCTAAGGTGGCACAGCTGTCAGAGTAGGTACCAGTGCTGGCGTGGCCAGTCCGGTGCAATAAGGATTCTCCTTGGCCTGTCCTGTTTGATCTTGAGGAGTACTTTTGGAAGGAGGGGCAGAGGGGGAAAGGTATAGATTAAGAGGTTTTCCCATGTGAAGGATAGGGCATCCACTTTCCAAGCTTGGCTGTGGGGAATTCTGGTGCAAAATTTGTTTAATTGATGGTTTTGTGGGGACGCAGAGGCCCATCACTGGTGTCCCCCACCTGTGTATTAGAAGTTTGAATGAGTTTGGTTCCAGTTTCCACTCGTGTGGGTCCATTAGATTTCTGCTCAAGTAGTCTGCCAGTGAATTTTGTTTGCCTGGCAGGAATTGAGCTTGTAGGTGCACTTGGTTGCTTAATGCTGTGTTCCACAAAGCCATGGCTAACTGCAGAGTGGGTAAGAATGAGTTTCCCCCTGCTTGTTTATATACCACATAACTGTGGTGTTGTCCGTCTATCAGTTACTGTCCTGGCAGGATAAGGTATTTGAAAGGCTGTCAGTGCATTCTGTACAGCTAACATTCCTTTTTGATTGATAGCCAGGTGAATTTTTCTGGGCTCCACTTGCCTTGAATGCATTTGCTTGCCATGTGAGCCCCCCAATACATAGTCTGACGCGTCTGTTGTCAGAGTTTGGACTGTGAGGGGTTGTGAGAAAGAGAGTCCCTTGTTGTGGTTGCAAACCTCTGCCCACCAAAGGAACTCTGCCTATAGGCAAGGAATAATAGGAATCACTGCTTCCAGGTCAAGGGAATGTTGACACCAGAGACTTTTTAAGTACCAATGAAGTTTCCTCATATGCAGTCTTGCATAAGGAATCAGTAGAATACATGAGGCCATGAACCCCAGGGCTTGCAGTATTTTTCTTGCAGATAGCTGGGTTTGGGTGGCCAGTAGTTTGAAATAAGTTGCCAAATAAAGTTGCTTTTCTAGAGTGAGCAATGCCATCCGGGAAGTTGTGTTCAAGCTTGCTCCAAGGAATACAATCTTTTGGCTGGGTACCAGATGTGATTTCTTTTCGTTGATGGTGTACCCCAAAGAAGTTAGGAGTCTCTTTATAAACGCCAGGTGCTGAAGTAGCAATTCCTGACTGTCCGCATGAATCAGGCAATCATCCAAGTATGGGTAAATTTGAACAGTTCTCTGTCAGCAGTAAGCAATGGCTGGAGCCAGACACTTTGTGAATACCCTGGGTGCAGTAGATAAGCCAAAGGGAAGTGCAGAGAACTGGTAGTGCATAGAGCTGGCCCTGAAACGCAGATATTTCCTGCAAGATTCCCTTATGAGGATATGCAGATAAGCTTCTTTTAAGTCTAGGGTGACTAGAGTCCTTGGCTACCATAGAAAGAAGCAACTGGAGTGTAAGTATTTTGAATTTTGGTACCACCAGGAAGGTTTAGGGTTGACAGATCCAGAATAGGCCGCCAAGAGTTCTCTTTCCTGGGCACCAGGAGCAGCCTGTAGTAGAAAAGTACAGTTGTGTACACATACCATAAATGTAGATGTTAGAGTGTATTCACTGTTGCAGTCATTACATTTGGGTCATCCTGCTGGCAGGTTGCCCTCAGCCGGCCTGAATTCCAAAGTCTTGGGTCCTGCGTCAGCTGCTGTCACCCCTTCCCTGACTTCAAGTCGTCAGGGGTATAAAAGAAGCAGCCGACGCCATTTTCTTTAGTTTTTCTTGCCCCAGATGTCAGGTGCCCCACAAAAGGGTAGGCAAAATGTATATGTATAATTACATGCACCAATATAAAATTTAGCTTCATCTACAAGCAAATACACCACATAGGTTGTATAAATCAGAGAAGGAAAGATAGGTTCCATCAAAAGAGAAGGGGGATGGTGGGTGCGTAACCTGGACTGCAACAGTGAATACACTCAAACATCTACATTTATGGTAAGTGTACACAACTGTACTATGTTCTGCGTGTTTCACTGTTGCACTCATTACATTTAGTAGAGTCCCAAAGCTAAGGTTGGGAGGCTGGAGCTAAACAGCATTAGGAGCGGCTATGAGGCCCTGCAGAACTGCAGTGGCAAAGCCTGCCCTGGATTTAGAGTAGAATGGCAGATGATAGTGCTTTATAAAGGTGTGCACTTAACTCCAAGTAGCAGCCTCTAAAATATCCTTGGTAGATACCCCCCTGAGAAAGGCTGCTGAAGTGGCTGCAGCTCTGGTTGAGTGTGGCCTAATGCCCTTAGGCACTGGCTTGCCATGGTGTACATAGCAGAAACTAATGCAGTGGCCTATCCACTTTGAAATAGTCTGCTTTGAGATAGCTTTTCCTTGTGATCCTGCAGCATATGTCACTAGTAATTGCTCTGTCTTTCTGAAAACTTTGGCTCTGTCCAAGTAGAATCTAAGCTGTCTGTGTACGTCCAAAGAATGCAGAATTCCCCTCCCCCCTGTTCTGTGGATTTGGATAGAAGGTTGGCAGGTGAATAGTTTGGTTGAGAGCCATACTGGACACCACCTTAGGCATAAATGTTGGGTTTGTCCTCAGAGAGACCCTGTCTGGATAAATGATAAAAGTTTCCACAGCCATGAGTGCCTGTAGCTCTGAAACTCATCTTGCAGAAGTTATTGCTAGGAGCAGAGCTGTTTTCCAAGATAAAAACTTTATATCAGCAGTAGAAACTGGCTCGAAAGGTGGCAGGGTGAGTTCTTCCAAGACATAGTTGAGGTCCCATGCAGGCATTGGTGATCTCCTTGGAGGTCTTAAATGTTTGGCTCCTCTGAGGTACTGCTTTAATAAGGGATGAGAAAAGATTGGTGGCTCTACATTGTAATGAGCTAAAATGGCAGAGGCATGAATTTTAACAGATGAAAAAGATAGGCCTTTGTCCAGTATCTCAGTTAAGTATTGCAAAATCCGAGGAATATTTGGCACAGCTGTATCAGTTCCTTGTGTCTGGTTCCAAGCACAGAATCTCTTCCATTTTACAGCATAAGATTTTCTAGTACTAGGCCTTCTGGCTTCCAAAATGACATCCATCACAGCTTTACTGAGGTGCGTTTTGTATGACTACATTATAAGCCATGCTGTCAGGTTTAAAGTTCCGAGTTGGCTGCGCAGGATCTGACTGTTTTGCTGCGACAGTAGATAAGGTATTTGAGGTAAGGTCCAAGCTGGGCATTGAGACAAGCTCCTTAGCATTGGATACCAGTACTGGCTGGGCCAGTCTGGGGCAATCAGTATCATCTTTGGCTTCTCCTGTCTGACCTTTAGGAGTACCATGGGGAGGAGAGGCAGAGGGGGAAATGCATATACTGATAGGATTTTCCAGCTGAAAGATAGGGAGTCCACTTTCCATGCTTGTCTGTGAAAAATCCATGTGCAGAATCTTTTTAGTTGGTAGTTGTGAGGGGAGGCAAATAGATCTATGTCCGGGCATCCCCATTTCTTTGTTATGCTGAAAACTTGCGGATCCAGGTGCAACTCGTGGGGATCCATGAGGTTTCTGCTTAGTTCGTCTGCCAGAGTACTTTTCTTTCCTAGCAGGAATTGTGCCTGCAGATGTACTTGGTAAGTCAATGTTGTGTCCCACAAAGTCATGGCTAGTCTGCAAAGGGGGGTAAGAATGTGTCCCCCCCTGTTTGTTTATATACGACATGACCGTGGTGTTGTCTGTCTTTATCAGTAGTTGTCCCGGATGAAATAGGTCCTTGAAGGCTGTCAGGGCATTTTGAACTGCTAGCACTTCTTTTTGATTGATATGTAGATGCATTTGGTTTGAGGTCATGTGCCCTGAATGCATCTTCCTGCGATGTGGGCCCCCAGGCATAATCTAATGCATCCGTTGTTAGTGTCTGGCTGGCTGGGGGTAATGTGAATGGCTGTCCCTTGTTTTGGTGACAAGCCTTTGCCCACCATCGAAACTCCTGTTGCAGGCATGGAATGAGAGTAATCATAGTTTCCAGGCTGCGGCAATGTTGAGTCCAAACACTTTTTAGGTACCATTGAAGTTTCCTCATATGCAGTCTTGCATTATGGAATTAGTAGGATGCAGGATGCCATGAAGCCCAAAAGCCTGCAGAATTTTTCTTGCAGATAACTGGGCCTTTGTTGCCAACATTTTGAAATAGGTAGTCAGTTGCCTTTGTTTGTCTGGCGAGAGATAAGCCATCTGGGCAGTTGTATTTAAGCCTGCACCCAGGAATATTATCTCTTGAGAGGGTACTAGTTTTGAATTCTTTTCGTTGACTGTGTACCCTAGGCATGTTAAAAGTCTTTTCACAAACGCCAGATGCTGTAGAAGAATGTCCTTGTTCTCTGCTTGAATTAGACAATCGTCCAAATAAGGATATATTTGTATTCCTCTTTGTCTGCAGAATGTAATTACTGGTGCCAGGCACTTTGTAAAGATCCTGGGTGCAGTAGATAAACCAAAGGGCAGTACAGAGAATTGGTAATGTATTGAGCCAGCCTTGAATCTGAGGTATCTTCTGCATATTTGTCTGATTGGGACATGCAGGTATGTCTCTTTTAGGTCTAAAGTCACAAGCCAAGCATTCTTGCCCAGCATGGGCAGAAGCTGCTAAAAAGTCAACATTTTCAATTTTGGTACATCTAGGAATGTGTTCAAAATAGATAGGTCCAGTATTGGCCTCCAGGCCTTGTCCTTTCTGGGTACCAAGAACAGTAGAGTAAAATCCTTGTCCCTGCTCTTGCTCTGGTACTTGTTGAATGGTCCCCATGTCCATGAGGGATGAGACTTGTTTTTGTGCCTCTGCCCATTGATTTTTTGGCAGATCTGGCCAGCTGTTTGCCTTTGGCAGGGAATGGAACTTGTGGCCTTGTGAAACGATATTTAGGACCCACTTTTCCTGGGTTATAATGTGCCAATTTTGAGAAAAAAGTGCTAATTTTCCCCCTAAGGGTGCTGCCAGGAGAGAAGTGCTTGGTGCAGGCAGGGGGAAGTCATTGGGACTGTTTCCTGTATGGTTGTGATTTGCCTTCTCCATCTTTGGAGGTAGAAGCCCCCATTGCTTTGGGCGGTACGAACCTTGTGCCTGGGATCTGCCTCTAGGGCGTCTGGATCTGCCCCTTTGAGGTCTGACACAGGAAAGGACCCATTCTTTGTTGGCCAGTGTCTACTAAACCTAGGTGGCTGTACTTGTAAAAATTCTTTGACTGTTTGCATAGATTTAGCTTTGTCATCCATTTTCTTTAACACCTCTTCTGCCTTAACACCAAACAAAGTATCATGCTGTAAAGGTGCATCTAATAATTTAGCTTTAACATGATCAGGCAGATTTTGTTCCTTTAACCAAGCATGCCTCCTAATTACAGAACCTGTGACTGCGGCCCTGCAGGAGGCCTCTAAAGAATCAAAACCACATTGCAAAGTATGCTTTCCAACTTGTTCAGCAGCATGCAATAAATCCTGCATTTCCTTGTTTATTGCACATTCAGAGTTTAACATTTTCTGTTTAAGCAATGCCATGACATGTTGCTGATATTTGAGTATATGAAACTGACAGTTTAAGGCCCTTATAGCTATGGCAGCAGATGTGTAAACCTTTTATCCCCATCTATTCAGTGCCCTAGAATCTTTGTCAGAGAGGGGTAGGGTTTTTTGCAGCGGAAGCCTTAACTCCTTTGGGACCCTGAGAAATAGTTTCTGGGTCTGCAGCAGGGTTTTTAAAAAGGCATTCATGAGAGTCAGGAAGCCTGTAATATCTGTCAGGCATAACAGGAGCTGTAGTTAAGGAGTCAGGGGTAAGACTAGACTCCGAAAACACATCTACAATATCTAACACAGGTGGTATTGATAGTGGCTTGTGTTGAGGAAGTAGAAGGAAATCCCTGAGCCTCTTTTTAGATTCTGAAAAATCTTGGCTCTCCCAGTAGAAATGCTCCCTCATGGTATGTAAAGTTTCCCCAAAAGAATGTCCTCTGGAGGAGAAGCTGAAAATATAGATTCTTCAGCATCAGAATCCTCATAGGGGGGAAGAGAATATTCCTGATCAGAAGAGGAATCAGAAGAAATGCAAACCTGATCTGAAGATTCATAGTCAGTCTCTTGCCTAGGCCTCTTTTCAGGAGGGGGATGGGAACCCCTGATCAAGGTAATCAAGTCTTCGGCCATTTTGAGCATCTGTTTTTTGGGCATAGAGGCCTAACCACGTGGCTCTTGAGTTTGTTTCTTTGCTTTGGAAGGTGCTTTAGTCTTTGCCTTTGAAGCTGAATTTGGTTTGATGTAAAAATGTTTAGGTCTGAATACACCCTCAAAAGCCGGTGCCTGCTCAGCGGCTCAAGACCAATCTGAAGGGATAATATCAGAGGCTTCAATACCTTGAGTTTCCAGTGACATGGCCGACTCCACGTGGGAGTCGGTAGTGGACTGCGACTCTAAAGTAGCGGGCATTAGGGACTGCAAAAGCACTTCACTGAGGACCGGCGACTGGCTTAAGAGAAGCTTTGTCATCGGTTTTGGGCCTCTGTTGTCTCTTTCCTTTTCTTTGCGTTTTTTTGTGAACTCTGGTAGTCGGATGGCTATCCAACGACATTTCTGGAGAATTAAACCGGCGTCCAAAATAGTTTAAAGCAAAATCATACCGGCACTTAATAGTGCATTGGTTAAATCTAGCACAAAAACAGACAACCAGAAACATTGTGATCAGGGCCTAGGCAAGGAATACACTAAGAATGAAAATCCTTATGAGGTATTTGCTTCCCACAAGAAATACAATTATTAACTGTTTCTGACATCGGTCTGGAGCAAGAAAAAAGTTTCCCCAACAGGGTAGCTTTACTGAAGACTTCGGATCTGAAACACTAACATGAATATCTCAGGAGTCGGCCGACCAGCACTTGCTAACTGCTTCTGCTTTGGGCACCGTGCAGCAAGAAAGACTAAAGAAAATGGCGTTGGCTGCTACTTTTATAACCCTGACGGCCTGACGTCAAGGAAGGGGTGACAGCAGCCGACGCAGGACCCAAGACTTTGGCATTCAGGCCGGCTGAGGGCAACCCGCCAGCAGGATTACCCAAATGTAGTGACTGCAACAGTGAAACACGAAGAACATCCCTGTCTCCTTTGCTCTGTTGGCACAGGTTGAATAGCCTGATACTGAAGAGAAAGTACTTGCTTTTGGGCTTCTGTCCACTGGTTTGGAGGAAGGTCTGGCAATCTGCTTGGGGTTGGCAGAGAGTGGAAATAGAATCTGTATCGCTGGGATACAATGTTTAAGACCCATCGGTCCTGGGTAATATACTCCCAGTTTTTTTGTATGTAGGGTGAATTTTCCTCCTAGGGGTGCAAGTACTTGGGCATGGCTGGAAAGGATTAAGGATAAGTCATTGTGAACTTTTTCAATAGGGGGGTGGCTTACTACTCCCAGTTTTTCAGGAGGGAGCATTCCATTGTTTAGATCTGTGAATACCTTGAGACTGCAGTCTTTGTGGTCTGTTGTCCCTGGGTTTGGGCTGAGAAGGTCTGGAAGGGACTGGAAAGGACCAGTTATTTTGAAGGCCAATGCCTACTGAATCTAGGTGGCTGTACCTGTAAGAAATCTTTAACAGTTTGCATGGATTTAGTTTTTTCTTCCATCTTTTTAAGAACTTCTGCTTTAGAGCCAAACATTCCTGGTTTAATGGAGCATCACATATTTTTGCCTTGATATGGTCTGGCAAGATTTCTTCCTTCAGTCAAGCATGCCTTCTCAGAACAGACCCAGTGACCGCAGCCCTGCTAGATGCTTCTAAGGTATCAAAACCACACTGCAAAGTATGTTTACCAACTTGGTTTGCAGAATGCATTAAATCTTGTAAGTCCTTATTTTCTGCACAATCGGGAATCAACAACATTTTTTGTTTAATTAGATCAATAATATGCTGCTGGTACTTCAACATGTGAAACTGGCAATTTAAATCCCTGATGGCAAAAGTTGCAGAGGTATATACCTTCTTACCCCATCTGTCTAGAGCCCTAGAATCCCTGTCCGAAGGAGGAGGGGTTTTTGGCTGTAGAAGCCTTAATACCTTTAGGTCCTGGGAAATGGTCTCTGGATCTGCAGTGAATTTTTAAATAGAAATTTGAGAGAGTTAGGTACTCTGTAGTATCTGTCAGGCTTTCTAAGAGCAGGTGGTAAAGTGTCAGGGCTAAAGCTGGATTCCATGAAGACATATACAATATCCAAAACAGGGGGAATAGCTAGAGACCTATGCTGAGGCAAGTCTAAAAATTTCCTGAATCTCTTTTTGGACTGTGGGTAGTCCTGGCATTCCCAGCGGAAATGCTCTCTTAGGGTATGCAAGGTTTCACTGAAAGAAAAGTCCTGGGGGGGCTGAGGGAATTGAATCCTCTGTATCTGAGTCCTCACAGGTAGATAAAGGTATGTGTCCTGGTAATCACAGGGATTAGAGTCAGACTCATGGTCTGAAAAATCAGAAGGAAAATCAATTCTTTGTCTTTTAGAGGGGGGAAGGCTGGCTTCCCCTAATTAAAGTAATAAAGTCTTCAGCCATTCTAAGAATTTGTTTCTGTGGCAAGGGAGCTTGATAATGTGCTTTGGTCATCGGTTTCCTAGGCGTAGTGCGAAGTCCAGGCCTGAGAAATTCTGTAGATTTAGCCATTAACGAAGTAGTCTGTTTAATATGAACATCGGAAGGTCTGAATACACCCTCAGAAGCTGGTGCCTGCACAGCACTCCGGACCCATCCAAGGTAGAGATATTCACAGGTTCCATAGTCGAAGAAGCATTGCGCAGCATACCGGACTCCAAATAGGTCTCAGTAGAGGCCTTCGACTCTGTAGAAGCGGGTAACAGGGGCTGCGAAACCGCCTAAAGGAAGCATATTCGGCAGTTTTGCACCTATGCGGTCTCTGTCTATCTTTGCGTTTTTTTGGAAGCTCCTAGTCAGATGGCTTACTGAATCCATTTTGGAATACAGAGAACGAGAGCAAAAGAATTTAGACAAAAATAGCCAGACGACGAATAGTTCGGGCATTGAACAAGGCACAAAACTGACAACGAGGGACGTCGTGGTCTGGGCCTAAACAGGCAAGAATGAAAATCTCTGAGATATTTGCTTTCCACAGGCAAGACGATTGTTAACTTTTTCTGACATCGGTTAGAGCAAGAAAAAAGGATCCCCAATGGGGTACTTCGCTTTAGAGGGACTTCAGGTTTGAAACTTGAAAAACGAAAATTTCAGGTAGCTGCCGACCGGCACTTGCGAACTGCTTCTGCTTCGGACTCCTATGCAGCAAGAAAAGCTGATGTAACGGCATCGGCTGCATGTTTTATACCCCTGACAACCTGACATCATGGATGACGCGACAGCATCAGATGCAGAAATCCCAAGACTCTGGTATTCACACACAAATCCCAAGACTCTGGTATTCGGGCCGACTGAGGGTTACCTGCAGGCAGATAACCCAAGTGTGATGGCTGCAACAGTGAAACACAAAGAACATCAGAACATGCCGGAGGGATAGATTCCTGTCCCAGAGACTTCCCATACTCTGGAACAAACTACCAATCTATATCAAATAAAGCTAATAACACTCTTCAAGAAGAAGCTTGATGATTGGATGGGAGATGAGAAATTCACCCTGGGATCACTTCTGTGGCTTTGCTTGACAGGGGCACAGGAAAATAATTTTCTTGGGTGGTGAAAGCCAGGGTACCATTTAGCTAGGCTTATATAGGCCCTAGGGCCAACAGCCTAGTACCTACCTATGAACCTATATGAACAGATAGGGGATGATGTAGAATGGACCAATAAACACACAGTGTCCACTGGAGAAGGCACATATAGTACATTGCCAGCGGAACAAAAAGAATGACAGCAGTCACAGATCCTAGAGCTCTTAGGATTAACCCGGCTGTAGGAGATGGAGAAAGCAGAATCACTTGAACTTCGGACTTCAAAGTGTTGGTGTGATGTTGAGGGAAAGCAGCTATTTAAGTAAAAGTGTTCAGATGTACCCCAATAAACTCTAGTTTCTGAACCGGCATTGGTTGTGACTTGTCCACGTTCATACTGATGCCAAGAAAATGAGACAACTGGTAAAGATAATCCATGGCCTGACAAAGTTGAAGCTGAGTGGGGGCAGTCAAAAGCCAGTCGTCCAGATACAGAAATACCTGAAACCCTTGCAGTAGTAGATGTGCTGCAACCTTTGCCATGCACTTGGTAAAACACCAGGAGGGCTGTGATGAGACCAAACATCATGGCTCAAAACTGAAAGTGATCGACTCCCAGACGGAAGTGCAGATGACTTCTGGAGCATCTGTCTATTTTTATGTGATAGCACGCATCCTTGAAATCCACGGAGCACATCCAATCATACTTTCAATGCAATGGGAGTATGGAATGTATGGTCACCATCCGGAACATGGGTCTTCTTCACAAACAGATTGCTTAGGTCCAGAATGGACTGCAGGTCCCCTGTTTTCTTTAGCACCAAAAAGAAATGGGAGTAAGTTCCAGACCCTTTCTGATCAGTCAGTACTTCTTCAATGACTTTTCTGCAGCAATGCAGTGATTTCGGCCACTGCCAACTCCCTCTGACTGGGTGGAATGTCGGGGAGTGTTTTCAGAACATTTGGAGAAGGAAGGGAAAAGGGAATGTAGTAGCCTCCAGATATTATTTCTCGCACCCAAGAGTTTGACATGATTTGGGCCCAGGCACTCGAGTACAGAGAAAAACGACCCTGAATGCTTCCAGAGTAGGACAGCCGGGGGCAGCGCTTCAGGAGCTCTCTGTACCTCTACGGCGGCATCTCCTACTAAAGGCTGCTCCTCTGCCTCTTGAGGAAAATGCTCCACTTTGGTCAGGCAAGAAGCCTTGAGATTTATGAAACCAAGTTTTCTTAGCACCCCTTTGATTCCTAGAGTAGGTTCGTTGGGGGACAGAAAACAATCCCTACGCCAGACAAGGTCTTGCCTTCTTGCTCACAGTGGGTCAGGTCAGAGTATCCTTAACAGATGGTCCAAACAGTGAGGAACCATTAAAGGGTGTGTTGACAAAAGGCCCTACAGGCCTCCACAAAATTGCATAGCCACATCCAAGCATTACTGTGAATCACAATGCCGGTACCGGCTGCTATATAAGAATCCTCCCCAAAGTGTGAAATAAGCCTCATGGAGGAGTTGGCTATAGAAATGAGAGTGACTAGCTTAGGGGAAATTTTACCAAACTTCCCCTTTGGCATAGACTCCGCCAGGGAATCAGTGTGTGCTTTGATCAAGACTCTCTGAAGGAGAGTAAAGTGTGCTAAGCAATTGAGTGGCCTCAGCGAAAACATTGCTGAGGCATCAGTGCGCTTCCTGAACCTGACCATTGCTCTGGACTCCCTGTTCAGCTGGACAATGAAGCTCTGCTGGTTGAGCTCCTTTTTGATAGCAGCTGCCACCATGACAGTGTCAATGGGAATACCCTTACTCCAGAATCACCCAAGGTGTAGACGGTCCCATCCAGAAGGCCTCCAGGAATACAGATTCTTCTGAAGGGGGGGGGGGGGTTTGGAAGTCCAATCACGATTTACTGTTAAAATCTCTAATATGTCTGCAAAGCAGACATCGTCCAGTGACGTTCTGGGGGACCCCTCTCCCTCATCGTAATCTGTATCTTCAGTGATAGACTCCACAGGAGAGGCCACGTGCCGTCTTTTGCATGTCCTCCTCCGTGGAATGTCCTCCACGGGATACTCGGGGGGGGGGGGGGGGGGGAGTCGCAAGAGGAAGGGACCACCTGTGGTGGAACAGGCTAAAGGTCCTTCAAGATGGGCTAACCTGGGCAAGAATGGTAGATCCAACACCATGATCCAGGGGAGGAACACAGAGTGGAGCAGCAGCTGAAGGTTCCAGCACTGACAGAAAATGCCTTTTCCAATGCCTGAAAAGCAGAGGGTCCTGAAGAGATACTGCCAAGCTGCCCCGGAGCCGAAGCTGCAGAGGAAGACAGAGGCAGCCCACCAGAACCCCCGCTCCCAGACAGAATCAACCCTGCTCTGTCGGGGGCTGAAGGTCAGAGAGGAAGAGACTGATGTGAGAGCAGCTGAGCCAACTCTCTCCCCTTGGATCCAGACAGCACTCTGATTAGAGGACCTCGGAGGAGAGGCAGTCAAGGCAGCTGTTGGAAAAGAGGAAACAAAAGCCCTCTGATCCAACCCAGAATCCCTCAGGAATCTACTGTCCTGGGCTCCGCAACCAAAAGTTGGATCGGAGAAGGAGAAAAGGTCGCAGGTTAGGCAGGCTTGGATCCATGAGGAGATGGAGCAGAAAGAACCCCCATCTGAATCCACGCATTAATTATGATCAAACCATCCTGTCGACGTCAAGATAGAGGCTTCAAGAGGACGTGGAGGAAGCCACCAAAGACAAACAGGAATGCCCGGGGGGTCTGAAGGATCTTGGAAGGTAGAGTGGGAGAAACCGAAGTGATGGATCTCCATGGAGACCTAGAATATGACTGCGGATCCAGAGAATTACAGATTCTAAGCAGACTGCTCAGATCTAAGGATTTCAGATCCAGGGTAATTGCAGAAATGGAGGGCTCGCTCAGAGCAGTCAAGTCAATCTGATCCAACGGAGCCCACATAGGCCTCGGCACTGGTTGGATCCAAAATCCCTGGAGCCTTAGCAGGCGGCTCCAAAGATGTCCTAGGCTCCTTCGGGCATCTTTTCTTAGCCTTGGAGCCGAGAAAGAGCAGAGAGTGGGGTTGAGCCCATGGAGAAGTAGCAAGAAAAAAAACGTTCAGAATAAGCTCGTTCTTCCTTTCCTGTACTGCACTGGGTTTGATCCACTTGCAAATGCTGCAAAGGGTATCCAAATGAGCAGACTTCAGGCAATACACACAGTGGTCATGAGCATCTGAGTGTGATATTTTCCTGTCATACTTGGAGCACCTTTTGAAGCCAATTGGTTTCTCCATTACTGACAACCAACAACAAACAGCAATTATCAACTAGCGATTAAGATAAACACAACTATTATAACGAACCACTAGACAACTGCAATAACAAGTGTCACTAACCAACTAAGGAGGAGAGAGAAAAGAAAGAAGGGCCAAAGCCCGAAAGAGGGGAGAAGAAGCCTAATACGCCCTGAAGAGCTACATGAAGAAAAAAGACTAAACACTACAGAGAAAATAAACCACAATAATTAAACTAGTTAACTTTAAACACGATACAAATAAGAAAATAATCAGAACTTAGCTGAGCCTAGAAGACACGTCTGGGCACACCAGCAGCAAAGATCTGAGGAGACTGGACGAGATGTAGAGGATTATGGGTAGGGGAGGAATTTCAGCGTGGAAGATTAAGTCTGTTGGAGGTGGGTGAGCCGGATGCAAAGTTTGGATCAGAGGCCCCTACGTGAAGCAGAATGAGGGACATAATCAGATATGAAGGTTATACGCTCCTTAAGCCATTTAGCCTGAGTAACCTTAGAAACTGGTTTGCCCAGGCTAGTAGAAGAAAAGGAAACAAACAGTTGGTCAGATTGTCTGAATTCTTTTGTTCTGTGAAGGTAAAAACGTTAACTGTCTATCTAGTAAATGTAGACAATATTCTTCTTTGTTTATAAAAATTGGGAAAAATGAAGAATGGTCTGGTTGATATTAGTCTCAAACACCTTATCTTTGATAGAAATGATGGATTAGTTCGCAAGGATACCTTGTCTTTATGGAAGATTAGGTAAGGGGGCATACAAGATAATGCTTGTAAATTCTGATATTCTCCTAACAAAAGTAATAGCAATAAATGAGAAGTTATGTACCTACCATAATGTTCCATGTTAGTTGTCTTCTCTCGCCTTCTTTCTTGCTGGATGGGTATGGAGCCAAACCTCGGCTCCGACTCAGCCTATACTAAAGCTCGAGATTTTAATATAGGTAATCACAGAGGACAGCCACCTAGACAGGGTCACCTTGGATACTGGAAGGCCCTTTCTACTTTCTGCATAAGATAAGAATAGTTGATCAGATTTCCTGATTTGTCTAGTTCTGTCCAGATAGTAGCGGAATTGACGATGAACGTCCAAGACAATGTAGTTTTTGCTCTGCCTTGTTTGAATAATTAGGGAAGAAAACTGGAAGATCAATAGATTGATTTAAATTTGTCTGAGAAGCCACCTTGGGTAAAAAAGACGGGTTAGTTCTTAGAGAAACTCTGTCTTTATGGAAAACTAAATAAGGACGACGAATGCAGAGGGCATGAAGTTCAGATACTCTCCTAGCAGATGTAATGGCGACTAGGAAGAGTGTCTTCCAGGAAAGTAACTTCAATGAACAGGAGGCCGCAGGTTCAAAGGGAGGGAGAATCAAGGATGCTAAAACTAGGTTTACATCCCACTGTGGTGGGGGGTCTTTGATCAGGGGCCTGAGTAAAAAGATACCTCTGAGGAATGCCTTGCAAAGCTTATGGGACATGACACTGGAGTCCGACAATCCTATGTGAAAACTGGAAATGGCTGCTAGCTGAACTTTTACTGTGGAGGAAGAAGATCCCGAATGAAAGATTTCAGCTAGGAAATCCAAGACAGAGTATATTGGAGCAGTGAAGGGATCTATGTTCCTAGCCTTTGCCCAAAAGGAAAAACGTTGCCATTTACTAGCATAGATCCTTCTGGTGGAAGACTTAAGGGACGCTACAATAATATCCCGGACAGAATTTGAAATCATTGGAAGCCTGGCTAGGGACGGAAGTGGAGCAACCAAGTTGTGAGGTTAAGAGATTGGAGGGATTGGTGCAGCTGTCCTGATTGATGGGCCAAAAGATCTGGCACTGGATCCAGATGCCAAGGCTGCTCCAAAAGATAGCGATGCAGGAAAGGGAACCATATCTGTCGAGGCCAATAAGGGGCAATGAGGATCATCTTGGCTCTCAAGGCGGTAGCTTTCTGAATTATCTGAGTAATTAATGGAAAGGGGGGAAATGCGTATAGAAGTCCCTGAGGCCAATCGTGGACTAGAGTGTCTCTGGGGGGGATGGCCTGGAAGGGGGAAGAGAGTGAAGATGTCGAGGCACTTGCTGTTTTGTGGTGTTGCAAAAAGATCACAGCAAGGAAACCCCCACTTCCGAAAAATTTCGTCCGTCACCAATTGCTTGAGAGACCACTCGTGGGGCATGAGAATAGCTCTGCTCAGCCTGTCCGCTATGACGTTGGACTTCCCGGGGATGTGCGTTGCTATCAGGAACCGCTGAGAAGAGATCGCCCATTGCCAGAGTCCGAGTGCTTCTCGACACAGGGGATAGGACTTGGTTCTGCCCTGCTTGTTGATGTACCACACTACGGACATACTGTCCGTCTGAATTGCAATAGTCCCCAGGAGAAGAGAGTCTTGGAGGGCTTGCAACGTCAAAAGCACTACTCTCATCTCCAGGATGTTTATGTGCAAGTGGCATTCGAAGGGTTGCCATGTGCCATGGACTGTCTTGCCCTGAAAATGCTCCCCCCCCACCCAATCAGGGAGGCGTCCGCTGTGACTGTGGCGATCGGGGGGGGGGGGGGAGTAAATGGTCTGCCTTGATGGACTTGAGGGGAGACCATCCACTAAGATAGATGTTTTCTGCAAGATAGAGTTATTAAGATCTTGTGTGTCATAGGGAGCTGTTGGAAGGACCACTGGGAGAAAAGCATCCATTGAAGAAGCCGCATGTAAAAGCGGGCAAGGGGAAGAAGTGTGATGGCTGCCGCCATGAGACCTAATACTTTCAGAACATGCCTGGCCTGAATTTTGTTGCTCTGAAGGAGGACGTGAACATGATTTTGAATATTTAAGACCCTCTGCTCTGTTAACTTTGCTGAGAGCTGAACGGTGTCCAAGGTGGCGCCTATGAAGGTAATAGACTGACAAGGCAGACTTTTCTAAATTTAGAGAGATACCTAGCTCTTTGCAAATGTGAATGGTGTAATCTCTGGCTATAAGAAGTTGATGCCTGGTGGTGGCAGTGAGGAGCCAGTAGTCTAGATATGGAAACACCTGGAATCAATGACGTCTGAGGTGAGCCGTAACCGCTGCCATACATTTGGTGAACACTCGGGGGGGGGGGGGGTGTAGTGAGACCAAAGGGCAGGGCTCTGAACTGGTAGTGACTGGCTCCCAGCCGGAAGCGGAGAAACCTTCTGGAGCGCTTGTGCATTTTGATGTGGTAGTACGCATCCTGAAGGTCCACTGAAAACATCCAATTGTCCTTGCCCAGAAGGGGTAAAAATGGACTGTAGCGTGACCATCCGGAACCTCGTTCTTTTTACAAACGTTTAGTTTGCTGAGATCCAATATTGGCCTCCTGTCCCCTGTTTTTTTTGGTACCAAAAAGAACTTTGAGTAGACTCCGGATCCTAGTTGGTCTGCTGGGACTGGCTGGATGGCTCTCTTTTTTAGCAGCTTTGATATTTCTAGTGCTGCTTGTTCTCTTAGACTGGGTGGAACGTCTGGAAGAGACCCCATTTGAATCGTTGGGGTTTGGATAAAGGGGATTTTGTAACCCTCGGATATGATCGACTGAACCCATTTGTCTTGAGTGAGGGAGAGCCAGGCTTGTGGGTACAGCGATAATCTTCCCCCGACTGCCTCCGAAGGTGGACAGTCGGGCAGCGCCTCAGGGATGCTGGAAGGGTTTGTCAGAGAGGGTTTCTCTGCTACCCTGATTCTGCGGACCCCCTCTGCCTCTGGGACGGTGTCTGTTGTTGTTGTTCCCCCCTCTGCCTCTAGGGATGAACTGACCTCTTGCATCAGGCGTGACTCCTTGTGATTTGCGGAACCACATTTTTCCAGCCTTTTGACCCTTAGGATATGGTCCAGATGGGGCTGAAAAACGGACTCTTTCTGCCGTAGGAGTCTTGGCATCTTGTTCGCATCTGGTCAAACTATCTTTCACTTGAGGTCCAAACAATGCTGAACCATCAAAGGGGGAGTTAGTGAAAGATGCCTTGAAGGGGTCTGCGAAGTTGCAAAGCCGCATCCAGGCGTAACGCCTCAAAGCCACACCTGTGCCTGCGGCCCTACTCGCTCCATCGGCAGCATATGAATTAAGCCGCATGGAGGAGTTGACAATGGAATTCAGGGTTCCTAGCTGTGAGTTAATTTTGCCCTGAGAACCAGCAGCTGATGGATCCTGTAGGACCTCACCCAGTTCTTTAAGAATGTCTCTCTGAAGACTAGTGAAGTGGCATAAGTAATTCAGCAACCGCATGGCAAAGGTCGCTAATGAAAACATCCGCTTGCCGTACCTATCCATTGTCCTAGATTCCTTATTAGGCGGATGGATAGGCACTGAAGGATCAGCCAGTTCCTTCTTGGTGGCTGCCGCCATCACCATGGCATCAACTGGGACACCTTTAGATAAAAATTGCTTATCAGAAGGGGCTGTTATAAGTTTGGAAGGCCTCCATGGGGTGGGTTCCATCGAATCATGGGCCGTCCACGCCTTCCGCGCCACCACTTCCATAAGGGGGTCGAAGGGCGGAGACACCCAGGAGGTGGAGGGTCGAGAAACCAAAGCCTCCAGGTAAACAGACTCGTCCTCGGAAGGATTAAGGGAAGACCAGTTCCCCCTCTGTTTAAGGATTTCAAGGATGTCAGAGAAGGAGACATCCTCAGAGGGGGACCTTGGGGATCCTTCAGACTCATCCAAGTCGGTGTCAGATGTGACGGACTCAGGGGAGTCCACATGCTTCCTCTTACATGTCCTCTTACTCGGGGGTTCACCTCTGGGGGGTTCACCTGACAGATCAGGAGAAACCTCGGAAGAGGAGGATATTCCCAATGGGGAAACCTGAGGTGTTGGATCTCTACGGCCGGGGGCGAGAGAGTGGGAAGAGACCTCAGCAGGCACTACAGTGGGAGGAGCTGATGGAGCTGACCGTAGAGCAGGCGCTGGGGCCAGTACGCTCCTCATGACCTCGAAGGCGCCCCTATCAGGCAGGCTAGAGAGCTCCCGCTCCGAAGAGGTAAGAACCCCAGCCGGCACAGACAGGGACGGCTCCAAAGCCGATGTCGGGGCCGAACTCACCAACGCCGATGCTCTGAGAGGGAGAACGGGATCGAACAAGGGTCCGATGCCACTCGCCCCCTTGGAGCCGGCAAGAGAGTCCAAGCTCCCGGATCCCTCCAAGGATGGCACCATGGATTAGATCAGAGCAGACGACTGAGCCGAAGGGGGAGGTATCGGCTCCGACGTCACAATGGTCACGGCTCCGAACACTGGGGCAGAGTCCAAGGAGGAATAGTAGGTAGTATGGACGTAGCCGCTGTCTGATGAGATGGGCTGTGAAGTATTTGGGCCAGGGCCAGTGCCTGAGACTTTAATAGTCTGCTTACCACCCTCTCAAGGTCATGGTCGGAAAGCCTGGAAGACCGAGAGGAATGGCTCCGATGGCTCCGCTCTGAGAGTAAAGGTGACCTCGGAGCCGAATGGATAGATTCCAGAGATGGAGATCTGGACCTCTTATGTGTGGAGGGCATCAAGGTTGATGGAGCCGATGGAGCTGATGGAGCCGTAGACACGTCGGCTCCAGGCGGAGCCGACTCTGAAGCTAGAGTCCTAGAGGCATCGGCTCCGGCCGGAGCCGATGCAGGCAGCTGCGATACAGAGGTATCGGCTCTGGCTGGAGCCGATGGTGTCGCAGAAGGTGAGCCGCCACCCGAAGGCTTAGAGCATGGAGCCGACGGTTTAGGTGGCTTCAAAGACTTCCCCGGCGCGGACTTAGCCGGGGAACCTTCGGGCTTTAATAAGCCTCTTAGGATCAACTTATTCCTGCGCTCCTGCAGGACTCTTGGGCTGAATGCATGGCACACCAAGCAAGAGTCCTGCAGGTGCAGGGGTCCCAGGCAATAAACACAAGTGTGACCATCTGTCAGAGACATCTTCTGACAGCACGAGTCACACTTCTTGAAGCCTGAGATCTTTGTCTCCTTCGACATATTGCTTTGTCGAAAGGAAAAACACAATTTGTAAATATAGATAAACAAAAGAAACACACACACAGACAGGGATAGAGGGATACTAAAGGTACACTCACACATCTAAGAATCCCTGTGAGGGAAGTAAGAATAAAACGGAGGGGCCTAAGGCCTAACCTAGGGTGGGGAGTATGACTGGGATAAGGGATAAAAATAGGAACTAAAAATTTAAAATAACCAAAAAACTAGCCTATTTAGAAAAAATATATTACTATTCTAGGGGGAAACTAAGAAGAAAACTACGAATTTTCTGAAAATTATTCACTAACCTGTGAGCCGTTAAAAAGAGCACCTTGCTAGCGAAAGTGGCAAACGAGATCTGGGTAGTTACAGCCTAGCATCATGGGATATAGGGTGGCCTCGAGCCGGTAAAATTAGCTCTCGAGCCCATCCAGCAAGAATGAAGGCGAGATTGACAACTTAACATAAGGTTTTCCATGATAAATACTTCAAATTGCAATTTCCAGATGGCTCAACAGGGGAAGATATTAAAGACTGTAGCACCAGATTCAAGTTCCAAGGGGTGGTAGAATCCTTGTATGGAGATCTGAGCATTAAGGTTCTTTTCAAAAAGGCCTTACATAGTTTGTGGGACATTAGAGTTGCATCATTTAAACCATTATGAGAATTGGAAATTTCACACCGATGTAATTGTACTGTCGAGGAGGAAGCTCCCACATTGAAAAGCAATGCTAAGCATTCTAAGACCTTATCAACTGGTGCAGAAAAAGGATAGAGTCTATTCTCTGTAGCCCACTTTGAAAATTGTTGCCATTTGCTGTTATACAGTCTACTAGTCGAAGGATTGTGGGAAGCTAGAAAAATCCGTTCAACTGGGGCAGTGAGATTATAACATCTGGCAATCACTGGAAATGGAGCAGGCACCCAGCGAGCTTGAGATTTTGAAGATTCGAATGAATGAGCCCCTCTGGATGGGACAAGAGGTCTGGGATGCTGAATTAGGTAAAACCAAATAAAGGGAAACCACATCTGTCAAGGCCAGAATGAGGCAATGGGAATTATTCTGTTCTTCGACCTGCTGGCTTCTTTCAAAAACTGGGAACTGAGAGATATCGGAGGAAAAGCATACAGTAGACCAGAGGGACAACTGTGAAGGACAGCATCTCTCAGTGATTCACCAGCAAGGGAAATAGGGCAAAGTAGCTACTGCACGTTGTTCGGGGAGGGGGGGGATGCAAAAAGATCACAACTGGGCTGACCCCATTGATGGAATACCCTTTCTGCCACCATAGGATTGAGAAACCACTCATGAGACATTAGAATACTTCTGCTCAGTTTGTCCACAATCATGTTGGAGCTCCCCGGAATATGCGGTTACAATAAAAAAGCAGTCAGATTAGTCTACTGCCATACCCAGACTGCTTCTTATCAGAGGGAAGATCGGGTTTCCCCTTGCTTGTTGATGTATCAAACAAGTGACATGTCTATTTGAATTGCAATCGTTGCAGAAGGGACGGTTTCTTGGAATCCTTGCAAAGCCAATAGCACAGCCCTCATCTCTAGAACACTGAAGTGCAAGTTGGCCTCTAGCTGGGTCCGAGTGCTTGGACCGTCTTTCCCAGGTAATCTCACACAACCCTATCTGGGATGCGTCCATAGTAACTATGGCTTGGGGTTGGAGAGGGTCAAAGGGTTGGCCAGATAAGCTTTCATTGGATTGAAGCTAGCAACTCTGGTCTCTTTTGCATAGATTGGTGATCAATACCTGATGGGACATTGGCTGATTCAGTAGAGACCACTGTGTCCCCAAGAGCACTGCTAAAGTCATCCCTCTCCATAAAGGAGGAGTGACTACATACCCTGGAAATTATCTCCCCATTAGCCTGAGTCTGATATGTAAGACTATGGAGCGCATCATCATGGACCTAATTAACACAGATATAGGGGAATCTCCAAACTCTAGATCCCATGCAATTTGGTTTTGTGAAAGGTAGATCATGCCTGCTCAACCTGGTTGACTTCTTTGAGTCAGTCACCAGAGTTGTGGATGAGGGTAAGGCAGTTCATACAGCCTACCTCGATCTGGCCAAGGCATTGATACCATTCCTCACTCAGGAATTAGTGATAAACTCACCAAACTAGGCATCAAGCCCTATATCATTAGGTGGGTTGCAAACTGGCTCACAGACAGAACCCACAGTGTAAATGTAGTGGACTCCAAGTCAGACTGCCGACCAACCACAAGTGGAGTCCCACAGGGATCGGTCATGGGCCCTCTCCTGTCTGGCATCGGTCATGGGCCCTCTCCTGTTTAGCATCTACTTCTCAGAAGTCCAGGCCAACACAGAGGGACTCTGGCTGACAAAGTTCGCAGATGACTGCAAACTGCGAGCCACTATTAACACTCCCCAAGTGAAGCAGACATCCTACAGAAAGACCTCACTAAGACCAATGACAGGTGTCAAAACCATGGCCTGAAGCTTAATGCCAAAAAATGCAGTCATCTCCTTTGGGAAAAACTCAGTTCCCACTAATTACCATGTCGATGGGAGCAAACTGAGTACAGGAGGAGTTATAAGAGATCTGGGGACACAGGTTGCAGGAACCACTCCTTCGACCACCACATTGCCACCGTGGTCAGCAAGTCCTATGTGGCACATCTCATTACCAAAGGTTTTGCATCCAGGAAGAATAAGGTCATTGTTTCTCTCTAGTCTTCCCTCACTATACCAATCAGAGTATAATGCCCCATTTGGCATGTACCTCACTAGACACATGCAACAGCTGGGGAGGCCACAAAAGTACCTCACTGAGAGGATCCTATGCCTTAAACACATATCCTATATGATCAGACTAAAAACAACTCCAGTTACTCTGTCTCATACCATCTACTAAGAGGCGATCTCTGCTTGACGTGCAAAGTTATGACTGACCCAGCTCTGTTAGAAATGCTACATCTAAAGAAATGCCAATCCCTCCACACCACACACTCCAGAGACCTCAACCTCATTACCACAAACAGAACATGATGGAGGGACAGGTTCATTACCCAGAGACTGCCCAAGCTCTGGGACAGACTTCCCATACACATCAAGCAGAGCATCTCACTGGCCCTCTCTTCAAGAGAAATCTTGATGATTGGATGGGAAATAGAAAGTTCACCCTGGGGATCACTCCAGTGGCTCTATTTGATAGAGGCACAGGGAATTGATGTCAGGCGGCACAATGCCAGTGCACTTCTATGGGCTAGGCTTGTAAAGGCTCCAAGGTTATTAGCTTAGCACACACCTATGAACCTATGTGAAATCTCACAAAGGGAACTAGAGTGATGGCAGCCACCATTGATCCTACGGTTTGCAACAGTCTTGCAGTCACTGTTCTGCTGCGAATAATCTAGCTGACTTGAGCTTTTATTCTTTGAAGTGTTTCCGGGGAAGAGGTGCAATGCCGGTGCTTGTGTTTAGCACTGCTCCTATGAATTCTAACTGCTGTGTTGCTTCGAGATGGGATATTTTGTAGTTTACAGTGATCCCCAGCAAGGAGCAAGTTTGAAGGAGGTAGTTCCTTGCCGCCAACAGTGGATGCCTGATGGGTGAGGTAATGAGCCCGTCATCTAGGTATGGAAACACGCGGAATCCTTAAAGTCTGAAGTGCACTGCTACCACTGACATGCAATTTGGTGTACACCCTGGGGGCTGTGGTGAGACCAAAGGGCAGGACTCAACTTATAATGACTGGCACCCAGCCGGAAGTGCAGGAATTTTCTGGAGTGCTTGTTTATTTTTCTGTGATAATACGCATCGCATCTGAAGATCTACTGAGCACATCAAATCGTCTTTTCCTAAGAACATAAGTATAGACTTAACCGTAACCATCTGGAATTTGCTTTGTTGAACTGACTTTTCAATACACCAAGATCCAAAATTGGTCTCCAGTCCCCAGTTTTCTTTGGCACTAAAAAGAATCTTTAGTAAACTCCGGATGCTATTTGTTCTGGCGGGACTGCTTGGATGACTTTTGTCTAGCAGTTTTTGTACTTCTAAGACTGCTGCATCCCTGAGACTGGGAGGAACATCTCAGATTCTTTTTGATTGAGTTTTACTGAAAATGGGATATTGTAACCTCTAGTTATAATCCTCTGCACCCAATTGTCCATTGTTATATTTAGGTAGGCAGATAGGTGCAGGGATAATCGTCCCCCAACTGCCTCCAAAGGATGGCAATCAGGCCTCCATTCAGGAGCGCTGATAGGAGTTACCAGAGAATGAATCCCTGAAACCCTGATTATGAGGGCCACCGCTGCCTCGAGCATGGCATCTTCCATAGTAACTCTCCCATCTGCCCCAGGGGGAGTCACACGAGTCAAGGAAAGGCCCTTGGGACTTTTTAAGCCATAGCTTCCCACTTCTCTGATTGTTGGAGCAAAACTACGGATGAGTGGAAAAGCGTACACCCACAGAAGAAACGGTCTTTCCATCCTTCTCACATCTGGCAAGGGTCTCTAACTTTGAGGTCAAAACTGGATATTCCGTCAAAGGGAGCATTGTCAAAAGAAGACTTGAATGGCTCCGCAAACTCATATAAGTGCATCCAGGTGTCTCTCCTCAAGGCTATGCCAGAACCCGCTGCCCTAGTCATCCTTTAGGCTGCATGCGCAAAGAACCTCATGGATGAATTGCATACTTGAATCAAGGGTTACCTCCTGAGAAGCTACTTTTTCCTGAACCCCCTCAGCTACTGCTCTTCTCAGAGAATCTGATAGCTCTTTTACCAAATCTCGTTGAAGTCTTATGAAATGTGCCATGAAGTTCAAGGACCTAAGCTTGAAGTTCGAAGCGTATACACACTTCCCGAATCCATCATACTAAACTCCTTATTAGGAAGGAGGATGGATAGTAGTAGTAGTTTCATCAGCAAGTTCCTTTTCAGTGGCTGCTGCAACCACCATGGCATCAACTGGTATTCCTTTAGCCCAATGTTGCTGATACCGAGAAGCTGACAAAATGCAGTCTGGTCTCTTGGGAAATGGCTCGATGAAATTGGGTATCTTCCAGGCCTGCTGCTAAATCAATTTAATCAAATCATTAGTGGGCTGGAAGATCCAAGAGGTAGATGGTCAGGCACATAAAGCCTCCAGGTACCCAGATTGCTCTGAGGAAGATTGATGGTAAGTCCAGCCACCCCTCTGCTTCAGGATCTCCAATATGTCTCCAAGAGAGATATCTTCGGGGGTGACTTTGGGGAACCCTCCCCTTCACTGAAATCAATTATCTTCTGTGCAAGACCCATCAGGGGTGCTTTCTCTTGCACTTTTCTCTTTAGGGGTACCTCCTCAGTGGGATGGGCCAAAGAGGTGTCTGAAAAAGAAATGACCACAGTGGTTGAATCCTGAGGATTCCATGCCAGATGTACCAGTGTAGAGGTTGGAGGTAACTCTGGGCGAGGAGGAGGACAGGGATGTTGATCTGACAAGAGTGATATTGATTGAGCCCACACTGGACAAGGTCCTCTCCATGGCCTGAAAAGCAGGGCCCCCTCAAAGAGGAATGGGAGTTCAGAACAAAGAGACTCTTAGAACCATGGTCCCAACCGCACAGACCAAACCTGAAGTGGCAGTCGAGCTCACGTGTGCCAAAGCCCTGAGAAGTACGGACAGTTCAGACAACACTGGAGTAAAGCCATGCTCCCCAGAACCAACAGCGAAGCTCCGGCTCTGTGAGGTCTCAGATCACAACAGAAGTGAAGAGCTCAGGGCAGTTATCGGTGCCAGAGATGCAGATCTGATTGGCACAGACAGCAAGGAAACTGGGACTGTGAGCATAGGGAACTCCGAAGGCATGGTTGGAGTCAGAGGAGAAACCGCATCAGATGGAAAAACAGGTACTGTTCCAGAGCCAGGGAGACTGGGAAAGTACAGTTGTGTACACTTAACCATAAATGTAGATGCTTGAATGTATTCACTGTTGCAGTCACGTTTGGGTTATCTGCTTGCAGTAGCCCTCAGTCGGCCTGCTTAAAGTCTTGGGTCCTGTGTCGGTTGCTGTCCCTTCTTCCTTGACGTCAGGTCATCAGGGCTATAAAACATGCAACCGACATCATTACATCAGTTTTTCTTGCCCCAGATGTCAGGTGCCCCCTTAATGGGAAGCAATTAAATCTATAAATATGCGAGGTTATACCTCCAACAAAACAGCAAATAGACCAAAAAGCTTTTGAAGATAGAAAAGGAAAATAGAGGTATATCCAAAATAAGAAAGGGGGCTGGAGTGAGGGTAACCAAGACTGCAATACTGAGTACTCTCTAGCATCTACATTTATGGTAAGTGTACACAACTGTACTATGTTCTTCGTGTTTCACTGTTGGTCATCACTTTTGGGTAGATTCCCAAAGCTAAAAATGGGAGGAGGAATTTACATAGCTTTAGGGACCAGCTAAAAGGCCCTGCAAGACTGCAGTGGCAAAACCAGCTCTGGATTTAGAGAAAATTGGCAGACGGTAATACTTGGTGAAAGTATGTACAGAACTCCAGGTGGCAGCTTCTAGGATGTCCCTGGTAGGGACGCCTCTGAGAAAGGCTTTAGAGGTACATGCAGCCCTGGTAGAGTGGGGTCTGATCCCCAGTGGGACAGGTTTTCCATGGTGTTTGTAGCAGAAATTAATGCAATGGCCTATCCATTTGGAAATGGTTTGCTTTGAAATAGCCTTCCCCTCTGCCCCTGCAGCAAATGCCACCAGCAGTTGATGAGATTTCCTTTGAGGCTTAGTTCTGTCCAAGTAGAATCTAAGTTGTCTGTGCACGTCTAAGGAGTGCAGAATCCGTTCCCCTTTGTTCTGTGGATTAGGAAAGAAGGTTGGCAAATGTATGGCCTGACTGAGAGCCACACTGGATACCACCTTGGGCATGAAGGAGGGATTGGTCCTGAGGGACACCTTATCTGCATGAAAGATGATGAAAGGCTCCACTGCCATGAGGGCCTGTAATTCAGACACCCTTCTTGCTGAAGTGATTGCTAAATGGAAAGCTGTTTTCCAGGAAAGAAATTTTTAAGTCCGCAGTGGCAGCTGGCTCGAAAGGAGGAAGAGTGAGCTTTTCCAATACAAAATTGAGATCCCAGGCTGGAGATGGAGCTCTCCTGGGTGGTCGTAGGTTTTTGGCCCTTCTGAGGAACTGCTTAAGCAGTGGATGAGAGAAGAGGGGTGGTTCTGTGTTATAATGAGCTGAGATGGCCGAGGCATGAATTTTGATGTAGGAGAAAGACAGGCCCTTATGAAGCATCTCAGTTAAGTATTGTAAAATCTGAGGTAAATTGGGCACTGTTGTGGTCATCCCTTGAGATTGGTTCCAGGCACAAAATCTTTTCCATTTTCCAGCTTAAGACTTTCTAGTACTAGGCCTCCTTGCCTCTAAAATGATATCCATCACTGGTTTACTGAGGAATGGTAAAGGAGAAATTATATAATCAGCCAGGCTGCTAGATTCATTGCTTGAAGTTGAGGGTGCAGAATTTGGTTCTCCTGCTGAGACAACAGAGTAGGAGACTGAGGCAGGTGCCATGGGGACAACAGTGACACTGCGCAAGAGGGGGTACCAGTGTTGGCGTGGCCAGTCTGATACAATCAAAATCGTCCTTGGTTTGTCTTGTTTGATTTTTAGTACTACTTTGGAGAGCAGAGGCAGAGGAGGAAAGGCATAAACTGAAGGACAGAGCATCCACTTTCAAGCTTATTTGTGGGGAGTCCTTGTGCAAAATTCATCCAACTGATAGTTTTGGGGGGAGGCAAACAGGTCTATATCTGGGCTCCGCCATTTGCTTGTCAACATGTTAAAAATCCTTGGTTCCAGTTTCCACTCGTGTGGGTCCATGAGGTTTCTGCTTAGTTTGTTTGCCAGTGTATTTAGTTTTCCTGGCAGGAATTGAGCTTGTAGATGTATTTGATAGCATGGCTAGTCTGTAGAGGGGCTAAGAATGTGTACCCCCCCTGCTTGTTTATGTAACACATAACAGTGGCATTATCAGTCTATCATTAAATGTTCTGGAAGAATGTGGTCATTTGAAGGCTGTCAGAGCATTCTATACAGCTAACATTTCTTTTTGATTGATATGCAGGTGCATTTGACTTGGGTTCCATTTGCCCTGAATGCACTTCTGCCAAATGAGCCCCTCATGCATAATCTGATGCGTCTGTTAGGGTTTGGGTGGCAGGGGGTGTTGTGAATAGTAATCCCCTTGTTTAGGTGGCACACCTCTGCCCACCAAAGAAATTCCAGGCGTAGGCAAGGTATAACAGGAATCATTGCTTCTAGATCCAGAGAATGTTGACACCATAGGCTTTTTAGATACCATTGTAGTTTCCTCATACGCAATCTTGCATATGGAATTAAAACAATGCAGGAGGCCATGAACCCCAAGGCTTGCAATATTTGCCTTGCAGATAACCGGGTTTTCTTGGCCACTAGACTAGTTTGAAGTAGGTTGTCAGATGAATTTGTTTCTCTGGCATGAGGAAAACCATCTGGGAAGTTGTATTCAAGCTTGCTCCCAGGACTATAATTTGACAGGGTACCAGGTGTGATTTCTTTTCGTTTATAGTGTACCCCAGACATGTTATCACTCTTTGTAGAAAAGCCAGACGATTCAAAAGTATGTCCTGGCTTTCTGCCTGAATTAGACAATCGTCCAGCTATGGGTATAATTTGAATATTTCTTTGCCTGCAAAATGCAATGACTGGGGCTAGGCACGTTGTGAAAACCCTGGGCCCAGTAGATAAGCCAAAAGGCAGTGCAGAGAACTGGTAGTGATTGTAGCCTGCACTGAAGCGCAGGCATCTTCTGCAAGATTACTTGATTGGGATGTGCAGGTATGCTTCCTTTAAAATCGAGTGTTGCCATCCAGGCATCTTTTCCTAGCATGGGAAGCAACTGGTGAAGATTCAGCATCTTGAATTTTGGAATCACCAAAAAGGTGTTTAGAGTAGACAGGTCCAAGATAGGATGCCAAGAAAGAATTGTTTTTTCTGGGTATCAGGAAAAGTCTCGAGTAGAAACCTTGTTCTTTTTCCCCTTCTGGTACAGTTTGAATAGCCTTTATGTTTAAAAGAAAGAGTATGTGCTTTTGAGCCTCTGCCCACGGATTTGGGGGTAGATCTGGCCAACCATTGAGCGTTGGCAATGTGTGAAAGTGAAATCTGTATCCTTGGGATACTACTTAAAACCCATTTGTCCTGGGTAATGAGTTCCCAGTTTTTGGCCTGCAGACCAATCTTTCCCCCCAAAGGAGCAGTCAGTTGAAAAAGTGCTTGGAAGTTTTAAAGTCAAGTCACTGAGACAGTTTTCCATACGGGGGAGTCTTACTATTCCTAGATTTGGAAGCAGAAGCCCCCCACTGCTTAGTCTTGTGCATACCCTGGGAGTGAAACCTGGGGGTTCTGCTGGGTCTGGATTGAGAAGGCCTGAAAGGAGCAGGAAAGAACCAATTCTTAGACGGCCAATGCCTACCAAATCTTGGAGGCTGAACTTGTAAGAAATCTTTAACAGTTTGCAAAGATTTAGCTTTATCTTCCATCTTTTTAAGAACTTCCTCAGATTTATTGCCAAATAGGTGGTCCTGATTTAAGGAAGCATCCAACAGTTTAGCTTTAACATGATCAGGCAAAGATTGCTCCTTAGGCCAAGTATGCCTTCTGAGTACAGACCCAGTGACAGCAGCCCTGCAAGAGGCCTCTAAAGAATCACACCCAAATTGCAAAGTATGTTTTCCAACCTGTTCAGCAGAATGCATCAAATCTTGTAAATCTTTATTTTCAGCATAGTCAGGAATCAACATTATTTTCTGTTTAAGCAATCCAATAATATGTTGTTGATACTTTAACATATGAAACGGACAGTTTAAGGCCCTAATGGCCAAAGTTGCAAAAGTGTAAACCTTCTTACCCCATCTATCCAACGCCCCGGAATCTCTACCAGAAGGGGTAGGATTTTTGGCAGTGGAAGCCTTAGTGCCCTTGGGTCCCTGTGAAATGGTCTCTGGATCCGCAATAGGATTTTTAAAAAGGAACTTGAGAGAATCAGGAACCCTGTAATATCAGTCAGGTTTTTTGGGAGCAGGAGGCAAAGAATCAGGGGCCATACTAGATTCCGAAAAGGCATCATCAACAATGTCTAGTACAGAAGGTACAGCTAAAGGCCTATGTTGAGGCAGGAGTAAGAAGTCCCTAAGCCTCTTTTTTAAGTCAGAGAAATCCTGGCTTTCCCAATGGAAATGCTCCTTTAGAGTGTGTAAGGTTTCACCAAAAGAGAAATCCTCTGGAGGAGGAGCAGAGGGAATAGAGTCCTCTGCATCAGAATCAACATAAATAGATAAGGGTAAATCCAGATTATCAGAAGAATCAGAAAAATCAGAATCTTGGTCAGAAGATCCATAAACAAATTCAGTCCCAAGTCTCTTAGAAGAGGAAGGTTGGCTTCCCCTGATTAAAGTTATAAGGTCTTCAGCCATTCTTATTTGTTTTTTTTAGGCATAGAAGCCTGAGCATGCGGCCTGGGTATCTGTTTTCTAGGCAAGGTTCGAGATTTAGGCCCAAGTAAAAAAGGAAGCATTGGTTTAATATGCAAGTCCGTAGGCCTGAATACACCCTCAGAAGCCGGTGCCTGCACAGCGGCTCTGGACCCATCCAAGGTAGAGACATACGCGGGTTCCATAGTTGAAGCATCTCACGGCATACCGGACTCCAAATGGGTCTCGGTACAGGCCTGCAAATCAGAAGTAACAGGTATCAGAGGCTGCGAAAGCACCTCACTGAGTACTGGTGAACTGGTGACTGGCTTAGGAGAAGCGTTGTCGGCAGTTTTGGTCCTCGGCAGCTTAACTCTGTTTTTATCTTTGCGTTTTTTCAGAATCCCGGTAGTCGGATGGCTAACAGAAGACATTTCTGGATAATTAAACTGAGAACAGAAATATTTAGAGGCGAAAATATACTGACGACGGATAGTGTGCTGATTAAATAAGGCACAAAACCGACAGCAAGGTACGTTGTGGTCAGGGCCTAGGCAAGGAATACAGTACGAATGAAAATCTTTGAGAGGTATTTGCTTTCCACAAGTAATGCAATTAACTTTTACTGACATCGTTAAGGAGCAAGAAAAAGTTTCCCCCAATGGGGTACTTAGCTTTAGTTGAAGACTTCGGCTCTTGCGAACTGCTTCTGCTTCGGGCACCGCATGGCAAGAAAGACTGGTGCAATGGTGTTGGCTGCATCTTTTATACCCCTGACGTCATGGAAGAAGGGACAGCAACAGACACAGGACGCAAGACTTGTTAATCGGGCCGACTGACACCTGTGACAAACAGCGTCTGTAAGCACTACAAGCTTTACTACACTGATAGGACATTGGGCTATCCTTTGCAGGAGATCCCTTCTGTTATTAATACTGTAACAGTGATATGGAAGGAAATCCTCTTGGATTCCTTGGCTGTTTTGATGCAGAAGTGTATGGAAGGTCTAAATAGCACATCCAGTCTCCCTTAATCAGGCAAGGGAGCATAATTTTCACTAACACCGCGTTATAAGATTTAAATGATGAATTGATTTAGACTAATTTACAGGCCTCTTGTCCTTTGTTTCCTGTAGAACCAAAAACTGGATACCTGGACCTTCTCCAATCTGATGAGACCTGATGAATGGCTCTTGTGTGAATGGAAGTGACCTCATCTCAACACCCTTCAATGACACGGTTAGACCTTGAACAATGGAAGGATGCCAGTCTGTCAAGTGTGGAAGGGAATTTTTTAGACTCAACCATCTGTTCATCCTACATTATGGATAGGCAGACTACTCCTGAGTGCCTTCAGAGCAAGGAGGATTCTGCTGCGACTGCGCAACAGATGGAAAGTCTGGAGGCTCACTACACTGGCAAATGATTCTTCTTCTGCATAGGTGTCCATTCTAAAACTGCCATGGCCACACTGGCCTTCCCAGACTGCTGATTTCACTGATGCTGGAAGCCATGATTAAACTACATCTGTTTGGGATGTTTTTGGCTTCTGGCAAAAATTGCATATGATGTCTGAAAATGTTTCCCACAGCAGCGAGTCTTGCCATCCTCACTCACTCTCTTGGAGGTTATCTGATCTGTGGCTCAAAACTGTTAGATCCGTTAATAATGCATTTAAAAACAAAGCTTTGAAATTCTCTAAGTAATCCCTAAAAAGCAACCAAGCTCAATGGTAGACAGTAATGCTGGTACCCACTACCTAGCTGATTCATCCACAGCAATTTATGTAAGGTACATGTGTAGGCTAGAAGCTAAGACAATAGTTGCCACCTGGGAAGTCAAGTTTTGTCTTGAGCCTTTTGAATGCTTGAGCAACTGTTCCTTTGACTTCTGGAGTTCCAACTGCAAAAATCATGAACAGTCAACATACAGGATAAATGTGGTAAATGTTCAAATGCTTCCTGTACAGATTTGTAGCCCTAAATTCCTTGTTTGGGAGCAAGAAATAAAGTAAAGTTTTGTACCTACCATAAATGTAGATGTTAGAGTGTATACCCTGTTGCAGTCATCACACTTGGGTTATCCTGCCGTCAGGCAGTCCCACAGTTGACCTGAATTCCAAAGTCTTGGGCCGGCGTCAGTTGCTGCCGCTTCTTCCCTGACGTCAGTGCGCCAGGGGTATATAAGAGGCATCCAACGCCATTTTCTTCAGTTTTCTTGCCCCAGATGTCAGGTGCCCCCCCCCCCAAAAGGTGGTCAGTAGATAGTACCAATAATAAAAGTATAGCACAAACAAAACATCCCTCCAGCTATAAGCAAATACACCACAAAGGTTGTATCAGATTTTAAGGTATTGAAAGGTTTTAGTTAGGTCAGAGGGGATGGAGGGAGGGTAACCTGGACTGCAGCAGGGTATACACTCGAATATCTACATTTATGGTAGGTACAAAACTGTACTATGTTCATCGTGTTACCCTGCTGCAGTCATCACACTTGGGTAGAATCCCAAAGCTAAGGATGGGAGGTGGAGTCAAACAGGATAAGAGAGGCCAGAAGGCCCTGCAAAACTGCAGTGGCGAAGCCAGCACTAGTCTTAGAGCAAAGTGGAGAGTGAGTGTTTGGTGAAGGTGTGTACGGAACACCAAGTTGCAGCTTCCAGAATATCCTTGGTTGGCACCCCCTTGAGGAAGGCTGTAGATGTAGCTGCTGCCCTGGTAGAGTGGGGCCTTATGCTAGCAGGAACTGGTTTTCCACAGTGGGTGTAGCAAAAACGTATGCAATTTCCTATCCATTTGGAAATGGTCTGTTTTGAGATGGCCTTTCCTTGTGATGCTGTAGCATAGGATACAAAGCGCTGGTCAGATTTTCTGAAAACCTTAGTTTTATCCAAGTAGTAATGTAGCTGCCTGTGAATGTCCAAGAAATTCTCCTTTGTTCTGTGGATTTGGAAATAAGGTGGGTAAATGGATGGTTTGATTTAGAGCCACACTGGATACCACCTTAGGCATAAAGGAGGGGTTAGTTCGTAGAGAAACCCTGTCTTGATGAAAAATGAGGAAAGGCTCTACTGCCATTATGCCTGAAGCTCTGAGACTCTTCTGGCTGAAGTAATTGCTAGCAGCAGGGCAGTTTTCCATGATATAAACTTTAAATCAGCTGAGAAAGCTGGCTCAAAAGGAGGTAGCGTAAGTTTTTCCAGAACAAAATTGAGGTCCCAAGTAGGTGTTGGTGCTCTCCTGGGAGGACTAATGTTTTTGGCCCCTCTGAGAAACTGCCTTGGGAGTGGATGTGAAAATAAGGGAGGATCCATGTTGTAGTGAGCTGAAATAGCAGAGGCGTGGATTTTAATAGATGAAAAAGAAAGCCCTTTCTGTAACATCTCAGTTAAATATTGTAGAATCTGAGGTATGTCCGGCTGAAGGGTATTTTGGCCTTTAGCTTGGTTCCAGGCGCAAAACCTTTTCCATTTGTCTGAGTAGGCTTTCCTGGTGCTGGGCCTCCTGGCCTCCAGAATAACATCCATAACAGCTTGTGAAAGAGGAGCTGGCTGGTTGTTTAGGTGATTTGCCATGCAGCCAAGTTTAAGGTTTTGAGCTGGCTGTGTAGAATCTGACTGTCTTGCTGTGTGAGCAGATGAGTAATTTGTGGTAAAATCCATGGTGGGCCCTGGGTCATATTCCTTAATAGTGGGTACCAGTGCTGGCGTTGCCAGTCTGGGGCAATGAGCATCATTTGGGGTCTCTCCATCCTGACTTTCAGCAGAACCTTTGTGAGAAGGGGCAATGGAGGAAGGTATATACTGTCAGCATTTTCCAACTGAATGAGAGTGCGTCCACTTTCCAAGCTTGATGGTGAAAAGTCCTTGTACAAAATTTTGTTAGCTGATAGTTTTGGGGGCTGGCAAACAGGTCTATGTCTGGGTGCCCCCATTTTTGAGTCATCATTGCAAATACTTGTGGGTCCAGTTTCCACTCGTGGGGATCCACGATGTATCTGCTTAGGTCGTCTGCCAATGTGTTTTTTTCCTGGCAGGAATTGAGCTTGTAATTGAACTTGGGAAGCCAGTGCTGTGTTCCACAAGGTCATTGCTTGCCTGCAATAGAGGGTAGGAGTGTATACCACCTTGTTTGTTTATGTACCACATTACTGTGGTGTTGTCTGTCCTTATGATAAGCTGTCCTGGGTGTAAGAGGTCCTTGAAGGCTGTCAGAGCATTCTGTACAGCTAGCATTTCTTTTTGATTGATGTGCAGATTCCTTTGATCTGCAGTCCATATGCCTTGAACACACCGTCCTGTCATGTGTGCCCCCCCCCAGGCATAGTCAGATGCATCTGTTGTCATAGTTTGCCTGGGTGGGGGGTAAGGTGAAAGGCTGACCCTTGTTGAGGTGACATGCCTGTGACCACCATAGAAACTCCTGTTGAAGGCAGGGAATGAGAGGTATCATGGTTTCCAAGCTGTGGCTGTGTTGAGTCCATACGCTTTTTAGGTACCATTGCAATTTCCTCATATGCAGTTTTGCAAATGGTATTAGTAGTATGCAAGATGCCATGAAGCCCAAGGCCTGCAGAATTTTTCTTGCAGGGAGTTGGGTCTTTGTTGCCATTGTTCTGAAGTATTGAGTTAGTTGTCGTTGTCTGGCATCAGATAAGCCATCTGGGCCGTTGTATTCAAACTGGCACCCAGGAATGTCATATTTTGTGAGGGCACTAGTTTTGATTTCTTTTCGTTTACTGTGTACCCTAGGCAACTTAGAAGTTGTTTTACAAAAGCCAGATGTCGTAAGAGAATGTCTTTGCTTTCTGCTTGGATGAGGCAGTCGTCCAGGTATGGGTATATTTGAATCCCTCTTTGTCTGCAGTATGCAATTACTGGTGCCAGGCATTTTGTGAAGACCCTGGGTGCAGTAGATAAGCCAAAGGGCAGTGCAGAGAATTGGTAATGGGGAGAACCTGCAATGAAATGGAGATATCTTCTGCAATTTTGTCTGATAGGGACATGCAGGTATGCCTCCTTGAGGTCCAATGTTACTAGCCAAGCTTTCTTGCCCAACATGGGAAGCTGCTGCTGTAGTGTTAGCATCTTGAATTTGGGTACTTGCAAGAAGGTGTTTAGAACTGAAAGGTCCAGAATGGGTCTCCAAGCATCGTCCTTTGCCTTGAGGAAAATCCTTGGCCTTGCTCCTGTGTAGGTACCAGTTGAATGGCTCTCATGTAATTTGTTTTTGTGCCTCTGCCCATTGATTTTGTGGCAGGTTTGGCATTCCTTTTATCCCTGGCAAGGTGTGGAAATGGAATCTGTATCCTTGTGAGATAATGTCTAGGACCCATTTGTCCTTTGTGATGATGCGCCAGTTGTCTGCAAAAAGTGCTAATTTTCCTCCCAAGGGAGCTGCCAAGAGAGTTTTGCTTGGCAGTTTGAGGTTTAAGTCATTGTGTTTGTCTTCTAGTAGTTTGGGACATGTCTTCTCCTCCCTTCTGTGTTGCAGTGCCCCATTGGCGAGGTTTGTAAGGGATTTGTGCTTGTCCTCTGCCCCTTGGGCGCCTGTATTTAACCCTCTGTGGTCTGTCTGAAGCTGGAAAGGACCAATTTTTTGTTGGCCAATTTCTGCTGAAGCGTGGTGGCTGTACCTGTAAGAAATCTTGGACCGTTTGCATAGATTTTGCCTTATCCTCCATTTTCTTTAAAACCTCTTCTGCTTTAACCCCAAATAAGACATCCTGCTGTAAGGGTGCATCTAGTAACTTTGCTTTAACATGATCAGGCAGAGTTTGTTCCTTTAACCAAGCATGCCTACGTATAACAGACCCAGTAACAGCTGCTCTACAGGAAGCTTCCAAGGCATCAAAACCACATTGTAAAGTATGTTTGCCCACCTGTTCAGATGCATGCAACAGATCCTGCATTTCCTTGAATTCAGATTGTTGAGGGTGCGTGCTCATCTTTTGTTTAATTTGAGACATTAGGAATTGCTGGTATTTAAGCATGTGAGTAGCTGAGGTGTAAACCTTCGTCCCCCACCTATCTAGTGCTCTGGAGTCCCTTTCAGAAGGTACAGGATTTTTAGCCATAGAAACCTTAGCCCCTTTGGGACCCTGTGAGATTGTCTCTGGATCAGCAACAGGGCTTTTGTAAAGGAATTTGAGAGAGTCAGGCACTCTATAGTATCTATCTGGTTTGGCTGGAGCAGGAGGCAGAGAATCTGGATTTAGACTAGATTCTGAGAAAGCATCCTCCACAATGTCTAAAACTGTGGGGGATAGCGAGTGGTCTGTGCTGGGGGAGTAAAAGAAACTCTCGGAGCCTTTTCTTTGAGTCGGAGTAGTCCTGACCTTCCCAGTGGAAATGTTCCCTCATGGTATGTAAGGTTTCCCCAAAGGAATAGTCTTCAGGGGGAGTAGCTGAGGGAATGGAATCTTCAGCATCAGAATCTTCATAATAATCCTGTTCCTCAGAGGAGCCTGAGGAAATAGACACTTGATCAGAGGAGGCATAATCCTCCTCTTGTCTAGGCCTTTTGTTGGGGGGGAGGGTTGAGAACCCCTGATTAAAGAAATCAAATCTTCAGCCATCCATTTTAAGCATCTGTTTCTTAGGCATGGGGCCTTGAACTGGAGACTGAAGTGCAGCCTTTTATGGTTTTAGAGGAGTCTTAAGCTTAGCATAAGATTTTATGGTGAGAGTAGCCGGTCTGAAGACATCCTCAGAAACCAAAGGTGTTTCTACAGCACCGGCTTCTCCTTCTGCAATGTCGTCGGTAGGGCCTAAAGAAAACAGCTGCGTCAGCCTAGAACTCTCTTGCTGGAGAATCTGAAGTGGTCTGGGGATACAATTCTGCAGTAGCCAGGGGCTATGTAGGCACCTCACTGAAAACCGGAGAACCGGCGACCGGCCCAGCCGAGGCCTCGGAGTCTGGCTTGGATCTAGGCTGCCTGTCTTTATCTTTGCATTTTTTATGCACGCCGGTAGTCGGTTGCTCCGACGGCATAGTGTAATTCAATTTCCTACCGAAGTAGTGTCGTGCAAAATCAAAGTGTTGCTTTATAGTTCGCTTATTGAACCTAGCAAAAAACCTACAACCAGTGACGTCGTGATCTGGGCCTAGGCAAGGAATACAATAAGAATGAAAGTCCTTATGAGGTATTTGCTTCCCACAAGAAATGCAATTGTTAACTTTTTCTGACATTGGACTGAGGCAAGAAAAGGTTCCCCAATGGGGTACTTAACTTTGAAGACTTCGGACTGAAACTCTATTCGAAAATCTCAGGTGTCGGCTGACCGGCACTTGCGAACTGCTTCTGCTTCGGGCACCGCACGGCAAGAAAGATTGGAGAAAATGGCATCGGATGCCTCATATACCCCTGGCGCACTGTCAGGGAAGAAGCGACAGCGACCAACGCCGGACCAAAACTTTGGAATTCAGGCCGAATGCGGGACCGCCTGACGGCAGGATAACCCAAGTGTGATGACTGCAGCAAGATAACACGATGAACATCAGGACATTTGAGTTTGCTCCCTCTTATTTCATCCAGTGCTGCAACAGAACCTACAACAGATACCTTTACTACACAGTCCCCATCCAGAGGTAAAAGATGCACTCTGCTATTTTTGGAATTATATGATCAGGCTGAGGTCCTTCTAAGCCTTAATGATGACCCAAAAATCTTGTCCTTCAAGGCATCACCCAGGAGTCTGTAAGCAGGCTAATGGAAAACCTGAAGTCCCCTCTGCAGACCAGGTGGTGCGAGATGGCCAACATACCTTCTTTCACAAAATTGTAAATCTTTCCCTAAACTCTGAACCATCAAGACAGGGGAACCTCTCTCATTCCTATTGCTACTGTCCAGCACAAGAGATACAACATTATTAAGAGAGACAGGACCTATCCTCTTGTGTATATTTCTTTGGGCTCTTTGAAATTAACCTGTTCAAGAATAAGCTTGTGTGGGAAAAGACAGATCTATTGCTGGAAAGACTGTGCAGTCTATTTCCCAAGTCCCACATCATCTCCAGACTGCAGACTGTGGGTAAGATGGAAGAAAGGTTGAAAATAAGGCTACAGCTAGAATGCAGGGATATGCTTGTTCTGAGGAGTGCAACCTCAGAATCGGTCTCAACTTCAAAAATGTACTGGCATTGGTTCTAAGTGCCTGGTGCCTAAAGATGCATGGTACTGATGAGGTCACAGCTCCTGAAGCCAAGAGGCTACTTGATATCAGCCCTGGTGTCAACACCTTCTGCACTGAAGGCTCACAGATTGATGACATTAACACAAAAAGCAGCATCTAAGGAGTTAGTGCCAACACAGGTTTTAAGACTCCAATCCAGAGCTTCAATGCTGAAGAGATGGCCCATCAGCACAAGTATAACAGCTGAGTAAACTGGCACCAAAAGTGGGACTGAAGAAAGCACAAACCTTCGGGAACTGGCGGTCAGCCATTACCAATCCACCAGTCTATGCAAACAACTGAGGCTAGAAGTTGCCAGTTTCCTGAGTACCTAGCACAGACACCAGGAGCAATAAGGAAGAGACTTAAGCAATAATGTATAATACTGCGGTGGTGGTGCTGCGGTAGCGTTGTCACCTCACAGTAAGGCGTTATGTTAGATTCTCAGCTAGAGCGTCTTCTGTGTGAGACATGCATGAATGGGCATACCTTCGTTGAAGGATGTGCGTCAGGGCCGGCAACTCGGCACGTAAGCATCTACTACCAATCATTAGCGGATCGGAGTTCTGCTGTGGTGACCCCTAACTGGGAAAAGCCGAAAGACACAACAGAACCCATGCCCACACCAGGAGGACAGAAGGACAGGATTAAGCTCATCATAACCTGGGCCTGCTGCAAGGTCTCTGTTGTTTTTAATTTCTCCAAGTTTAAAACCATGACAGGAAAGGACCCCATTCCTAAGTCAAAGTACAATTACAGTTCATGAAATTAGAATTGTTTCACTCTGTCAGCCAAAAGTGCTCTTTGCAGTATCTGCAATATGCCCAGTAATGACTCCTCCTGCAATTCGTATGGTGTTAGATGAATTGGTCATCATCATCTTCTTTCGGCTGTTCACGTTAGGGGTCGCCACAGCGGATCATCAGTTTCTTCCTGTCATCTGCATCTTGCTCTGTCACACCAACCACCTGCATGTCCTCTCACACCACATCCATAAACCTTACCTTAGGCCTTCCTCTTTTCCTGGTAGCTTCATCCGTAGCATCTTTTTCCCAATATACTCAGCATCCCTCCGCAGCACATGTCCAAACCAACGTAATCTTGCGCCTCTGGCTTTGTCTCCAAACCTTCCAACCTGGGCTGATCCTCTAATATACTTATTCCTAATCCTGTCCACCCTCGTCACACCCAGTGCAAATCTTAACATCTTTAATTCTGTCACATCCAGCTCTAACTCCTACCTTTTTGTCAATGCTACTGTCTCCAACCCATATAACATAGCTGGTCTCACTACCCTCTTGTAGACCTTCGCTTTCACTCTTACTGGTACTTGTCTGTCACAAATCACTCCTGACACTTCTCCACCCACTCCATACTGCCTGTACTCTCTTCTTCACCGCTCTTCCACACTCACCATTACTCTGAACTATTGATCCCAAGTATTTAAACTCATCCACTTTCGGCCACCTCTACTCCTTGCATCTCCATTCCTCTATTCTCCCTCTCATTCACACACATATATTCTGTCTTAGTCCTGCAGACCTTCATTCCTCTCCTCTCCTCTCTAGAGCACATCTCTATCTCTCCAGGGTCTCCTCCACCTGTTCGCTACTCTCACTACAGATCACAATGTCATCTGCAAACATCATAGTCCATGGGGACTCCTGTCTGAGCTCGTCTGTCAACCTGTCCACCACTGCAAATAAGAAAGGGCTCAGAGCTGATCCTTGATGTAATCCCACCTCCACCTTAAATGCATCTGTCCCTCCCACCGCAGACCTCACCGCTGTCACACTACCCTCGCACATATCTTGTACCACTCATATACTTCTCGGACACTCCCGACTTCCTCATACAATACCACAACCCCTCTCTAGGCACCCTGTCATATGCTTTCTCTAAGTCTACAAAAACACAATGCAACTTCTTCGGACCCTCTCTATACTTCTCCATCAACACTCTCGTCCCTTCTTAACCTAGCTTCCACTATTCTCTCATAACTTCATGCTGTGACTGATCAATTTAATCCCTCTGTAGTTACTACAGATTGCACATCACCCTTATTCTTAAAAATCTGTACCAAAACACTTTCTCCACTCCTCGGGCATCCTCTCACTTTCCAAAATTTCATTAAACAATCTGGTTAAAAACTCCACTGCCATTTTACCCAAACACCTCCATGCTTCCACAGGTATGTAATCTAGACCAAAAGCCTTTCCATTCTTCATCCTCTTCATAGCTATCCTTACTTCCTCCTTGCTACTCAATTGCAATTCATGAGTCCCTATTCCCACATTATCCAACCTTCTCTCCCTCTCATTCTCTTTATTCATCAACCCCTCAAAAGTATTCCTTCCATTTGCTCAACACACTTTCCTCACTTTTAAGTAGGTTTGCCTCATCATCCTTTATCACCTTTACACCTGCTGCACATCTTCCCTAGCTCGGTCCCTCTGTCTAGCCAATCGGTACAGGTCCCTTTCTCTCTCCTTAGTGTCCAACCTTTCATACAAGTCTTCATATGACTTATCCTTAGCCTTTGCCACCTCTCACTTTGCCACGCACCTCATCTCCTTATACTCCTGCCTACTGTCTTCATCTCTCTGACAACCCCACTTCTTTGCCAACCTCTTTCTCTGTATACTCTCCTGTACTTCCTCATTCCACCACCATGTCTCCTTGTCGTCCTCCCACTGTCCAGATGTCATACCAAGCACCTTTCTAGCAGTCTCCCTTACTAGCTCTGCTGTAGTTACTCAGCTATTTGGTAACTCTTCACTGCCACCCAGTGCCCGTCAATGCCCTGAACTCCACCTCACAATTACCCTTTTTCAATTTTCACCATTTGATCCTTGGTGCTGCCCTCACACTCCTCCTCCTCCTATTTTTGATAAGTCATCTTACAAACCACCATCCTATGCTGCCTAACTACACTTTCTCCGGTCACCACTTTACAGTCTCCAATCTCCTTCAAACTGGCCCTCCGACATAAGATATAATCCACCTGTGTGCATCTTCCTCCACTCTTGTATGTCACTCTATGCTCCTCCCTCTTGTTAAAATACATATTCACCACAGCCATGTCCATCCTTTTCGCAAAATCCACTACCATCTGACCTTCTGCATTCCTTTAACACCATACCTATCCATCAATTCCTCATCACCTCTGTTCCCTTCACCAATGTGCCCAATGAAATCTGCTCCAATAACCACACTCTCACCCTAGGGTACAGTCATCACCACTTCATCCAATTCACTCCAAAATTCATCAATTCCTAAGTATTTATACACTTTTTTTTCTAGAAGGCAAATTGTAGCCATGGCCTATGCTAAGTAAACAGCTTAATGGATTAATGGCAAGGCAGAATAGCAACGGTGACAGAGTTACCCTGGAATATCCCCCTTTGAATTTTTATCCCTGGGATAATAATCTGTCCATCATGGCTTAATTGCAAAGTAGTTTGCCACTGTTTCATGGTGACTGTAATGTAGTCAGTGTAGGGTGCATCTTATACATTATTGAGCACTCTTTTATCCATGAATGTGGGATACTATCAATGCTTTTTTGTAGTCAATCCATGCCATACTTAGATTCTTCCCCTTTTTACAGTTCTCCAGTATAACTTTGTTTCACAAATGATCCTTTGTTCCATATGACTTTCTTTTATTGCCCTTTTGTTCTGCTGCCATAACTAAGTTTCTTCTAAATGACTATAAACTCCGTCGCCGTCAATTCCCGTGTACAGGTACAAGTGTAGGGTCTCCATCTTGGGATAGTCTATGTCCCCCATAACATTTTGATGAGAAGACATAACAAGCACATCTGCAGAATGGAAGCTTGAAGGAAATTAACTTTTCTACCTTTGTATCAGACAAAGGCAGCCAACTTCAGTGTCCATGTACAAATGGAATTTTTAACCAGAACATTTGGCTCAGTATCAGAAATCATAACAGAAGAAACCCTAGCCAAAGGAGACAGTTTCCGTCTACATTTATAATAGTAGGAGACTACAGTCAGAACAGAGTGTCTTCTTTATCCCTAAAATAACCATCCATGGGTTGCTCAAACTCTGAAAAACATGGAATATGTGTACTTTTCCCCAGTCCTGTCCTTATACAATACTCCCTTTAAAAACAATTTATTACAGCAGTCTAGCCATATCCAGTGGTAGTGAGGAATAAAGCCTGATCTACAACCAAGGCAACCCCAAGTTCAAGTAGTAGTACAGTCACCTGCTGGAGCTGGCTGCGGGTGGGACAGAATGCCAATGTAATTGCTTGCTCTCCTTGTCTTGAAGTATAAAGAATGAAGGAACATGCTGGGGGTATTACTGCTCTCAAACCCTGCTGGTATCATCACAGGATCACAGGAGGTTAGTAGGCTAATGGCCTTGGGGGCCTTAGAAGCCTAGCAAGAGTTTATCCCCAAAAAAGAACACTCAGTCAGCATCTGTCACTCCTGACAATGAGGGACAAAGGTGGAACCCCTGGGACAAACTTGTAGTTTCCCATCCACTAATCATGGCTGCGCTTGAAGAGGGTCAGCAAGGTACTCTGACATGTATGGAAAGTCTAGTCCAAAGATGGGGCAGTCTCTAGGAGACAAACCTGTCCCTCCAGCAGGTTTTGTTAGATTTAGGCCTATCGAGCGGGTAATACGCGAGGAGTTAGACTTACAGATATGCAACATCTCTAGTAGGGCAGGGTCCGATATTGCCTTGCAGACGGGAAGCAGATCACCTCTGAGCAATCTGTATAATACAGAGTAGAGTGATAGTGATTTGACCCTGTCTGCATAGGACAGATGTTGGAGGCCATGGATTCTCTTTGTGAGGTATTCCTGTGGCCTTTCCAGTTGGTGCAGGTGTTTGGAGAGTTACGTACCAAACGGGGCATTATACTCAATTCTAGGCTAAATGAGGGAGGAGTACAGAAAGGTAATAACCTCCTTTTTTTTCTGGATGCAATTCCTTTACTTATGAGATGAACCAAGTAGAAGGCGTTTCGGACCACTGCTGCTATATGGTGGTCGAATGTGAGATAGCTATCAACAAAGTACGCAGGTCTCTCACCACAGGCTGTGTGCTTAGGAGGTTGCTGTTGACGTGGTAATCAGCAGGGGCCATGTTTTTGCCGAATGGTATGATAAATGCAAAAAAAAAAGTATTAACTTAAGGCCAGGACTTTGGCACCAGTTATTTGTAGCTGTGAGATCCTGTTGCAGTATTTTACCATCATCTGGGGAGTCAATGACAGCACCCAACTTAGTCATCTGCAAACTTGGAAAGCCACAGGCACTTTGTCTTTGCCTGGACCTCTGAGAAGTAGATGCCAAACAGCTGGGGTCCCAGGATAGATCCCTGGGCAACACCACTAGTGACAGGTCTGCTGTCGGAGGTTCAGGCACTTATTTTGACCTTGTGGGTCCTATCGGTGAGTCAGCTGGCCACCCACCTGACAAGACAGGGATTTACGCCAAGTTGTGTTAGCTTTTCGATGATGCCTGAGTAGGGGATTGTGTAAAAGGGCTTGGCCAAGTCAAGGTAAGCTGTGTACACTGACTTTCCCTCATCCAGGGCCTTGGTGACAGTCTCAAAGAAGTTAACCAGGTTCAGTAGGCAAGATCTGTCCCTGACAAATCCGAACTGGGTGGAGTCAAGTGCTTGGAGATTGCCTATGTCATTGTTTAGGACATCCATAATAATATGCTCCGTGGCTTTACAGATCAGACTTGTCAAGCTAATGGGGCGATAGTTTCCCGGGTCACTGGTGACACCACCTTTGTGCAAGGGGATGACAATGGCAGTTCTCCACTCTGCTGGAATGAAGCCTGTAATTAGCCTGTGACTGAATAAGGTGCTCAATGGTGAAGCCCGTTTTTGGAGATGGTGCAGAATACATGGGATACAACAAAGACCTTGTTTCTGATAAAGGAACCACAAAGGAAAAGAATAGTAGCAGCAAAAACAACCACAGAGGTTCCAAACAAGGCAAATGCGATCTTTGCTTTGTTTTGTTGATTCTTAATGGTCTGATGAAGCAGAGTTTGTTATCCGTGAAAGTGCTTAGCTGTTTGTACTTTTTAGAATAAAAGAATCAGCAAAACAAAGCAAAGATCACATTTGCCGTGTTTGAAACCTCTGTGGTTGTTTTTGATGGTGCAGAATACAGCCTGGGATACTATCAGGTCCCATGGAAGCTGTGTTTTTTTGCCTTGGATAGGGCCTTTAACACAATCTACTGAGAAGTGAGGTGTGAGATGAGACAAGTATCCGGGATGTCGAATGGGCCTTTGAGGGGGGGATAGGGGGGTGACGTTTGCGCTGAACTTATCAGCTAACAGGTTGGCTAAGTCAACAGGGTCAGTGTAAGTGGTATCAAGTACTAATTCGGAACAAACCTGAGCTTTGCCATGGAGGTTCCTGATGTAACTAAAGGACTTGCAGTTTCCCTTTGTTTTAGAGGCTAGTTTCAACTCATAATTGGCTTTGGATGTTTTCACTAGTGATCTAATTTGCTTGTTGAGGCTAAGGAGGGAGTTTTTCCGATTTGGAATTTGTTTCTTTTTACCCTTAGACAACAGTTTCTTCCTTTTGTTGTAAAGCCCGATGATAGAGAATGTCCACCAGACAAGTTTATGTTTCCTTGAGGAGCAGGTTTTAGTTCTGTTGGGTATGGCTGAGTCCATGCAGTTGTACAGGTTGCTTATGTACTGCACTGGCTTGTTCAACATAGCAGTCTGCTTCCTCGGGGGAATATTTAATTGAGAAGTATAGGATTTTAGCGGGGATTGTTTAGTAAATATAATATTATTATTTTCATTTTTAAGTTTTAAACAAATGTATATTAAAGGCCGGTTTACAGATGTGTAGGTTTTAGAAAAATGATGGTGTGTTTTTTTAAAAAAAGTCACATGACTGTTTGATATAAAATTGAAGAAATGATGTGTATACTTTGTATCATATATATAGTCCACTTATAAATGTTTGGATGCCCTACATATACCAACACTTTCGTAATTTTCTGTGAAAACTGAGTCTTATTAAATAATATTCTTTTATTTAATCATTCTTTAACCTGGGAATCAGTCTTGGGAAATCAATTTCAATAGATTTTATTTTGTATTTGATTTTATTTTTAATTTTATTTTTTTCATTTAATCTCTTCTGCCCTTAAATTCAGAAGACTACTAATTGAAATAATTTCATTAAGGCCTGGTGGTTTGCTTGCATTTAACAACATCTGCCATAACATTTTCCTATATTCCACAAAGTTGGACAAATTTCCTCCTCCCTCTTGTCTTCTAACCTTTTCCAACACACAAAAACAAAACTTTTTAAAATCTTTACACATAATACTATGCCTATAGAGTGCATTAGTCCCACCTTGCCTCCTTATAGCATAGTTGCGCTGGTACACCCATTTTCTTAACTCTTTCGCCGTTTTCCCTATATAATTGATGTTACATGTTTGGCATAAAGCCACATAAACAACCCCTTTTGTCTGGCAGCTGTACAATCCTTTAACAATCACCCTTTGGTGTCCAGTAATACTAATGTTGGTGGTCTACATGAACCTACACTCCCTACAGTTACCACATTTGCTCATCCTGCCCAAACACATCCTTCCATCCTTCTCCTGATTCTTCTCAAATGACTTTCCCTTTCCTATACACAATTTTGGGGTTAAGTCCCACCTTTTCCATCAGGCCAAAGGCTCCAAACACCCCACCCCAATTTTTCTCCATTATTCTTCGGATCTCAGTAGAATATTTATCATATGTCATAACACAACAAAGAGTCCACTTTAACCACATCTTCCTTCCTCATCTGTACCTCAGTGTTCCTTATCAATGGGAGATATATATATATATATATATATATATATATATATATAGTACTTTGATACTGGGGAAACAAAGTATGTTAAACTCTAAGTTTAAGAAGTACCTATTTCGATATTATAGGTTCTTGGATGATATCTTAGTACTTTGGGAAGGTACGGAGAATGAGGTATTGGAGTTTATGGAATATCTAAATTCCACAACGGACTACTTTAAATTTACATACTCAATAGGTAAGGAAGAGGTTGATTATTTGGATGTACACTTGTATAAAAACATTTTAGAGGATAGCCTTAAGTCAAAGATATATAGGAAGCCGACCTTTTCAAATAGTTTTTTGCATTTTCAGAGTGAGCACCCATTTTGGCAGAAGAGAAATCTGGTAAAAGGGCAGATGATTAGGATTTCTACGTTAACTAGTGAGTTTAATAAATTTGTGGAAGAGTTGAGAATCCTGAAGAGCTTGTTAGCAGATAGAGGGTACCTTTTAGATAGGCAGGAAGGATATGTAACATGTAGAAGGGATGTGTGGTATCCCCCATTGATAATGAAAGGATTTCAATTAGTAGTCTTCTGAATTCAAGGGCAGAGGAGATTAAATGAACAAAATAAAATAAAAAATAAAAAAAATACAAAATAAAATATATTGAAATTGATTTCCCAAGTTTGATTCCCAGGTTAAAGAATGATTAAATAAAAGAATATTATTTAATAAGAGGCATAGCTTTCACAGAAAATTACGAAAGTGTTGGTATATATAGGGCATCTAAAAATTTATAGGGGGACATATATATATATTATATATAAATATATAAAAATAAAAATAATTTAATTGAAAATTATAGGATTTTAGTGGGGATTGTTTAGTAACTATAATAATATTATTTTCATTTTTAAGTTTTAAACAAATGTATATTGAAAGCCAGTTTACAGATGTGTAGGTTTTAGAAAAATGGTGTTTTTAAAAAAAAAAAAAAACGTCACGACTGTTTGATATAAAATTGAGGAAATGATGTGTATACTTTGTATCTGATGAAGTTCCATTTTTTATTGAGGAATAAAGAAACGAAAGCGTTTATACAGCCTTGCTGAAAACTGGTGGTGGTGTTCAGCTTTCTTTGCTAAAGCCTTTCACTGAAATTTGTTTGAAGGTGATTGTATTACCTGTTTTGAAGTTTTGTGGATTCATCTCTGGGAAGAAATAAATGGTCTCAGCTTCCAGCGGGACTCTGAAATAATTTCCTTTTCTGTGAATGACTACGAAAGAAAAACTCCACTGTGACCAAATAGAATATCAAAGAAAACTCCACTACGACCAGATGGAATACAGAATGCATAAAATAAAGTGAGAGTATGATGGGTGTTCAAACGGACCTACTGAATAATAAAAAAGTTTTTGTGAACCGCAGTAGCAAGGACAACCACCAAGGCAAATATATTTTGTGACAGAATTTTAACTTGTTGGCTACAGATATCGTACAAGTGGTGAATAAAGCCTGGACAAGTTGACAAATATTTTTTTAACTCAAATTTGTAAAATTCTCCGTATCTTACAGGATCAGTAGACATTTATCTGACATTTTAATACAATAATTTTGTTTAAGATAATTTGATAAGTGTACTGTTATGTCCATTTAGTGTGAGCACACACCCATGTGGGTTCATGATTCACTATAAGGAACCTAAATGGAAAAGACTTCCCATACATGTCAAGCAGAGCACCTCAATGGCCCTCTTCAAGAGAAATCTTGAGTGGATGAGAAATAGAAAAATCTCCCTGGGGATCCATCCAGTGGCTCTACTCGACAGAGGAACTAGGAACTAAGGTTGGGTGGCACGATGCCAGGTTAATCCTATGGGCTAGGCTTGTAAAGGCTCCAGGGCCAATTAGCCTAGTACACACCTATGAACTTCTATGAACATAGTTCCTAAAGTTCCATCAATCAGTTGAGATCCTTTTTACTCTGATGAATCGTTCACTTGTAATTTAATGCAGGTAGTACACACTTTAAAATGCCCATGTGAATTTTATATTACAAAAACAAAAAATATTTAGTAATAGACTAAAAGAAAGGAGAGTTGTGTAAAATCTTACCATAACCATAGATGTCCCTCTCTTCCATGTTGCAGTATTCTACTTGTGGGTTTACCCTTCTTCCTTTCCAGTTTGTCCGGCCAGGTTTCCAAAGGTTTTCAGTCCCTCTTGGTATGTCAGAGGTCTGATGTGGCGGCAGGAACGTGGGCCATAAAAGTGACGTCTGCATGCACCAGCCCTCAGAACACTGTAAAAGCCCCAGTTCGAGCCAGTCCTGCAAAGACACAGCCTGTCCAATATCACCTGGGAGAGCTAGTGCAGTCAAACAAGTGGTGAAGGTGAGTGGGAAGGAATACTGCAACATGGAAGAGAAGGACATCTATGGTTATGGTAAGATTTTACACCGCTTTCCTATGTCCTTATATTCCAATGTTACAGTATTCCACTTGTGGGTGAGTGCAAAAGGTCACTTAGAATTGGGAGGTAGCCTAGATGAAGTTTCTAGGAATCAGTGTAGAATGAACCAAGCATGCCCCGCCCTGGCTCTGGAGATATGGTCCAGTTTGTAGTGTTTGGTGAAGGTGTGCACTGAGGACCAAGTGGCTGCCTCAAGTATGGACTTGGTGTCTAACCCTTTAAAGAAGGCTCCAGAAGAGGCCATTGCTCTGGTAGAGTGGGCCTTGACATTGCCCTGCAAAGTCTTACCATGGTGTAGGTAGCAGAAGGAAATGGCCTGGGAGATCCAGGCTGAAATAGTCTGTTTGCTCACAGCTTTCCCCAAGGCCCTAGGGTGGAAGGAGACAAACAGCTGGTCTGATCTCCTAACGGGTTTGGTCTTAGTTGTCTGTGGACGTCTATGGAATGTAACACTCTCTCACTATCCCCCTGTGGGTTAGGGAAGAAGGTGGGGCAGGTGGATGCACTGGTTCAAGGATAGGTCATTCACTACTTTGTGGATGAATGACAGGTTAGTCATGAGGGCCACCTTGTCCAAGTGGAAGACTAGGAAAGGTGGTGTAGCCATAAGAGTAAGAGCTTGCAATTCTGAAACCTTTCTGGTGGAAGTCAGAGCTACCAGTAAAACAGTTTTCCATGTGCAAAATTTTAAGGTGGCCTTGTCTGCTGGCTCAAAAGGGTTTAGAGAGCGTTTTTCTAGAACATAGTTTAGGTCCCAGGGAGGGGGTGACTGTTTCCTGGGTGGTCTTAAGTGCAACACACCTTTGAGGAAAAGTTAGGAAGGGAGTCTGGATGCAAGGGGTGGATCCAGGGGGAAGCAGGCAGAGATAGCAACAGATGTGCCTTCAGAGAGGAGTAAGACAACCCTGTTTGCATGAGTTCACACAAGTATGACAGGATAAGAGGCATCTGTCTTTTGTGACACCAAATAGAAAACCTTTTCCATTTAGAGAGATAGGATTTCCATGTGTTGGGTTTCCTGGCCTCCTGCAGAACAGTGAGCACATTCTCGTTATACAGGTGTCTGAAGTGGATCAGAATCCTATCAGCCACAGGGTGAGGTGCATGGATTGCCACTGTGGGTGTATCCAAGTCCCTTTGTTCTGTGTGAGCAGGTCCACTGACGGGGGGTAACTTGTGGTGATTGCCCTTTGACAGGTGAAGAGGGAATCAGTGCTTTTTCTTGACCAGTAGGGAAGTCACCAGCAAGATTTTGGAGAGAATTTTGAATTTTCAGCAGGACCCTTTCTATCAATGGAAAAGGGGGGAGATGCATACAGGAATTTCCCCTTCCAGGTTATCGAGAAGGTATCCGTTACTAATGCCTTGGAGTCTGGTGTCCTGGTGCAGTAGCCAGGAAGCGGTCTGTTTCTGGAGGAGGCAAACAGGTCTATTTGTGGAATACCCCAAATGTGGACCATAGTAGGGAAAACAGCACTTTGCAGCATCCATTCCTGGTTTGAAATGGTTCTGCTTAGGTAAGCTGCCTGGGAGTTGTGCAGCGATGGGATATAGGCTGCCTAAAGGGTGATCCCCTGTGAGGCAGCCAGTTCCCATGCCCATGGAGGTAGTCTGCATAGAAGTTAGGATTTGGTCCCTCCCTGCTTGTTGAGATACCACAGGACTGTGGTGTTGTCTGTGAATATCTTTAGAGGGTCCTCCTCTAGGTAGGGTTGGAAGACCAATAGAGCAAGGAGGATGGCTCTCATTTCTCTTACGTTTATGTGATCTTGTTTGTGTCAGTCCGCAAACCTTGTGCTTTCCTTTTTCCCCAGAATTGTTCCCCAGCCCAGGTCTGGGGCATCTGTGTATGTGTACATGGTCAGGGAGAGTGAGGGTGTTTGCAGAGGCAGTCCTGGGTTTTGGGCTACCTGAGCCACCCACCATCTCAGTTCCTGTTGCAAGCAGGGGAGCAGTAGGATCCTGAACTCGAGGGTAGGAGTGATGGGTTCACACCGACCAGAGGTACAACTGAGGTTTCCTCATGTACATCCTTGCTAGGGACAACATGGGAATGGTAGCTGCCATGTAATCTAGAAGCCTCAGAAATTGTCTTGCAGTCAGTTCTGTTGATTGTACGGCAGTAAAAATGTGGTTTTGGAGAGATACCACCTTTTCTGCTGGAAGAAAGGCCTTTATGAGGTCTGTCCGGATCTTGCAACCCAGGAAGACAATATCTTGCGTGTGGTTGAGGTGGGATTTTGGAAAGTTGATCACGAACCCTAGAGACTTGTAGATTACCAGAAGGTCCCAGGAGTGGCGGAGAAGAGTTTCCTTGTCTTTTGCCTGGATTAGGAGGTCATCTAGGTAAGGGAATAACTGAATTCCCCTTTTCCCTGCAGTAGGCGATGACTGGAGCCAGGTATTTTGTAAATGTTCTCTGGGCAGTAGAAAGCCCAAAGGGCAAGGCACAGAACTGAAAGGGAGATGAGCCTGGCAGGAATCGCCAGTATTTCCGGAAGGCAGGCTTTATAGGTATGTGAAGGTAAGCATCCTTTATGTCCAGGGTTGCCATGAAACACCGTGGAAGGATTAGTGGAAAGAGTGGGTAGGGTGAACATCCTGAAAGCAGGAACTTTTAGGAAGGGGTCGAGGCTTGAGACATCTAGAACTGGCCCCCATGGTCCTTCTTTTCTGAGTACCTAAAAGATTCTGGAGTAGAAACGTTTTCTTTTTGCTTGTGCAGGAACTGGTTCTATGGTGCCCTGTAGCAGCAGGGCTTGCAAAACCTGATGGAGTAGGGGTAAGTTGACTGGGAGGGGGTTGTGGTATGCCCAGTCTTGCAAGAGGGTTGATCCAGGACATGAAGCAGCTGTCCTGTATGATGGACAGAACCCACTTGTCTGTGGTAATGAGTGACCATGCAGGGAGACAGTGACAGACACGGAAAGAAAGGGGAATGGATGGGCGGGGTGGGGGTTGAAATTTTGGCAGGCAGTCAGACACTACCTGCCCTATCAGGAAAGGGGGGCCTTTTGGCTGGAAGACCGAGAAGGATTAGCCTGAGGAGGCTGTCTTCTAGACAGAGGAGCTGCAAGCCTGGAGGTTTTCCTGATAAATTGGGTCTTTTCCAGGTAGTTCTTCTGGAATTTAGGAATAGGCGAGACTAGAATATGTTTTAAGTCTTGTATTTCTTTTCCTTTCTGTTGTAAGGATTTGAACAGGTCAGACACTTTTGTACAAAAAGGGCTGAGTGATCCAAAGGTGCGCCCAGGAGTTTGCCCTGAAGTCCTCTGGGAGAGGCTGTAGTCGCAGCCATGAGTACCTCCTTAGTACTGAAGCTGATGCAGCTGACCTGGCTGAGGCTTCAGCTGCATCATAACTGCATCTCGAGGAATGTCTATTCACTTGAGAGAGAAATGCCATCAGTGAAGAAAAGGAGGCCTTGGCTGCACAGTCAGGGATGTCATCTAAATCTTTAGTGGCTTTGTCCAACAGAGCTAAGGAGTATTTGGTCATATGAGTTTGGTAGTTGGTAACTAAATGAGAGGGTAGCAGAAGTATAAATTTTCTTTCCCAACCTCTCCATAGTCTTGCTGTCTTTATCAGCAGGGAGGATAGTAGTGGTAGGCAGGAGCTTGGAGGCCCTGTCCATAGAGACGGCCATAGTGGCAGGATCAGCAGGAGGGCACTTAGAGAAATTTATCCATCTCAGGGACTTTACAGAATCTATCTGCTCTACGTGGGGCTGGAGGATGGGAGTCTGGGCTAATGGAGGCTGTGGCAAAAGGACCCAGGAATGCAGGTTGAATGGGAGGAATAGCCGAAGGACTGGGAGAATCCATTTGAATAAAGTCATAAAACCTTTTTTGTACATCAGACATATCAGAGGATTGCCACTTAAAGTGGTCTTTCATTTTATTAATAGTTTCCCCAAAGGTAAGATCCTCTACAGGGGAGTCAAGTTCAACAGAGCCCTCCTCAGGGGATCCATACCCCAGGGGGTAATGAGATCTGGGAGGAGTACGAAAGAGTCCTCAGTAATTGGACAATTCTTCTTCAGGCTGATCTACCCTTCTTTCCTGGGTTAGAGGTCTGGGACAAAGGAAGGGAGGAGCAGTGGCAGAAGATTCTACAGAAGGCCTAAGGGCCATAAAGGCATTGAACAAACTCAGGCTGAAGGCCTGCCAATTTGGCATGCTTTCAGAAGTTGGGGTGAGGTGTTTTGTTTTTTGTTTTTTCTTTAAAGGCCTTGCCGGCATTTGGCTAGGAATAGGCCTTGGGTCCATCATCCGGGTCAGTAATTGGAATGGGGGAGGTGGTGTCCGATGGGGCCAGAGTGAATGCTGACCCCCCCCCAGCTTCTAAGCCACGTGCCGGTAAATTCTCCGTGGATGTATCGTCCGCTTGAGATTGTGCGGCTTCCTCAGAGTTACCCGCTTTATCTACACTGGCAGATGCCGGATCCTCAGTCAAGCTGGCATTGGATACAGACTGAGGTACAGCAAACAGAGGCACAGCAGATCAAGTAGGCCACGAGGATCTGGCCCCTCTTCCTAGATGGTTCAGATGGGGCATTGGGTGCAGCCTCCATCCCGAACGCTATTTCTTTCAAGTGCTGATTCTCTAGATTCAAGTGTAAGGACTGCAAATGGCGGCCTAAGCTCTTGGGGACAAACGATTGGCAAATGGTGCAGTTCTTGTGGTTGTGTTCCCTGCCTAGACAAAAAAAAGACACTGGTCGTGTGGGTTTTTGTGGGGAATCTGCCAACTGCACTTGCCCTTACTGGATGACATTAATGGACTATAATTAACAACAAAGTAGGGCTGAAAGAACCCCCAATGGGGTACGTAACAATCTTTTTTTATCCGACATCCGCAAAAAGCAGGAGCACCTGGCATACGACTGGCGGCTGAAATGTTCTGAGGGCTGATGCGTGCAGACGTCACTTTTATTGCCCACATTCCTGCAGCCAAGTCAGACATCCGACATACCAAGAGGGACTGAAAATCTTTGGAAACCTGGCCGGATAAACTGGAGAGGAAGAAAGGTAAACCCACAAGTAGAACACTGCAACACTGGAACAGAAGGACATCATTTAAGAGCCATAAAATTAGCAGAAAAATGAGTCTGCAGATGAACATATTTTTAAATGAAAATGAGAAAAATGCTAATATACTACAAGCTACTTTCTTGTACAAAAAAAAAAAAATTTAAATAAATGCAGGTTGTTACATTACAAAAGTACATACACCTTAAAATATATGACTGATACATAAAGGCATGAATAATGAAATCAGCCGGAAAGAGTTAATATATTGAATGAATTCATTTTAATTTTAGCACTAAATTAGTTAATTGAATTTTAAGGCACTGTGTTATATATAAATAGTATCCTTATGTAATGTGATGTTACTTCCTCTGAAGACTGTTGACCAAGGCACTAGAAGTGTTTTTTTGCATGTATCTAAGAGCTATTCCATTTGGTTGTAGTTGATTGCCTTCCCTTTCTGTTTGTAGGCTGGATTTGGGAACAGTCATGTCATGTGGACACTGCGAGCTTATACCTCCATGTCTTGGTTGGGGAGTATTTAACAAGATAATCCTCCAGGCAAGGATAGAGGTGTACTACATTTGTTCTCAGAGTACAGACACAGGTAAACACTGTGAATACCATCAGTGTCAATGAAAGTCTGAAGGAGAATCTGGTAAAGTAGGATCTATATTCTCCAAAACAAATCTAGGGAAGCATCTTTGATCTGGATGGACTGGGATTTGCAAGCAAGCACCCTTCAGAACATGGGTGAAGATCCAGGTGTCCTTTCAGATCACAAGTAACTGCGGTGCCTGCAAGGTCAACATTCAAAACATTTTCATGTCCAACAAACAATTAGACCCTACATTGGATAACTTCAAAATCTAATACATTCTGGTTTGTAGCCTTGAGAAATAATAGACCTTACTCACTACTGGATGGACATCAGTTAGTACCATTCTCTTGAATGAGACCAAATTACCACCCAATTAAGAGTGCAAAGGTGGCAGGAAGATGCAATCAGTATTAAACAATGTTCTCATGGGGATGGGAAAAGTACAGTTGTGTACACTTACTTTAAATGCAAACATTTGAGTGTATTCACTGCTGCAGTCCTGACTTGTGGGATTTCCAGCTATTTAAGTCCTTAGCCAGCACGATTACCACAGTAAAAATTTCCCTCCTCCTTACGCTAGCAGACGTCCTATCCGACGTTAGTATGCTTGAGTATATAGGGAGCCAGCCGACGCTATATCATCAGTTTTTTTTCTGGACTCTCTGAAGGTAGGAGCCCCAAGGATGAACAATAAAAACAAGGGTCAGACAGAAACTAGGCCAGTTAGGGAGAAAACCCAGAGGGTTCACAGGCTTTGGACAGAAGCAGACTATTACTGTAGGCAAGGGGGAAGGAGGGAGGGAAAGAAGACTGCAACAGTGAATACACTAGAACAGCTACATTTATAGTAAGTGTACACAACTATGTTCTTTGTGTTTTACTGTTGCAGTCCAGACTGAGAAGAGTGGAAGGAAGATTATGGAGGAAAGGATGCCCTGAAGTATGGCAGTGGGGAATCCTGCTCTAGATCTGGAAAAAGCTTATAAGTGGAAGTGTTTGGTTGAGGTACACACAGGTGACTAGGTAGCAGCTTCCAAAATGTCTTTGGTAGGGACTCCTTTCAGGAAGGCAGCAGAGGTAGCAGTCACCCTAGTAGAGTGACTCCTGACAGCTTCAGGTGCCTTTTACCATGATGGCTGTAACAAAAGGAAATACAGTGAGAGATCTACTTGGAAATAGTCTGTTTCGAAAATGACTTCCTTTAGAGTCAATGGCAAACACAGAGTTGGCCTGACTTTCTGAAAGACTTAGTTCTGTCAAGATGATAGTTGAGCTGTCTATGCACACATTCAAGGAATGAAGGATTCACTCACCTGGTTCTGAGGATTGTGGAAGAAGGTGGGCAGGTGTACGGCTTGATTCAAGGATGCGTCAGTGACCACCTTGGGCATAAATGATGGGTTAATCCTGAGGGATACTCTGTGTGTGGAATAGGAGAAATGGTTGCACTGCCATAACAGCCTGGAGCTCAGAGACTTTCTTAGCTGAGGTGACAACCAGTAAAAGGGCAGTCTTCAAAGTTAAAAATTTTAGGCCAGCAGAAGCTGACTGTAAAGTGGGAGGGGGGTAGGGTCATTTTTTTTACAAAACAAAATTGAGGTCCCACAGGGGTGCGTGGAATGTCTCCTGAGAGATCTGATGTGGATCACTCGCCCAAGGAATTGTTTCAACAGGGTGTGTGACAAGATAGGAGGAAGAGTAGGAATGTGAGCAGAAATGGCAGAAGTGTGAATTTTGATGGAAGAAAAGGACAGGCCCCTGTCAATCAGCGTAGCTAGGTAACCTAAAATGGCAGAGATCTTGTCTGAATTGGGATAGGGATGTGAGCAGAAATAGCAGAAGTGTGAATTTTGATGGAAGAAAAGGATAGGCCCCTGTCAATCAGGGTAGCTAGGTAACCTAAAATGGCAGAGATCTTGTCTGAATTGGGATTGAGGCCTTGCTACTGTCTTTTCCACTTGGCTAAGTATGACTTCCTGGTACTAGGCCTTCTGTGCTTTTTGAGGATATCTTGAACTTGTTTACTTAGGGCAGGCTCAGAGATGGACGCTGAGGTATCCAGGTTGTGCGTCTGCAGACTGAAATGCACAAACCTCCCCTTGTCCCGAGTCAGAAGGTCCACTATGAGGGATCTGCCACAGTTTTTTGTTGGTTAAACTTAGTAGCAGAGGATACAAGTGCTGCTTGGGCCAGCCTGGGGCTAGCAGAATGCCTCTTGAGCCCTCTTCCCTGATTTTTAGGAAGACTTGACGAAGAAGAGGCAAGGAGGGAACACAAAGGAAAAAGTGGGACCAAAGGATGGAGAAAGCAGTTTGCTCCTGGAACAGTGTCTTTTTAGTTGAGCACTTAATTTGGTGGCAGAGAGGCCTATCTGCAGGGTTCTCATTTCTGGACTATACTGAGAAATGTTTCCCGTTGCAGATGCCATTCATGGGGATCCATTAAGTTCCTACTGAGGTGATTTGCTACCTGGAAGGTATTGTGCCAAGAGGTGCAACCCCAGAGACTGCTCCATCTCCCAGATCTGCATAGATAGTTGACAGAAGAGGGTAAGAGTGAGTGCCTCCCCATTGGTTTATGAACCACGAGACTGTGGTGGTGTCTGCTTTGACTAACAGGACCCCTGGTTTCCATTTTTCTTTGAAAGCTACTAGGCCCCTTTTAACTGCCATAAGTTCTTTCACGTTTATGTGCTTGTCTCTGACCTGAATTTCCCATCAATCTTGGGATTGAAGTAGTTGGAAATGAGCCCCCCAGATGGTCTCTGAGGCATCTGTGGTTAGTGTCTGGCCCTGAGGGGTGAACCTGAAGGGGAGACCGAGGTTCTGGGCACAAGCCTATGCCCACCATATAAATTCCTCATTGAGACAAAGGATCAGCTGAATTTCGGTTGCCAGGGATTGAGAGTCCTGGCACCACACATTCTTGAGGTACCACTGGAGTTTCCTCATGTGTAGCATGGCCAGAGGAATCGTAAGAATACAAGATGCCATGCAGCCTAATGCTCTGAGGAATTCCCCGTCTGAGAGGCACTGTCTCTGCATAATGTTTTGGAAGTATTGAGTCAGAAAGGAGACCTTTTCTGGAGGATGAAAGGCCTTTTGAAGGGTAGAATCCAGAAGAGCCCCCAGGAAAACTATCCTGGTGGATGGGTCTGTGTTGGATCTGCGTAGATTTATGATTAACCCCAAGGAGGTGGGAAAGTTCCGAGTTAAGGCCAGATGCCGTAGGAGCTTTAATTGACTCACATCCTGAGTAAGGCAGCCATCTAGATAAGGATAAAGAAGGCCCCTCTTGTTCTGCAGATGATGATCACAGGATTTAAGCACTTTGCAAAAACCCTGGGAGCAGTAGACAAGCCAAAGAGCAGTGCAGAGAATGGAAAGTGACTGGTACATGCTCTGAAACGTAGAAAGCTTCTGCATGCTTCCTCTGTAGGAATGTGCAAGCATCTTTTAAGTCTAGGGTGACCATTAAGGCCTGAGGAGCTATCATGGGTAAAAGTTTTTGAAGAACCAACATTCTGAATTTTGGTTCCAGCGTGGATTGCTTGAGGGTGAACTAGTCTAGAAAAGGGTGCCACATGCCTTCCTTTCTGGGAAGCAGAAATAACCTGGAGTAGAGCCCCTTTCCTTTCTGGTGTTCTGGGACTGATTCCATTGAGCCCTGTGAGCAGAGAGTCAGAATCTGAGATAGGGCCTCTGGCTCTGATTTTGTGAAATATCTGGGTAACCGGAGTATCTTAATGGCTCTTTCAAAGCAAACCTGTAACCATTTGAAATAATATTCAGAATCCAGTAGTCTGAAGTAATGAGTGACCAATTTTCTTTGAACAGGGATAGCCTTCCTTCTAGTCTTCCTCCTGTCTTTGTGGGAGAGGGTGGGGGCAAAAGGAGGAGAAGGGAAGAGTCATTGTTGTTTTCTGCCAGGACCCTGTGACCTAGAACTCCATTGCCTGGGGGTTTCTGAATATTCCTGCCTGGTGCTGCCTTAGAGATCTTCCTCTCTGTGGTTTCCCATGCCAGCTTTGACAGAGAGGGAAAGAACCACTGTTTAGTGGGAAAATTCCTACTAAACCCTGGAGGGTGAACTTGCAGGAAGTCTTTTCTAGTCTGCATAGATTTTGCTTCATCTTCCATCTTTCTGAGCACATCCTCAGCTTGTGGCCCAAACATGAAGTCCTTGTCCAGGGGTGCAACCAGAAGGCTGGACTTGACATGGTCTAAAAGGGTCTGCACCCAAGCTAAGCATGTCAAAACTAGCTCCTCAGAGGAGAGCAAACCTGCCTAGTGGACAACTGCCATTAACAGGCTTTACAATAAGAGGAAGAAACTGCTATCCCAAGAGTAAGAGGGAGCAAGCCCTAAACTGGAAACACTCCCTCCTCAGCTTAAACAAGCAAACAAGACTTTTTGTAAGTCCTCCAAAGCAAACTACAAATCCATATTAGTTTCCTCAATTAAGGAGGAACCACAAGACGTTTTTTAGTAACCTAAAAGGAAAGGCACAGATTTGTGTTGAACTGGTAGTTAATGATACCACATATACTGGGCCTATGGACATGGCTAACCTGTAGGCCAGCTAACCTGTTAGCAGAAAGGTTCTGTGAAAACGTCACCCCTCTTTCCCTGCCACAAGTACCTTGTGACATCCACACCACCTGTCCTCTACCTTGTAAATCTAAAGAGCAGGTCATAAATGCCCTCTCTAAGGCCAAAAACAGCATCTATGGGACCTGATAACATCTCAGGCTGTGTCCTACATGGGCTAAAATAAGAATTAGCTACACTACTGGGTAGTTTTTTTCAATCGCAGTCTAAGCTCTGGTTTCATCCCAGCTGAATGAAAAATGGCCACCGTTATCCCCAAGTACAAAGGTGGTACTTCCACTGACCGTAGGAGCTACAGACATATTAGCCTGACTAGCTTTATCTGCAAGGCCATGGAGTGAATCATCATGGAACTTCAACAAAGATAAAGGTAATCTCCAAACACTTGAACCTATTCACTTTGGATTTGTCAAAGGGAGATCATGCCTGTTAAACCTGATAGAGTTCTTTGAGACAGTTACCAAGGTCCTGGACGAGGGGAAATCTGTGCATACAGCCTATCTAGACGTAGCCAAGGCTTTTGACACTTGGCCCTACTCAGACATCATTGACAAACTCACCCAGCTAGGTATCAACCTTATATCATTTAACGGATTGCTAACTGGCTCACTGATAGAACCCATATAGTCAAAATAGGGGAATCCACTACAACAGCAGACCTGTAACCACCAGTGGTGTTCCACAGGGATCAGTCCTGGGACCTCTACTGTTTGAGATCTATTTCTCTGAAGTACAAATTAAAAGTAAATGTTTGAGGCTGACAGTTTTCTCATAACTGCAAACTGGGAGCAGTAATAAATCTCCAAAAGATATCAACATCCTACAAGAGGGTCTTAAACAAATGACTGGTGCCAAACTCATAGTCTTAAACTCAATGCAAAAAAAATGTATAATCCTTTTCGGTAAGTGCGATGGTCTGGCTAACTACCACATCAATAACAAAACCGTAAGTACACACACAGTGGTAAGAGAAAGTACAGTTGTGTACACTTACCATAAATGTGGATGTTCGAGTGTATTCACTGTTGTAGTCATTACATTTCGGTAATCTGCTGGCAGACTGCCCTCAGTCGGCCTGAATTCCAAAAAGGTAGTAATATTATATATATATATATACATATATATATATATATATATATATATATATATATACACACATACATACACATATACATATATATATATATATATATATATATATATATATATATATATATATATATATATATACATACATATATATATATATATATATATATATATATACATACATACATATATATATATATATATATATATACATATATATATATATATATATATATATATATATATATATATATACACATACACACACACGCATCAATATAATCTTTACCTTTATCTACAAGCAAATACACCACACAGGTTGTAGAAGATAGAGAAGGAAAGATAAACTTGAGAATGACAGGGGGATGTCGGGAGGGTAACCTGGACTGCAACAGTGAATACACTCCAACATCTACATTTATGGCAAGTGCACACAACTGTACTATGTTCTTCGTGTTTCACTGTTGGTCATTACATTTGGGTAGAATCCCAAAGCTATGGTTGGGAGGCTGGAGCTAAACAGCATTAGGTGCGGCTATAAGGCCCTACAGCACTGCAGTGGCAAAGCCTGCCCTGGACTTAGAGTAAAGAGGCAAATGGCAATGTTTTGTAAAGGTGTGAACAGAACTCCAAGTAGCAGCCCCTAGAAAGTCTTTGGTTGGTACTCCTCTGAGAAAGGCTGCTGAAGTAGCTGCAGCTCTGGTGGAATGAGACCTAATGACCTTGGGCACAGGTTTACCATGGTGTAAGTAGCAGAAATGGATGCAGTGGCTTATCCACTTTGAAATTGTCTGCTTTGAAACAGGCTTTCCTTCTGATCCTGCAACATATGACACTAGTAATGGCTCAGTTTTTCTTAGAGCTTTAGTCCTGCTCAAGTAGAATCTTAGCGGTTTGTGTACATCCAAGGAATGCAAAATTCTCTCCCCTTTGTTCTGCAGATTTGGGTAAAAAGTTGGCAGATTAACTGTTTGGTTAACAGCCACACTGGAAACCACCTTAGGCATAAAAGTAGGATTTGTCCTCAGACACCCTGTCTAGGTAAAATATGATAAAAGGCTCTACAGCCATGAGGGCCTGTAGCTCTGAAACTCTTCTTGTTGAAGTAATTGCTAGTAGCAGAGCTGTCTTCCATGATGAGAACTTTATATCAGTGTTAGCAGCTGGTTCAAATGAAGGCAGAGTGAGCTTTTCCAACACATAATTGAGTTCACATGCAGGTAATGGTGATCTTCTAGGAGGCCTTTAATTTTTGGCTCTTCTTTGATACTGTTTTATTAAAGGATGAGAAAAGATTGGTGGCTCTGTATTGTAATGAGACAAAATGGCAGAGGCATGGATTTTGATTGATGAAAAAGATAGGCCTTTGTCAAGCATCTCAGTCAAGTATTGTAATATCTGAGGAATATGTGGTTCTGCTGTATCAGTTCCTTGTGCTTGATTCCAAGCACAGAATCTCTTCCATTTGTCAGCATAAGATTTTCTAGTATTGGGTCTTCTGGCTTCCAAAATGACATCCATCACAGCTTAACTGAGAGGTGTTGTTTGTATGATTACATGATTAGCCATGCTGCCACGGTCAGAGTCAGTAGTTGATTGTGCAGGATCTGTTTGCTTTGCTGGGTCAGTAGTTGTGGTCTTTGAGGCAAGGTCCAAGCTGGGTATTGAGACAAGTTCCTTAGGATTGTGTACCAGTATTGGCGGGGCCAGTCCGGGGCAATTAATATCATTTTTGGCTTCTCTTGTCCGACTTTTAGAGGACCTTGGGTAGAAGAGGCAAGTGGAGGAAAGGCGTAAACTGATAGGTTTTTCTAATTGAAGGATAGAGAGTCCACGTTCCATGCTTGTCTGTGATAAGTCCTTGTGCAGAATCTTTTCAATTGATAATTTTGAGGAGAGGCAAATAGATCTATGTCTGGGCTCCCCCATTTCTCTATCATCATGCTGAAGACTTGTGGATTTAGTTTTCACTCGTGAGGATCCATAAAGTTTCTGCTTAAATCGTCTGCCAGAGTGTTTTGTTTTCCTGGCAGGAATTGAGCTTGAAGATGTATTTGGTAGGTCAAAGCTATGTCCCGCAATGCAATGGCTAATCTGCAAAGGGGGTATGAGTGTGTGCCCCCTTGCTTGTTTATATACCACATGACTGTGGTGTTGTCTGTCTTTATCAATAGTTGCCCTGGATGAAGTAAGTCCTTGAAGGCTGTTAGGGCATTTTGAACAGCTAGCATCTCTTTCTGGTTGCTATGTAGATGCATTTGTTTTGGTGTCCATATGCCCTGAATGCATCTTCCTGCCATGTGGGCCCAGAGGCATAATCTGATGAGTCTGTTAAGGTTTGGCTGGCAGGGGGGGGTTGAGTGAAGGGCCGTCCCATGTTTTGGTGACAGGCCTTTGCCCACCATAGAAACTCCTGTTGCAGGCAGGGAATGAGAGGAATCATTGTTTCCAGACTGTGTGAATCTTGACTCCATAAACTTTTTAGGTACCACTGAAGTTTCCTCATATGCAGTCTTGCATATGGAATTAGTAGGATGCAGGATGCCATGAAGCCCAGAAGCTGCAGAATTTGTCTCACAGAAGACTGTTCTTTTGTTGCCATCAGTTTGAAGTAAGTAGTCAGTTGCCTTTGTCTGGCGTGAGGCAAGCCATCTGAGCAGTTGTATTGAAGCTTGCAGCCAGGAATGTTATTTTTTGAAAGGGTACCAGTTGCGATTTCTTTTCATTTATTGTGTACCCTAGGCAGGTTAGAAGCCTTTTCACAAACGCCAGGTGTCGAAGAAGAGTGTCCTTTTTCTCTGCTTAAATGAGACAGTCATCCAAGTACGGATATATATGTATACTACTTTGTCTGCAAAATGCAATTACTGGTGCCAGGCACTTTGTAAAGACTCTGGGCGCAATAGATAAGCCAAAGGACAGTCCAGAGAATTAGTAATGCATTAAGCCAGCTTTGAATCTGAAGTATCTTCTGCACGACTGTCTTATTGGGACATGCAGGTATGCCTCTTTTAGGTCTAAAGTCACCAGCCAAGCATTTTTGCCCAGCATGGGCAGAAGCTGCTGCAAAGTCAGCATTTTGAATTTTGGAATGTCCAGGTGTGTGTTCAAACTCGATAAATCCAGTACTGGCCGCCAGGGCTTGTCCTTTCTGGGTACCAAGAACAGTCTTGAGTAAAAACCTTGTCCTTTTTCCTGTTCTGGTACTGTCTGAATGGCCCTCATATCCATGAGTGACGTAACCTGTTTCTGTGCCTCTGCCCATTGATTTTTTGGCAGTTCTGCAAACCATTTGCCATTGGCAGAGTGTGGAAATGGAATCTGTACCCCTGTGATAAGATGTTTAGTACTCACTTGTCCTGGGTTATTAACTGACAATTTTGAGCAAAAAGTACTCATTTTCCCCCTATGGGTGCTGCCAAAAGATAAGTGCTTGGTGTAGGCAGAGGGAAGTCATTGGGATTGCTTCCTGTAGGTTTGCACTTTATCTCCTCCAGATTTGGAGGTGGATGCGCCCCATTGCTTTGACCTATATGAGTCTTGCGCCTGGTATCTGGAACCCTTAGGGCATCTGGATTTGCCCCTTTGAGCTCTGTCTGACACAGGAAAGGACCAATTTTTTGTAGGCCAGCGTCTACTGAATCTTGGTGGCTGCACTTGTTAGAAGTCTTTAACAGTTTGCATAGACTTAAGCTTGGTCTTCCATTTTCTTTAAAACCTCTTCTGCCTTAATACCAAACAGAGAATCATGCTGTAAAGGTGCATCTAGTAATTTAGCTTTAACATGATCAGGCAAATTTTGTTCCTTTAACCAGGCATGCCTCCTAATCACAGATCCAGTAATTGCGGCCCTGCAGGAGGGCCTGAAGAATCAAAACCACATTGCAAAGTATGCTTCCCAACTTGTTCAGCTGCATGCAATAATTCCTGCAATTCTTTATTTTCTGCACATTCTGAAATCATCATTTTTTGTTTCCGCAATCCCATAACATGTGGTTGGTACTTAAGCATATGAAATTGACAGTTTAAGGCCCCGACTGTCAAGGTTGCAGATGTATAAACTTTTTTCCCCATCTGTCCAGTGCCCTTGAATCTCTGTCAGAGGGGGGAGGATTTTTAGCTGTTGAGGCCTTAACTCCCTTTGGGCCTTGTGAAATAGTTTGAGGATCAGCAGCAGGGTTTCTAAATAAAAATGTATGAGAGTCAGGGACCCTGTAATATCTGTCAGGCTTACTGGGAGTCGGAGGTAAGGAGTCAGGGTTCAAGCTTGACTCCTAACACACATCATCCACAATGTCTAAAACAGGGGGAATGGCTAAAGGCTTGTGCTGAGGGAGAAGGAAATCCCTGAGCCTCTTTTTTGATTCTGAGAAGTCTTGACTCTCCCAGTGAAAATGCTCCCTCAAAGTATGCAAGGTTTCTCCAAATTAATAATCCTCAGGAGGAGATGCAGATGGAACAGACTCCTCAGCAGCAGAATCCTCATAGGGAGGTATAGATAATTCCTGATCAGAAGAAATAGAAACCTGATCTGAAGAATCATAACCCGTGTCTTGCCTAGGCCTCTTATCTGGAGGGAGATGAGTACCCCTGATCAAGGTAATAAGGTCTTCAGGTCTGCTTTTTAGGCATAGAGGCCTGTGCACGTGGCTCATGCGTCGGTTTTTTAGTTTTAGAAGTTGCTTTTGTCTTTGGTTTTGCAGCTGTCGTCGGTTTGATATAGAAATGTTGAGGTCTGAATACACCCCTCAGAAGCCGGTGCCTGCTCAGCGGCTCCGGACCCATCCGAGGAAGATACAGCCATCGGTCCAATACCTTGAGTATCTTACAGCATTCCGGACTCCACATGGGTGTCGGTAGAGGCCTGCGACTCGAAGGTAGCGGGTATCAGGGGTTGCAAAAGCGCCTCACTGAGTACCGGCGACTGGCTTAGGAGAGGCTTTGTCATCGGTTTTGGATCTTGACTGCCTTTCTCTGCCCTTTTCTTTGCGTTTTTTATGTACTCCGGTAGTCGGATTGCTATCCGATGACATTTCTGGGTAGTTAAATCTGTTTCCAAAATACTGTGATGCAAAAATCTACCGATTAGTGCGTTGGTTAAATCTAGCACAAAACAGACAGCCAGGCACGTTGTGATCAGGGCCTAGGGCAAGGAATACAGTATAAATGGAAATCCTTATGAGGCATTTGCTTCCCACAAGAAATACAATTAACTTTTTCTGACATCAGTAAAAAAGCAAGAAAAAAGTTTCCCCAACGGGGTACTTAGCTTTAGTGAAGACTTCGGTTCTGAAACTCAAACTTGAATATTTCAGTAGTCGGCCGACTGGTACTTGCGAAATGCTTCTGCTTCGGGCACCGCTTGGCAAGAAAGACTGAAGAAAATGGCGTTGGCTGCATGTTTTATACCCCTGACGACCTAACGTCATGGAAGAGAAGACAGCAACTGACGCAGGACCCAAGACTTTGGAATTCAGGCCGACTGAGGGCAACCTGCCAGCAGATTACCCAAATGTAATGACTGCAACAGTGAAACACAAAGAACATCTGGGCACTCAGGTAGTAACCTTACCTTTGATCACCACGTCTCCACAGTGGTAAGGGCATTTTATATTGCTCATCTCATAAGTAATGGCACTACATCCAGAAAAAAAGAATTTACAACCTCTCTGTACTCTCCCCTCATTAGGCCACTCCCATTTTGGTATGTACTGTTTCAAGCACATGCAGCAACTGGAAAGACCACAAAGGTTCCTCACAAGGAAAATTCAAGGTCTTCAGCTTCTGTAATATGTGGATTGTCTGAAATTACTGTCACTTTATTCTGTCTCATACAGACTACTCGTAAGCAATCTATGCCTTACATACAAGGCAATCTATGACCCTGCTTTACTGGAAATGCTGTACATCTGCAAGTCAAACGGTACACGGGTTACTCTATCTTCACCTGGTATGTGACATTAACAGAACCTGCTGCAGGGACAGATTTGTCTCCCAGAGGTTACTACACCTTTAAAATGGACTCCCACGTCATGTCAAACAAAGCACCTCATTGGCCCTCTTCAAATGCAATCTGAACGATTGGATGGGTAACCATAAATTCACCCCGGGGGTTCCACCTGTATCCCTCTTGAACAGGAGCAATTCGTGCTGATCACTGAAATAAAGGTAGAGCTTGGCTAGGCTTGTAAGGGCCCTAGGGCCATTAGCCTAGTAATGTCTTATGATGCTATACCTTCTAATGACAGAACCAGAGACTGCATCTCAGCTGGAGGCCTCCATAGTATCATAGCCACAGTATAAATAATGTCTAGCCACTTGGAAGCTAGAATGGCAAAGGTCCAACAATTCCTTGGAAATGTTCTAGTCTTCCAGGGAAGATATCTTTTGTTTCATTTGATCTAAAATAGTTTGTTGGTATTTGATAATATGAAACTGACAGTTAAGGGTCCTCATGACTAGGGTAGCAGAGGTGTAATTTTTTTTAACCAAACCTATCAAGGGCCCTGCTTTGTTTGTCAACAGGTAAAAGATTTCTGAACTAGCCCAAGCTCCTTTCGGTCATGAAGTGACCACCTCCAGATCAGCAGAAGAATTATTGAAGTACTTATGGGAGCCTAGCAACCTATAAATCCAGTCTTGTTTTCAAGGGGCTGGAGGAAGAGAATCTGGACTTAAAGAAGAATCTATAAAAATATCCACTACATCATCCAACACAGGAGAAATAGCCAAAGGTTTGTGTTCTGGCAGGTCAAGGAACTCCCCAATGCTCTTTTTTTTAATTGTGGGCACTACTGGGGCCCCAACTGGAACTGTTCCCTCATAGCAAGGAGAGTTTTCCCAAATGCATGTCCTCAGGGAGCGAGGCTGAGGTCAGATTCTCTTCAGAACCTGAATCTTCAAAAGAAGGATTCCTCCTCAAAGACAGACTCCTCCTGGTCAGAATCCTCTTCAGAATCAAGAAGTTCAGAGAAATCAACAGGGGTAAGATTCCTCTTACTTTTCCCTGGGGAATCTCCAAAGGGGGTTGCCTAGCTCTGACTATAGAAATAAGGTCTTCAGCTAACCTCACCAGGTCTGACATCCCTTGTGCATGGCAGCCTGTAGACCTAGGCACAGGGCCTGAGGAAATACCCTTCCTTACAGGAAGCCCTGGCCTTGGGCCTAGGTAAGCCCACAATCCTGATGCCAGTGTCTCTGAAATAATGAGCTGATGCCATAAAGGGACATCACTGGTAAAAGTGCTCATCTGAAGCCAAGGTCTGCTGAGCGACCCTAGACCCGAACAAAGTCAAAACCTTTGCAGAAGAGGGACTTGATGGCATGTCGGACTCCGAATGTGTCTCAGAGGCCTGTGTCACCATCTCAGTCGCAGGAGGCGGCTGTGAAAGCACCTCATCTTCCTCAGTGATAACGAGCCTAGGGGGACTAGCAGACAGAGGGATTGTCGTCCAACGCAATAAGCTTGGGTCTTTTTTCCTTATTCTTCCTACTCTTAAGAAGCTCAACCTTGGAAAACCAGTGGACACCACTGGATGATGTGAAGTAGCTGGGACACTTAAGTTGCCTAGCCAAGATCTCAGCCCTATACCTGTTGGTCCTAGAGTGGAAACGGGAGCAGAAACAAAAATTAGGAACGCCGTGATCAGGACCTAGAGAGGTGACACACACTGAATGTAATGAAGCAGCTGATCAAAAGGGGGAAGCGTGGGCTTTTCCAGTACAAAGTTAAGGTCTCAAGCAGGGGTGGGCGCTCTCCTTAGTGGCCTTAAAGGATAAAGGGACTCCAAATCTGTCATATGCTGCCAGACTGAAGAAACTCCAGCTCTATTCAGTCGCATACCGTCTGCTCAGAGGTGACCTGTGCCTGACATACAAGGCCATGTCCAACCCAGAATTAATGGACATGCTCCACCTCAAAAAATCCAAATCTACCAGATCCACTAGAGCAAGCGACTTAAAAATTAGCACGGATATAAATAGGACATGCTGGAGGGATAGATTTGTCACCCAGAGACTCCCTATGCTGTGGAATAAAATCCCGGTCCATGTGAGGCAGAGCACCTCGCTGGCTCTGTTCAAGAGAAATCTTGACCGGTGGATGGGAGATCGTATGTTTACCCCGGGAATCATCTCTGTGTCACTGCTGGGCAGAGGCACAACAAACTAATGGGCACAGTATTTTTTAACATAAGGGGTGGCATAAGCCACAAAACTTTGGACTAGGCTTATAAATGCCTTAGGGCAGATAGCCTAGTATAAACCTATGAACCTATGAGTACCGCACCCACAAACTCAAAAAACATGTTTAAAACATCATGGCATGACATTTCCTACACTTTAACAGCACTCTGGATTATTTACAGAATTTTAAATATTTTTATATGTAATTCCAGACTCAGACCACCTGGAGGCTGGCATATTGATGTGGTTTGGATAAATCAGGTTGCCATTCAGTATCCCAGAAAGCATTGTTTGGCTCAAAAATGTTACATCATGCATGCCTCCGTTTGCCTAAAGTTCCTATCATTTCATAGATGTTGCATGCGTACAAAGTACTGAGTAAAATAGAACAGTGTAAGTAACATTCTCGGTTGCTGGATGACTACTTAAAACAGAAACGGTGCAAATGCCACAGAACACACTGAAAGTGCTGTTTACTGCTGCTTTTTTTCTAATTTAGTTTAAATGGCACTAATTTGTGAGACAATGAATTCCGGTCCATTTACTTCTCCCCTCCCCATAACACTTAGCTTCCCTAGCTGTCAAAGTCCTGAGGGCAATTTGACCTGGTAATTCCATTGATGGGCAGATCTCAGCAGGGTGCTTAACTCATGTAATTTAATCTTTGCTCTAGCATTTCCTTTGTTAGAGGGGACTTTTTTTTGCTGCACTATAGCCATGGCCTTACTTGACTGCAATCACATCCAGTAAGGTCTTGCACCAAGGAGCTAAAGAATAAAACATTTATACTATTAACCAGTTTTGATCTTTATTAATTTAAGTGTTAAGGTATCACTTCATGCTTCCACCTTGTTAAAAATTGAGATTTACATGTGCAAAGTGTGTTGGTATGCAGTGTTTGCCTTCATATGTTTTTACTCCACTGGTTGGTTTGCAAAAAAAAAAAAAAAACTTTTGCAGGGTCCCTGGATTTGTCTTTATACATACAAACCACATTGCTATATTTTCCCCTTCCTTTTTCTTGTGTCCAGAAGTCACTTATAACAAAGTAAATTTTTTATTGATTTTTTTTTTTAAATAAAGGACATCAAGGTTAACTTACCTTGAATCAGATAATGGATGCCACTGCAATGAATCACTGTTGAAATATTTGTGCATGGACAAAATCCCTTTACTAAATCTATTTGCCAGCCTCCAGTTCAATTGGTGCTATGGCTTTAATATACTGGTGTGTTTGCTCACGCCTTCCAAATATCTCCACCACTACATACCACTTTTGCAGTGTAGTAACCACCCGACATGCCCATACACCTTTAGCCATCAATATGCAGCTACTCCTGTTTATGTGAGTATGTGAATTCATTTTCAGACTTAAGGTGTGGAAGCTGCACTGAATAATTCTAGGTGCTTGTTCTGGTTTCACATGGTGCTTGCTTAGAGCTACTCTCATGTTAAGCCACTATGAATATGTTGCACTGCCACCTCTGATACCAGGGTAATGTTTTAATCTTTCTATTCCCGCACTGCACACTAGCAGTATCAGGTGAAAACACAACAGAGAAGTATGCAAGTGATACACCACCTAAGCATAATTTGCCGTACAGAATGTACAAGTATGCATACCAAATTTCTGTGTTTCCAAACATCAGTGTTACTACACTACTACTGAATAAAATGAACAGCACTCAGGCTGGGGGGGGGGGGGGGGGGGAGCCATGACATCACAGAATGGGTGGGTCTTATTATTTTAGTTAGAATCAGATGATGGCTGTAGTGATGTCACTTTGTGGGAGGGAACTGATTAAAAAAAAAAAAAAAGTACCTGTACTGCCTAGCCTCGATGTCAGTAATTGGGAGACTCCAGCAAGCTTTATTCAAACGTGAGAGAATAATTTTGTAAGTGAAACCATCATAGTATGAGAAAATAGGCTTCTATTACAGAAGTAAGGGGAATTATAAAAATTGTAAATGCTTTATTGTTGTTGCTTTACAGGACAATGTAAATAGGGAGGAAAAGGGCCGTGAAGTTGAGGAATACATTAGAGAAACCTGTTGTACTCCTTTAAGTTGTTTGCCCCTCTCAGGAACTGTTTGATGAGAGGGTGAAAGAATAGAGGTGGCTCAGTATTGTAATGAGCCGAAATGGCAGAAGCATGGATCTTAATGGATGAGGATAGGCCTCCGTGGAGTAGTTCTGCTAGGTAATCCAGGATTAGAGTTAAGGATGGCAGTGCTGTGCCCTTTCCTTTAGACCGAGTCCAAGAACAATACCTTTTCACCTTTCAGCATAGGATTTCCTAGTACTGGGCCTTCTGGCTTCAAGGAGGACGTCCAGCACCTGTTTGCTTAGGGCTGCTGGTGGAACGTTTAAGGAGTAAGCCAGGCTGCAAGATTTCATGTTTGCAATTGTGGATGCAAAATCTGTCCCTCCTGCTGAGAAAGCAGGGTTGGGCTCTGGTGTAGGTGCCAGGGTGGCACCGTTGTAAGGGTGCACAGGAGTGGGTACCAGTGCTGGCGTGGCCAGTCCGGGGCAATCAGAATTGTCCTTGGCCGGTCTTGTTTTGTCTCGAGTAATACTCTCGAGAGAAGGAGCAGAGGGGGAAAGGCATAGATTGAGAGGTTTTCCCATTGAAAGGACAGGGCATCCACCTTCCAGGCCCTGCTGTGAGGGTTTCTGGTGCAGAATTTGCTTAACTGGTGGTTGCTGGGGGAGACAGAGATCCACCTCTGGAGTCCCCCACTTCTGGATCAGAAGGTTGAAGGTGCTTGGCTCCAATTTCCACTCGTGTGGGTCTAGGAGATTTCTGCTTAAGTCGTCTGCCAGTGAATTTTGTTAGCCTGGGAGGAAATGAGATTGTAGATGAACTTGGTTGTCCAAGGCAGTGTTCCACAGGGTCATAGCTAACGCTAACCTGCAGAGTGGGTAAGAATGGGTTCCCCCTGCTTGATGTACCACATAACTGTGACGTTGTCTGATTTTATCAGCAGTTGTCCTGGTAAGAGTAGGTATCTGAAAGCTGTTAGGGCATTCTGTACAGCTAGCATCTCTTTTTGGTTGATGTGCAAGAGAATTTGCCTTGGGCTCCAGTGGCCCTGAATACATTTGCCTGCCATGTGAGCCCTCCATGCATAGTCTGATGCGTCTGTGGTTAGGGTCTGGGTGGCATGGGGTTGAGTAAAATGCAGTCCCTTGTTGTGGTTGCATGCTTCTGCCCACCAAAGGAACTCTGTCCTTCGACAAGGTATAAGAATGACAGGTCCTGAGAATGTTGGCACCAAAGACTTAAGTACCACTGAAGTTTCCTCGTATGCAGTCTTGCATATGGAATTAGCAGAATACATGAGGCCATGAAACCTAGAGCTTGCAGTATTTTTCTTCCAGATAGCTGGGTTCTGGTGGCCTTTTGTTTGAAGTAGTCTGTCAGATACACCTGTTTTTCTGAAGTGAGGAATGCCATCTGGAAAGTTGTGTCCAAGCTTGTTCCCAGGAATACAATCTTTTGACTGGGTACCAGTTGTTATTTATTTTCGTTGATGGTGTACCCCAATGAAAAAAGAAGTTATGTTCTTACCATAACGTTCCATGTGAATTGTTCATATCGCCTTTGTTCTTACGCACGGGTTCGGAGCAGAGCCTTGAGTCGGCCACATCGCAGGCTCTGCATCTAAGAGAAGCTCGAGGCCCAGTTCCTATCCCATGATCCCCTGCTGCTATCCCTCAGATCTAGTTTGCTAAGAAACCAGACTTCAATAACAACTAAACCCTTTGCCAACTCTCTCATCCACACGAGATTGAAATACTCAAATTATATACAGACAGGCCTACAGCAATGAGTACACCTAAAGGAAGCAGATAGTGCCAGGTAACCCCAAGAAAGTAACCAGACACCAGTCATAGCCGTTCTTCCAAAACGTGGAGGGGGATGGAGGGAGGGATTGTAAGAACAAAGGTGAGATGAACAATTCACATGGAACGTTATGGTAAGAACATAACTTCTTTATATGAAATTGTTCGATCTCGCAGTTTGTTCTTACGCACGGGTAGCGTCCCTAGCACCGCAACCCTGGGTGGCTCACAGAAGAACATTCTTGAGAACCGTAGAACCAAAGGAAGCCCTGTCCCTGGAGGTCCTGCCCACTTTGTAGTGAGTAATAAACGTATCAGGTTTGGCCCAAGTAGCTGCCGCACATATGGTATCCAACGGTAAATGATCGGCGTGGGCCAGAGAAGTGGCAACAGCCCTGGTATAATGAGCTTTAGGTTTGAACGGGAGAGACTGCTTGGAGGATGAATAGACAAAATTTATACAGTCAGACAGCCACTTAGACAGCATGCATTTTGTCACTGCCAGTCCTTTCTTATTTTCCGCAAAGGAAACAGAGTTGATCTGATCTCCTACATTCCTTGGTTCTGTCCAGATAAAATCTCAACTGTCTGTGGACGTCCAATTTGTGCAACATGTATTCCAATTTATTAGAATGGTTCCTGAAAAAAGTGGGAAGCTCAATGGATTGATTAATATGAAATACTGCACATACTTTCGGCAGAAAGGATGGATTGGTATGCAAGGTGACCCTGTCTGGGTGAAAGACTATATACGGGGGTCTAATAGACAATGCCTGTAGTTCCGAGATTCTGCGAGCTGAAGTGATTGCCACCAGAAACAGGGTTTTCCAGGATAGATACTTAAGTGGACATGTCAAAGCTGGCTCGAAAGGTTCCAACATAAGTTGAGACAGTAATAGATTAAAATTCCAGGGAAATACCGGGTTTCGTATGGGTGGCCTGAGATGGAATGTACCCTTCATAAATGCTCTACAAAATCTGTGGGACATGAATGTAGCTCCCCCTTCACCGATATGAAAATTTGATATGGCAGCTAGTTGAACTCTTATCGTGGACGTCAAGGACCCTTGATGAGAGAGTGTGGACAGAAATTCTAAAATTTTGTGAATAGGGGCCACTAAAGGGTCTATACCCTGTCTGGAGGCCCAATACGCAAAACGTTTCCACTTGCTCCTATACAGTTTTCTTGTGGAAGTTTTGTGGGAAGAAACTAAAATGTGCTGTTCTGCCAGGGATAAAAGGTCCGACCTGGCTAGGTTGGGAAGTGGAGCAGCCAAGCTGTCAGTTTGAGGGACTGAAGAGATGGGCGAGGAACTCCTGACGAGTGGGTCAGCAGGTCTGGCACTGGGTCCAGAGTCCAAGGTTCTTCCATCTGGTGAGCATGAAGAAAGGGAAACCAGATCTGTCAAGGCCAAAATGGTGTTATCAAGATGATCGTCCTTCCCAGACCTTTGGCTTTCTGTAGAAATTTGGGAATTAATGGAATAGGAGGGGAAGGCATAGAGGAGACCGGGGGCCAATCGTGTACCAGTGCGTCCCTGGGGGCACCCACCCCGGGGGGGGGGGAGGGGAGTAGGGCGAAGTAGCTTCTGCATTTGGCGTTCAAGAGGGAAGCAAGAGATCGCAGCAAGGATGGCCCCATCTGCAGAAGGTGTCCTCCGCAACTTGATTCTTGAGGGACCACTCGTGGGGTAACAGGATGGCTCTGCTCAACCTGTCCGCTATGATGTTGGATGTTCCCGGGATGTGCGTTGCTATTAGAAAGCGTCCGGTGGACACAGCCCATTGCCAGATTCTCAGGGCCTCTCTGCATAAGGGGTAAGACCTGGTTCCTCCCGGTTTATGTATCAGACTACTGACATATTGTCCGTCTGAACTGCCACTGTTCCCAGAGGTAAGGAGTCGTGAAAGTGTTGCAACGCCAAGAACACTGCTCTCAGCTCCAGGACATTGATGTGCAGGTTGTACTCTATTTTCGACCACTCTCCTTGGACTGTACTCCCTTGAAAAAGTCCCCCCCCCACCCTATCAGGGAAGCGTCTGTGGTTATTGTGGCCACGGGGGCAGAGAGTGCAAACTGACGCCCCATCATCAGTTCCTGATTGTTTATCCACCAACGGAGGTCCCGCTTGCAAGTTTCCGTGATTAAGATTCTGTGTGACAAAGGTAACTGTTGGAATGACCACTGAGCAAAGAGGAGCCACTGGAGGATCCTCATGTGCATTTTCCCTAGGGGAACTGCAATAAGGGTAGCTGCCATCATGCCCAATACTTTCAAGACTTGTACCGCGGGGACTCTTGTTTTGAAGAAGACTAGAGACCTGATCCCTCGGGGCTGACACTCTTGCATGAGGAAGTCTTATCCATTCTATGGAAGTAGCAAACTCCGCCCCTATGAATAAGATATGCTGTGAGGGCGTCAAGGAGGATTTTTCGAAGTTCACTGTTATTCCTAAGCTGGAACAGAGGTTGATTGTATAGTCCCTGGCTTGCACTAGGTGATGCTTGGTGGTGGCAGTAAGAAGCCAGTCGTCCAGATACGGAAACACTCGGAATCCCCATCGTCTCAGGCGAGACGCCACTACTGCCATGCACTTAGTGAACACCCTGGGGGCTGAGGTGAGGCCAAAGGGCAGAGCTCGAAACTGAAAATGACTGGCTCCCAGCCGGAAGCGCAGGTGATCTCTGGATGGTCTGGCCATTTTTATGTGGTAGTACGCATCCTTGAGAACTATAGAGCACATCCAATCGTTTGTTTGAAGAAACGGAAGAATCGATTGTAGCGTGACCATCCGGAATTTTTCCTTCTTCACAAAGGTGTTGAGTCTGCTGAGGTCCAGTATTGGCCTCCAGTCCCCTGTTTTCTTTGGAACTAAAAAACCTTGAGTAAGTTCCGGATCCTATTTGGTCCGCTGAGACTGGTTGGATGACTCTTTTTCTAATAGCCTTTGTATCTCTATGGCTGCTTGATGCGGGTGGAACATCTGGGAATCTTTTTTGGGGGGGGGTGGTTTGTTTAGAAAGGGAATATCGTATCCTCTGGTTATTATGCTTTTTACCCATGAATCTGATGTGAAATTTAGCCAAGCCTCCGGGTATAAAGCCAAGCGACCCCCGACTGCCTCCAGAGCAGGACAGCCAGGCCTCCACTCAGGAGTGCTGGAAGGGCTTCCCAGGGACGGTATCCCTGTCGCCCTGGTTCTGCGGACCCCCTCTGCCGCCTGGGCGGCATCTTCCATTCCTCTGCCTCTGGAGGGGATATCGCTAGGTGCAGACTGGAAAGATCCCAGAGTCTTCCAGAACCACATTTTCCTGCCTCGTTGCCCTTTGGGGTACGGTCTAAAGGGGGCGGAAAAACAGACCCCTACGGCAGACAGGGTCTTTCCCTCTTGCTCGCACCTAGTGAGTGTCTCCTTCACTTTGGGCCCAAACAAGGAGGCACCATCAAAGGGGGCATTAGTAAAGGAAGATTTAAAGGCTTCCGCAAAGGAGCACAGGCGCATCCAGGATCATCTCCGCAGAGCAATCGCTGAGGCTGCCGCCCTACTCGAACCTTCGGCTGCATATATGAGCCTCATGGACGAGTTAACTATTGAAGTAAAGGTGTTAAGCTGTGCTGTCACCTTATATGAAACAGCAGCATCTGTGGTACCCTGGAGGGTATCTCTCAACTCCTTAATGAGATCTCTCTGAAGGAGCGTAAAATGGGTAAGGTAGTTCAGTGATCGCATGGTAAAATTCGCTGAGCTAAACACGCGCTTCCCATACCTGTCCATAGTCCTAGAATCCTTGTTAGGAGGATGAACAGAGATGCTTCGGACATTTCCTTTTTGGTGGCTGCCGCTACCACCATAGCATCAACAGGGACTCCCTTGGTAAGGTAAGCTTTATCTTGGGGGGCAGTAATATATTTATTTGGTCTCAGAGGGACTGGTTCTACGGTATCAGGGGCCTCCCATGCCCTTCGAGCTATTAATTCCATTAGCTTATCGAAAGGCGGAGTCACCCAGGAAGTGGAAGGTTGAGCCCCAAACGCCTTCAGCAACATCGACTCGTCCTCAGTGGGGGCAAGTGTCTACCAGTCACCCCTCTGTTTTAAAATTTCTAAGATGTCAGCGAATGAGACATCCTCGGGGAGGACTGTGGGGACCCCTCGGACTCATCCAGGTCGGTGTCCGATGTCAATGATTCCTGTGAGGAATCAATGCGCCTCCTCTTGCACAATCTCTTCCTCAGAATTTCATCCGAGGGGGCATCTGATGAAGCTTCCGAGGAACAGGGTTCACCCTCTGGGGCTGACTGAGGCATTGGGTCTCTACACGCTTGGTGGGGATCGAGGGCGCAGAAGCAGAACACGGTCCCTTCAGGGAAGGAGAAGTGGAATCTGATGATGTGAGTGTCTGACCAGACAAGACCTTCCTCATGGCGTCGAAGGCACCGGAGCCCCAGTTCGAGGACTCCACTGGATCTGAAGAACACGGTAGCTTCCCCGGTACCGGAGCCACGGGCTCTGATCCAGAGGACAGAGCCGAGCTAATCTGCGCCGTGGCCCCGAGGGGAAGAGGCAGCACCGAAAGCTCAGTTCGACTCTCCACCCTGGAACCAAGGAGAGACTGTCGGCTCAGAGACCCATCGACGGTCTCTGAGGCTGTCGAGGTCAGTGGTGCCGACAGCACTAAGGAAGGCTTCGGCACCGGGGGATCAACAAATATCAGATCCTCGACTCCCGGCTCCAAAGACTCAATGGGTCTCGAAGGAGGATCTACGGATGGGACAGGGAGGGCTTCAAGTTTCGAAACCAGCTGGGATGAAACTGCAATGAGTTTGGACAGAGCCGTGTTCTCCATAAGCTTCTGTACCACTCGATCCACATCAGTGTCTGACATCGCTCTGGAAGAACGGGTCGAAGGGGCCAAAGAGGTCACCGAGTGAAGGATTGAAGACGGAGGCACCTCTGACACCGGCTCCAAGACCTGGGCCTCGATTCGAGACAACCGTTCGATGCTCGGTTCCAAGGTCTGTGGAGCCGGTGACCGAATCTTGATAGAGGTGCTCGGAGCCGAAGACTTGGACTCCGATACCTTCGAAGCCTTCAACCCCTTCGAAGACTTCGATGCCTGGTCGGCCTTCTCTAAAGCCTCTTGAAAATCGGGCTTTAGAAGGCCCCTTTCAATAAGCTTCCTCCGTCTCTCCATCATGACCCTTCCACTAAAGGAATGACAGATGGAACAGTCTTCATGAAGGTGGAGAGGGCCAAGACAGTAAACGCAGGAAGTATGACTGTCCGTAATGGACATCTTCTGTCCACATTGACAGCGCTTGAATCCTGATTTAGCTTTCTCAGACATAACTACAAGCTAACTTTAAGTATGATAACACTAGTGTAGAAAAACACACAGCAAAACACACTAAACTATAGGTGTAAATATAACTGCAAAAAAACAGAGTAAATATATATATATGTGTGTATTTATATATATATATATATATATATATATATATATATATATATGTGTGTGTGTATATATATATATATATATATATATATATATATATATATACATATACATATATATATATATATATATATATATATATATATATATATATATATATATAAAATTATTACTATTACCTAATATTAATAACAAAGCTGAATTATTATAGAAAAAGTTCTGTCAGAGCCCTGACAGAAAAAACAGCCTATTGCCTAGGAGCAGCTGCTCCTACAACTATAACTACTAATATTAAAGGATATACCTAAATAACACGCACACAACCTAAAAACTTATCAATAAAAAAGCTATTTTTAAATGTGAATAAGTAAAGTTTTACTGGCCCGAGCTCTCTGTCGACGGGAACTGTTGCAGCGGAAAACTAGATCTGAGGGATAGCAGCAGGGGATCATGGGATAGGAACTGGGCCTCGAGCTTCTCTTAGATGCAGAGCTTGCGATGTGGCCAACTCAGAGCAGAAGCTCGGCTCCGAACCCGTGCGTAAGAATAAACGGTGAGATCAAACAATTTCATATTAAGGTTTTTTACGAATGTGAGGTGCTGAAGAAACCACTCCTGATTGTCCACCTGAATCAGGCAATCGTCCAAGTACGGGTAAATTTGGATATTTCTCTGCCTGCAGTATACAATGGCTGGAGCCAGGCATTTTGTGAATACCGTGGGCACAGTAGATAAGCCAAAGGGAAGTGCAGAGAACTAATAATGCATAGACCCTGCCCTGAAACGTAGAGATTTCCTGCAAGCCTCACTTATGGGGATGTGCAGATAGGCTTCTTTTAAGTCTAGGGTGACTAACCAGGCATCCTTGGCTAACATAGGGAGAAGCTGTTGCAGGGTAAGCATCTTGAATTTTGGTACCACCAGGAAGGTGTTGAGAATTGAAAGATCCAGGATTGGGTGCCAAGAATCCTCTTTCCTGGGTACCAGGAATAGTCTAGAGTAGAATCCTTGACCCCTCTGCTCTACTGGAATAGGCTGAATAGCTCTGATATTGAGCAGGGAAAGAACTTGGTTTTCAGCCTCTGCCCACTGATTTGGGGAAGGTCTGGAAACCCGCTTGGGGTTGGCAGTGAATGGAAATAAAATGTGTACCCCTGGGATACAATGTTGAGGACCCATCGGTCCTGAGGGACTGACATCCAGTTTTTTTTGCATGAAGGGTACGTTTTCCTTCTAGGGGAACAAGCAGCTGAGAAGTCATTGAGAGCTTTTTCCATAAGGAGGTGGCTTACCACTCCCTGTTTCAGGAGTGGGGGCACTCCATTGCTTAGATCTCTGCATACTCCGACACTGTAGTCTGTGTGGTCTGTTTCCCCTGTGTCTTGTTTGGGAGGGGCTGGAAAGGACCAGTGTTTTGATGGGCAATGCCTACTGAATCTAGGGGGTTGCACTTGTAGGAATTGTATAACAATTTGCATAGATTTAGCCTTTTCCTCCATCTTTTTAAGAACTTCTTCAGCTTTGGTACCAAATGGTCCTTATTTAAAGGAGCATCTAGTAATTTAGATTTGACATGATCTGGCAAGATCTGCTCCTTCGGCTAAGCATGTCTTCTCAGTACAGAGCCAGTGACAGCTACCCTGCAAGATGCTTCTAGGGCTTCAAAGCCACATTGTTCAGTAATCTTACTAACTTGGTTTGCAGAGTGCATAAGCTTCTGCAATTTTAGTTTCTGCACAATCTGGAAAAATTACCACTTTTTGTTTAATAAATTCTGTAATATGCTGCTGGTATTTCAGCATGTGAAACTGGCAATTCAATGCCCCGATAGCAAGAGTTGCAGAGGTATATACCTTCTTACCCCATCTGTCCAAAGATCTGGAATCCCTGTCCGAAGGGGTTGGATTTTTGGCTGTAGTAGCCTTAGGTTCATAGGTACGTACTAGGCTATTGCCAGAGGGCATCTGTAAGCCTAGCCAGAATGTGTTGGCTTCCACTGCCCCCTTAGATTAGTTCTCTGTGCCTCCGTCCAGCAGAGCCATTGGTTCCCTGTGCCTCCGTCCAGCAAAGCCACTGCAGTGATCCCCAGGGTAAATTTTCTGTTTTCCATCCACTCGTCAAGGTTTCTCTTGAAGAGTGTTAGTGAGGGGTCGCTGCCTAATGTAGATTGGAATCCTGTTCCAAAGTATGGGGAGTCTCTGGGACAGGAATCTCTCAATCCAGCACGTCCTATTTATCGTTGTGGTTATGTTTAGATCCCTAGAGCGTATGGCTCTCGGGGATTTTTTTTTTTTTGTTGGAGCATGTCCATCAATTCTGGGTTGGACACGGCCTTGTATGTCAGGCAGAGACCACCTCTGAGTAAGCAGTATGCAACAGAGTAGAGCTGGAGTTTCTTCGGTCGGTCTGCATAAGGCATCTGTTTGAGGCCTTAATACATTTAGATCCCTGGGAAACAATCTCTGGGTCAGCAGTAGGATTCTTGAAAAGAAACTTGTGAGAATCAGGTACTCTGTAGTACCTGTCTGGTTTCCTAGGGACCGGAGGTAAAGTGACTGTAGCAAAACTGGATTCCATGAAAACATCATCCGCAACATCCAGGACGGGGTATAGCTAAAGGTCTGTGCTGAGGCAACTTTAAAAATTCTGTGTCTCTTTTTGGACTGAGGACCGTCTTGGCTTTCCCAGTGGAAATGCTCTAAGGTATGCAAGGTTTCACCAAAAGAAAAATCCTCTGGAGGGGAGGCAGAGGGAATGGATTTCTCTGCATATGAATCCTCATAAGTGGATAAGGACGTGTCTTCATAATCAGAATGTTAGAGTCATCGGACTCCTGGTCAGTAGAAACTGAAGGGGACTGCATTGTCTCTTAGCAGGGGAAGGCTGGCTTCCCCTAATCAGCATACGGTCTTCCAGCCATTCTAAGCATTTGTTTTTGTGGCATTGGTGCCTGAGCATGCGCTTTGGTCGTTGGTTTTCTAGGCATAGTGTGTACTCTGGGCCTAAGAAACTCGGTAGTTTTGGTTAAAAATGAATTCGTCGGTTTGATTCTAACATCGGCTGGATGAAAAAGTCCCTCAGAAGCCGTTGCCTGCACAGCGGCTCCGGACCCCATCTAAGGTAGAGACATCTGCTGGTTCCATAGTCCATAGCTGGTTCCAAGAAGCATCTTGCGGCATATCTGCCTCTGAATGGGTCTCAGCAGAGGCTTGCGAATCCACAGAAGCAGGCATCAGGGGCTGCAAAGATGGCTCACTGAGTACCGGCGGACTGGTGACTAGCTTAATAGAAGCGTCGTCAGCAGTTTTAGACCTATGCGGTCTGTTTTTATCTTTACTTTTTTTGGAAGATCGGTAGTCGGATGCCTTACTGAAGCCATTTCAGAATACATAGATAGAGATCGAAATAATTCAGCGACAAAGATAGCCTGACGACAAATGGTTCATTCGTTAAACAAGGCACAAAACTGACAGTGAGGGACGTCGTGATCTGGGCCTAAACAGGTGACACAGTAAGAATGAAAATCTCTGAGGTATTTGCTTTCCACAAGCAAGACAATTGTTAACTTTTTCTGACATCGGTTAGAGCAAGAAAAAAGGATCCCCAATGGGGTACTTAGCTTTAGAAGACTTCAAGATTGTTCAACTCGAAAACGAAAAATTTAGGTAGCGGCTGACCGGCACTTGCAAACTGCTTCTGCTTTGGGCTCCTTCTCCGCAATTAAGACTGATGTAATGGCGTCAGCTGCCTGTTTTTATACCCCTGACAACCTGATGTCATGGAAAAAGCGACAGCATCCAACACAGAAATACGAAGTCTCTGGTATTCGGGCTGACTGAGAACTACCTGCAAGCAAATAACCCAAGTGTGATGACTGCAACAGTGAAACACTAAGAATGTCTGTTCGTGGGGGAGGCAAACAGATCCACATCTGGACTACTCCATCGATGGACCAGGTCCAGAAACACATCTCTGTTTAGCATCCATTCGTGAGAGAGTCATGGTCCTGCTTAGAGTACCTGCCATGAGATTGTCTAATGAGGGAATGTAGACAGCTAGGATGTTGACTTGTCTGTCCAAGGTGATTTCCCATGCCTGTAGGCCTAACCTGCACTGAAGGTAGGGACCTTGTCCCTCCCCAGTTTGTTGATGTACCACAACACAGTGGTAATGTGCATCACCTCAGCATGCCTGGAAGTAGATGATCCTTGAAATTTTGAAGGGCTAATATCAGGGCTTTCATTTCCTTGATATTGATGTGTTCTTTGTTGAGGGAGGGTCCATGAGTTTCTCACTCTCCAGTCTCCTAAAGTTGCTCCCACCCTGTGTCTGAGGCGCATGTGAAAAGGTCTTGTTTGGGGGGGGGGCAGGGGCAGGTCTGGGTTGGCATTTATCTGAGCTATCCACCAGTTCAGTTCCCTGGAAATGCATGGGAGCTTTGAAATCATCCACTCCAGGAGGTGCAGATGTGGTTGCCAGACTGTTCTCGTGTACCACTGGAACTTTCTCATGTCAAACTTTGCCAGGAAAACCATGGGGATTGTTGAGGCCATGAATCCCAGGAGCCTGAGGAACTCCCGGGCTGACATGGCTTTTAGAGGGAGTAATTCCTTGAAGTAGTGAGTGAGGGACAATATTTTTTCTGGGGGAAGACAGGCTATTTTTTTCTGTTAGGATCCTGCACCCCAGGAACACATGATCCTGAGAAGGAATCGGGGATGATTTTTTGAGGTTTATAGTGAATCCCAGACTTCTCAAGAGGGAAGTGAAGTCGAGCTGTTGAAGAAACAAAGGAACTGATGGGGCCTGGATCAGGATATCATCTAGGTAGGGAAAGAGTTGGATACCCTTTGTCCTGACAAAGACCATAACTGGTGCCAGGCATTTTGTAAACACTCTTGGGGCCGTAGAGAGTCCAAATGGCAAAGCATAGAACTGATGGTGTGCGGAACCCACTGAGAAGCAGAGGAATTTCATGAACACTGGATGGATTGGGATGTGTAAGTAGGCATCTTTTATATCAAAGGATACTAAGAAGGCCTGGTGTAAGATCAAGGGGGAGCTGGGTAAGAAGAGTGAGCATGTGAAAGGAGGGAACTTGAAGGAAGGTGTTGAGCTGGGATAAATCCAGGATTGGCTTCCATGGACCTTCTTTCCTGGGAACTAAGAACATCCTGGAGTAAAATCCCTTTTCCCTTTGCATGTGCAGGGACTTCCTGAATGGTCCCTTGATCCAGACGTTCCTGAAGAACTGAGGTGAAGAAAGGCAGTTGTTCTTGAGGGGGTTGAGGAATGCCTTTGGGAGAAGGTTTGGTCTCCGAACTCATGAAGTGCACCAGTTTTATTATAGATAGAACCCAATTGTCCTGGGTAACCTGATTCAAAGCAGGTATGGAGAGGGAAAGACGCATGGAAAGTGGGATGTTTGGATCCAGTGCCTGGTAGTTGCAGGCTACCAGGTTTACCCTGAAAGAGCTGTTTGCTAACAGGAGTAATGGGAGCAGGTCTGTTTCCTGGAGTCCTCCTTGCTTTTGGCTGGCAGCTGTCTGGCAGGCCTTCTCACAAAGGAGGTTTTGGTAGGTAATTCCTTTGGAAGAGTGGGATCAGAGAGACAAAAATGTGTCTCAGATCCTGCAACTCCTTGCCTTTCATTCTGAGGGCCTTAAAATGGTCAGCAGCTGCTGAACCAAATCTTTATTGTCTAAGGGGGCGTCCAAAAGTTTAGGCTTAATGGCATCAGGGAGAGGCTGCAACCTAAGCCAGGAGTACCTCCTAACAACAGATCTTGAAGCAGCAGCCCTAGAGGAGGGCTCCACTGCATCATAATTGCACAAGAGTGCTGGTCACCTGACTGCAGGAATTCAACAGGGTAGATATTTTAGCCTTGTCTGGGGAGTCAGGGAGGTTCCGCAGTTTAGACAAATTAGCTAGCAGAGCCAGGGGATATTTGGCCATGTGGGTTTGGTAGTTAATTGCTCTAACTGCTAGGGTAGCAGACGCATAGACCTTTTTTCCTAGTAGCTCCATTAACCTGCTCTCCTTGTTAGAGGGCAGGAGAGAGGTGGATAGCTTAGCAGTTTTGTCTGTAGCCACAACAATGACTGAAGGGTCTGTAGAGGGTGCTTTGTGCAAGAATTTAGCATCCTCAGGGACCTTCTTAAACCTGTCTGGGCATTTGGGTGCAAGAGGTTGTGAATCAGGGTTTTTGGGGTCAGCCAGAAATGCATCCAAGAAGGCAGGGTGTTACTAGAGGAACAGCCGACTGGGAGACACCATTTGCAGGAGTTCATAATATCTCTTCTGGGTCTCTGTAACCTGACTGCTGTCCCACTTAAAGAATTAATTTGAGCAATGGTTTCCCTGAAGGTGATATCTTCCCCTGGGGAATCTGTTCCATTAGACATGCCCCACAGGGGAAGTAATTTGTGAGGTATAAGTGAAAGATTCGTCCCCTGATGAATCCCCTTCTTTGGATGTAACATCCACAGCAGGTTTACCTTTGAGGGTAGATGCAGACCTAGGGCTAAGAAGGCATTCAAAAGGCCTTGGGTGAATGCCTGCCAGTCAGGAAGTTGTTTGGAGGTGGTGGGAGAAGGCACAAGATGTTTAGTTTTTTGTTTCTTTTTATGGGACTCCGATATCGAGGTATTGTAGATCCAGTGAAGAGTGGGAGGGCCAGACAGCACTCAACAATATCAGAGAAAACATCCTCTAGAACCACAACTTGGCGAGACCCCACACGAACCTTCTGATATGATTAGCCTAGGTTCTCAGTGACCAAATCGGGACGTGCCTTCGGCTTCTTAAATGGCTTCCACCTGGGTACCCGGCCAAAGGAAGATCCAAGGATTCCGGCTCGGACTCCAGGCCTTCATTGGCCTCGAGAGGTACAGCTGGAAGGGAGGGAGTAGCAGTCGGTTCGGGCCTAGAGTTTTTGATGTTTTTGACTGGTGGCTCATCCGAGGGTCCTGACGTCGGATCCATCGCTTTAGCCAAATGCTTTAGACGTCGGTTCTCTAAATAAAGTTTTAAGGCAGCCAAGTGACTCCTGAGGGTTTTGAGAACAAAGGCCTGACAAATTCTACAAGTAGTGTGGTCGTGTTCCTTGCCTAAACAAAACAGGCAGAGCTCATGCGTATCTTTATGTGGAATTTGCCTTCCACACCTTCACTTGCCCTTTCGACCCGACATGAAAAACCCCGCAGCAGTAACAAAGGATACTCAAAATACCCCTATGGGGTAATTATCTGAAGTTGGATAAGATTGGCACTTCGCACAGTGTCACTTTTCCAAAGGGGCGACTACTAGAGATGGCAGTCACACAGGCGGCAGAAACGTTCTAAGGAATGTGAATGCGGACGTCTGTTTTGTACCAGACGTCCACAGAGAGGGAAGCAGGGTGTCTCATGCACCCTAGCAAGTAGCATCTATCTTTTGTAAAATGGCCAGACGTATGAGAGTCGACCAGAGGTGAACTCCCTTGAGTTATGAATACAGCAGCATATGAAGAGGACAACAGCCAGTTCAAAATGCATGATGAAGAGCTTTTTCGCTACTTCCCAGAAACCGTGGGCAGTCTGGTCTATCAATCTGCAGCTCTGCTGTAAACCCCAACCAGCTGTAGGTCTTCCAGGCAAGAGGAGGTAAGCCTGCTTAAGAGCAAGTTGTGCTGCCAGTAAACTCAAAATTTATAGTCCCTTCCAAAAACAAAGATATTACTCACAAAAACTAACTAGATTCCCCTTACTAAAGCAAAATAGCTGTTGCCATTTATGTCCACGTTGCGGATGACACACAGGTGAAGCAGTTACGTTGTCACCTCACAGCAAGAGGTTCTCCAGTTCAATTCTTGGCTGGGGTGACTTCTGTGCGGAATCTGCATGTCCTCCCTGCATTTGTGTGGGTTTCCTCCGGGTGCTCCGGTTTCCTCCTACATTGCAAAGACATGTGTCTGGAAAGTTTTTTCCCCCCAGGCCTTTGCTGAAAATTGGCTTTGCTCCAACTTGGACTTTCCTGGTAAACAAATGTTAAATAAATAAACAAATGCATAAAATTTTAACCAGTCAGAATTATATATGTCTACATCACTAACAAAGTACAGGCAGAGTAATAAGATATTTACCTTGTCTTCTTTTAGCCACTTTTCCAGCAGTTGTTTTCGTCCCTGCTGAAGCACTGGCCTGCAGAGCTCCAGAGATTCAAACTTGTTGAGCTGGCCCTGGTCCAAGAGAATTCCAAAATACTGCAACAGAGGAGAAGTCTGGCCTGGCTGGGCTGGTACACTCTGGAAACGACGAATGGTGTCTGGAGTACGCAGAATTCCCTAGAAAATGAAAAGGAGCTTAAACAGTAGGCTCTTAATCAGAGCACCTTCTTTATACACCTGTGGCAAAGTGCTTCCTTTATAAAAAAACTCTCTGAATTTGAGGCATAGTTTAAGCCATTACAGTGGTATATGGAGTTACAGTCATGTCTACTGCCCAGGTGAGCTAGTTAAATTAGCAGCTCAAGGGCCTGACACTACGGGCAGGGTAAAATGGGTGAGGCCATCCTGGTGGAAAGGGATTATGGGTGTCCAGGAGCTCATGTATTTGGGGATGGATTTCCATGATTGAGAGCTGGGAAAATCCATACAGGCGCCTCTGAGTGGCTATAACATCATGATGACATTAACACTTGTGGAAACATGGAGTGGTGCAGTGCTGACTACCCACTGCACAGGCCTCTGTTCAGAAAGTGAAGGGAGTACCGCTTAAGGTAAAAACCCTTAGCCACCCTTAAAGGCTACCTTAATCATGGCCCTTCCCAGTTAACCCTTTGCTCTTTGATAAAGAATTAATAGGTCGCTTGGCTGGGAAGGGACTGGTGATTAGCAGGCAGTGGGGCAAAATATAAAAAAAAAATTAGAGATTTAATGTTAAAAATCAAACAAAACTGTGTGTGTACCTTTAGTCAGAAATTAAACTTTGACCCCATTAATTAAAAACTGCTTACTGCTCTCTTTACACCAATAGTAATTTACTAGAGTTTACTCAAACTAGATGGAATACGTGTAAAATGTATGCCCGCTATGTCATTAAATCAAGGCAGCTGACAGAATTGTACTATGGGGGGGGCAGACACTACCAATAACCAGAAAATTACCAGCAATGCCGATTTAGACAATTTAATAAAAAAAAATTAAGTTAGTTAACAAAATATACATAATCGATAAGCACAGTCAATACAGACAGGATGAAAGCATGACATTTAGAATGCATTTGCTTTCAAGTTTAGAATGTGTGCATTTTAAAAATAAACTCTTCTGAAACGTCTACAATATATATTCAAATTAAATTTAACCAAAACATAGAGGTACTGAATGCAATCAACACTTATGTTTTTAAAAATATGTTGATCTAACAGCTTTGCAAGCACTCCACTACAAGAACACATAGCAAAAGGCAATCCAGCTAAGACAGAGGCTTGAACATTTCTAAGAAACGTCTACCAATAAGAGTTCCAATATTTGCTACTGATAAAGATTACCTTAGCAGTGTTACTCAAACCAGAAGACACAAAAGGCAGATGTCTAACAGCAATGTACAGTACTGAACAGCAGCTGCAAGTTAAACTTTCTGCAACCTAAAAGATGAATGTAAGCCTACAACTGAATTCATCCTCCTTCCATTCCAGTCTGCATTTTTTTTCTCAGCTCCCACACTAGTTGGTGGTGCCTTTCTGTGCATATTGCAATAATAGGGAACGCACTTTAGGAGTACGAGGGTGACTGTCCTTTGAGCACATCATATCACCCCTACCTACTACAAGGATACATAAGAACAGCAAACTCAAACAGCAGCTACTGTAAACTGTAAGTGAGGCCAGACACAAAGGTATGGCTAAAAAGCATTTGACCCCCCCCCCCCAGCAGCAAATCTCATTCAGTAAAGAAAGATCTTGTTCTGTAGATCAGCGTATCTGCCTTATGCAATTCCTCGCAAGGTTTACATTTCACTCTTACATTATACTGTCACAGACTAAGAAAGATACACTAATTTCAGAGGTAACTTGTAAAAAAAACCATTCTGAATATGCTTTGCAAGGGTATGTATTCAGCTTCTACATGCATTTGCAAACATATCCCTGTACGAAGAGGGATAATTTCTTGTCTGGTATTTATGGTTGGGTGTGTCCCCTCCATCAATCAACATCCTTTACTTTTCTGGAAGATTCCACGTTGAGGTACTAAAACATCTCAATAACGTTTTAGTTACTGCATTTCTAAATCATTGCAGGAACATCTCACTTTCACTATTTTTCATTGGTAACTATCACTAAAATTCTAGTTGGTCTAACAAATCTTCAATTGCATTTTGTTAGATCTTCTCTAATCAGCGTATCTGCCTTATGCAATTCCTCGCAAGGTTTACATTTCACTCTTACATTATACTGTCACAGACTAAGAAAGATACACTGTAATTTCAGAGGTAACTTGTAAAAAAAACATTCTGAATATGCTTTGCAAGGGTATGTATTCAGCTTCTACATGCATTTGCAAACATATTAACATATTCCTGCAATTTCTCACAACCATACACTACTGTTAGCAATTCCATTTACTCGAATGCATCCTTTCTGTGAATCTGTAAATGATTTTGACATACACACAGCTAGCGTATTCCTGTAGTATTGCTACGCCCTATACCAGTTCTACTTGTATTCACTTGTGCCAGGCTTACATCTCCTGCTACTAGTTTCTTTTTAAGATTTCTAAACTCTGGCTCTTCACTGCTCCATTCCCAGAATCAATGTTTTCTTTCTACAAAGTCTTTCGAAGGGGCAGTCATCTTAGAAAAGTTAGTTGACTGGCCTGATGGCACAGAGGCAGGACACCTATCTGTGCCACTACTGATCAGAGTTTGGGAATGGAATGGATAAAGTGGCCAGCAACCAGCTCTCCTATCCCAGAGTGGGACTAGGGAAACCAATGCATTGGTAGCCGCTGATAGATCAGGAGCTTTGCAGAAAAATCTCTGGGGAAAGTGTGTGCATGTCGGGGGAGGGGGGTATGACATCCTGCATCACTGCACTAGCTGCTCCCATGGCTGCAGTTAATGACTTACGGCAAAAATGATTGCTTCCATCTCCATGCATGCAACTCCTGTTACCTTTGCTTCCCAGCCCTAAAACTTGAGTTACCTTAAGGTCAATTCTCTCAGGAGTCTGGGAGATGCACCCAATGAAGGGTCACATCCTGAGTGCCTGGGTGAAGCAATAAGGGACTCAAGTCTTGGCAAGTGTAGAGACAGTACAGTTGTGTACACCTACCATAAACGTAGATGTTTGAGTGTATTCACTGTTGCAGTCATTACATTTGGGTTATCCTGCTGGCAGGTTGCCCTAAAAGTCTTGGGTCCTGCGTCGGTTGCTGTCACCTCTTCCCTGACGTCAGGTCATCAGGGGTATAAAAGATGCAGCAGATGTAATTTTATTCAGTTTTCCTTGCCCCAGATGTCAGGTGCCTCCAAAAGGGCAGGCTAAAATTATGTAAATAAGACATACATGCACCAAAATAAGCTTTACCTTCATTTATAAGCAAATACACCACCTAGGTTGTATAGATTAAAGAAGTAAAGATAAGTTCCAGCAAAAATAAGGGGGAAGGCGGGTGGGTAACCTGGACAGCAACAGTGAATACGCTCAAACATCTACATTTATGGTAAGTGTACACAACTGTACTATGTTCTTCGTGTTTCACTGTTGCAGTCATTACATTTGGGTTGAGTCCCAAAGCTATGATTGGGGGGCTGGAGCTAAACAGCATTAGGAGCGGCTATGAGGCCCTGCAGAACTGCAGTGGCAAAGCCTGCCCTGGATTTAGAGTAAAGAGGCAGATTGCAATGTTTTGTAAAGGTATGCACTGAACTCCAAGTACCAGCCTCTAAAATGTCTTTGGTTGGTACTCCCCTGAGAAAGGCTGCAGAAGTGGCTGCAGCTCTGGTTGAATGTGGCCTAATGCCCTTAGGCACTGGTTTGCCATGCTGTGAGTAGCAGAAACGAATGCAGTGACCTATCCACTTTGAAATAGTCTGCTTGGAGATGGCCTCTCCTTGTGATGCTGTGGCATATGCCACTAGTAATTGTTCTGTCTTTCTGAAAACTTTAGTTTTTGCCAAGTAGAATCTAAGTTGTCTGTGTACGTCCAAAGAATGCAGAATTTTCTCCCCCTTGTTCTGTGGATTTGGCTAAAAAGTTGGCAAATTAACAGTTTGGTTAAGGGCTACACTGGATACCACCTTAGGCATAAATGTAGGGTTTGTTCTCAGAGAGACCCTGTCTGGATAAAAAATGATAAAGGGTTCCACAGCCATGAGAGCCTGTAGCTCTGAAACTCGTCTTGAAGAAGTTATTGCTAGGAGCAGAGCTGTTTTCCAAGATAAGAACTTTATATCCGCAGTAGCAGCTGGCTTAGAAGGAGGTAGGGTGAGTTTTTCAAAGACGTAATTGAGGTCCCATGCAGGTACTGGTGTTCTCCTTGCAGGCCTTAAGTTTTTGGCTGCTCTGAGGTACTGCCTTAAAGGATGAGAAAAGAGTGGTGGCTCTGTATTGTAATGAGCCGAAATGGCAGAGGCATGGATTTTAATTGATGAAAAAGATAGGCCTTAGTCCAGCATCTCAGTTAAGTACTGCAAAATATGAGGAATATTTGGTACAGCTGTGTCAGTTCCTTGAGCTTGGTTCCAATCACAAAATCTCTTACATTTCCCAGCATAGGATTTTCTAGTACTAGGCCTTCTGGCTTCTAAAATGACATCCATCACAGCTTTACTGAGAGGTGTGGTTTGTATGGCTACATTATCCGACATGCTGTCAGGTTTAGGGTCCTAAGTTGGCTGTGCAAAATCTGATTGTTTTGCTGGGACAGTAGATGAGGTATTTGAGGTAAGGTCAAGGCTGGGCATTGGGACAAGTTCCTTAAGATCGGATACCAGTACTGGCGTGGCCAGTCTGGGGCAATCAGAATCATTTTTGGTTTCTCCTGCCTGACCTTTAGGAGTACCTTGGGGAGGAGAGGCAGCGGAGGAAAGGCATATACTGATAGGCCACTTTCCAAGCTCGTCTGTTGTAAGTCCTTGTGCAGAATCTTTTTAGTTCATTGTTTTGAGGGGAGGCAAATAGATCCATGTCCGGGCATCCCCATTTGTTTATCATTTTGAAGACTTGTGGATCCAGGTGCCACTCGTGGGGATCCATGAGGTTTCTGCTTAGTCTGCCAGAGTATTTTCCTTTCCTGGCAGGAACTGTGCCTGCAGATGAACTTGGTAAGTCAATGCTGTGTCCCATAAAGCCATGGCTTGCCTGCACAGGGGATATGAATGAGTGCCCCCCTGCTTATGTAGCACATGACCGTGGTGTTGTCTGTCTATCAGTAGTTGTCCCCGATGAAGTAGGTCCTTGAAGGCTGTCAAGGCATTTTGAACAGCTAGCATCTCGTTTTGACTGATATGTAGATGCTTTTGGTTTGTGGACCAGGTGCCCTGAATGCCTCTTCCTGCCATGTGTGCCCCCCAGACATAATTTGAAGCATCCGTCGTTAGGCTCTGCCTGGCTGGGGTAGTGAGAATGGCTGTCCCTTGTTTTGGTGACAAGCCTTTGTCCACCATCGAAACTCCTGTTGCAGGCAGGGAATTGGAGTAATCATTGTTTCCAGACTGTGGCAATGTTGTGTCCAGACACTTTTTAGGTACCACTGAATTTTCCTCATATGCAGTCTTGCATATGGAATTAGTAAGATGCAGGATGCCATGAAGCCCAAATCCTGCAGAATTTTTCTTGCAGATAACTGGGCCTTTGTTGCCATTTCCTTGAAATAGGTAGTCAGTTGCCTTTGTTTGTCTGGTGTGAGAAGCCATCTGGGCAGTTGTATTTAAGCTTGCACCCAGGAATATTATCTTTTGAGAGGGTACTAGTTTTGATTTATTTTTGTTGACTGTATACCCTAGGGATGTTAAAAGTCTTATCACAAACGTCAGATGCTGTAGTAGAATGTCCTTGTTCTCTGCTTGTATGAGGCAGTTGTCCAAGTAAGGATATATTTGTATTCCTCTGTCTGCAGTAAGCAATTACTGGTGCCAGACACTTTATGAAGACCCTGGGCGCAGTAGATAAGCCAAAGGGCAGTGCAGAGAATTGGTAATGCTTTGAGCCAGCCTTGAATCTGAGGTATCTTTCTGCATGATTGACTGATTGGGACATGCAGGTATGCCTCTTTTAGGTCTAAAGTCACGAGGCAAGCCCTGCTGCCCAGCATGGGCAGAAGCTGCTGTAAGGTCAACATCTTGAATTTTGGTATATCCAGGAAAGTGTTTAGAATAGATAGGTCCAGTATTGGTCTCCATGCTTTGTCCTTTCTGGGTACCAAGAACAGTCTTGAGTAAAATCCTTGTCCCTGCTCTTGCTGTGGCACTTGTTGAATAGCCCTCATGTCCATGAGAGCTGCGACTTGTTTTTGAGCCTCTGCCCACTGATTTTTTGGCAGGTCTGGCCAACCTTTTTCCCTTGGCAGGGTATGGAAATGAAACTTGTAGCCTTGTGACACTGTCTAGAACCCATTTGTCCTGGGTTATAATGTGCCAATTTTGAGAAAAAAGTGCTAGTTTTCCCCCTAAGGGTGCTGCCAGAAGTTAAGTGCTTGGTGCAGGCAGGGGGAAGTCATTGGGACCGTTTCCTGTATGATTGTGCTTTGTCTTATCCACCTTTGGAGGTAGAAGCACTCCACTGCTTAGACCTGTAGGATCCTTGCGGCTGTGATCTGCCTCTAGGGCATCTGGATCTGCCCCTTTGAGGTCTGTCTGAGACTGGAAAGGACCAATTCTTTGTAGGCCAGTGTCTGCTAAATCTAGGTGGCTGTACCTGTAAGAAATTATTGACCGTTTGCATAGATTTAGCTTTGTCCTCCATTTTCTTCAACACCTCTTCTGCCTTAACACCAAACAAGATATCATGTTGTAAAGGAGCATCTAATAATTTTGCTTTAACATGGTCAGGCAGATTTTGTTCCTTTAACCAAGCATGCCTCCTAATGACAGAACCCGTAACAGCGGCCCTGTAGGAGGCCTCCAGAGAATCAAACCCATATTGCAAAGTATGCTTTCCAACTTGTTCAGCTGCATGCAATAAATCCTGTATTTCTTTTGTTTTCTGCACATTCAGAATTTGCCATCATTTTCTGTTTAAGCAGTGTCATGATATATTGCTGATATTTGAGCATATGAAACTGGCAATTTTAGGCCCTTATAGCCAAAGCTGCAGATGTGTAAATCTTTTTTCCCCCATCTATCCAGTGCCCTAGAATCCCTGTCAGAAGGGGTACGATTTTTTGCAGTGGAAGCCTTGACCCCTTTTGGACCCTGATAAATAGTTTCTGGGTCTGCAGTAGGGTTTTTACAAAGGAATTTATGAGAGTCAGGGACCCTGTAATATCTGTCCGGCTTAACAGGAGCTGGAGGTAGAGAGTCAGGGGTCAGGCTAGACTCCGAGAACACATCTACAATGTCCAACACAGGTGGAATAGCTAGAGGCCTGTGTTGAGGTAGTAAAAGGAAGTTTGAGCCTTTTCTTAGATTCTGAAAAATTTTGGCTCTCCCAGTGGAAGTGCTCCCTCATGGTATGCAAGGTTTCCCCAAAAGTGTAGTCCTCGGGAGGAGAAGCTGAAGGAATTGATTCTTCAGCATCAGAATCCTCATGGGGGGAAGAGAATATTCCTGATCAGAAGGGGAATCGGAAGAAATGGAAACCTGATCTGAAGATTCATAGTCTGTCTCTTGCCTAGGCCTCTTATCAGGAGGGGGATGGGAACCCCCTAATCAAGGTAATTAAGTCTTCGCCCATTTTGAGCATCTGTTTTTTGGGCGTAGAGGCCTGTCCTTGTGGCTGGTGGACTTGTTTCTTTGCCTTTAAAGGTGTTTTAGTCTTTGAAGTTGGTTTAATATATAATTGTTTAGGTCTGAATACACCCTCAAAAGCCTATGCCTGCTCAGCGGCTCTAGACCCATCTGAGGGAAGAATCTCAGAAGCTCCAATACCTTGAGCTTCCAGCAGCCTGGCAGACTCCACGTGGGAGTTGGTAGCTGCCTGCGACACTAAGTAGCGGGAGTCGGGGCTGTGAAAGCGCCTCACTGAGAACCGGCGACTTGCTTAGTAGAATCTTCCTCGTCGGTTTTGGACCTCGGTTGCCTGTCTTTTTCTTTGCGTTTTTTGTGCACTCCGGTAGTCGGATGACTATCCAACGACATTGTATAATTAAATCTTCGCCCAAAATAGCTTAATGCAAAATCGTACCGACGCTTAATAGTGCGTTGGTTAAATCTAGCACAAAACAGACAACTAGCAACGTCGTGGTCAGGGCCTAGGCAAGGAATACAGTAAGAATGAAAGTCCTTATGAGGTATTTGCTTCCCACAAGAAATACAATTATTAACTTTTACTGACATTGGTCTGGAGCAAAAAAAAAGTTTCCCCAATGGGGTACTTAGCTTTTAATGAAGACTTTGAATCTGAAACTCGAACACGAAAATCTCAGGAGTAGGCCGACCGGCACTTGCGAACTACTTCTGCTTTGGGCACCGCACGGCAAGAAAGACTGAATAAAATAGCGTCTGCTGCATCTTTTATACCCCTGATGACCTGACGTCAGGGAAGAGGCGACAGCAACCGACGCAGGACCCAATTCAGGCCGAATGAGGGCAACCTGCCAGCAGGATAACCCAAATGTAATGACTGCAACAGTGAAACACGAACATCAAAGTGCAGCCAAAGGCTGTGCAGAACACAGGGTAAAATTATTTAAAAATAGTAGCTCGAAAAACTTTCCATAAAGCATCATTTACATAAACCTCATTAATGTTAGTCTTCTGGCTTTGGTATTTACACTTCTGCTCTCCATCACTGACTTTGGTCCCTCTGATTTTAATCTCTTCTTTTAGGTTGTGATACATACTTTAAACTTGTCACTCAGCTTACTCTTGCTAATGTTCAATTCAAAATTATATTTTCTCCCAGTCTTTTCTGCAGCTGTATCTTCAAGTTTTTCCACACGTGATGCTACAATAACAGCTCATGCCTCCCCTCAAAACCACCTTCCAAACCTTACTTGCGCAACAGCTCTGAAATACGTCTGCTACAGATGAGAGTCTCAGTCTATTAAATATGCTTAACATTTAGTTTTTTCACTTGCTTTATGTAACCTAGGAATTCTGACAGATTAAAAATGCTTGGCTCAAGTTAAGAGACCTTTCCTCACCCATAAACAGGTATTGCTCTCTTTTAAATCACTTCATTCAGGCCTTGCAGATTGCTATATAGGTGAATCTTGGCTTGCTTCACAAAACTATGCATGCTACTCACCCACTACTCTGGCTCAGGATGCACCTGAATGGAACCTGAACTTTCCATTAATTTCAACTTGTGCTAATTTTTGAGGCAGAATGTTAATGTGAGGCACCACTTTCCATGGAGGATGTACACTGGTGCAGCATCTTGACTTAGGTGAATATGATATTCCAACTGCAATCAACCCAAACTCGTAAATTAAGCAGTACAGTCAAGCCAAAAAAAATGCCACTTACTCTGACAAACACAAAACTAGCTATGTGGTGACAATGAATCCTTACAAACTGTATACACATTTCCTAATAGTACACTCTGGCAGCCATTCCCACTTTGAATCAAACCATATGACCCAAACAGCTGTGATCCTTAATGGATTGATATGCAGTAAAACAGTAACTTCAGAAATCACAACAAAGAAATTATCGACTGCCAAATAAATCAACATTTAGACGAAAATTACTTCTGAAAAGACTAAAAAGGTAAAAGTCATTTGTCTACCTCACTTAATGCTCCTCAAGTACTAAAAACTTCCTCTGGTTGGGTTACGACATTGTAGACAGTAACACTTCAACCAACCAACCAAAGGATATACACTGCTACAGATATTTGAATCATGTGGACTACCTTAAAGGGGCAAGCACACAAACAAAGCACTACTGGCAAGACAAATACAGTGAAATGTTGCACATACAAGGAACACTTTAAATTCCGGAGGCAAAGTCTGATAAAACACAAGCCACTACTAAGCACTGCTTGGAAATGTGGTTAAGATACTGGACCTAAAGTCTGCCAAACAGACTTGCTGCACAGTATTCAGGATATAGTGCCGCCTGCTTACCCACCTATAGAAATTGTTTCACTCATTTCATATCTATGCTTCTTAAAATGTCAGCATCAAACTCTGGGAGAAAAGTCCATGATGACAAAAATCAGATGAAGTTCCAAGTTAGCTTCAAAACTTAAGTAAAACTGGGGGGGGCAGCATTTAAAGCTTCATTAATTATTTAAGTGCAGTAAACTTTACTCAAAAGAAAATCCAAAGCCAGAAAAGCGTGTTCCTATGTAAACCACAAAAACACCAACCATTACTACAAAGATCAAAGGAATACAGTGGTTCCATAACAGAAACGTGATAAATATATTAACACTCAAATGCGTTCACAAATGATAAGTACCACCTCTGAAATTCAAAACGTGCAAAAACAAAAACACTGTTTTTGCAGGGGGCTTTTACCCTTTGCTCCCCAAATATAGGTCAGCAGCAGCAGAAGTATTAACTTCATGATCAATGCACCTCAATGCAAGAAAACTGACAGGATACCAAAGAAACTATGTTGGGTAAAACCTTGGTGCAGAAATAAATCCAAATGAAAGGTAAAAAGTAAAAAATGCACCAAGATAACACACAGACCAGGTCTGATGAAGCAACTTTGATTGTGAAAGCGCTTACCACTTTGTACTTTGCTGTGATTAAACGTTTGCTGTGTGTTAGCTTGGTACATTTTTTTTACTTTTTACCTTTCAAAACTGACAGGATGCCACTTTGACCTTTTAAAAGTGGCCACATACTAATGATAGTAGTTGAGAATGTCGATCACTGATATCTCACATTTAAACCCTGCATCTGAATGTAGCCAGTAGTAAAAAAGCTGCAATAACTGTGCACACATACAAACCTTGCAAACAATCTGAAGCACAGATATACCAATCCCACTGTATTCTCATGGAAGGCAAAGCCTGTACACCGCTGAATACAAATGTCTATCACAAAAGACTGTGCAAATGGAATGCAAAGAAAAGCCCAATACCAAAGTCACATTTCTACACAATCGTTTAAGCACACATCAGGTTGTCTCAATTTGCACATTTAACGCCTTGGTCAATACTCTGACACACTGCTAGGTGAATAAGACATGTTCAGGCCTTCCTTTGTCAAAAAAGCTAGCCAGTTCCCAGAAAATGTGAGAGACTATTACATCTTAACCTTTTTTTAGGAAGACAGTTATATAGTTCTGAAACACGTAAAATGGTACAAACTTTCTTGCTTACCTTTGGTGCATTTGCTGCCACTTTTGCTGCTTCAGAGTAGTTTCCCTGGGCAAACAGAGCATTGAATTTGCGGGCAAAGAGTTCCTCAGCTCCAGCCAGATTATTGCGTACTGCCATTCGAAGAGCAAGGTCTGGATTTTGCAATACGTTAGTAATATAAGGGATTATATTCTCCTCTTCAACACATACAGACAGCACCTATGAAGATTGAAAAGAAATCAGACTCATGTTAACTTCTGAAAAAGTGAGTGAACTATTAAACTAGGCAATGTACCATGCTGCAAACAATAGGAACTTTTTTTTTTAATTACAGAACAGTGTTATTGCTATCGCAGTTTCAACTACATATTCAAAACTTAAAGAATAAGGAAAAAAATTCCATAAAGCTACAGTTAAGGAAGTATTCAAATACCACCACATTTAACAATTAACTTCTTAATGTACGGAAGCATTTAATAACCTTTTTAAGACTTGACTAAAAAGTGATACATAAGCAAAAAAAAAAAAAAAAAAAAAAAAAAACGAGCAACTAAATGCTTTACACTTGGATGATCAAGAGTGAAATGAGGGAGCAAGTAGAAGAGCTGCTGTGAACATAAGCCATAGAAACTCAACACTGCCAAACAAATACTTTCATCTTTAGAATGTAAAATCAGGGAACAAGCATGCCAGTGGGAAATATTCACAAGGTGTCCCAAATGCAATGGATTGGGAATGCTTGGGAATTTATGTATTTTAAAATGAAAATACATTAAGAAACAAAAATTAAGTGTCTGTCATTACCAACACATGTTTTACTGTTTAGACTTAAATATGGCATTGCTGGTTGGCATGCAACATTTGGACAGCATTCTCTAAAACAGCAACATCTGAAAGGTATTTTGGAGGCCAGCTGTATAACTTCACACTTCAATGTACAGGGACTACACAAAACCTTAAAGGTCTTAAGTATTTGGTACAAAACCCCGCCATCAACATACCTGACATCACCACATTGCACCATTCCCCCTACGAGGCATGGATCAAATTACTTTTACTAGTGCAATGGCCAACACCACATGCAAGGATCGAGTTTCAGCTATATTCCCAATGAGGAGTGCAAATGCAGTGGGGATAAAGGAGCACACCTCCATAGACAGCTAAGATAACCAAAGCTTCTCAAACAATCTCCACCAACAGGGTTGTTGGCTCCAGGCCTGCTTTCAAACCTGGGTCTCACATTGCAAAGGATGATCCCCTGCCACCAAGATAATAAAAAGCCACTGCAAAAATGTCTCGCATGAAAAAATAATTCTTGACCTGGAAAGAGCAGCTTAAGCATTTAACTTTGAAGGGCTTTAAAATAAATGAATGTCAAAAAATTTGGGATTAAATTACTAGAATTTGATATACATGCCTGCATTCCATCAGTTAATCAGACATTCAAAATGTCAGTGATTTACTAGCAAACTGCAGCAAATAAAACAGGTTCTCACCACCATCATATAGCCAAGAGACCATTCTCTTGGGTCTAATATCATTCTCTTCCATTCAAAAATGGATTGGGGGGGGGATGCAACACTCAGATGTCAAGCCTTAAAGTCAGTGCATGTTGTGGCATTACATGCAGTACTGTAAAAAGCACCCAACTCCACAGCTCACTAGTCCATCCTCAACTACTGATGAGTACAATTCCAACAAAAACAACATCGGACTGTCTGCACACAGCATGAAAGGACATAACTGCCTGATTAGAGATAATTCCTACAGGGAAAACAGACAGTGAGTCAAGTAATTTGGAATCACCAAGCAGGATCCCTCTATAGATCAGTGTGGTAAGGATGTTACTTGCTGGACCTACAATGGAGAAGACACTCTAGCAGTAAAATCTGCTAGGGTGGAAGAAGATACAGGACAGCTAAAAGTTTAGACAACTGAGAACTGAAGGAGAAAGATATGAAAGAGGACTGATTGTTAACTGTCAAGGTTGTAACGAGATTTGGTGACAGAGTCAAAGAAAACTGAATGCAGTAGATGTCTGCAAAGTAAATGTTATTGAAGCACCTAGAAACTGTCATTCCTATAGTGGAATGGTCACTGATAGCATTATTTTGCAGTGGATAGTGGGACTGACTAGTGGGAAAATGATGATGCATTTGACAATCCACTCAGAGAAAATTTGCTTAGCAAACTCCAACTAGCCTCACCTCACATGGTGTAAAAGACAGGAAAAGCTACTTGTTAACTCATGTACCCAATTTCAGGGTAAACCCTGAGCTACTAAAGGCATATTTAGGGCATCAAGGTCTCTGCCCTGGGAATGCCATCAAAAGGAAATGAATGTTCTTGTTTACAGACAATTCGGAAACCACTTTCAAGAGGAAACATTTTCAAGGTAAGTCTAATCTTTGCAAAAAACTGATATGGTTCTTTACATTATTTTTATTTACATTTGTTTACCGGGAAATTCCGAATGGACGCAGATCCTTTTTCAGCAGATGCCCGGGGAGAAAAGCTCCACATCATGTACATGATAAATAGAGATACAAAGTTGCAGCAATAGCAAACAACATTATAGGGTGTTGGCTTTTATACAACAATATATTGATTATCAACGGTATATACAGTAAATGCTGCAAGTTAAGATAGTGTCTTGTCGTTTATAATATTAGTAAAGCTGTCATACAAGATTTTAAAGTATGTAAAGACAACTAGCTAATTCTGACTGTGGTTAGTAGTGGCGGTAGTATAGTTGGGTTAAGAGTCTAGGTGGTGGTGGTGGTGGGGTGCCAGTCTGGATTAGAATAAGGACAAAGCCAATGCAAATTTAAGTGGAATTTGAGTGCAGTCTTGAAAAGGCTGCTGGAAGGTAGAGTAGTTACAGAGGGTGGAAGATTGTTCCAAAGTTTAGGCTTCTGCTGAGTTTTTGGGTTTGATAACAGTGAGTTGATTTTTGTTGCTTGATCTTAGGGCCCTAGTGGGGTTTGAAGGGATGTTAAGGGGGTGGTTAATAAGTTTATGAGCAAGGGTGAGTTGATTAAAGTGAAAGAGTTGTGGGAGTTCTAGCCAGTTTAGTTCTTTAAGGGAGATATAATGATGGCTGCGGTAGGAGGTTCCAGTGGCAAATTTAGCAATTTTGTTGTAACAAGCATCCAGCTTGTGTAGGTCTGTTTGTCTAAGGTTGGTAAGTATGGGAAATGCATAGAGTAGGGTGGAGATTTGCTGGGAATTGGCTATGGAGATTCTAGCGGTCTTGGTTAGGAATTGGCAGCTTTGATATAATGCATCGTTTCTTGTGAACTTTTTTATTGAGAGAGATATGTGGGTGTCAAATCTAAATTTGTTGTCGATTTCCACACAGAGTAATTTTGTGTATTCTGATGAAGAGGTGATGGTATTGTCTTTGGTGAGAATGTTGAAGTTGGGGGGGGGTGGCGTTGGGTGGCTTTGGAAGGTTGAAACAGCAGAAGTGTTTGTCTTACTTGGGTTGAGTAGGAGCCGAGCATTCCACTCCTGTTGGCAACTTTGCATGAGGGTATGCAGCTCAAAGATAATGTAAGCAGTGCTGATAGGTATCAGAAAGCATTTTCTATATGACAATCTTTCAAGCATCACCAAACCAGCCAGTTCAAAATATGTGAGGTATCAGAAAGCATTTTCTATATGACAATCTTTCAAGCATCACCAAACCAGCCAGTTCAAAATATGTGAAAGAATGTCGATCGTGACAGGTGAAATGCCATGGAGGGAAAGGTCATTTTTGAAGGATCAAGAGTTGCAGAGCTCTTTGAATGGAATTGCATGACCAGTCAGTGCTGGACCAAAAAAATTCTGTGTTCCACTAGGTCAAGACAGGAAGAAACAGCAGACAAATTTTCCCACAGTCAGAGTAGGGTAAACGTACATCCAAACCATGCAAGTGTCTTAAGGCCAAGATGACCTGCAAACTGAAACAGTCTGTGGCTACAGCTCTGCCCAACTGGAGAATTTCTTCCATTTGGCAAAAAAAAGTCTACTTGGTGTAAGACTTCCTGGCATTCTCAGTCAGTTCTGATACCATACCTGAAGGGTCCAGTGGAATCAGTGGGTTTATAACAAAAAAACTTTACCATAGAGATAAATGTCATTCCAGCTGTTGAGGAACTGCTTGCATCATCAGAAGCCTAAGAGCCACAAAGCACACCCTTCAACATCATGAGATAAGTAGATGGAGCTTTTCTTCCTTAAATGTTGCCAACAGGAGTGGAACCTGTTGAAAAGGTAAGTAGGTGAGAATTACCATTGCCACTAGATGGAGAACATGCTCACAATGAAATCCACATCTTTCTCTGCTGCAATGAACAGAAGATAGGGGATCTGATTACTACTGAATAAGTCGGTTGCCAGAATGCAGAGTCTGGGAAACCAGAGCCAGAAACGAGGTTTCTCACTCCACAACTCCAAAAATGAATGAGGTCTCAATGTGTGTCAGCATTTTCACTTCTCCTGGAATATGAACTACTGAGTGGGACTAGCTCTGTATGGCTCACTGCTACATCAGCATCACCTATCTGCACAAAGGGTTCAAACTGAGTATCACTTTGCTGGCTTAGGTAACATACACTACTGTGACTGCTAAACCAATGCTTCCTGTGAGGATCTTAGTTTTCCTCCAAAGTTTTCAGAGCGAGGATTTCCTACAGCTCCACTCGCCTGGCATATAAGGTCTGTTTCCCAACGGAAACGCTACTCAGGAAAAATGGAGGAGTTCCTGTGAGGCCTGCAATCAACCAGTGAAAAGTACAGTTATGCACTTATACTCACTTTAACAGTAGATATCTGAATAGGATCACTAACACTGTATCCATCCTTTTCCATGAGAATTAGCTACAGGCAAGTATCACTGTGGTTAGCCTGCCTTACAGAGCTTTTGGACATGCCCAGAATGCAGCTAACATTTCGCAACATCTACATCTGGTTAAAAAGCCCAGTCATCTGCTGTGTTTTTTTTTTTTTTTTTTTTTGGCTATCAGTGTGTTCTAGTGCCTCCATCACACACAGGGAACTAAATGCACCACAGCTATGGTACTTACCCCTTCTGTCCCATACTAGTAGAAAGAAGGCTGGTGAAGCCATCTCAAAGGTCTTGTGTGAAAGGTCTGAATGATACAAATGTTTTCCAATGCATGGCAGAGAGATGAATGGGAGGTGGAAAGAAGAAGAAAGCCCTCCTAACCTAGTTATGTTTTGAAGGGAGGGGAAGGTACATGTTTAACAGAGGAAAAGATAAAAAAAAAAGTTTACTTAGTAAAATACACCTCTTTACAAGCTTCTTCCACCTGTCTAAATGTAAAGGAATAAAAGAAAGGTGGAAAGGAACCAGTACTGCAGAAGTAAGAATATTATTTGAACATTAACTGTAATGGTGAGTGTATTCATTCAGATGTAGTGTTTATCATAATTACTGCTGCAGTACTTACTTTATTTTACTTGTGAATCATGGTATCACTCAATCTATGGGATGATTAGTAAAGTAATTAACTACCTTGACAGTGGAGGAGACCAGAGCATGCCCTGAAGGACTGCTACGGCAATCTGAATCATATGTCTAACAGTAGTACCTGGAGAAGGTGTGGATGGTGGTTCAAGATATCTCAAAGCTGCTCGGAGCAGAGACATTAAGAAGGCTGCTATGTAGGCTGCTTCTCTAAAGGACTGTGCTTTTACCTGACCTTCCAATATTTATCCATGATGATCGTTAACAGAAAATGTAGTTAGCCAGATATTTAGTGCATTTTCCATCACTGGTATGACCATTACCTATCATAACAGAGACAAAAGTTGCAGTCGCCCTTCACGCATGCTAGGTAGTACCTCAAATGTGTGTACACACCCCTTAAATCCAATATCCCCTCCCACTAGTTTTGGGTCTACTATAGAACTTCTAAAATAACTGTCTGATCCAAACAAAATTCTGAAACCACTTTTGGCAAAGAGGATTACTTTTAAAACTTACTCTGTCCTTACTGAAAGCTACATATGGTTCACTCTCAACAAACAGCCACCAATAAAAGAACTTTTCAGGATTACTGGTTTGAAAACTGTCAAGGTGCTCTATTCAGGCTGAAGACTGAGAACCATAAAGAGGCAGGCTATAAAAGATGATATTTGCATCTCAAAGAATCTTCAAGAGCTTGCTGAACAGCTGACGTATTCAAGAAGCATAGGTTCTGCTACAGAAGTAGGCATGTTGTCCTCAGTCACACCATACACAATCTGTAATTAGCACAGTAGGATTTCATGGTACTTGTATTCCAGCAGAACATGTAGTACCTCCTCAGAGAAGTGGCCCATAATGGGACTAGGCTCAAATTATCTATGCCACAAACATGGGACTCGTACTGGGAGCATATATGACCTACTTTACTGTGTTAACAGACTACATAGCTTTTATAATGGAAACAGTTTTGAGTATTTGTAACAACACTAGCCGTACTGGACATGGAGGGGGGCCTTTTGAACAACCCTTACTTTTTTTCCCATTTTATGACTAACTCTTGAGAAGTGTGGGAAAAAGCAAATGCATTGGTCCTATTTAAGAGAAATCATTCACTACCCAAGCCACCCCCCAAGCATACGTAATCTGATACAGGATATCTTTAGCTGGTAATTTTCCTGTGATACCTACCAGGACTACCTCTACCCCCCCCCCCAAAAAAAAACACTCTGGACTAGGTACTAGAGTAAGGTTTTTACTCTATTCCTACTCATGAAGACTAAGCCTGGCTCTGTGACACAGAGATGCATCCCTCACTGCAGCCCATGTGACCAGAGTTCAATTATTGGACCTAGCACTGGAGAAGCCAGGCAGGGAGAAGAACGAAAGGGCATGGCCCACTCACCTCTGCCTGGAGAATGGGCTTGTGTACACACTGGGGCACACAAGGCAATGAGATCATCCTGGTGAAGACGTGGAAGACCACCACTCATGCTCCAGAGGGGCAGGACTAATTGACTGGAATGCCCGTCGCAGAAGTGAGGGGTCATCCTCAATTTATGACCCATTTGCACAGCCCTTCCTGGCACCTATCATAGTGTGCACAGTTAGGGCTGGAGAGAGAAAAAAATATGAATCACTCCTGATAGTTCCTTAAATATGGTCCCCTCTCAGATGACCCTCCTCTTGAATGGAAACAAATGAGCTTACTGACCAGGAGAGGGCTGAAGGCAGACAGCCAAGGTAAACACACACAAAAAATGAGGCGTAATTGAAGGAGGGCCTACTGAGCTGTTACATCATAGAGTACAGGTCTAAAGGAATATATGTGACTTGGAAGAAAAAAAGTGCTTTGGGGGTCATGTCACAAGCCATCATGCCAAGCACCACAAAACAGGAGTTGTGTACCACCCCTCTCCATATACCACATCAAAGTGCTGTCTTAATTGTTTTTTCCCTCCCCTACCAGTAATGAGGCTGATGCAGCTCACGTGCATCTTTCAGTGTTGGCATAATGGTTAAGGTATTTACCTCATATTCACAAGGTACAGGCTTGGATTTTCACCCCTAGGGAAACTTGCTAGACTTAAAAATAGCCTGCAAGGGCAGCTAGCCTAGTACTTAGCTATGAACCTATGAAAATGGGCTCAAGTGTACAACTGCCTACTGATGTAGAAAAAAGTACACTCACTTTTGTAAAAAGCGCCACCCAAGGCCTATCCATCCACAGCCCCATTTTTCCCCATTTGTGTACCTGGGTCAGGGTGTCAATTCAACGGTGACAACCTAGAGCAAAAGTTTACACCACTGTCTGGCCAGCTCTGACATGGTTCTTCCATACCACATACTTGCTTGCATATGCACACACGCACATATATGACCAATATTCAATTAACCTACTGCATATGTCCTTGGAATGTGAGAGAAAACTGGAGAGCCCAGAGAAAACCCATGCAAACACAAGAAGGACATACAGACTCCACACAGGAGGCACTGTATTGTACCACAGAACACCTTGCTGTGAGGCAACAAAATTATCTGTTGGGTCACTGTGCCACCTAGCACTTAAAGGAGTCTTCTGGAATAGAGGTGTTAAGAATGGATGTAAGTAAAGGGAGATTCCCAAGCTGGTAACTCAGTGGATGGAGTATGACTAGGCATATGCAGATTTTCCATTGAAACAGCTTGGATCAAGAGAGTCCTGCAAGGATGACTAAAGGTCTACTCCTGAAAACACCATGGCTAAGAATGTGATGCACACTGAATATACTGGAAAAAAACAGCAAAAAGATGAAAGTACAGTTCTAGTTAACATACCGGTTACACTGCATAGCCTTTCCAATTTTTATTGGCAAGCTGCTTGGTTCTCCTGGGGGGATTCATATTCTGAAAGTCTTTTCCATCAGTGGAGTTCTCGCCTCAACCTTACATCTGCCTTGGCTTCATTGTCTTTCATTCTGCTTTGTTGTGTGCACTTGGGTGGTATTCCTCCTACTCTATAGTGCCAATCATGGCAATACCTGGAAATTCCACACTTCCTGTTCTACCCAAGGATTACTGCAGCTCCATTTTGTTGCCTTTACACTTAAACAGCATATGCATTATTCTGTCCATGCAAGATGCACTACTGATCAATTTTGTTGATTCACCATTATCTATTTGCATTTTCTACAAGCACTTTCTCAAGTTAAATGTTTTTCTGTGATTTATTTTTCAAGGGGCTAATGCTGCCTGCATTTCGATAAATTCCTTACTGCCTCTCACCTCCCTAAATATATTAGCATTCCAAATTTCCCACTTACTACTGCGTTCATCTATATCCAATAATTATATTCAAAACACTTAACCATTTGCTTCCTCACTTGCTCTTACTTACCAAAATACACCTTGGTTTTCACTGACAGCCTCCAATGAGACTCTGTGCAGGCACAAATGGCTACTTCTCCACTACCCCAATGTCATTTTTAAAAAATGCCAATGGGTTTAGTGACATTTCTAACACGAAGTCCCAGAATTGGAGAATAATGTTTTGAATCCGTTGTTGCTGCGTTTAGACTCACTGATGGTGCGATTGGATCATTTAGAACGTCAGCACAGCGTTGGTAAAGCACCGCTCTCACTTGCCTCTTGTTTGTTAAATGAACCTGCTGTAACGGATACAGATAGGGCAAAGGGTTTGCCCGTACCTTTACCTTTTAACCAACAAAGTATTGAACCAGGGCAGAAGAATATTCCGGCCATTGGAAGACTTGAGTCACTTAACCGACAGCCTTATGTGATCGCAACCGACCGTACAGAAGTTCCACAAAGAGACAACGGAGTTTGTTACCTTGAATACTACAACTGATACTACAACTGGTATTCCAACTGTTCCGATTGTTTCATGTGCATTGTCGACTGCAGCACAAGCCGCTAACACGGTAAATAATGGCTCTAGTTTCAATATTAATAACTGGTTGGCTGATAAGTTTACTTTTTCCTACATCTGAGTCTAATTCAGCTCAACACAGTTTAAGTACAGACAGTGAGCAGACTGATATTTAATTTAAACTTAAGACCTTGGATAGTTTACTTGTTGAACTTAAAAAGACAGTTGGAAATTTCTTATTTCCAGGAATGTCTTAAACTCAACATTGTCCCTAAAGGCTTAAGACACTATCAATACCCTACTGGTCTAGTGGCAAATTCTTCTTTTCACAATGACTTACTTGCTTTGTTTGACCGTCAAGGATTTGAATCGTTACACTTAATGATTAAACATTATTCCCTGTCAGTGGATATGTTAAACAAACAAGTTTGTGATTTGGATGAATAAAATTAGACTTAACACTGAATGTTTCCGCTACAAATATTAATACAGTAGGATTTTTTCTAGTATTGACCAGTATCTTAAACTTAGGAGCAATAAAATCAAAAAACTAGACAGGGATACTAAAGCGTACAACAAAGGGTCAGCATATCCAAGGCCGTCCCCAGCACAGGTCTGGCTTGGGCCAAGTAGATCAACTCACTAATTGTGAACAGAGTTAATCCATCTAACACGGGTGACAATCAGGTCTTGGACACTTTTAATCCTCCTGACACTTGCTTGGATGAAACATCACAAATTGATTCAAAAACGAGTGAGACCCCGCAGGACAATAATAGGTCGGGCCACTATAATTTGAGATCACGTGACCCTAATTTTTTAGGGGCAAGACCCAAGCATCAGATAGGTCACTTCAATCAAAAAAGAAGCAGAAGTTCAGATAACCGAAGACTTGTTGCCCTGTGTTGATTGTTCAACAGGCTTTACTTGTTTACTTCATTTACCTGATTTTTTTGCTTCTGAGATACCACCTTGAGACTGTTGATCATTCTAATGTAATTGATTCTTTTGAGGTAGAAGTAAATAATGTACCAACTGCAGTATTTAGCAATTTGTCAACTAACACTCAGACGATACTTAAAAATATGAATGGAGATTTTAACGTATATAACTTCTCTTCTGTTGATATTCCACCTGACCTGGTTGAGTTAGTCAAAAGGTCACACTTACGTTCCAGCACAGAAACTTGATATTATCAAAACTATCATCAACCTAAAGCTTTTCATTAGGAAACTTAACCTTAACTTAATGATGGGTAACAGTAACATGCCTTGCAATAACACTTTTAAGATCTCTAGTGTATTCAATCCTCCACTTCACCCTTTGTTACAAGTGTTTGAACTCATTTGCGAACTTGATATCCACCAGAAATTTCAGACCCCACACATTGATGTCAACTATGGTAAAAATTCTAAAGTAGAGAAAGAGGGTCTTGAACTTATTAAACTGCATGATATACGGTTTTGCAAACCGGATAAGGGTGGTGGAATTGTTGTATTCGACAAGGTTGACTATAATGTAAGGATGTCCCAGTTACTGGATTGTCCATCTTACTCAATCCGCTCTCGTTCGGAAGTTAACGATGCTTATCATACCATCAAGAACTCTACAGAGGACGTGTTTATCGAAGGAAGAATCACTCAGAACATTTACAATTTCATGTCAATAATGTACCCCAGATTTCCTTGCCTATTTGGTATACCCAAAATACACAAGGACTTAAGCAATCCCCCTATGAGACCTTTGGTTGATGGAAGGGGATCCCCCTACTTATCCTTGTGCAAAAGTTGTAGACTCTATCCTACAAAAATACCTGGTCAATTTCAACCAAATTTGCAAAGACTCTTGGATGTTTTTGGATAAAATTAACAAATTAGAGTTTAACACATGTTATAATTTCCTTACTATTGATGTTAAGGACCTTTACACCTGTATCCCACATGACATAGCACTTGAGTGGGTTGAACAAACGTTAAGGTTACAAGGCTGTAATAGTAATGAGTTGGACTTGGTCCATGAACTGTTGGATTTAATTTTGGACAATAACTACTTTTTGTTTGAAGGGAATTTTTACCTTCAAGTCGGTGTTGCTATGGGCTCTCCTTGTGGTGCCAGTGTGGCCAACATGGTGATGGCCACTGGGAACATTTTTTTGTATTCAACAACTGTGAGTTCAAGGACAAGTTAATTTTTTATACTCGTTACTTGGACGACATCTTCACTTTATTAGATGGTGACAGCTCTTTTAGTGAGTTAGTGGTTGAATATTTCAACCAGACCACTCATTTCTTAAAGTTTACTGCCACATTTAATGTAGAGTCCATAGCATACCTTGACATTTTTTTGTCCAAGGATCACTCTATTCACAAATTCACAGCTACTATTTATAGAAAGAACACGTACTCAAACTCATTCCTATATTTCTCTAGCTGCCACCCCTTCATCAGAAACTAGCTATAGTAAAGGGCCGACTTGTTAGGGCAGCTCGTATTATCACATTGGATAATGATTTTCTTGCTGAATGCTCACATTTGAGAGACATGTTTATACACAGAGGTTATCCTGAATTTATGGTAGAGGAGATTGTATAAGAGGTAGTAAGTAAACATTCGAGACATTTTTATAGACCAATTCTGAATAATGAGCATATAACATACAGTGGAACACACAACACTCCCCCTCAGGTGTGTGAAGTGCTTGGATCGTCACATTTATCTGAACCAATAGGTGCTACTTTTGTAACTACTTACAACCTTAACAGTAAAGATTGTTTTCAGATCTTGTGTAAAAATTGGACTTTAAGAGTGATAAGAATGTTTTCCAAAAACTAGGTGAACACCCAGTGGTAGTCTACAAGAAAGCTAAGAACCTTAAAGCATATTTTGATCAACGCCCAAGTAAATGTGTAAGAACAGTGGGGATGTACAAGTGCCAGGCATGCAATTACTGCCAGTATGCCATCGAATCTAATAGATTCACAGTTCACAATCAACAGTACAATTTGAGACCAAGAGTGAACTGTAATTCTAGAATGGTAGTTTATTTAGCCCAGTGCCAGTCATGTTTGGCCTTCTATATTGGTAAAACAGAGAGGAGGCTTCGTGACCGCATTTACGAGCATACCTATGCCATCAGAAAACACAAACTTGAGAATGCCTTGGCTAAACACACCTCACAGTACCCTCATCACACTTAAAAATTTATGGTGATTGACCAAGTACTTCAAAATCCCTGGGGTGGTCCAGATATGCTAAAGTTGAAAGAACTTGAGTTAAGTTGGCAGATTAGGCTGAATGCCTATAATACACCAGGGTTAAATGAAGGTTGCTCAATCAGTAGCATCCTTAAACTTAAAAGTCTCACTAGATGATACACGTTGTGTTAGCTTTTTAGTTTGTTATATGTTTTATTTTATCTTATAATATGTGTAGGTTTATATAACAGTTATATTCATAGTAATATTTGGTTAGAGTTGGTCACTTCTATGGTCTGTATTACTTAGTTAGGGAGCAGTGTTTTAAAGCAATTTAAATGTATATATATATCTTTAATTGCTTTTATTAACTGGATGAGTGGCTAAATGCTGTTGGATTTAAATGCCTGTTTCATGTGACTGTTTTTGTCTGAAGAAGTTTGCTATTTTGTTAAAGGAAAAGCGCTCAACTTGAATAAATATTTGGTTTACTTTTCGGGAGCTGTTCTGCAGTTTTCGTCCTTGAGTTGCTTTTCTTATATCCAATAATTATATTCAAAACACTTAACCACTTGCTTCCTCACGTGCTCTTACTTACCAGAATACACCTTGGTTTTCACTGACAGCCTCCACTGAGACTCTGTGCAGGCCCAAATGGCTACTCTCCGCTACCCCAATGTCATTTTCTTTATATCTGAGTAACAAATCTTACTGCTTTAAACCCTCTTACATCCACTTAGCTACCCAATCCCCCTCCTCAACTCTCCACCCTCACACCCACTTTCTACCTCTATACTTAATCTCACTTCTACACACAGATCACTTACTACCACCCTAATCTCCTACACTTCCTGCACTACTTGCTTCTTTTTGCTATTATCTACATTTTCCTGACAGTCTCAAAATCATCCTATCCTTTTTCCGACTGTTGATTCTTTCACTTCTGCAATAGTTAATCAGGATACTTGTGCCTACTTCCAGCAATTACCTACAATACCCTTCCCACTATCCTAGAACAGCTTAGTGAAATAAATACATTTTGCTCCTCCTCTCACTAAAAACACTCACATTCTTACATCAAACTTTCTTAACTTCAACCTAAACATCTCTTATGAAGATCCAAAACTACTGTTCTTTATTACACAAATTACACTACTACAGGCTGGTGACACTCTACAACCCAGGTTGTTTTCCTTTTCCCTCACTCAGATATAACCACTTCAGACCCATCACCCTGAACAGCAAGATCATCAGCATCAACAAATGGTCCCACCTTGAATGCTGGACTACATAACATCCTTCTGAACTGTCAGCTATCTCCAAATTCTGGTTAAACGATTTCTCCCACATTCCATCATACCTCACTTCACCACATTACATATACATGCACAAACCTAGTAAAAGAACTAGTCTATGGCCTAAAGGGGTCAAACTATGTGGTTCAAGAATGATGCAAACCCCTCTCCTACTCTCAAAGCAACACAACCTCTAATAACCCAAACTGGCTTCTGGTGCAAAGTTCTTGGAGAATGCATTACGTTACTGATAGGATCACAAATACTCCTCCACTCTACGCTATAGCACTACCAGAGCTGCAGCCACTTCTGCAGCCTTTCTCAGGGGAATACAAACCAAAGATATTTTAGAGGCTGCTACTTGGAGTGGAGTTCAGTGCATACTCTCCAAGTAGCAGCCTCTAAAATGTCTTAGGTTGGTACTCCCCTGAGAAAGGCTGCAGAAGTGGCTGCAGCTCTGGTTGAATGTGGCCTAATGCCCTTAGGAACTGGTTTGCCATGCCGTGAGTAGCAGAAACGAATGCAGTGACCTATCCACTTTGAAATAGTCTGCTGGGAGATGGCCTTTCCTTGTGATGCTGTGGCATATGCCACTAGTAATTGTTCTGTCTTTCTGAAAACTTTAAGTTTTGTCCAAGTAGAATCTAAGTTGTCTGAGTACGTCCAAAGAATGCAGAATTTTCTCCTCCTTGTTCTGTGGATTTGGATAAAAAGTTGGCAAATTAATTGTTTGGTTAAGGGCTACACTGGATACAACCTTAGGCATAAATGTAGGGTTTGTTCTGAGAGAGACCCTGTCTGGATAAAAAAATGATAAAGGGTTCCACAGCCATGAGAGCCTGTAACTCTGAAACTTGTCTTGCAGAAGTTATTGCTAGGAGCAGAACTGTTTTCCAAGATAAGAACTTTATATCCGCAGTAGCAGCTGGCTCAAAAGGAGGTAAGGTGAGTTTTTCCAAGACATAATCGAGGTCCCATGCAGGTATTGGCATTCGCCTTGGAGGCCTTAAGTTTTTGGCTCCTCTGAGGTACTGCCTAAATAAAGGATGAGAAAAGAGTGGTGGCTCTATATTGTAATGAGCCGAAATGGTAGAGGCATGGATTTTAATTGATGAAAAAGATAGGCCTTTGTCCAGCATCTCAGTTAAGTATCGCAAAATATGAGGAATATTTGGGACAGCTGTATCAGTTCCTTGAGCTTGGTTCCAAGCGCAAAATCTCTTCCATTTCCCAGCATAGGATTTTCTAGTACTAGGCCTTCTGGCTTCTAAAGTGACATCCATCACAGCTTTACTGAGAGGTGTGGTTTGTATGGCTACATTACCAGCCATGCTGCCAGGTTAAGGGTCCTGAAATGGCTGTGCAGAATCTGATTGTTTTGCTGGGACAGTAGATGAGGTATTTGAGGTAAGGTCCAGGCTGGGCATTGGGACAAGTTCCTTAAAATCGAATACCAGTACTGGCATGGCCAGTCTGGGACAATCAGAATCATTTTTGGTTTCTCCTGCCTGACCTGTAGGAGTACCTTGGGGAGGAGGGGCAGTGGAGAAAATGCATATACTGATCGATTTTACAAAACAATATGCATTTCTCTCTCTGCTGTGCTTGCTACAGATGTACATTTTCCTTACTTGCATAAATTTTTTTGGTAAAGTATAGTGTACCTATATTTTAAGGGATACCATTCAGAAGCTCAAGTCTTCAGAAAGTTAAACTTCATATGGTCGAGACCATATGATATGATCGACTTTCCAAAAACTCTAACTTCAGAAAACAAAAATCTATGTTTTTCTACGTTTTTGCAGGGGGGGCGGGGGGAGGTGTAATCTCCCCTGCACATTATACATACTGACTCTGCGATTGCACTACAGTGGGGAAAAGGGTAAATTCCCCAATCTTCACTGTGCCACAATTTCCACTCAAAAGCTTTGAGTTTTCATAAATGATCATATGGTCTCACCCATATGAAGTTCAACTATCTGAAGACTTGAGCTTCTTTACAGGACCCACTGTAAGTGTACTACATCACAACTACAAAGCCTACTTTTCTCTTGTATTTTTTGTGCTTACCATTTTCCTTGTACATTTGTGCAGATACATATACAGAAAGACCCTTGCAACTCCTGAACATTACATATAGTGTCTTATGTTCATGTTATGTATAAAAGGTTATGTGTAGCCTTCCAGCTTTTTTTTCCCTGCCTTTCAAATGTATATGTTGGACATGCCCAACTACAGAACCTTACCCACCCCCCCATTACCTGAACAAAGAGAGGAGACGGGAGAAATAGAAAAAATTAGGCAACTAAAGGTAAAGTACAGTTTTGTACCTACCATAAATGTAGATGTCCGAACAGGATAGCATCTGCAGTCCTTACAAATGGGTTGTCCTGTCATCAGGCAGCCCTTCGGTCGGCCGGATTCCAAAGTCTGGGTCTGGCCTCGGCTGGTGTCGCACTTCACCCGACGTCATAGCTGCAGTTCTTCGGCTATAAAGGCATCAGCCGACGCCATTTTCCTCAGTGTTTCTTGCCCCAGATGCCAGTTGCCCTCTTGGATAGCTAAATTTTTGGATAAATGCCAATGTTTCCAAAAAATAGAAGGCAAACACAAAAGATAAGCATGTATGTACATATATACAAACAAATACACCATAAGAGATCCCCCCCCCAGCTAGCTATTAGGTGGGCAAATACCCTAGGAATACCACAGAGGGGAAGGAGGGTGAGTAATCCTGACTGCAGATGCTATCCTGTTCGGACATCTACATTTATGGTAGGTACAAAACTGTACTATGTCCTTCAAGGATGCATCTGCAGTCCTTACAAATGGGTAGAATACCATAGCCAAACTAAGGGAGGAGGAAGAAGAAATTATGGTGTAGTTAGGATCCCTTGCAAAACAGCCATGGCAAACCCTGCTCGGGATCTAGAGTATAGAGGTAAGTTATAATGCTTGGCAAATGTATGCACGGAGGTCCAAGTAGCAGCCTCTATAATGTCCTTGGTAGCCACTCCTCGTAAGAAAGCTGTGGTAGTGGCTGTAGCCCTTGTAGAATGAGGCCTTAAGTTCTGTGGGATTTGTTTTCCATGGTAAGAGTAACAAAATCTAATGCAATTTCCTATCCACTTGGAGATTGTCTGTTTGGAAATTGCTTTTCCTTCCCTTCCTGTTGCATATGCTACCAGAAGCTGGTCAGTTTTTCTATTGCCCTTGGTTCTGTCCAGGTAGTAGCGCAACTGTCTATGTACATCCAAGGTATGCAGCAGTCTTTCCCCCCTGTTCTGTGGATTGGGGAAGAATGTAGGTAGGTGGATTGCCTGGTTTAGAGACACTCTGGATACCACCTTAGGCATAAATGTAGGATTAGTTCTCATGGACACTCTATCTTGATGGAAGATTAGGAAGGGTTGCACTGCCATTAGAGCCTGTAGTTCCGAAACCCTTCTTGCTGAAGTAATTGCCAGCAGGAAAGCAGTTTTCCAGGATAGGTGTTGAAGATCTGCTGTTGCTGCTGGTTCGAAAGGGGGGAGTGTCAATTTTTCTAGCACAAAGTTAAAGTCCCATGCTGGTAATGGTGGTTTTCTAGGAGGCTTTACATTCTTAATTCCTCTCAGAAACTGCCTGAGTAGAGGATGTGAAAAGACAGGGGGATCAAAGCTGTATTCTGCAGAAATAGCTGATGCATGTATCTTGATGGAGGAGTAGGACAGGCCTGTATGGAGAAGCTCTGCCAAATACTCCAGGATGTTGGCGATGTCTACCTTTGACACATCTTTCCCCTTTTCAGTACTCCAAATGAGAAACCTTTTCCATTTTCCTGCATAGTTCCTTCTTGTTGAAGGTCTGCGGGCCTCAAGGATAATGTCTTTAACCCTTTGGGATAAATCTGGGTTAGTTGCTCTTATGTAATGTTCCAGGCAGTCAGTTGCAGAGTTTTCAGGTTTGGATGCAGGGTGTTGTAGTTGTTCTGAGTTAACAGCAAAGGAATTAGGGGTAGTGCCCACGTTTTCCCCCCGAGACATGCTCCTCAGTAATGGGTACCAATGTTGTCTTGGCCAATCTGGAGCTATCAGAATTATCCTTGGACGTTCCTCTGATTTTCAATAGCACCTTGTGCATCAAAGGAAGAGGTGGGAATGCATATGCTGTCAGGCCTTTCCAACTGAAGGATAGGGAGTCCACCTTCCAAGCAAGTGGGTGGTATGTCCTTGTGCAGAATTTCTTGAGCTGGTGATTGAGTGGGGATGCGAAGAGGTCTATTTGTGCCAGTCCCCATTTTTTTGTGATGGCCTTGAATATATCCGGGTGTAGCATCCATTCGTGAGCATCTGAGGTAGTTCTGCTTAACATGTCTGCTAGGATGTTTTCTTTTCCCGGTACAAATATTGCCTGCAATTGAATGTTGTAACTCAGTGCCAAATTCCATAGGTCCAGAGCCATTCGGCATAGAGGGTATGAATGAGTGCCTCCTTGTTTGTTGATGTACCACATGACTGTGGTATTGTCTGTTCTTATCAATTTGCCTTCTTGGAGGAATGGTCTGAAGTTCATGATTGCTAGTTTTACTGCCAGCATTTCTTTTTGATTTATGTGCAGGTGCAGCTGGATTTGAAGTCCATAAGCCTTGTATGCACTTGTCCAGCATGTGGGCCCCCCAACCGAGGTCTGAAGCGTCCGTTGTGATGGTTTGGCTTGGTTGACTGTTGTGGAAGGGCAAACCTGGGTTTGTCTGGCATGCCTGAGTCCACCATAGGAACTCTTGTTTCAGGCATGGAATCATTGGTATTTCTGTTTCTAAGCTGTGCCTGTGTTGAAACCATAAATTCTTTAGGTACCACTGTAGCTTCCTCATATGCAGTCTGGCATGGGGAACCAGGATTATGCAGGATGCCATGAAGCCCAAGGCCTGCAGTACTTTCCTTGCTGTTAAGTTTGTTCTGCTTTGTCAATGCCAAGAAGTAGAGGGGAAGTTGTTCTTGTTTTTCTGCAGTTAGGAATGCCATCTGGTTTACTGTGTCCAATTCTGCACCCAAGAAGGTTATTGTTTGGGATGGCACCAGTTTTGACTTTGTTAAATTGACTGTGTATCCCAGTGCTTGTAGTAAGCAAATGACTCTTTGTAAGTCTTGTGTCAGCTTGATTTTGTTGTCCGCTTGTATCAGGCAGTCGTCCAGGTATGGATAAATTTGGATTCCCTGAAGCCTGCAGTGAGCGATTACTGATGCCAGGCATTTCGTGAACACTCTGGGCGCAGTAGATAAGCCAAAGGGCAATGCTGAGAATTGATAATGCTCTGATCCTGCAAGAAATCTGAGGTATCTTCTGCAATTTGGTCGTATGGGGACGTGCAGGTATGCCTCCTTGAGATCTAGAGTTACCAGCCAATACTCCTTGCCCAGCATGGGAAGAAGTTGCTGTAGGGTCAGCATTTTGAATTTTGGGACAATGATGAATGTGTTTAAAGCGGACAGGTCGAGAATAGGCCTCCATGTTTTCTCTTTTCTTGGTACCAGGAAGAGTCTGGAGTAAAATCCTTTGCCCTGTTCTGTAGGTGGTACCCTTTCCACAGCTCTCATCTTTGCTAATTGAGCTATTTGTTTTAAAGCTTCTGTCCTTTGATTTGGTGGTAGGTTTGGCATTCCTCTTTTTACTGGTAAAGTGTGGAAATGAAACCTGTAGCCTTGGTCTATAGTTTGCAAAATCCACTTGTCTCTTGTGATATAGTGCCAGTTTTTTGAAAATAGGGCTAACTTTCCGCCTAAGGGTGCTGCTATTTGTTCCCTGGTAGGCAGTGTCAGAGCCAAGTCACTGTGATTGTCCTGTTGCAGTGGTAGTGGTCGTGTCTGTGCCTCGATGGTTGTTGCCTTGCCACTGGCGTCCCCTGTAGGCACCTCCTCTGGATTGATTTCTGCCTCTTGAACGCCTATTCCTGCCTCTCTGAGTTTTAGAGGAGTCTGGAAAGGACCAATTTTTTGAAGGCCAGTTCCTGCTAAACCTTGGGGGCTGAACCTGTAAGAAATCTTTCACTGTTTGTACAGATTTTGCCTTGTCTTCCATTTTCTTCAGAACCTGTTGTGCAGGAGAACCAAACAAACTGACCTTATCCATAGGAGCATCTAATAGTTTTGCTTTAACATGATCCGGTAAGACCTGTTCTTTCAGCCATGCATGCCTTCTTATAACTGTGCCAGTCATGGCTGATCTAAATGAAGCCTCCAGTGCATCATAGCCACATTTTAAGGAATGGTTACTGACTTGCTGAATGTTATTCACCATTTCTAGAACATATTTCTTATCTAAGGAATCATCAGAGGACAGTTTCTTAGTTAACTGATCAAGCATAAACTCTTGGTATTGGATCATGTGAAACTGACAGTTCAATGCTCTAGCTGAGAGAGTAGCAGAGGTGTATACTTTTTTACCCCATCTCTCTAAGGACCTGGATTCCCTTTCAGAAGGGAGAGGGTTTTTTGCTGAGGTCGAAGCTACTGCTTTAGGGCCCTGGGAGATAGTCTCAGGATCTGCAAAAGGGGCCTTGTATAAATGGTGATGAGTGTCTGGGACCCTGTAGAACCTATCGGGCTTAGCAGGGGCTGGGGGTAAAGTATCAGGAGCAGTACAAGCATCATTAAATGCGTCATCCACAACAGGCAGAACTGGAGGTATAGCTAAAGGCCTATGTTGGGGTAAGTGTAAAAAGGTCCTAAGCCTTTTTCTTGAATCTGAGAAATCTTGTCCCTGCCATTGGAATTGCTCTCTCATGGCATGTAAAGTTTCCCCAAAAGAAAATTCCTCTGGTGGGGAGGCAGAAGGAATCGATTCTTCAGCATTGGAATCTTCATAAGTAGAAAAAGGAGCCTCTGGATGGTCTGTGTGGTCTGTATCATCAGAAGAGTCATCTGAGGACCCTGGCTCAGGGGGCTCTGCTCTAGGTCTCTTTTCTGGAGGTTGAGAGGCCCTCTCTGGGTGAGCTTGGGATTCCCTTATTAAAGAGATGAGATCCTCTGCCAGAGTAAGCATTTGGGAACTAGAACTGGGCCTGTGAGAGGGGGGCTTAACAGGCACAGACTTGGAAGTTTTGGCTGCTTTAGCCCTGGCAAAGGTCTTTATAGACATGGCTGCAGGAGGCCTAGCAGCACCACGTGCTGGGGTAGAAACATCCAAAGGGATGGTGTCCGATAAATCTTGTGAAACCACAGTAGTAGGTAAAACTTCAGAGGCCGATTCAACCAGGGTAGAAGGGGCCTCGGTAGTAGTCATGGATTCGGCTGAAGATTGAACCGTTTGCTCGGTTTCGGCCGAAACCGAGACACTCGCGGTTTGCCTAACCGCGGTTTCGGCCGAAACCGCGGACCGCGAGTGTCAGTCCTTTTCTTTGCGTTTAACAATTTGAGTAGTCGGAGGATCCGACGGCATCTTGTACGCAAAATCTGAGCCGAAAAACTGTTCAGCAAACTCCGACCGACGCCTAAGCGTTCGTCGGTTGAAAGAAGCACAGGCTAAACAAGCTGCTACGTCGTGGTCTGGGCCTAAACAAGGTAGGCAGTAAGAGTGGAAATCTTTATGAGGTATTTGTTTCCCACAAGTTAAACAGTTATTTACTTTTTCTGACATCGGCTGAGGCAAGAAAGAGTCCCCAACGGGTACTTAGCTTTAGAAGTCTTCGAAGTAGTATTCGGTAGTAGTAATCTCTGGATCTGACAGACCGGCACTTGCGAACAGCTTCTGCTTCGGGCGCCACGCGGCAAGAAAGACTGAGGAAAATGGCGTCGGCTGATGCCTTTATACCCGAAGAACTGCAGCTATGACGTCGGGTGAAGTGCGACACCAGCCGAGGCCAGACCCAGACTTTGGAATCCGGCCGACCGAAGGGCTGCCTGACGACAGGACAACCCATTTGTAAGGACTGCAGATGCATCCTTGAAGGACATGCATATTTACAGACCCTAGACCTAAGGATTCCCAGTGTAAGAGAGAACGGTCAAGTGGAAAACTGGACTGCAGCAATGACCAGGAAAGTTGTTATAGTTTGCTTTTTATATTATTGCACATAAATGCATGCTATAGTTTAAAATGTGAAGATATGACTCCAACATCTATGACCAAGGTATTCAGACTACACACATGTACTATTGTTCATGTTTGGTTCACAGCGGCAGTCTTTATATTAAGGAAGTCCACCACAGCCTGCAGCCCTTTTACATTGGAGGGGGAGGTGGAGACAACAAAGTGGAAGACAGCAGCATGCCTTTCAGAATGGCTGAGATGAACCCAATCCTAGTTCTGGTAATCTTGCTAATTTAATGATTGAAAAAGGTGTGGACAGAGGAGCAAGTATCTGCTCTTAGAATATCCTGTGCACCGACCACTTTCAGGGAGGCTGTGGTGGTAGCTCAGGCACTGCTAGAGTGAGACCAGATTTTCCATTCAGGCTTTTTCCACATAGTTAATGGCATAGGTAAATGTAGTGTGCTCTCCATTTAGAGAAGGTCTTCTTGGATACAGCAACCCTTTCTTTTCATGGAAGGGCACAAATACAACTATGATAACACTTTTCCAGGAGTTGTTGTGTCTTTCAGCTTTTCCCGGTTAGGGGTTGCCACAGTGGAACTCGGGTCCGTTAATGATTGGCAGTAGATTTGTACGTGCCAAGTTGCCGGCCCTGACGCACAACCTTCAACGAAGGTACGCCCATTCACGCATGTCTCCACACAGAAGATGCTCTAGCTGAGAATCGAACAGGACAGCGTCTTACTGTGAGGCAACAACGCTACCACAGCACCACCACCGCATGTCTTTGCCGGGAGTGGAATTTGAAATATCATGCTGCTGCTATCTCAAAGAAAGCCAAGGTTAGCTTTTCTAGAATGAAGATCATAAGCTGGCACCACAGTCTATAGCTGGGTGGCCTGAGGTACAGACTGTCCTTCAGGAGTTATTTGATAGATGGTTTGGACAGCAAAGATGAGCCCAATGACCAGCAGGCTAAGAAGGCTGGCAGACAAACTTTCAAGGCAGAATATACTAAACCAAAAAAAAGCTCAGATATCATAAGAAAGTGGGAACATCCCCCCTCATTAATGTGTCGTCCCTCACTTGGCTATGTACAATTTGCTTGTTGACTGCCAGCCTTCCCCAATGTTAAAACAGGTCTTTGGAATACACATGTCCTAAAGTTATTGAGGTTGCAGCTACCAAACTGCTAGGTTCAGGAAGGACAGGTTGAGATGTACACAGGACATCTTGCACAACATCAAAAAAGTTCTACTTGTGAGGAAGCAGGATAAGTTTCTGTTGGCTAGCTGAATCAGATGGAAGAACCAGTGCTGCTTTGGGCATAAAGTGGCAATTCATATTTCTGGCCTCTCCTGCCTTTTTTGTTTCTAGATTACCCTGGTGAGGAAGGGAAGTATGTGGAACTATACAGATATAGTGGCCTCTCCAATTCTGGAAAAGTGCAGCAAATCTCCAAGCTTTTCCATTAAGTGCTCTAGAGCATAATTTGTTTAGGTGTCTGTTTGGCAAAGCAGATGAGTCTATCTGGTACACCCTAATCTGTTAACACAAGAAATGAGGCATCTATTACTATAGGACAGTGGAACACCTGCTCAACCAGTCTTGAATTGAGCCTTCCCTGATGGATGTACTTTGCTGTCAGCAAACAACTGAATTTCAGAGCCAGCTCCAATATCTGTACTGACCTACGCTACCAATAATTAGAGTTGGCTCCCTCTGTTCACTAATGTACCACTTAACCATGGTATAACTACTTTTCAAACTTCAGGTCTGCAAACTGAACACATGAAACGCAAGCTACACTGCAAGCATTTCCTTCGAATTTAAGTGGAGCTTCTACTCCATCGTCTAGTTTCTCTGAGCTTGCAGCCCTAGGTTATAGGCTCCTCAGCCTTGATCTAAGGCATCCAGGCTGAGAGTCTTGATTGAAGCAGTCTACCTTAAGGGCATACACTGAATGGCATGAACTTGTTCTAGCCACACTAGAACCCTTTAGCAAACATAGGGTAAATTGGGTATTACAGTCTCTAAGGGATGGTTTTGCTGGTCCCTTTGGTACCAGTAGAGTTTCATGTGGAGCTTGGCAAAAAGCAACATAAGGACGATTTAGGGCATGTAACGTAAAGCAGAGGACCAGTCTGACAAGTCCACCCATTTTCCTACCACGGTACTGAAGAAAGCTATATAGGTCTCCACCTTTTCCACTGCCAAAATGAACTTCCATATTGTTGTGCCTAGGATAGACCACCCTCCCCCCATAAAAATGACCACATGACTGGTACTAGAGTTTGATTTTTTGGGAGGTTTAGAGTAAAGATTATTCTGGTGAAGAACTGCAAGGGACAGACCAAAGCCCCCCTCCCCCATCTCATGTAGAAATTACGGCAGAATAAGGCAGCTGTCAAAATAAAGGTCAATGCGGATACTGTTAATTCTGCAGTACATCATCACTGGAGCAAGGCATTTGGCAAATACATTCGGCACAACAGCTAAACCAAATGGCAATGAAGCAAACTGGAAATGGGCATCCCATGCCTCAAACCCCAAACCAGAATATGCAAGTAGGTGTCTTACAGTCAAAGTTAACTATTATCACTTGGGAAATTAACATGGAAAGGAGTGCCTGTTGGGGATCAACATTTTGAACTTTAGTACTTTAAAAATGTTTAGTCTTGGGAGGACTAGAAATTATGTTCACTGCCTGTATTTTCTGGGGAAAAGGAAGAGCCCAGAATAAAAGGCCTTTCTTCTTTGGTGCTGGTAGAACACTTCCTACATTGCCCTGAGATCTCTCTCCTAAAATAGATTTTATAACATGCTCCTGCTTTTCTGGTACCTCGGCAGTTCCTTTCACTGGTGTGCTTGAGAACTGCAGTTTCTAGTCTCTGAAGATGACATTTGAGGAAAACTTTTCTGCAATAATTTCTAATCACTTTATAGGCAATATTCCAATTTTCTTCCTATCATGGGCTGGGGGGCACAAAGGGAAGGATGGGATTTTGCAGGAAGGAGAGGGTTGTGGTCATCACATCTGCTCAAGGGGCTGAAGGACCTTAAGGACCCACATCTACTTCAGTCTTCCTGCTGCCATATTTTCTGAAAAGCCTTCCTATATTTGCCCATTTCATCTACCTTGTATCAGGTAGAAAGGAACCTGCTTAAAAACACGACTCCTACTATAGCTAAGTGGGGGGATGGAACATGTGCTTCACAGATTTCACTGTCTTCCCTTTGTCCTCTAATATTTTTGCGTCCAAAGAGCAGCTCTCTGTTCAAAGAACTGAGCAGTTGCACACCAACATCTCTGGACAGGGAGGTCCTCAGCCAAGACTATGTTTCTATGGATTGTCCTCATGGCAGCAATCTTTGATAATACATCCATAGCATCATATCCACATTTCATAACAAGTGTACTTAATTGAAGTATGGTCTGGTTTTGCAGGTGATGGGGAGAAAGGTAATTGGTAGCATGTTATTTCAGGAATGTAACAATCTGGTAGATTTTAAACACTTTCTACAGACTACTTTGGCGATATTTTGGGGGTTCAAATGGTTGTAACTGACTTCCCACCACTGGAACAGTAACTGGGGAGCCTCAATCCTCACCACTAGCACCAGTGTGGATGTACATTTGGAGGATAACAGGTACGCACACAGTATTTTACGATGCAGCTCAATGCATCAAGTGCAATTTCCCTTAAGAGCACACAGAGATCACAGTCAGTCTGGGGATGGTTTCTCCTTCTTTCTCCAGATCCCCAGTAAGACTCGCCACTGGCACAGCTATAGAGTTGAGATCAGGGCTGAGTGGCCAAGCCAAGACCTCCAACACTCTGTCCAACCAGTGCTTCATGTCCCTGCCCAAGTAGCAGACACACACACACACACACACACACACACACACACACACACACACACACACACACACACACACAAAGGAAAGGCCAACAGGTTTACTAGCTCTGCAGTCTTCTGCCCAGACTATAAGGTAGTTATTACTGGCACCAGCCAGCTCCTGATTGGCTACTTTAAGGCCCTTAACAAAGGGTGTCCAATCTTAGTGTGTAATGTTACTATCAATACAAATGGTAGTTTGACCAAGAGCAAGGCTATTCGGAGTGGCCCACAGTGTCACCAAATAAATATGCAAGTACTCCCAGAACTTAAATCTCTCTAGACAGGTCAGCCACAATGAAAGGTTTAACTATATTTAATAATAAGTATTAAATACTCAGTATACATTTACAGTGACAGCAGAGTTGCAAATCACAGGAAATATTTAAAGCATTGCAAGATGGTCTCAAATAAAATATCTAAGCTAAGCCTCGCTATATTCCTGACTACATCTGAGAGAATTACTATAACCTAGAAACCTAATTAGAGCAGCAAGGCAGGCATGGTGAATGGATCCTCTAGCTGTTGATGTCAGGTCAAAGACAGAATACATAATGTAGTCTCCCTCTCAGTGGCTTCTTAAATTAATCTCAAATATTACTGCTGGGATAGCTTGCAGAACAACAATTTCTTGTCTCTATCTTGACTCTATCCCAGGTAAACCCCCCACTGCTGAAAGCTAGCACTACTTAGTATCTACCTGTGAAAATACATGCACAAGGGCTTTTCCTCAGACCTTTGCAAATCCTGGAAGTCATAAAACAATAAAATACTTCCACGACAATACAAAGAACTTCTCAACACAGACATTGTGTCTGTTGCTGCACTGAAAATGAAAGATAACATGTTTTTGATGAACCAGCTATAAAGTAATTTAATTTCAGCTATTTTTCTGAACTTTTGCAAGTTAACCTTCTGTATTCCAGTTTCCCCCTGTTAAAATATAGACATTTAAACAGTTACAATAGTGTAGGTACATTTCTGTTCTATTCCAGTATGGCATGCTGTGGGTTACATTTTAAGCACTTTGCAAAAACCTTTTCAACACACTCACCTCCAACTGTGGGATATACACTTGACATACAGTTCTAATACATTTGTAACATAAGTATCTTACATGAAGCATGTTGATATTCACAAATAGACTGACAAAATTCTAGACAGCTGTGCTGGCAGTATCTCTCTATCACACTTCACAAATCATGTTGATATTCACAAAGGACACAGAAGTATTTACATAATTCCATGTAGCTGTGCTGGCAGTACCTCCTTTCGTGACAGTAACTAAGAATGCAACTGTCCAGAGCTAGGCTAGAATATCTGAATTGCCTAAACAGAGACAGCTTGCCAAGTTTAATAACAAAGATGATGAGGTGGAATCTTTAGAAAAGGGAAGAAGCACATTTCATAAAAACAAATGAAATTTGAGGTAACAAGACAAGAAATTAAGCAATTTGTGTAATGCCGGTATGAATGAAAATTGTTAAAAAGGAAAACACAGCAGGGCTACAATGGAAACTTATTACAGTTTGCTTTTTCTATTAATGTAGATAAATGCAGGTTACAGCTTCATATGTGATGATTTAACAAAGATATTTAAGTGTAGTGCATGGAGCGCAGTGATTACTCTCAGTTACTTGGAAAAAGACAAATCAGTTAAGTGCTACTATAGTGCAAGACCAGACCCTTAAGTGTTAAGCACCCCCCTGCTTAACTTAAGGTCAGGTCTCTTGCTAGGCAGTCAAATCTGCCAGTACTGACCAACAAAGACAACAGCACAATAAAAAACAGATTTGCTTCTGCCAGCTGTCTACACCGGTAACATATCCCTGACTTCCTGTTATAACCTTGGAACGTAGCTTGAACAAAAGGATGTGAGCTCTCCTGTATCTTCTGACAGATACAAACTTTACAACTCAAGCATATGTCATTTTATGTATTCAATCCTTGGCAATTTGTATGACAATCATGGACCTTTTGAGGAAGAGACCAAGCATAAGGCAAAAATCTAGATAGTCTGCAAAAATCTGGACAGCTGACAGTAATGGCAAGGTGTGTATAAAAATTCCAGACTGTGTTACATTGTTATTCTGACAACGCTCGCCAAGTGCTTCATGTACTTAGCTACATGCGCTACAAAGAATTATGATCTGGTCGCCAATCATGACCTTTAAAGTTATGCACTCACCATAACTATGCATCTATGTTGTCCATTTTCATTCTTCATCAACAACTGGATCCCGGATCTGACTCTGCCGCTTTTACTAGACTCTCGGATCCAACTCTCAAGCTCCACCCTCTACCCATACTGCCCCAGTCAACCTGCTATACCTCAGATCGAGTTTGCTACCTTATAAGCCCCAGGAATAACTAATCCTAGGAATACTAGTAGCAGAACTGCGGCTCAAACTTGGAAGAGAGGTTTCACAATAACCACAAGGTCACTTCAGAAGATAATAGGAAAGGGGAAGGAGAGTGGGGGAGTTGAGGAAGAATGAAAATGGACAACACAAATGCACAATTATAGCGAGTACATAACTTTACTAACTGATGCTGTTCTCTTCTTTCACTCCTCAATGAATGGGACACAGTCCACAGCTACAAGGACCTTGGGTGGCCCTCATGGAAGGAAAATCTAGAGTACTGCAGAACCAAAGGCAGCTCTCTTCCCCAGGAAGCCAAATCTAATTTGTAATTTGTAATTTGTAATGAGCATTAGGACCACATAGCTGCTGGGCAAATGTCATCAACAGATGTTCTAAACCAAATGGTGGAAGTAGCAGCCATGGACCAGGTGGATTGTGCTTCAGGAGGCCTTGTGGACTGTAAACAAAGAAAATGTAATCGGTAATCCATTCAGCCAGGTAAGTTTAGATAATGATGAGCCCAATTTGTTTGGGGAGAAGGAGACAAAATTGCTCTGACTTTCTGAAATCTTTTGTTCAACGGAAATAAAAATGTAGTTACCTATGTACATCTAAATTATGGAGAATGTATTCTCCTCTGCTAGCAAAGTTAGAAAAGAAAATGAGCAAATTAATGGCTTGATTAATATTTGTTTCAGAGGCTACTTTACAAAAAAGGATGGATTGATCAGCAAGATAACCCTTGTCTTTGTGAAAAATAAAGAGATTTGGAAGAGACAGCCTGGAGTTCAGAAACTCATCCTGCAGACAATGGTCTATAGAAAGGCAGTTTTCCATGATAAAAATTTTACATCAGATTTAGATGATTCAGAGGGTTTCTGACTGGACCCTTGCAGCACAACTGCCCAATCCCAAGGAGGCCAATGGGTCCTTCATTGGAGATTAAGCAAGAAAAAGAAGTTGTGTCTTACCATAACATTCCATCTGTGTCGCTCATCTTTACCAATCCTTGACAGTGGGTTCAGTTCCGAACCCTTGGAACCAATTCAGCATTATCTTTCTGCTCACGCTCTCCAAACTCTCAAGCCAGGCTCTACCCATAATGCTTCTCACAGATTACCTCAGACTGAATTTGCCAGATGACAGTATATATAGCAGAAAATAGAATGGTTTAATATAGATAAAATAGAGACGAGGCCATATACGAGTCCTCACAGAGAAACTAGATCAGGACTAAAGAGATCCACTAAGAGTCTTAGGATGGGGGAAGTCAGGTGGGTATGTCAAGGATTGAAGATGAGCAACACAGATGGAATGTTGTGGTAAGACACAACTTCACCTGATGATGTTAATCTTCACCTAATCTTTGACAATGGGACAGAATCCCCAGCTACTTTAGCCTTGGGAGATCTCATGGAAGAATATTCCGAAGCACCATAGAGCCAAAGGATGCTCGACCCCTGGTCAAATTTGTAATGGGCGATGAAGGTATGATGAAAAGACCAAGTCATCTAGAGAGGCTCTGGTATGAAAAACTGCTGATGTTGCAACAACTCTTGTTAAGTGCGCTTGAACTGTTTTGAGGAGTTGAAGTCCTTGGGATTAATAAATGAATGTGATGCAGTCTCAGTCATTTAGCTAAAGTAACCTTAGCAACTGAATGGCCCCATAGAGAGGGGTGAAAAGGCTATAAATAACTGATCTGATTTTCAAAATTCCTTTGTTCTGTGAAGATAAAACCATAATGGTCTCTGCATGTCTAGTAAATGAAGTGCATATTCTCCCTTGTTGGAAAAATTAGGGGAAAAAAGTTAGTAATTGTAACGACGGATTAATATTGGATTCAGAGACTACCTTGGGTAGAAAGGAGGGATTTGTTCTCAGTGCCACTCTGTCTTTATGAAAGATCAGGTAGGTGATTTACATGATGGGGCTTGCAATTCGGAAACCCTTCTTGCAGAAGTAACTGCTACCAAAAATGCAATCTTCCAGGATAAGTACTTCAACTGACAAGATGCTGATGATTCAAAGGTGCCCTTGGTTAGAGCTTGAAGGACAGTAGTTAGATCCCATGGGGGAACTGGTTCTTTAAAAGGGGCTTTCAGTAGAAACAGTCCCTTCAAGAAAGCTTTACAAAGCTTGCAAGACATTACTGAAGAATTATTCCAACCTGAATGGAAATTCGAAATTTCTGCTAGATGAACCTTTATTGTAGAAGCAGAAGAACCAGACTGAAAAAGGGTGTTTAGGAAATCTAGGATAGGAGCAGCAAAGGGGTCAAGCCCTTTATTCAAGGCCAATTTGGTAATTTTTTTCCATTTGCACAGGTACAGTTTTCTAGTAGTATGTTTGTGGTGTGCAATACCTGTGGAGAAGAGCATCTCTGGGTGACTCCCCTGGAGGGGGATTAGGGAGAAGTAACTTCTGCACTTGTTGTTCAGGGGAGAAAGCAAATAGGTCGCAGCAAGGTTAACCCCAATGGCGAAACATCATGTCCGCCATTACAGGGTTCAGTGGCCACTCTTAAAACATGAGAATTGTCCACCATAACATTTGAATTTCTTGGAGTGCGCGTTGCTATCAGAAAGCGGTTGGAAGAAATCGCCCATTGCCTCTCGACATAGTAGGTAAGATCTGGCTTCACTTTGTTGATGTACCAGACTACAGACATGTCGTCTTTTCTGAATTGCAACTGTCCCTATACAGAGCGTATCCTGGAATGCTTGCAATGCTAATAGCACTGCCCTCATTTCTAGAACACTGATGTGCAATTTGGCCTCCAATTGGGACCATGTACCTTGAACTGTTATTCCCAGATAATGCCCCCCCCACCCTATCTGGGAAGCATCCGTGGTCACTGTGGCTTTGGGCTGGGGAAGAGTGAATGGTCGGCCCAAGAGAATTTGGTCGGAGTGAAGCCACCATTTGAGGTTTTGTTTGCAATGGTTGGTGATCAAGACTAAGTAAGACATTGGTTGGTGAATCAGAGACCATTGGGGTTGCCAGTAGCCATTGTAGTATTTGCATATGAAACCTCACTAGAGGAACCAGAGTGACTGAAGCTGCCACTGAACCTAAGGTTTGAAGGATATGTCTTGCTCAGACTCTGCTGCTTTGGATAATGTGTCTGACTAGGGCCATGATACTTTGTAGTCTCTCTGGAGGAAGAGAAGCTATTCTCAAGACAGTGTTTAGATGAACACTCATGAAATCCAATTGCTGAGAAGGCTGCAGATTGGATTTTTTGAGATTTACTGAAATGCCTAGAGATGTGCAAACATTCATGGTGTAATCTCTTACCTGTTCTAAGCGACGCCTGGTGGTAGCAGTGAGGAGCCAGTCGTCGAGGTATGGAAAGACTCGAAAATCTTGCCGTTTGAGGTGAGCTGCAACCACTGCTATGCATTTGGTAAACACCCTGGGGGGCTGTGGTGAGTCCAAAGTGCAGTGCCCTGAACTGGTAATGACTGGTTCCTAGCGCAGAAACCTCCTGGAGCTTTTTTCCATTTTTATTGAGGTCTATAGAGCACATCCAGTTGCCTTTTTCCAAAAAAAAGTAAGTATGGCTTGTACCGACATCATCCGAAATTTGGTTTGTTGAACTGCCTTGTTGAATTGGCTCAGATCCAAAATGGGTCTCCAGTCCCGGGATATTTTGGGCACTAAAGAATTTTGAGTAAACCCTGGATTATGTTTGTTCTGGTGGGATTTTTTGGATGACTTTTTTGAGCAGTTTTTGAATTTCTAAGACTGCTGATACTCTTTGATTGGGTGAAACATCTGGGAGTATTTTCTGGGCTTTGCGAGTTACAGATAGTGGAATCTGGTAGCCTCTGGATATTATTCCCTGCACCTATTTGTCTGAAGTTATTAATTGCTAAGCTTGTAGGTGCAGGGATAATCGTTCCCTGACTGCCTTCAGAGGAAGGCAATCAGGCATCCTTTCAGGGATGCTGATAGTAAGTGCCAGAGAAGGATTCTCTGAACCCCTGATTCTGGAGTCCATTTCTGCCCCTAGGGCGGTGTCTTCCATTGCTTCCCCCTATGCCCCAGGAGAAGTCTGCCTCATGAGTCATGGAAAGGCCCCTTGGATTTTCTAAACCACTGTCTCCCACTCCTTTTGTTCCTTGAATAAGGTCTCTGAAGGGTGGAGAAACATACGCCTACGGCAGATAGGGTCTTACCATCTTGCTCAATTCTGGCTAGAGTACCTTTAATACAGCAAAAAACAAAGAAAACTGCAGCAAGTACACAAAGATGCTGGATTGCCCCACTCAACTAATGTTTTCATACAATACGAGTCACAGCCCAAGTAATAAAAACTAAGTTTTATTCAAGTCAAAACAATGAAATAAATCCAGACCAATACTGATAAGTGCTTTCGTCCCGTGTCTACAGAACTTCATCAGATAGTTGAAAAGCTATACAATTCCCTTTTTAAAAGCAAGTTAAAATACGTCATGATAATCAAATGGAAAGTGACACACACCCTTAAAAACACAGCATTAAAAAACATGGAAAATTGTAGAAATATGAAATGCGCATATTTAAAAAGCTCCAATAGATAAAATACACATATTAGGAAATATATATTTATATGTAGAAAATATACATATGTATATATACTTTCATATAAATATAAATTCTCTCTATTACTTTTAATTTTAGTAAGGAACTAAATCAAGATGTTTTCACTCAGACCTGGCCAGTTCTGCCACTATAGCTCCCTTTTCTCTGATAGCAGTGACCAGGCTCCACCTCTGATTTTTGTTTTAATATGGTCAATAACAAAACAAAAAATAGAAAGAATGCCCTTCATTTTCAAGGATGTGTTTACATAATGTGTGTTTCCTTTTTTGTTCTAATATCATAGAATTGCTCATAGATGCATTTTTTTAGCTTCCTATCCGTTTTTCCAATGTAGTAACAGTGGTTGCACATAGCACAATATATAACTTTCTCAGAACTGCAATTGTATCTTTGATGGATTCTAATACTGATGTTATTAATAATGAACATATCACCTTCTTTAATATATTTACAGAATTGACACATACCACATTTGCTCATGTGACCAACCTTACAATTTAGTTGAAAATGTTTGGTTTCAAAAATACTCTTTAGGTTTCTACCCTTTTTGAACACTAATGTAGGACTAATACCTATGCACTGTCTTATGGCCTTATCTTGACATAAAATAGACCAATTCTTATCTAATATACTCTTTAGTTCAAAACTATTAGATGCATAAATCGTAATGAAAGATGCCCTACAATCATTTTTCTCTACGTTACTGCTATGGGTGGCATTGATCATAATGGAAGTATGTTTCATGTTCTGATAAATAGGGTAAATAAAAACCCACTGTTGTTACTACGTTGGGAAAACGGATAGGAAGTTAAAAAATCGTACCTATGAGCATTTATATGTTATTAGAACAAAAAAAGGAAACAAATGCATTATGTAAACACATCCTTGAAAATGAAGGGCATTCTTTCCATTTTTTTTGTTGACAATATTAAAACAGAAATCAGAGGTGGAGCCTGGTCACTGCTATTAGAGAAAAAGGGAGCTATATTGGCAGTTGCACCTAGATGCAGGCAACTGGCCAGGTCTGAATGAAAACATCTCGATTAGCTCCTTACTAAAATTAAATGCAATAGAGAGATAATTTATATTTGCATGAAAGTATCTATACATATATATTTTCTACATATAAATATATACTTCATAATATGTGCATTTTATCTATTAGAACTTTTTAAATATGTGCATTTCATGTTTCCACAATTTTCCATGTTTTTTAATGCTGTATTTTTAAGGGGGGTGTCACTTTCCATTTGATTATGACATATTTCAACTTGCTTTTAAAAAGAGAATTGTACAGCTTTTCAACTATCTGATGAAGTTCTGTACACATGGGACGAAAGTCCTTATCAGTATTGGCCTGGATTTGTTTCATTGTTTTGACATGAATAAAACTTCATTTTCATTACTTGGGCTGTGACTCGTGTTATATGAAAACGTTAGTGGAGTGGGGCAATTCAGCATCTGTGTGTGGACGTTTTGTGCACTTACTAGAGTATCTTTAACCTTTTGGCCAAAAAGGGTAGATATGTCAAAAGGAGCATTGACGAATGAAGCTTTAAATGGCTCCGCAAAGTTGCACAAGTGAATCCAGGAGTGTCTTCTAATGGTAATACCTGAACCCCACTGCCCTGGTCATCCCTTCAGCTGCATGTGCTATGAGCCTCATGAACAAACTGGAAATAGACTCTAGGGTTGCAAGCGGAGAGGAAACTTTGTCATGGACCTCTTCAGCTACTGCTCCTGAGAGAGTATTTGAAAGAGCTCTAATCAAATCTCTCTCTAATCTGGTAAAATGTCCCACATAATTCATGGACCTCAAAGCGAAGGTTGTTGTAGCATAAACACGCTTCCCAAATCTATCCAACATTCTAGATTCCTTGTTAGGATAATGGATAGTAGGACTCTTTTCCACGAGTTCCTTCTTGGTGGCAGCTGCTACCACCATGGCCTCAACAGGAATTCTCTTAGACCAATGTGGTTCTTTTGGAGCTGATAGTACATGGTCAGGTCTCTTGGGGATTGGCTATATGGAGTAAGGTATCTTCCACACCCGCTGAGCAATCAGTTTGATAAGATCGTCAGCGGGCAGAGAGATCCAAGAAGTGGAGGGTTGGGCATGAAAAGCCTCCAGGTATACTAATTGCTCCCAGGAATGCTAGGTGGATGACCAGCCACCCTTCTGCTTCAGGATTTCCAGGATGTCCTCGAAGGAAACATCATCAGGGGGTGACCTGGGGGACCTTCCCCTTCATCAAAGTCAGTATCTTCAGTATAAGACTCTTCTGGGGAGTCCATGTGCTTCCTCTTGCACTTTCTCTTCGCAGGACTTCCTTGGGGGGATGCTCCAGGGAAGTTTTCGAAGAGAAGACCATTAAAGTGGGAGTCACCTGGGACTTTTGTGTCCTCTGTCCAGGGAGTAAGATCAATGGTAGCTCAGGTCGAGAGGAAGAAGAAATGTCCCAACAGGGACAGCAAGGACCGAGATGCCCCAACGCATAATGCCTTCTCCATAATTCAGATGGTAGGTCCCCCTGTAGAGGGATGGGAGCTCGGAACCAAAATAGACTGCTTCGGAACTGGGTCACACCCCGCACTGAGGAGACTGCCCCTGGACCAGGATCCTGGGTCAGCACTACAAGGGCTGAGGCACTGACACAGATGGCTCAGAAGGAACCGAAAAGGTACCATGCAGCTTGGGTCCAACCAGAGAGTCCCGACCCCGGGAGATCTCAGGTGCCGAAGGCTCGGAGATACACAAGAATGTTTTCGGAACTAAAGACGAAAAAGTTATCGGAACAGAGTCAGTCACAGCCAGAAGTATTGGGATCGAAGGCTCCAAAGGCTCACGCAGAGTTGGAGAAGGGTACAAGGGGGTCAGAGGATTACAGTTTTGACGCCGGATTGGCTCTGAACCGAAAGTAATCCTCTCACTACAAGTAGCTGATCCACTAGCCTCATAATATCAGCTTCCGATAGACTCTTAGTCGACCTCACCAATGCCGTGGAAGGAGATCTAGATCTCACTTCCACAAAAGGGGCATCTCTGAAAGGGTCTACAGAAGGGGAATAAGTTGTTCTTGGGAGCACAGGCAGCTCCAGTACCTTAGGTACCGGTTGATCTGTTGGTACCGATGTGGAGGCGAGCTGTCTGCTCTGAAGCCAATTTTGTTGGTGTAGACAGGTCCTCCAGTGCTGATGAACTCTTCAGTACAGAGGAAATTTGAGTTTTTTTTTTAGTCTGTTCCAACGCACTTGGAACTGAGAAAGATCTTTTCTTCGAACCATGGCAGGAAGAAGTTCCTGTATCACTAGTTTTCTCCTTGGAACCAGAAATGGACTAGTCAAAAGGAGATTTCAAAAGTCCCTATAAGTTTGTTCTTTCCGTCAACGTACGGGAGGAGAATGCATGACAAATCGCACAATTTTCTTGCAGGTGAATCTATCCAAGACAATAAACACAGTGTGCCCATCTGAATTGGACACTTCAGCCTCACATTACCCTACACCTCTTGAATCCTGAGGTGCCCTTTAAAGGTTTTGAGGGAGATTCTTTTTTGTCTGCCATTATCGGCGATGAGATGAGGACAAACGTTTTTTTTTTGTTTTTTTAAGAAAGGAAAAAGAAGGAAAATAATACCAACTATGGTTAAGAAATACCTCAATGGTATAAATAAAAGGAGAACTTACAAACTATAAGGGAACAGATTACCAACGGTAAAAGCAAGACGGAAATTACTTAGTATAGAGGAGCGGGTAGAAGTACTAAGATAGAAAAGGTAGTGTGTTAAAGAAAAAAATTGAAAACAGTTACAATTTAAAGGACTACAGGAACAAAATTAAAAAAAAAAATATCTTTAACTTTTCCTTAAGTTTGGCTCATTGCAAGCCTGTATATGTACCAGATATAAGTAGTCACTACTAATTTTATTCTGTTTGTAACCCTGACTGACCACCTGGGGGCAGACATCCTGATGAGGATGTGTTTGCTTCTAAACAGAAATCCCCCCCATAATACACGGAGTCCACTGTTTCTGAGAATACAATGCCCATAGCTGGACTGTCACATGACAGTTTCATTCACTTGGAATGGAAGAGCAGAGAACAGCAGCTAATTTTGACAGGCCTCAGTAAAAGTATAATTTGCTGTCACATAGTGCCTCTTGCATATCTTTTTCCTGCTGTGTTACACATTCCATGAAAAAAGCTTCCAGGACTGCCAACTCATGTCTGAAATAAGAGTTTTTTTTTAGATGTTCAACTTGGATCTGTTTCAGTTGCTTCTCAAGTTACTCCTCCCATATTCCAACCCTCACCTAGCAAGAATCATTTCCTCCCCTTGGGTTTCTTAACACTTTCTCTAAAATGCAAAATCTAAACTCTTTACAATTAACTGACACTTGTATATGTCTAAAAAGGGCATTATTAATATTCAGAGTCTGAATTTGATAACCATGCTCGTATATCCTGTCCCTAAGTCTCCTTTCAATTTTTCCTACATAAAAAGCTGGACAGGATGTACACATGGCTAAATATATAATGCCCCTTGTTTGACAATTGCCTTTATCAGGTCTAATAACTGTTTCTAAAACATTCCTTAATGTAAAAAAATGAAGAGGGATTTAGCGGATTACAAATATAATAGAGTGTATATTTACAAAACTAACACTGCTTTTAAACACTTGTCCAATAACAACAACAAAAATATTCAAAATAAGAAGAATGTTGAACATATGAATAGAGAACATATTGACATGGATAGGTCACCTTTTTTATACCATCAAGAATGGGATGCAAGAAGGATGGAAGAAAGAAGCCCGAATCCATATGTGTGAAGGAAGGGGGGAAAATACAACAGGTAGATATGACTGATAGAACAGTAACACAAGGTTTGGTACATACATATAAAGGATATCATATATATAATTTTGCTGGGATTAGTATAAAGAAAGAACATTTCCAGTCATGTATGAAAGGTTTGAAATTTGTACCAACAAAGTGTATGGATTATTTAGAAACCATTATTGAATTAGAACTATTTCTAAGGAAAATTAACTTAAGTTACGTATGTGAAGATTTATCAACAGAAAATAAAAAAGTAAAAAGTAATGTATTTAAAAGGAAAAGTACATACAATCCACCTTTGGATCCCACTCTAAGTTGTTTGGAAAAAGCAATTACTAACGAAATTTATGAACTTAAAGCGAAAGAGGGGAAACAACATTATAGTAATTTAACCTTTAATGAAAAAGAGATGTTAAAAAACTTGAAAGGTGATGTGGGTATAAGAATAATGAAACCAGACAAAGGTGGTGGGATGGTGTTTGACGCCTTAGAATACTCACAAAAAATGTTTGATATGCTCTCAGATATACATACATATTTTAGATCTTCTCTTAATGAGTTAAATATTAGTTATAAAAAAATTGATTACTACTTGGAAGAATATTTAATTGATGAGAGAATAACTGTTGAGACATACAACTTTTTGAAAGTATGTAATCCCAGAGTGGCTAGCATATTTGGCATACCTAAAATTCACAAGGGTTTAGAGAATTTATCATTTAGACCAATAGTGGATGGGAGAGGGTCTAAGACCTACCCTTTTGGTGTATTGATTGATGGATGGTTGAAAAACATGCTATATAACCACAAACATATTTTAAAAGATTCAGGGGATTTTTTAGGGCGTATGGATGACACCATTTGTACTAAAGACATTATTTTCCTTTCTACTGATGTTATAAATTTATATACATCCATACCTAAAATAGGTTTACAATTTTTTGAAGAGGCCATGATTAAGAATACTAAATTATCTTATGATAAAAAAAGTTTGATATTAGATTTTATGGAAATAGTATTAGAGAATAACTTTATACTATTTGATGGTGAGTATTATAGACAGCATAAGGGGGTAGCAATGGGTGCCTCCTGTGCTCCCATTTATGCCAACATGGTACTACTTTATTGGGAACAACAATATATTTTTACGAGTATTTTTAAAAAATATATTAAAAAATATATGAGATTTCTGGATGATATACTTATAATATGGGAAGGACCTGAAAATGAAATATTAAGATTTGTGGACTATTTAAATGATACTACAACTTTTCTTAAATTCACACATATGTACAATAGAAAAAGGATTAATTTTTTTAGATACTAACATACAAATAAATGATTTAAAATTTACATCTAAAATATTTCGAAAACCAACCTTTAGTAATTCATACTTAGAATACTCTAGTAACCACCCTATGGCACAAAAAAATAGTATAGTGAAGGGGCAACTTATTAGAGTAGCGAGAACGACATCTAGGTATGAAGATGTAGATCAAGAATTGAATGTTGTAGCTAGAATGTTCTTGGATAGAGGGAACCCTGAGAAAAAAGTATATGATATACTTCAATATGTTAAAAGTGAATGGGGGAAGAAATACAAACCCCTACTGGGTAACAAAGGTGCTATACAGGATTTTCAAACTAAAGAAGCGAATTCTAATAGTAATAAGAACTTTGAAAGGGCAATGATAATACCGTATGGACAGAAAGCAAAAGAGGTCCAGAAAATTAGAGAAGAATTGGACTATTCTTAAGAACAACCCTAAACTATGGGATATAGGGGGAGAGGCCCCCCAAGTTTGTATATAAGGTAGGATTGAACTTAAAAAAGAATTTTGAGAATGAAAATAATAAAATCCATGATAGAACAGGGACTAGTAGATGTGAGACATGTTCTCAATGTAAGTTTATTTGTCAAGACAAGTGTTTTAAATTAAGGAATGTTTTAGAAACAGTTATTAGACCTGAAAAAGGCAATTGTCAAACAAGGGGCATTATATAGTTAGCCATGTGTACATCCTGTCCAGCTTTTTATGTAGGAAAAACTGAAAGGAGACTTAGGGACAGGATGTACGAGCATGGTTATCAAATTCAGACTCGGAATATTAATAATGCCCTTTTTAGACATATATAAGTGTCAGTTAATTGTAAAGAGTTTACATTTTGTATTTTAGAGAAAGTGTTAAGAAACCCAAGGGGAGGGAATTATAAAAATTATGTTGAAGAAAGAGAGACTAGATGGCAGGTCAAGCTACAAGCTAATATTCCCCCAGGGTTGAATGAAATTATATCTATTAAGCCTGTATTGAATAAAAAAGCAGAACAGTATAAATAAAGTATGCACAAAGCCACTTATACTTGATCTTAAATATTTTAAATATTTATTGAATATTAAAAGTTTTGCTTTACATAATGATATTATGAATATTTTAGAATTGTTTTTACATATGTATTAGTAGGAGGTTTTATTGTTAAGTGTAAGATGTGTAACTAGACTGCTATCTTGTTAACATGATAATTGTTTTATTAATTAAAGAATGACATCAGAAATTGGTAGGGTATATAAAGGGGATAATAAAGCAAAATGGCAGATTCTGATGAAATCCCCATGAGTGGATGAAAGCGCTCAATCTGTTTTAATTTTCTGTGTGCAATAAAAAGATCGTACAAAGCAGTTCCTGGCATTGACAGTGTATTTTTAGCTATTCTTGGTGGACTTTGCACTGTTGGGTTTTGGATATATTTTTTGTTTGAACTAAGAATCATTTCCTGCCCTGCCAGGTTCAGCTCCTTTGAATGAAAATACACATCAAACAGATTTGCTTAGAGTCATTCTAGCGTGCCAGTAAAAGTATTCCCTTCATCTCTCTCCTTACTCCTATCTGAATAGGACTTTCACCATAACTCATGGTAGAAAAATGCTTTTAGCAATCCTTAATATAAAGGTGTCAAGTACTTATCTAAACATGCATATAACATACACAGATTACAATTAGTCTCGGCCAATGACTGATTTGGCTACAACTGCAAATTCACACTCTAATCAAAGAATATCCCTATTTGCCTTACACAGAACTGCAGTCTTCTGCCTTGTTATACACCTTAGGCATGCCACTCACTGTGTCTCCTTATATTTGTCGGTACTACTGCTTTTGTGTGCTTATATTCATTGGTGTTATGCATACCTCTCAACCTGTTGGAACAAGAAATCTGGGCAAAGGCCTGAAAATGTGGACAAATTTTCAATATTGCTCTTACAAACTTTGAAAGATGATATAGTAACAGGTATTGATTTAGCATGAATGTTCTGAAAGACATGAATTCTGAAACTCAAATGTCTGCCATTATTTTCTGACTTCAGTCTTTTTACTGTGAATCATTAATTTACCAGAAAATTACCATGTCATGAAAAACAGGCAAAAAATACAAGGCAAAATCTGGACATTCTGTAAAAATCTGTACAGTTGAGAGGTATCATGTTATGCAGTTTTTGATGCAACTTAATATATTTACTTCATGCTATGCAGTGCCTACTCTCACTGTTCCAAACAATGTGCATACTGTTCTTGTTCACTTTCTATACTGTTTTCCATTGCAAGCTGCCACAACAACCTTTTCTTTTCACTGATATGTAAAACTTCTCACGTTTCCTCAAAAAGTTAGATAAACCAAACTATATGCAACAATATGTTTTATACAAGTCATTCTTTCTGCAATCGTGACTGTTGCATTTCAATTACAAAAGAACTTCAGAATCAGATTCACTTTAACCAACTCACCATTGCCCACAAGACCCTCTTCCAACTTACCAATACCCCGATACTTTCTAGTCTCATTACCCAATATAAAAACCTTACGACTTTACGCTCATCTAATAAACTACTTGTATCAACATGTAAATCTAACAACATGGCAGGAGATGCTCTGTTCTCTAATGCACTTGGAAGATATAGAAACCAACTCCCTCGTGAACTTACATCACTGTCTTCTTTAACACTTTTGAAGCACAATCTTAAACTCTATCTTAAAAACCATTGGTTATGTCTCTGTACAAATCCAGACTAATCTCATCCTATATCCCTGTTACCTTCACTAAAGATCTAATACCTGCTCTGTCTGTGTCTTTCGCTATCAAGGCCAATCCTTGGTAAAAATATATCTTATCCTAATAGAGGTAATTTAACACACCTAGTTAAAGTCTTCTGTATATAAAATCTACATCTTACCGAAGGCTTGCAACAAGATTTGTTTAAACTGTGATAATTTTTGAACTGTTGAAACTTGATGCATCAGTATAACAACTAGTTATTAGCTACTAGTAAAGTATTTTATATATAAAGTCTAAAATATCTTATCTAATGCTTGCAACAAGATTTTGTATAAACTGTGAAAATTTCTGAACTGTTGAAATTTGCAGTATTTATCTGCATCACAACTAGTACCAGAATGTTTGTAGTATGGTAATCTCTTGGAGTTTATTTCCCCAGGACTCTACTGAAAATGGACATGTATCCAGTTAAGATTATCCCGGTCAACAAATGTAAAATAAATAAAATAAATGAACACATGAATTTAGTTTTCACAGCAGGGATCAAGCATGAAAGGCCATTTTGCACAGGAACATCAAGGGAAATGAGATGACACTTTGTAGGATTATACAGAAACATTAACTCATATGTATTGCATGGATGGGCTATGGCTTCAGAAAAAAGGGTGCAAAGGGCAAAGTTTGGGTTTTAAATAGCTGAGCTGAAACATCAAAGTACAGGCAAGCCAGCAAATGTACAAACAGCCCATGACAACAACACTATATAAATACAAAGGTAAGAAGAGACTCTTTAGACACCTTTCAGCTATCTTAGCATCTACAAGTGCAAAACTTGTGAAGCCTGATGAATAACAATGAGTCCGGAGTTTAGTACAGGAAGGGGCAAGCTGACCTAACAGGTATC